>NC_138379.1:19382573-19410769 GCF_054177405.1 Leptonychotes weddellii
CCCTTCCTTCTCCTAATGTCCTCCATGCTATTCCTTATGTTCTACAAATAAGTGAAACCATATGATAATTGACTTTCTCTGCTTGACTTATTTCACTTAGCATAATCTCCTCCCAGTCCCAACCATGTGGATGTAAAAGTTGGGTATTCATCCTTTCTGATGGCTGAGTAATATTCCATTGTATATATGGACCACGTCTTCTTTATCCATTCATCTGTTGAAGGGCATCTTGGCTCTTTCCACAGTTTGGGACATTGCGGACATTGCTGCTATGAACATTAGGGTGCACGTGGCCTTTCTTTTCACTACATCTGTGTCTTTGGGGTAAATACCCAGGAGTGCAATTGCTGGGTCATAGGGTAGCTCTATTTTTAAATTTTTGAGGAACCTCCACACTGTTTTCCAAAGTGGCTGTACCACTTGCATTCCCACCAACAGTGTAAGAGGGTTCCCCTTTCTCCATAACCTCTCCAATATTTGTTGCTTCTTGCCTTGTCGATTTTTGCCATTCTAACTGGTGTAAGGTGGTATCTCAATGTGGTTTTGATTTGAATTTCTTTTTCATGTGTCTGTTAGCCATTTGTATGTCTTCTTTGGAGAAGTGTCTGGTCATGTCTTCTGCCAATTTTTTGACTTGATTATTTATTTTTTGGGTGTTGAGTTTGACAAGTTCTTTATAGATCTTGGATACCAGCCCTTTATCTGTAGTGTCATTTGTAAATATCTTCTCCCATTCTGTGGGTTGCCTCTTTGTTTTGTTGACTGTTTCCTTTGCTGTGCAGAAGTTTTTTATCTTGATGAAGTCCCAAAAGTTCATTTTTGCTTTTGTTTCACTAGCCTTTGGAGCTGTATCTTGAAAGAAGTTGCTGTGGCCGATGTCAAAGAGGTTACTGCCTATGTTCTCCCCTAGGATTTTGATGGATTCCTGTTTCACATTGAGCTCTTTCAGTCATTTTGAGTTTATCTTTGTGTATGGTGTTAGAGAATGGTCAAGTTTCATTCTTCTGTATATAGCTGTCCAATTTTCTCAGCACCATTTATTGAAGAGACTGTCTTTTTTCCATTGCATATTTTTTCCTGCTTTGTTGAAGATTATTTGACCATAGAGTAGAGGGTCCATATCTGGGCTCTCTGTTTTGTTCCATTGGTCTATATGTCTGTTTTTGTGCCAGTACCATGTTGTCTTGGTGATTACTGCTTTGTAATATAGCTTGAAATCGGGCAATGTGATGCCCCCAGCTTTGTTTTTCTTTTTCAACATTTCCTTGGTGATTTGGGATCTTTTCTGATTTCATACAAATTTTAGGATTGTTTGTTCCAGCACTTTGAAAAATGTCATTGGAATTTTGAACGGGATGGTGTTGAAGGTATAGATTGCTCTGGGTAGCATAGACATTTTAACAATGTTTATTCTTCTGATCCATGAGCATGGACTGTTTTTCCATCTTTTTGTGTCTTCTTCAATTTCTTTCATCAGTGTTCTGTAGTTCCTAGAGTATAGATCCTTTACCTCTTTGGTTAGGTTTATTCTGAGGTATCTTATGGTTTTTGGTGCTATTGTAAATGGAATTGTTTCTCTAATTTCTCTTGCTACAGTTGCATTGTTAGTGTATAAGAAAGCAACTGATTTCTGTGCATTGATTTTGTATCCTGCCACATTACTGAATTGCTGTATGAGTTCTAGTAATTTGGGGGTGGAGTCTTTTGTCATCTGCGCAGAGAGGGGGGGTGGAGTCTTTTGTCATCTGCAAAGAGAGAGAGTTTGACTTCTTTGCCAATTTGAATATCTTTTATTTCTTTTTGTTGTCTGATTGCTGTTGCTAGGACTTCTAGCACTATGTTGAACAATAGTGGTGAGAGTGGGCATCCTTGACATGTTTCTGATCTTAAGGGAAAGGCTCTCAGCTTTTCCCCATTGAGGATGATATTTGCTGTGGGTTTTTCATAGATGAATTTTATGAACTTGAGGAATGTTCCCTCTATCCCTATACTCTGAAGAGTTTTAATCAGGAAAGGATGCTGTATTTTGTCAAATGTTTTTTCTGCATCAATTGAGAGGACCATATGGTTCTTCTCTCTCCTCTTATTAATGTGTTCTATCACATTGATTGATTTGCGAATGTTGAACCACCCTTGCATCCCGGGGATAATTCCCACTTGGTCATGGTGGATGATCCTTTTAATGTACTTAACAGAGGATAGCTAGATTTTCATATTTGCCTATGCATGCAATCTGTTGTGTTGTGCTACTTTAGTTGAGGTCAAAAAAACAAAAATCCAGCTTTACATGCAGATATATAGTTGGAAAGTACTTGAAAACCTGTTAATATAATTTTGGATGTCATTTTTCATGTTACAACAATACACATCAAGGGATAGTTTCTTAAAGTTCATTTCAATGTGGAATCTCAGTGAACTTTTCTTACTATATTACATTAGAATCTATTGAACAGATCTCTTACTTCTGAATGGATTTGTATCAACATGAATTCATCAATTGAAAAATATTGGTTCATTAAGTTATGCAGAACTTTCAAATGATGATCCAATTTATTGTATCGAAAACTGCATTTGTTTAAAAGCCCACGGATATTGTCAGACACATATTTAACTGAATTGTCAATCTCGCATGGCAGATATACGTCTTTCAAAATCCTAATTCTCACTTGAAATTTTCAAATTCTATCATTAGTAACAAATTATCTACTTTTCCTTACAGTAATAAGCTTACATTGTTTCTTTTGGGGTAAAGTCGACAAGTGCCTGTCTTAATATCATAGTTCATCTGACAAGACACTCTTTGAAATAAAAATGGTATTGCATGAAAAAAAGCAGCTAATTGAGCACAAATCAACCAATTATACAAGCTTTTTTCCTAGAGACAACAATTAACTCTCATTTGCAGGATGAGTGTTTCCCATTTTCTAACACAGAATGTGAAGTAAAAGTGTACTAAGGGATGGAAATTTAATAAAGTTAATATTATCCACTATTTCATCAAGGACATTCTTCTGTATAACTGTTATTGTTTTTATGGTCAGTGTGTGACAGTGAAGGACACGATGATTACTTAGTGCAGGCTAGTGTCACTGCCTTGATTCTTTCTATGGCACTAAGAATTTTACTACATTTGCTTTTGTAACATCAGTATAAATGCCAACACAGTGAAAAAAGGCCATTAATGTCTTAGTATTATTATGAAAATAGTTTGACCTCGGGGCGCCTGGGTGGCTCAGTCATTAAGTGTCTGCCTTTGGCTCAGGTCATGGTCCCAGGGACTGAGCCCCGCATGGGTCTCCCTGCTCCGCGGGAAGCCTGCTTCTCCCTCTCCCGCTCCCCCTGCTTGTGTTCCCTCTCTCACTATGTCTCTCTCTGTCAAATAAATAAATAAAATATTTAAAACAAAAACAACAACAACAACAAAGAAAATAGTTTGACCTCACAGAAGCTCTGCAAGTGTGTTAAGGATGTCCAAAGCTTCCTAGACCAAAGTCTGAGAATCACTGTTCTAAAGGGTAATCAACATGTAACTTGCCCTAAGCTCTCATTTTTCAACTAGACTTAGGTTAAGAGAGTCTCTCCTACTTATACGGCAATATAGAAAAGCATATTTTCTTCTTAAGTGTGATTATTTACAAATTCATTATTAATTCTCTGTGGCATTTGCATAACAGTTTAAAGGATAAGTATTATTAACCTCACTTCACAGATTAAGAAACTGAGACTATATTTGGTGGAGACGTAATAGACTTCAGTTCGTGTGACTAGAATTTTTTTAAATGTTTTAGTCTCACATGGGAATTGAAATTCAGGGAATATATATAATATATTTATTAACTCATTATCTTTTACTGAACAAGACTGATGTCAGTAAAATATCTAAGAGACCTCAGTTCAAACAAATAACTAACTCCATTTAACTGAGGGAGGTTATAGTTAATCCTAGTCAATGAGGCAGCATTAGCCCTTTTTAAAGATAACCAACTCAAATTCAGTCTTTGAAATGGCATTTTCTCCTGAAAATCTATAAAGACCAGAGAAGAAAGCTTTAAAAAGTATTTTTCTTTTCTTTTAAACTTAATGTAACCAATTCTGTTAGTTTCTTTAATGTAATTTTCTCCAATACAACGCATTACTTCATTAATCTCATTGTTTAGTATTCTAAACCAATATTCTATTATTAGGTTTATTTGTTTGCTCTGGTGCCTGCTTTGGGTAGAAAATTAGTTTTTAAACAAATTCAATATATCTGGAAAAAAATTAAATGTCATGAATCACCATTGGGTTATTCTTGCGAATTTTTTTTTTCTGCAGATGAACTTTTTAAGTGTCAATGTCCTGGATGTAGGGGGCTGAATCACAACCTTTTCAACTGGAAAGTGATAGTTCATAGAAATATAAGTGGTTCTTCATTGGTTAGAATTTTGGCCTTTTGTTTTGTCCTGTGTTATATTCTGAAATGCAAACACAGGATGGGAAACTAAAAGTTTAGTTCTTTTTTTTTTTTTTATTTTATTATGTTATGTTAATCATCATACATTACATCATTAGTTTTTGCTGTAGTGATCCACGATTCATTGTTTCTGTGTAACCCCCAGTGCCCCATTCAGTACGTGCCCTCCTTAATACCCATCACTGGGCTAACCCATCCCCCCACCCCCCTCCTCTCTAAACCCTCAGTTTGTTTCTCAGAGTCCATAGTCTCTCATGGTTCATCTCTCCCTCCAATTCCCCACTTTCATTTTTCCCTTCCTTCTCCTAATGTCCTCCATGCTATTCCTTATGTTCCACAAATAAGTGAAACCATATGATAATTGACTTTCTCTGCTTGACTTATTTCACTTAAAGAGAAGAAACTTTTGCATTACACTCTTGATGCCTGAGCTATTGCCCTCCCCCCAAAATCAATCATATGGGTTACAGAACATCCTGTGAATAAAACAGCCAACTTGCTTTTCTGAACATCTCATTGACTAATTGTTGTCTTGGCAGTCACTGAAACAGACACACACTTTATATGTAGAGTCACCCTTGAATTAAAGTGTAATCAGAACACTGGCATTCATGTGAACATTAAGTTGTTCTAAAAATCAGAATCTCCTCACAACTTTATGGAAACAAATTGTTCTTTAATGTACTGAGAGTGGGATGTTTTCAATTATATAAAGAACATTAGACTGCTTAAAAGCCCTTTATGTTGACTAGTCTTAGTTATCTTGAAGGGCCAGTCCCAACATCCTCCAAGTTTTGTCTAGGTCTTCCTTTTCTTCCCATTGCCTTTTACCTAACAGGTTTTGTTTTGTTTTGTTTTTAATAGAAAGAATGTTCCCTCAATTTTCTCTATGCATCTTTCTGTAGGAAAAATACAACTGTCTCCTTCTCTGAAGCATTGGAAGTCACACCTGGAAGGCAGCTTGGATAAAACCTTAAGATTTCACCATTAACCAATGTAAAATTTTGAACTATGAAATGAGAGAGGCAAAGTCACAAAGCAACAGCTGCTAATTACACCAGAGAAGTAGTAACTGGATGATCATGCACTGTGTGCTTTGCTAATGTGCAGTAACCATTGAAGATACACTGACCAGCCCTAAAGCATAAAAAGGTGCAACTGACAAAAGCTCTACCACTGTCCATTTCAGTGGTTTTTATCTACAATAACAACCTCATCAAAATTCAATGTCAATTCTTAACATTTTACTAGGAAATTAAATTGAAGACCAGGTAATTTGTTTCAATAAATCAGAAGTTGTAACAGTGCCATCAATTTATTTCCATTTCTCTTGGATTCATTCTGCTTTGTTATTTTTTTTTCTGCTTTGTTATTTTGAAGTTAAAATCCTTTGTTCCTGGGCGCCTGGGTGGCTCAGTCGTTAAGCGTCTGCCTTCGGCTCAGGTCATGATCCCAGGCTCCTGGGATGAACCTCACATCGGGCTCCCTGTTCGGCTGGAAGCCTGCTTCTCCCTCTCCCACTCCCACTCCCCCTGCTTGTGTTCCTGTTCTCGCTATCTCTCTCTCTGTCAAATAAATAAATAAAATCTTAAAAAAAAAATCCTTTGTTCCTTTTTAAAATTGTTTCATTCACTTATCTGTTATTTTTCAAATGTATCAGACACTAAAACCTATGGATATAAGAACTAATAAGATCAGGCACCTGCCTTCAAAGAGTTTTAACCTAATCAGGTAATCCATAGACAGTATAAGGGCTATATGAAAATGTAATTGTGCCAGATAGCATCTTTTTGATGATTTTTGTCAGATGCAATCCTTAGTACATCATGTCTATAAATTTACCTAATTAGCTTGTGTGGGATAAAGAAATGAAATTTCTAAAACATTAATGTCAATATATCCACAATAGCAGATTTAGCCCCCTGAAAGTACTCTCAGTTTTTTTAAGAACCTTCTGAAATGCCTCCTTTTAAATCATTCATTCAACCTTGCCTGTCCCATCTCCACCACCTGAAAAAATACAGGGAAGCAAATTATTGAACAATCTCCTTGACAGTTCCATATATTTTCAGTGAATGGATGCTTCCAAATCCTCATTGTTTGCCATCTCCACAGACAAGACTCAGTTAATGAAATGGCTAATTAGACTTCTGTAATCCTGTAGTCATTGTGTCTGAGGTGACATTTTGTCAGCATTTCTCTTGTGGTTCCTTTAGTGTGATAGGGAACATTTTCCCTTAGCCAACTTGGCTTTTGTTATTTTGCTGGAATGACAGTTCCCCTGGTTGGTGTAATGAAATCGTTGCCCTCCCAAATACAGCTCTGCCACACAGCATTTAAATAGAAAAGAATAGGAAAATGATCATCTGATTAGTCAAACAGGCCCATGTTCAAAATCCATTTCCAAAATCAAATAATAGAACTGGACTGTGTTCAGAGTGGAGGAATGACTTTGGTATTATTACATACTATAGTACATATTCATTGACCAACAGAATGTGGAAGGGTAAAACTTCTAAATTCTTATTCTTATGATCCATAAGAATTAATCATTCAAAAAAGTGGGAGCGGGGGGCTATTTTAGGCAACTTTTTGGACCCCTTTGATGGTATTATAGCCAAGAAGTGAAAAATCAAGACCAAAGCCACAGTTCAAGTACCAAATAAAAAGTATTTAAAATATCAGGATGATAAGTAGGATTACAATTCATAACTTGATAATTATTAAATAGAAAAATCAAAGAAACTAGGTATTTGAATTTTAATTTATATAAGTTTATTTTCTATAAGTTCTACTCATTTCTATTTTGAATACCTCTCTATCAGGGTGGCAGAAATTTGGTATTAATTATTTTGACAGTCATTCCCACACTTTTCCAGGAGATTGTGTCTAAGTTTATACTTTTTAACTTGATTTGGGGCTGTAGGTTGGTTATCATTCTCAAAGCCAAAGACTAATTCAAACTTCCAAAGATATCTTTAATCCATCAAGACTTTAGGCATAGGTCCATACAGGTCATACCTGAGATATTCCTTCAGGTCCAAGAATGTCTTCTACTACTTCTGTGTTGTTCAGGTGCATGGGGGTCATCTACTTATTTCTAACCAGGAATAGGAAATATCTTTGGTTATAACAAACCATATCTACCTAAATAGATATACAATAGAGTGCTTTCCCATCTCAGATGTTTCAATTCTTCTGTATAACATTATCCTAACTTGAAGCTAGATTTCATCTTAAATTCATGTGGGGTTAGGCCAGCTTTTCAGTGTACTATTCAGCACGCCTCCTGTCCTGCAGTTACCTTGCTAACACATCCATCACTTCCACCTAGTCTCTATTTCCATCTCTGGTTTACCCCCAACAAATGATCTGCATCCTAGCCTGAAGACAGAGGTAATAGACAATAATGAAGACTTGATCATACACATGATATCTTCTCTAATATTACTTGTGTCTTCTGTGATGCTTTTCATTCTCCAAAGGGCCTAGGGATTTGGCCCAATAATTAGGAGTCCTAGAGTGTAAGTCCAAGGTCAACTCTTTAAGCCCAAGAACCAGGAGCACTGATGTCTGAGTGCAGGAGAAGATAAATATCCCAGCTTAAGCAGAGAACAAACTTCCCTTTCCTCTGCCTTTTTGCTCAATGTAGGGCCTCAAATGATTAGATGATGCCAACTTACACTGGTGAGGGTGATCTCCTCTATTCAGTTTACAAATTCAAATGCTAATCTCTTCCAGATACACCCTCACAGACACACCCAGAAATAATGTTTGCCAGCTATTTGGTCATATATTAGCTCAGTCCAGATGACACAAAAAACCGATTGTCACATGTCCTTCCCTTGTCTACCTATGTATCTCCTTAAACAATAATCTTCAAATAAATACAGTAATAAGGTCATAATTTCACATAAAACAATACCACTGCCATGCATATATACTAATTCTTTCCCAAGAAGAGAAGGTAAGGTCCCTGAGTGATGTTTATTGTTCTTTTAATATCACCTAACTTAAAAACTATGATGTAAAATTACCAATACTTAGTACTGATATAAAGTCAATTAATCTTACATTACATGGTGAGGGAATAAGAGAGGCAAGAAAACAAAGAGATTTACTTATTATATGTACATATTCATATGTATATACACAAATGTATTCATAAAGGAAATAAGGAGGAGATATTCATGACAATTACAGTCCTTTTTTTTTTTCTATAACTGATCACACGATCATAGATGGTATTTCTAACTACATTCTACTACTCATTCTGTTTTCCCTTTACCTTCAGCAAACACCTAAACTGGTCATGGTCTTTACCTGGTAGCATGACCCAAATCCTCCTTCCTGAAGGGTCTGGGCCATTGCTAATCCTGTTTGGATTGGATTATTACAGTTTCCCATTAACCTTAATCACTGGACATGTAATACAAAAAGATTACCTAAGGAATCTCCTGTATTCTAGACATACCCTTCCTTATCCCCATTGTGGAGTAGTATTTCAATTTTCTCTTGGTACTCAGGATCACTCACCTCAGCCAACACTGTAACTCCTTTATTTGCTTGTTGATTAAGGGGCAAGAGGAAGTAAATGGGTGACACTTCTAAATTCCACCCCAATAAAATCATTGTTGTGTCTCCTAGCAGAAGCATCCCTTCCACTGCAACTAAGAACTCTAGGTAGCAAAGCATAAAGCCACAAAAACAGGAAGCACAATTGTGCCAATGGATCACTAGGGTAATAGAGAATGGTACCACTTCCATTTTCATCTCTTAAACCATGAATCCCAACTACCAGAGAAATAGCGCCATGCTGGATGTTGATTCAGAACATATACAGCCTTCTGGAAAACCTTGCCCCAGCATTACAAGGTATTACTGCCTAGCTCATACTGTAACTGACTCTCCAAAGGCCATTCCACCATGCTGTCAAGCCAGCTGCTTCAAGATTATGAAGAACATAGTAACACTAGTGAATCTATGAGCATAAATCCATTGTTGCACCTTTTTTGCTGTCGAGTTCCTTATCATGAGGAATGTAATGTGGAAAACCGTAACAATGAGTAAGACATTCTATAAGTCACAGACAGTAGTTTTGACAGAAGCATTGCATGCAAGGAAGGCAAAACCATATCAAGATTAAGTGACTATTCTAGTAAGGACAAATGTTACCACTTCTATGATGGAAGCTGTCAAATCTAATCAACTTGCCACTGGGTAGCTGACTGATCATCGAAGGGAATGATGCCATATTGGGGGCTGAATGTTTATCTCTGCTGCTAGTAGACTGGGCATTCAGTGGTGGCTGTAGCCAGGTCAGTCTTTTTGAGCAGAAGTCCATATTGCTGAGTCCATATATAGCTCCATCCCTGTCTCTATGGTTATTAAACTTGGTTATTAAAACCCTCCTCTACTGAGGTCATCCTTTGGTGAAAACTGACATATCAAAGGGGCGCCTGGGTGGCTCAGTCATTGGGTGTCTGCCTTCGGCTCAGGTCATGATCCTAGGGTTCTGGGATCGAGCCCCACATAGGGCTCCCTGCTCGGCGGAGACCCTGCTTCTCCCTCTGCTGCTTGTGTTCTCTATCTCTCTGTCAAATAAATAAATAAATAAATAAATAAATAAATAAAAAACTGACATATCACACAAATATCTTCATGTTTTTTTCCCATTCAGGGAGGTCTATCTACATATCTCTTCCCTACATTTCTTTATTACCAATTTTCTAATAATGTTCTTTGCAAGCCCATGGCTAACAGCAAACAGTGACCACAGCCCATGAATCAGTATATAATCACATATCTGGCCATTTCTCCTTCCAAGCAAAGTGAACCAGGTGCAGGTCCAAAAATTCTGCCCCAAATCACTGTCCTTCAGGGATGTCCCAGAGAGGGGTTATAGAGGTCCAGTTGTATACTTTTAGGTGGTACCTACATGTTCTACAGAATCATCTATAAACTAGGCCTTCTCTTCCTCTGTCAAGTGATCATAGGGAATTTCCCATAAGACAATAGGAGCAAGCTGGGAGAGAGAAGCAGGAGAGGAGTGGGGATCATAGGCATATGGGCCACTTTTTCATGTAACTAAACTTGTGCCTTTAGAGACTACTCAGACCTGTTCATTATAAAGGCCAAAAAGTTCCATATCTGGAAGCTAGAGAACCAGGAAAACCGGGGCTATAATCACTCTGAGTCCAAAGGCTAGAAGACCAGGAGAGCCCAATGGTATAAGTCCAAATCCAAGGTGAAGGTCTAAGAACCAGGAATGCTGATGTCTGAGATGGATATCCCAGCTCACACAAAGAGCAAATACACTCTTCCTTCAACGTAGTCTATTCAGTCTACCAATTCAAATCCTAATCTCTTCCAGAAACATCCTCACAGACATACCCAGAAATAATGTTTTACTAGCTATCTAAGGATTAATAAGTCCAGTCAAGTGAACACAAAATTAACTATCCCAACACATAAGAGTGTATTTCAAAATCCAGCCAGTTCTCATAATCTTCATTGGGTAATCCATGTTGTCTGGATTACAACCTACTTCAGGTCCATTATTTGCCCAAAAATGTTCTTTGTGCTCTTTCTTAACATTATTGAATTTTTAACTTTATCCATATATTTTAAGATTTAAAAATGTATTTGAAATAATAGTGTACATTTAATTAAGTGAATTCTCACAAAATATTTATCTATTATTATTTTCTTATATAGTTACCTACATACACATATATAAGTATATTCTTGATAGGATGACTTAGAAAATTGCTGAACCAGCAATGAAGGAAATAACCCATGCAAAGTGCCTTAGAAAAAGGCCTAGAAGTAATAATGTAATAAATTTTAATGGGAAAAAAATCTACTATACTCTGTATGTTGACAGAGAAAACTCATTGAAAACTTTCTACTTTACACTGACAAGAAGAAAGACTAAGAATAACACTTTTTTTTTTTAAGAATGCCTATTTAGGGGCACCTGGGTGGCTCAGTCGGTTAAGCTGCTGCCTTCAGCTTAGGTCATGATCCCAGAGTCCTGGGATCGAGCCCCGCATCGGGCTCCCTACTCAGTGAGAGCCGCCTTCTCCCTCTCCTTCTGCCTGCAGCTCTGCCTACTTGTGCTCTCTCTCTGAATCTGTCAGATAAATAAATAAAATCTTAAAAAAAAAAAAGAATGCCTATTTATTTTAAGAAGGCCATCAAAATTGCTTTAAAGTCCAAGTGGAATTTTCAACATTAGCAATGAAGGAAAAGTATCCATTTTACTTTAGAGGGGAGTAAATATAATGTCAGAAACACTTGAGAAAGATCATTTCAAAATTCTCATATGCTATTTTAAAATCACTCTTCAAACTACAATCACACTTAAGGAGAATAAAATTTGAAAAAAAAATAAAAGACTTCAATTAAGATTCATTAATATTCTATTCAAGTTTAGTAGTCAACAATCACTTCTGTTTTGATGTATTTAGTCCTTGATTCACTTGTAATATTTCTAAATAAGCTGAAATAGACCTGCAAATAGCACAAAAGAGAAGTTAATTTAGTATCTGCTGAAGGAAGAAATTTTTTTAAATGCCCAATTAAATGATTATTAAATGTTTTAATTTCCCTGCAATAATTATAGTCTCCAATTCATATAAGAGAGAGTGAATAATAAAGCCATTTCACCATTTGACATTTTTTTCTAAGCCATTAACACCATTTTTTCCTGTTGAGATTACTCCCACCACACTGGGGAAAATACTATTTGCAAATAAATAGCATGTCCTTTAAACCTCTATTGCTAGGCAATTTAGGATAAGGAAATAAAGAACTTTATCTCAAAAAATATTAATGGGTCTCTACTAGATCTTATTTCAGATAAATTCCCATTACTTGCAAAGAGTTTTCTGATTTCTCTTAGGATAGTTTTAAAAAACATGATTATCTTTTTTCTTAGTGACAGATTCATCTGTCAAGCAGTATCCCCAGCGATGGCATGTACCCTGAATACCTTAAAAATAGACAAGAAGTAAAATCACATGCAATGCCTTTTTTGCAAACTGGGTTCCTTTTAACTAACTTTTCTTCCTTCCCTGATGTTGAGGCTTTTAAAAAGCTTTATAAAAGCAAATAATTGGTCTTATACTTTTTGAGATTTCTTAAGAGCATTAATATCTCTATTAGGCTCATGCATAAGACTTGGGTATAAAACCATGCTAATGTAAAAATAAGTCAAGTTATTCACATAATTTTTGCCCTAAATATAGAATAATTTCAGGTATGACCACTTTTATGATTTAAATGCTCAGGGTATGCATTAAAATTCTTAACTTTTTTTTTGCATTGATCCAGACTTAGATAAAGATTTAAAATAAGAGAGCATAAAGGAGCATAAGAAAATAAGACAGATGGGATGCCTGGGTGGCTCAGTCAGGTAAGTGGCTGCATTCAATACAGGTCACGATCTCAGGGTCCTGGGACCAAGTCCTGAATCCTGCTCCCTGCTCAGTGGGGAGCCTGCTTCTCCCTCTGCCTCTGCCCTTCCCCCTGCTTATGCACGCTCTCTCTCTCTCTCTCTCACAAATAAATAAGTAAATAAAAATAAAAATTAAAGAAAAAAGTAAATAAGAGAGAAAGGAAGAACAACTGCACTGGCATTAAATAGTGTTGAACTCATTTTAGTCATCATTTTTCTGTGTATTCTACCCAAACTCTTATGTGTAAGTGTTTTATTTGGTTTCATGGAATGAGCAGAGGCTATGGAACAATGTGGAACTGAATTTGAACACAATTTGGTCAGAGGCTGAGTAAAGTAATTATCCTCTAAAAACTTAGGTTTTCTTATCTACAAAATGAGTGTAATGTGGCTATTTTATAAATAAGCATACTACTCCTTTAATAAGATTAATGGAATAGAATAAAGAGCCCAGAAATGACCACATAATATAGCCAACTGATACTTAACAAACAAGTAAAGGAAATGCAACGGACAAAAGATAGTCTTCTCAATAAATGGTATTGGAACAACTGGACATCCACTGCGGAAAAAAAATCTGGACATTGACTTTATACCTTTCATAAAATTTGCTCAAAATGGACCATAGACCTAAATGCAAAATGCAAAACTATAAAACTCCTAGATTATAACAGGAGAAAATATAGATGACCTTGAGTTTGGCAAATAATTTTTAAATACACACCAAAGTCATGATTTATTAAATAAATAATTTATAAACTGGACGTCATTAATATTAAGGACTTCTGCTCTGTAAAAGGCACTGTCAAAAAAATGAGAAGATAAGCCACAGACTGGGAAAAAATATTTGCAAGAGACATATCTAATAAAGGACTGCTATCCAAAAATATACAAAGAACTCTTAACAACAGGAAAACAAACAACTCAATTTAAAAAAAATGGGTGGGGGTGCCTGGGTGGCTCAGTCAGTTGAGAATCTGAATCTTGATTTCAGCTCAGGTTGTGATCTCTCTGTGTCCTGGGATGGAGCCCCGCATCAGACTCCCTGCTCAGTGGGGAGTCTTCTTGAGAAGTCTCTCTCTCTCCCTCTCCCTCTGCCCTTCCCCCAATCACATGTTTGCTCACTCTCTCTCTGTCAAATAATCTTTTAAAAAATAAATAAGAATAAATAAAAATTTTAAAAAAGGGCAAAATATCTGAATAGACATCTCACCAAAGAAGATATTCTCGTGACAAATAAGCACATGAAAAGATACTCCACATCATATATCATTAAGGATTTAAAAATTAAAACAACAATGACACGACACTACACACCTATTAGAATGGCCAAAATATAAATCACTGACAACACCAAATGTAGATGAGGATGTAGAACAAAAGGAATAGTCATTCACTGATGGCTAGAATACAAAATATAGCACAGACATTTCAGAAGACAGCTTGCAGTTTCCTATAAAACTAAATATACACTGACCAAACAATCCAGCCATCATGCTCCTTGGTAAGTACCTAAATGAGCTGAAAACTATGTCCACACAAAAACCTACACACAAACATTTATAGTACCTTTATTAGTAATTTCCAAAACTCAGAATCCAAGATATACTTCAGTAAGTGAATGGATAAATAAATGGTAGTACATCCAGACACCTGAGTATTAAACAGTGCTAAAAAGCAATGAGCCATCAAGCCATGAAAAGACATGAGGAACTATTAATACACATCAGTAAGTGAAAGAAGTCAATCTGCAAAAGCTATATACTGTATGATTCTAACTACAGGATATTCTAGAAAAGGCAAAACTATGGAGACCATAACAAGACTGGTGGTTGCCAAGTGAAACTATTCTATATGACATTATAATAGTGGATACATGTCAAGATACATTTGTCAAAACTCATAGAATGTAAAAAAATGAACTTTACTGTCAATTATGGACTTTGAGTAATAATGATGAATCAATGTAGGTTCGTTGATTGTAATGAACATACCACTTTGGTATAGGATATTGACAGTGGGGAAGGCTGTGTATGTATGGGGACAAGGGGTATATGAAGACTCCCTGTTTTTATGTGGATATATAGAAACTTTCTATTAGAAGGTATCATTTGGCTCATTTATTGGGGAAGTAAGAGATTCTGATTTTCTCTAAAAAAGACCACAGACATGGATCATCTTTCCAAGTTTAGGAAACCTTTGCAATCTCTAATATTAAAAAGGCATTATGAATTTTCTGTTGATTATTATTTGTATGGTTTGAATGGGCAACTGGCCTTTTGCTGATATGCCTCCAAGTGTTAGTGTGACAAGAAAAAAATGTAGAAGAGTGCCGTAAATATTTGATATGAGGAATAATGTGAATGGGAAGCCAAGGGAGGACAGGGAGAAAATGGAGGGAACAAAGAGCAATGGTTTCTGAGCAAGAAGATTACCCAAGCAAAAAATCTTTGCCCAAGTGGGGCTGAGTAAGAATACTAAAATATTCCCACGTACAGCAGTATTTAATATGCCCAAGGTGTAGTAAAATTGAAGTCCTCACTAGCCACCTGTCCAATACATAAACTGGGGCATCTTACTGTGTCCAGAGCTCTCACCTGATCATCAGTTTCCCCGGGAGCGTGATTCACGTCCAATAGCCTTACTTTGTAACTGTCTGCCAAACCCTGAGAAGCAATGTTTCTTACTGTCCTCCTGTCAAGTATAAGATCAAGGGCATCCATGAATAGTAAGTGACAGAGCCCATACCTGTCAATGGGAGTTCACCTGAGAATTCTAGAGAACTTTATACTGTCAGTATGAATACAGAAACCAGATGAATAAAGCACAGAACCTAGATGAGAGTTCATGTAACAAGGCCAACTTTGCACAGGGCAGAAACTAACTCCAAAAACTGGTGATGTAAACACGGAATAAGAAAATGTGCTCTTTGGGAAAGGAGTACCATATATCTACTGGAATTCCTGCTCCGAGACTTATTAATTGATGTCTCTATTTATTCACTCAGTCAAGAAGATATGTTCAATATCCTAGCCACTGGATTATGTGACTTTGAGCTAATATCAATAATATTTCTAATCCACAGTTTATAAGAAGGTGTTAATAATAACTACATACCTTAACTGGTATAGTTGAAAAAATTAAGTGATATAATATGTTGTCAATCTTTGAAAAATACATATCATGAACATGATAGTTATTATTAAATAATAAGAGCCAGGCCCTTTATTGTGGTACAGACAACCCACATTTAATCTTTGTCTTTCTTAACCTGTATAATACACATACAATCTCCATTTTTTCCTAGTGGAATCACACTCTCTTCCTCAATCACCTGAAATTGAAAGAATCTTACTAGATTTTAATACTCAGAGTTAGCAAAAGTTCTTTTAATTTTGTGTGGGAATAAGGTGGGGTCAGTTGTTTATTAGCATCCAAGACCACCAAATTCCATGTTATCAATGCCACAGTTGGAAACTAAAGTCCCAACTCCAGGCTACTTGGAAACAAAAGGAAGTGAAATTAAGGATTAAGGGCTGCCTGCTTACTAAACTGCAGAACATTCCTTGTACTAGAGATGAAATGATTCAATTCAATTCCACTGCAGAATGATGTGAAAATGAAACTGATGGGAAAGCAAATGGAAACAGCTGTGTTTTACTGCAACACAGGCAGTCTGCACATTTTGCTGCTTATTTATAATGAAAACGGAAATTGTAAGTGACAGGCTGAGGGTAGTTTATAAAGCAAACATTTTGAAGCCTTGGAGGTGCTATTGCTTTATGAAAGGCAACCAGCTGACCCACCTTTTCCATTATGCATGGTCACTGAACTCTCTTACAGTGATGGAAGCACAACATTTTCATATCAAAAGGAAAGTGTCTGGATCTATAGTGAAACAAAATTTCAGAGAGCCCAATATGTATGTTATGATTTTCTAAATTTTAATCTAGAATAAGTTGTTGATCAGAACATATCTGGTTTAGAAGCTTTAGGAACTAGACCTTGGAAAACAGGGTGTCTTCTGCCCATGTAATGAGAAGTCCAAAAGTAAGCATAACAATGCTGATGCCATGGTTCAACGATCTGGACAGTGATATAGGATCCTTCTGTGTTTTGCTCTTCCCATGTGTATTTTATCCTCATGTTCCCCCATTGGCTGCTGCACCTTCAAGCTCATGCCCCAACTGACTATGCCTAAGTAAAGATGACTAAGGAGAAAGGGTTGAATTTGGGTTGAGTCGGCAATAAAACAGGATTAACTTTCCATCAACAAAAGTAAAAATATATTCTGCATCTCAGAGGTATTACTCATATGCATAAGGAACACTGGCATATAAACATTGTGTTCTAATGGCACATCTTTGTTTCAGTCTGATAACAAAGTATTTTCTGCTATCATAGCCCTATTATTCCAAGGATACAAAGGAAATTTGGCTCAGAGGTTGGTGAACTACAACCTTGCACTGCAATTGCCAACCATTTTCTCTAACAGTCAGGCTTGCAGCTGAGTGTGCATACATGATTGTTTTACAAAGGCCTGTTTATTCCTTCCTGTTCTATTAAGAAAGGTAGGGGGCTTTTCTGACAGTACACATACACACACACACACACACACACACACACATGATCTAGGTGGTGATATCTACTCACACAGTGACACAATCTTAGCCTACCTTATGACACCCTGCAAAAGATTTGTTCTAACGAATTTAGTTTTCTTTCTGAGCTTATGTAGAAGATCTGTTATCTTGGCCTTATGATAATTTAAGCCTGGCTCATTACAAGTGTCCACATGGGATTCCTTTTCATACTTAAAAGTCAACTGGCAAAAAGGTATAGCAAGACCAGTTGGAAAGGAGAGTTTATTCATCCAAAAAGAAAGTTTTGTTTTGTGCCAGGCTAGAAATTGTGATAGGTAAAGAACAAGTATTTCAAAATCTTAAGCAGGAGGCAGACTCACATGGAAATAATTACAACTTAGGGAGATGATAGGCTAGATTATCATCATGAACAAGCTAGGATGGGAAAAGAGAAGACATAATGAGTAAGTATGCCTAGGAGAGGAAAGGGATCTTTCATAATGGAGAGTACACTTGAAGTGAATCTTGGAAGAAAACTAGAATCTAATTATTAAAAAAAAAAAAAAGAGGTGGAGAGGAGTGACATTAGCAAGATGGTGGAACAGGAAGTCCCAGTTATCATTACCCTCACAGAAATGCCAATCTAATAACCATAAACAAATCAAAACACCTTTATGAGAAGTTCATACTCAAGTTAAGAAGTTGCAGTAACCTAGGCAAGCACAAAACTGAGAAAATGAATGGGAAGAGCAATTTCACTTTACCCTTGTCAGTCTAAACTGACTCAACAGTTAATCCACTAATTAGGAATGTATATGCAAAAGTTCAGAGAAGGCAAGTTCATAGGAAATGTTTGAAAGGCTCTCAGCATCTCCAGCCAGGCTAAATGGGGAAGATATTACCCTGTCAAAGCCAGTCCTTAAAGACTGGGGAGAGTGAATGTTTCTTCAAATGACTGGATACAAATGCCAAGTTTCAAGGAACATGAAAATAAGGAAAAGATGACATGATCAAAGAAACAAAATAAATCTCCAAAAACTGACCCTAAAGAAATGGAGATATATGAATTTCCTGACAAAGAATTCAAAATAATCATCTCAAAGAAGCTCAGTGAGCTAGAAGAGAATATGGATAAACAACTAAACAAAATCCAGAAAATGAAATAAGAACAAAATGAGAATACCAATAAAGAAATAGAAACTGGGGCGCCTGGGTGGCTCAGTTGGTTAAGCGACTGCCTTCGGCTCAGGTCATGATCCTGGAGTCCCGGGATCGAGTCCCGCATCGGGCTCCCTGCTCGGCGGGGAGTCTGCTTCTCCCTCTGACCCTCCCCCCTCTCATGTGCTCTCTCTCATTCTCTCTCTCTCAAATAAATAAATAAAATCTTTATAAAAAGAAAAAAGAAATAGAAACTGTAACAAACAAACAAATAAAAACAAATTCTGGACCTGAAGAATATAACTGAAAAATTCTTCAGAGGGGTTTAACAACATACTTGATCCAGCAGAAGAGAGAATCAGCAACATGAAGACAAGTCATTTGAAATTATCCAGTTAGGGAAGCAAAAAGAGTAAAACAATGTGAAGAAAGTCTAAGAGACTTATAGGACACTATCAAGCAAATTAATATATGCATATGTGAGTCCCAGAAAGAGAAAAGAGAGAGAGCAAGTCAAAAACCTTAATCAAAGAAATAATGGTCCCAAATTTCCCAAATCTGGGAAGGGAAAAGAACATCCAGATTTATGAACTCCAGAGGATCCCTCAAAAAGATGAACAGAAGGAATTTGCACTGAGCTATATTTTAATGAAATTGTCAAAAGTCAAAGACAAAGAGAGAAGTTTGAAACCAGCAAGAGGAAGGCAATCATCATGTACTAGGGAGCCATCATAAGACTATCGGTGAATTTCTCAGCAGAAACCTTACAGGCGTGGGATAATACATTCAAAATAGTGTTCTTCAAGTTGAAATGAAAAGATCTGAAGCAGTATAAAATTTACTAGTAAAAGTAAATAATAGACAAATACAGAATACTCTAATATTGTATTGGTAGTATGTAAGTCACCTTTAATTTTAGCATAAAAGTGAAAAGACGAAAGTGTTATGAGGAACTATACTAATAAACACATTTTAATGAATATGTAATATAAAAGATGTAAATTTTACTATACAGTATGTATCATACAATAAATTGTAATACATTATAATCATAATGAATACAAAAAGACATAATCAATAACATAAAGTATGATGGGAGAGAAGTAAATGTGTAAAAATTTTTATGCAATTGAATTTAAGTTGTTATTATCATAAAAGAGATTGTTACGATTATAACATGTTTTATGTAAGCCTATGGTAACCACAAAAAAATACCCACAAATGATAGTCAAAAGAAGAGAAAAAAAGTCAAAACATATCACTAAAAAATCAGTAAAACAAAAGGGAAAACAGCAAGACAGGAAAAGAGGCACAAAAGAACTACAAGATAGAAAACAATTAACAAAATGGCAGTAATAGATCCTTACTTATCAATAATGACTTTAAATATAAATGGATTACACTCTCTAATTAGAAGACATAAGGTGGCTGAAGGGAAAAAAAATTAAAAGCTCCAACTGTATGCTATCTATAAGAAACTTACTTTAGATTTAATGGCACACACAGCTGAAAGTAAAGGGATAGAAAAAGATATGGCATGCAAATGGTAACCAAAAGAGAGCAAGGGTAGCTATAACTGTATCATACAAAATAGATATTAAGTCACAAACTGTCTCAAGATCCAAAGAAGGATGTTATATAATGATAACAGAGTCACTTCACCAGAAAGATAGAAAAATTATAAATATATATACACTCAACATCAGAGCATTTAATTCCATAAAACAAACATTGACAGATCTGAAGAAAGAAATAGCCATATAATAACAGTAGTACCCACTTTCCATAATGGATTGAGCATCTAGACGGAAAATCAATAAGGAAACAGAACTATAGACAGATGGACCTAACAGATATATACAGACCATTCTACCTGAAAGCAGCAGAGTAGAGTCTTCTCAAGTGCCATGGAATAGTATCCAGGATAGATCACATATGAGGCTTCAAAACCAATCTTAACATATTTAAGAAGACTGAAATCATATCCAAAAATCTTGTCAGACCACAGTGGAATAAAACTGGAAAACAGTGACAATAGAAAACTGAAAAATTCACAAATACATAGAAATTACACAACACTCTCTTGAATAAACACTGGATCAAAGAGGAAACCAAAAAGGCATTTTAAAAATATATTGAAATAGGGCGCCTGGGTGGCTCAGTTGGTTAAGCGACTGCCTTCGGCTCAGGTCATGATCCTGGAGTCCCAGGATCGAGTCCCACATCAGGCTCCCTGCTCAGCAGGGAGTCTGCTTCTCCCTCTGACCCTCCTCCCTCTCATGCTCTCTGTCTCTCATTCTCTCTCTTGCAAATAAATAAAAATATATATATATTGAAACAAATGAAAATGAAAATACAATTTACCAAAACTAATGGCAAGCAGCAAAAGAAAGAAGATTATGCTATAAATGCTTGCCTTAAAAAAGAATAGCTCAAACAACCTAATTTTACACATCAAGGAACTAGAAAAGGGAGAGCAAACTAAGTTGAAATTTAGCAGAAGGAAGAAAATAACAAAAATTATAGAAATACATGAATAGAAAATACAGAAAATCTAAGAGTCTGAGTTGGTTTCTGAAAAGATAAACAAAATTGACAAAACCTTCACTAGATGAAGATAAAGAGGGAGCAGACTCAAATAAAATCAGAAGTGAAAGAAGAGGATATTACAATTGATACCACTGAAATTAAAAGGACCATATGATGAAGAATTATATCCCACCAAACTGGACAACCTCCAGGAAATGAACAAATTCTAGAAAGATACAACCTGCAAAGACTGAATTATGAAGAAACAGAAAATTTGAACAGACCTCTAAATAATAAAGAGATTGAAGCTCTAATCAGACATCTAATAACAAAGAAAAGCCCAGGACCAGATGGCTTCACTGGTGAAATCTACCAAACGTTAAAGAATTAATGCCAATCCTTTTCAAACTCTTCTAAAACTGAAGAGGGAGGAACACTTCCAAACTCATTTTATGAGCCCAGCATTACCCTGATAACAAAGCCAGATGAAGACACCACAAGAAAAGACAACTACAGTCCATTACCCCTGATGAACACAGATGCAAAAATCCTCAATAAAATACTAGCAGGACAAATTCAACAGCAGAGTAAAAGGAGCATATACCATGACCAAGGGGGATTTATCCCTAGGATGAAAGGATGATATCACATGAAAATCAATTAATGTGATATATCACATTAGCAAAATAAAAGTCACATGATCATCTCAATAGATGCAAAAAAAAAAGTGACAAAATTCAACATCTTTTCATGATTAAAAATTCTCAACAGGGATAGAAGGAAATTACTTCAACATGATGAAAACTATATATGGCAAGCCCATAGTTAACATCATATTCAAGAGTAAAAAGCTGAAAGCTTTTCCTGTATGATCAGAAATAAGACAAAGATGCCCACTCTTGCCACTTCTAATCAACATAGTACTGAAGTTCTAGCCAGAGCAATTAGGCAAGAAAATAAATAAAAGACACTTATATTAGGAAGGATGACTACACACACACACACACACACACACACACAAAATGTTGGAACTGATCAATAAATTAGTAAAGTTGCAGTATACAAAATAAGCATACAAAAATTGTTGTTGTCTATACACTAACAAAAAACTTTCTAAAAGGGAAATTAAGAAAACAATGCCATCTAATATGACATCAAAAAGAATAAAATACTTAGATATATACTTAATTAATGAGGTAAGGAAGACTTGTACATTGAAAACTGTAATACACTGATGAAAGAAATTGAAGTCACCAACAAGTGAAAAGATATCCTGTGTTCATCAATTGGTAGACTTAGTATTGTTAAAATGTCCATGGTACCCAAAGCAATCTAGATTCAATGCAATTCTCTCTTTTTTTTTAATGCAATTCTTATCAAACTTTCAATGGCATGTCTAATAGAAATAGAAAATGCAATCCTAAAATTCATATGGAAGCACAGAGGAATTCAAATATCCAGAACAATTGAGAAAGAAGAACAGAGCTGGAGGTATCTCACTTCTTGATCTCAAATTATTTTACAAAGCTATAGTATTAAAACAGTATGATACTGACATAAAGACAGATATGCAGATCAATGGAACAAAATAGGGGAGCCCAGAAATAAAATCCATATACATACAGTAAACTGATCTTCAAAAGGATGGTAGGAATACATTGTGGAGAAAGACTAGTCTCTTCAGCAGATGGTGCTGGGAAACCTGAATATCCACATGCAAAAGAATGCAATAAAGATCCTTACTTTACACAATACACAAGAATCAACTCAAAATGTACTAAATATTTAAAGACCTGAAACTGTACAACTCCTAGAAGATAATATTGGTCTCAGCAATGATTCCTTTGGTATGACACCAAAATCACAAGCAACAGAAGCAAAAATAAATAAGCAGGACTATTTCAAACTAAAAAGCTTCTGCACAGAAAAAAATAATCACCAAATGAAAAGGAAACCTACAGAATGGGCAGAAATTGCAAATCATCTATCTAATAGTTTCCAGAATATATAAGAAACATAAAGTTCAATAGCAAACATATATATATATATATATATATATAACTTGATATAAAAATGAGCTAAGACTTTGAGTAGACATTTCTCCAAAGAAGACATAAAAATGGCCAACAAGTATATGAAAAGGTGTTTAACATCACTAATCATCAGAGAAATGCAAATGAAAATCACAATGAGGTATCATCTTACATCTGTTAGGATGGCTATTATAAAAACAAAATAAAAAAATGACAAGTGTTGGGAATGTGGAGAAATTAGAATTCCTGTACATAATTGGTAGGAATGCAAAATGGTGCATTTATTATGGAAAACGGTATAGAGGTTCCTCAAAAAACTAAAAATAGCTAACATATAATCCAGCAATCTTAATTCTAGATATTTATCCAGAAGAATTAAAATTAGAATCTAGAATCTTAAAATTAGAATTAAAATTAGAATCTTAATTATAATTAGAATTAGCACCCCCATTTTCATTACAGCACTATTCACAATAGCCAAGATGTGGAAACAGCCTTAATGTCCATAAACAGATGAATGGATAAAATTGTAGTATATGCATACAATGGAATATTATTTAGCCTTTAAAAAGGACATCAGGGGGATGGGGATGGATTAAATAGGTGAAGGGGATTAAGGAGTACACTTGTCATGAAGAGCACCAGGTGATGTATGGAACTCTTGAATCACTAAATGGTATGTATACCTGAAACTATATAACACTGTATGCTCACTAAAAAATTAAAATAAAAACTTAGGGGGCACCAGGTGGCTCAGTTGGTTAAGCATCCGGCTCTTGATTTTGGCTCAGGTCATGATTGCACGATCATGAAATAGAGCCCCAGGTCAGGCTCCACACTCAGCATGGAGTCTGCTTGGCATTCTCTCTTTCTGCCCCACCAATCAATCAATGAATCAATCAATAAAATCTTTAAAATAAAAACTTTTAAAAAGAAGAAAACTATACCATAGAAACACCATGGATGAACCTAGAGAAGATTATTCTAAGTGAAATAAGCCAGCCACAGAAGGTCAATTTCTGCATTATTCCACTTATTTGAAATATCTAAAATAGTTAAATTCAAAGAAGCAAAGATTACAATAGTGTTCACTAGGGGCTGGGGGAAGGAGAAAAGGGGAGTTGCTGTTAAAATTTCATGCATACACAATGGGTATTTCTGAAGATCTATATAACATCGTGCCTATAGTTAGCAATAATGTACATATTTAAAATTTTAAGAGGGTAAATTTCATAATAGGTACTTTTATCACAGTAAAGTTTTAAAAATTATTAACAGAACAGATTTCATATTAAGTGTCTTACCACACACACACACAAAAAGGTGTAAGGATATTCTGAACTAAAGACACTTTGGATCAGGAGATGGAGGTTTAAAGGATAAGGACAAAACTCTGTGTGACTCGGTCAAAAAGTTCTAGGAAACAGTGACTAGGAGGGGTTAGGATGGAAAATTTGAAGGATGTGAAGAAAAGTCAGGATGGGAAGGTCAGGGTCAGATAGTAATGCAATTTCACACCACACTAATGCATTTTACTACCACACTCTTCTCTCAGATAAGTGGAAAATTTTGTGTGCTTTCATCATTTATGAAATTGGGTTAGATATATGCATAACACAGAATTGTATATTTTATGTGAATATATACACAAAATTATATATATATAAATATAAACATGTATATATATATATATACACACACACATAAAATAGCCCAAAATTTAAAAATATGGCTATGGCTCAGTTCCATGGGGAAAGATTGTGTTTATTTTTCCTAAAGAAAAAATAACAACAGCAACAAAAACAAAGATAGAAAACACTGGGAATAAATGCTGAAGGCAATGAGAAAATATTTTGAAATTTTTAAAACTTATTTTCTTCTTGGTGATAATGAAAAATGATCTACATTCAGAAGATTTCAATTTGGGAGATAATATAATCCAATTTGGATTTTTGAATGGCATCTGCCAAAGCAATGTGGAGGATGGTTTAGAATGTCTCTGGTATTTGAAGGTTGGAATATCTGTTAGGTGATTTTTCACAATCAATCTTCTTTAGAGATCCATTGTTCTGGAAAGGAAACATTTAAAACAAGGGGTATAAAACTTTCATCTTCATACCATTTTAATGAAGTCCCATGTAGTTAGGAATATAAGTCTGTAAGAGTGTTTACTATAAGGGATTTTCAAAAATTCTAGTTTATAACCCACTGTATCCAATATCCTCTGTACACTGAAAAAGATAAAACTGTTACATTATGTTACTATCTCTTCCCATATTCAGTGTGTAATTATTTAATCAATATTCCTTTGCCAAATAAGGTAGATATCCTTAGAGTGTAGAAATGTTACCGTAGGTACATATTGTTTTTTTCTGGTAAATTAAAACCCCTTTTAATTTTGGTCTCCATATTCCTTTGGGACTAAATTATGATGATTCAAAAGGAAAGTGTGAAACTGTCAGTAAGAGGAGAAGGATTCCAAGTGAATCCATTTTGGTTCATAAATATAGGGAAAATAATGTTATATCATAAATTAAATGATATTATATAAGTAATGAGCGGAGCTGAGTTTCCATAAAGAACTGTTCCTACTGGCTGTGAGACTTTGGACGACTCATTTAACCCCAATGGATCTCCATTTCTTCACTTGTAAAATGAGAGTTTGGAATTTCAGAGCAAAATTAGCAGTTTAGCCAAACATCAAAAGGTTTTCCTTCTGAGGCCAGAGATAGTCTTACAGTGTTTCCAAATGTTCTGCACCAAGTATCCACTACAAATCAATTAAAATAGGCAATCTAAACAAAACTTTCTTTCCTGGGATAGGATTTAAGGAATCTTCTAAATTAAAATATACATCTAATTCTAGGATACTCCCTTCATTCTAGTAAACTTTGTTCATTTAGTCAACAAACATTTACTTGAAACCATTCACCGATGCAAAATATGCAGGGTACTAGGATAAGGAGGAGGAGGTGGAAGAGGAAGAGGGGGAGAAGGAGGAGAAAATTTGGTCATGTTCCCTTGTTTTCAAGGAACGTAGAGACTAGTGGTGGCAGAAGTGGAGAGAGACACATAAAGAATGACCACGTGGCTTCCAAAGAGATAGTCATTTTTTTTTCAAGTAACTATGATTTTTCCTTTCTTCAAAGATTCATCTTGTTTTGTTTTGATTTCTAATCATAAACAGTCATGTGCACCAATTTGCTATACTGCAGGCATTTTTCTTCCAACATATGGTATAGCATTTAATTATCAAAAATGTGAGGTAGAAGAATGCTTATAAGACAGATACTAGAATTCCCATCAGTGGCCATGATAGTGGGTATCTGTGTGACTTTTCTACTATCCAAAACCTGTCTCAAATATTAAGCCATCTATAATTTAGACAAATCATTTCTACCCTATCAATACAAAACATGTTGGAGTGAAAAGAAAGGGTAGAGGAGCCTGAGGATTATGATGTTTGTTGCAGAGAAAGGAGTATATTTCTAAACCAGCTAAATTAGTTTGGGGTCATGAGTGAGTTATATCACTGCCAAAAACTAGCCATATATTAAAATATGGAGCAATAACTGGTTTAGCAACAGTGGTTAAAGCTTTAAAACATTAAGAATATAAGCCAGAAGTTCTCAGTGGAGAGATAATTTAAAAATCACCTAGGCAATATTTTAAATATGTTTTCTAAAACATATGTGTTCATATAATTATGCTTAGAATTAACTATGATAAACTATGTTGTACTGCGCTTGGGTGAAGCTATCCACATTTTTTTATCTATGTCATTTTTAGGTTTCTGTATCCAATTTTACCCACTGAATTGACAAAGTCAAAGGATTAAATCTTCATAATTACTGTGTTTTGCTTAGGGCATAGTTTATTGGATTTTTTGTTGTTGTTTTTGTTCAGGGCAATTGAACTTTCTCTCTTACAATCACCTGTACCTACTATGTCTTGTCTTTGCAATTATGATACATTTTTTTTTAGTGGAATGGTGAAAATAAAACACATTAAATATGCTATCAGGATCTATTGAGTAGTGACTATCTTAACACTACTGCAAAAAGAAAAAGAAAAGGAATGGCAAATGAGAGGCATAAGAGCAAGATATAGTAATTAATTCAAGTTTTGAAGTTAGATATGTGTGGGTTCTAACTTCTGCTCTATTACTTATTGATAGTATGATTGAACTAATTACTCAAACATTCCAAATATTAGTTTTCCCATCTGTACATGGAGATAATTATATCAACTCCATAAAATGTTTTGTGAGGTCTATATGGTAAACTAGGCATAAGATATTAATGCAGTACACATCCTCAAGAGTGGCTATTGTATAATACCCTCCAGTTCCATCCACGTCGTTGCAAATGGCAAGATTCGATTCCTTTTGATGGCTGCATAATATTCCATTGTATATATACACCACATCTTCTTTATCCATTCATCTGTCAATGGACATCTAGGCTCTTCCCATAGTTTGGCTACTGTGGACATTGCTGCTATAAACATCGGGGTGCACGTACCCCTTTGGATACCTACATTTGTATCTTTGGGGTAAATACCCAGCAGCACAATTGCTGGATTATATGGTAGCTCTATTTTCAACTTTTTGAGGAACCTCCATACTGTTTTGCAGAGTGGCTGCACCAGCTTGCATTCCCACCAACAGTGTAGGAGGGTTCCCCTTTCTCCGCATCCCCGCCAACATCTGTCATTTCCTGACTTGTTAGTTTTAGCCATTCTGACTGGTGTGAGGTGGTATCTCATTGAGGTTTTGATTTGGATTTCCCAGATGCTGAGCGATGTTGAGCACTTTTTCATGTGTCTGTTGGCCATTTGGATGTCTTCCTTGGAAAAATGTCTGTTCATGTCTTTGCCCATTTCTTGATTGGATTATTTGCTCTTTGGGTGTTGAGTTTAATAAGTTCTTTATAGATTTTGGATACTAGCCCTTTATCTGATATGTCATTTGCAAATAT
>NC_138379.1:19411269-19429325 GCF_054177405.1 Leptonychotes weddellii
TTTTCTTTTTGAACAGACATGTATCATATGATCTCACTGATATGAAGAATTCTTAATCTCAGGAAACAAACTGAAGGTTGCTGGAGTGGTGGGGGGTGGGAGGGATAGGGTGGCTGGGTGATAGACACTGGGGAGGGTATGTGCTATGGTGAGCACCGTGAATTGTGTAAGACTTTTGAATCACAGACCTGTATCTCTGAAACAAATAATACATTATATGTTTAAAAAAAAAAGAAGAAGAAGATAGTAGGAAGGGTAAAATGAAGGGGGGGAAATTGGAGGGGCAGATGAACCATGAGAGACGATGGACTCTGAGAAACAAACTGAGGGTTCTAGAGGGTAGGGCTGGGGGGGATGGGTTAGCCTGGTGATGGGTATTAAAGAGGGCACATACTGAATGGAGCACTGGGTGTTATACGCAAACAATGAATCATGGAACACTACATCAAAAACTAATGATGTAATGTATGGTGCTTAACATAACAAAATAAAATTTAAAAAAAAAAGAGTGGCTATTGTAATCTGCCCTCCAATAATGCACCACCCAATAATGGAAATCTAGTATAACACAAATGGCATTTGGCTCTAATCCTCTGTGGTTACTCAAAGTGATCATTTCATCAATCCTGACAAAGCATGGTATATTATTGAATGAACATGAATCATAGCCCATTGGCAGCATTTCATTCCATGCTAGATCCACTGAGTTTTTGAAAAGAGCCTTCACTGGTGTAGTCAGGAGACTAAAATCACTTAGATCTGTCATGAGAATGTATTTTTGGGCAAAATACCTAGCAATTCTGATATTGTTTCTTCATCTGCAAAATGAGAATGATCACACTTACTAAACTGAAATGGGCTATCCAACAATTGATATAAAGATATTCCACCAACAACTCTAGTTTAGAGCAAATGGACAATAACTTTCCAATATCATTTTTCACTATAAAAAGACTGGATTCCTGGATTTACAACATAACTAATTAGTCATTTAGCACATAGGAAGTGTTAACAAGTTAAAAGGACACTATCAGCATTGTACCTCATTTAGCAGCTGCTCTATTATATATCTATATCTATATCTATATATAGTGCATATATATGCATATGTATATGTTTTAGCTTTGCTAGCCTCTCGAGAAAATTTTGTAGATCCAGTTTGATTTAACTTTCCCTGAAGTTTCCTCTCCAGATGAATGAAAGTTCATCATAGCACCATGATTTCTGAAGCCTTCACATTAAAAAAATAACAGCACTGGGTGTTATATGCAACTGATGAATTGTTGAACAGTGTATCTGAAATGAATGATGTACTCTGTGTTGGATAATTGAATTAAAAAAAAATAACAGGTAACGTAAGTCTGAATCAACCAACATGGCAAAAAAAAAAAAAAAGCCAATTGATTAGGAAGTTATTCAGTCTTTTAACAATATATTTAAGTCTGAATCAACCAACATGGCAAAAAAAAAAAGCCAATTGATTACGAAGTTATTCAGTCTTTTAACAATATATTTTTTTCTATAACTTCAGGCCAGACATATATTTTGACAGATTTTTTAGTGTGTCTCTCCATTTTTCACATATTCATTAAGCAATCAGTATCCCCCCATTACTTTTTCTTCTTGATTCCGTGCACTGATACCATACCCACAGTGGATATATCAGGTTGATGAGGGCAGCTGTGGCAAACCACTATTTCTTTCTCATTTTAAATTTACTGATTCAGCCAACTGCACTGTATGATTTAGAAAAGAAAAATACCCTACAATGGGTCTAAGTGTGCTTAACAAACATCACTGCAATTCTGAAAATGCTTTTACTGTCTGTTTTATATCAGCCTCTGCCAAGAATCCCTATAGAGCAGGTTTAATACATTACAGTATTATCTTAAACCTCGACACAATGGGAGAAACACTGCAGCTTATTACTGAATGAGGTAATATTGAATTCTTTGTGTCTGTTACGATTCACTTTTCTACTGATACATGCCTCATAAGTTTCATTTCATTTTTTGGCCTTTAACAAAAAGGGATTTTGATTGTTTCCCCCTCCAAATGCAGCTGCGTTTTTACCTCAACTCTACTAGCAAGTGATTCAAAATATTCCTCAAAAGAACTGAATCTTTCAAAGGAAAAAATGGGAAATTCAAGGAAAGGGGAGTAATAACTGAAGTTAAGCACAACCCCATGCACACGTGCGTACGCACGCACACACACACACACAAACATACAATTTTTTGCTTTATTGATGTTCTGCACAAAAGATTCACAACAGCCATGCTTCGGTTTTGAAAAGGAAAGAAAACTTTATTATTATTATTACAGAAACCTAATAGAAACAGAAAAGGAATCTACACATAGATGAAGATAAAGGTAAGCAATAAATGAGAATAAGGCAAAGTTATGTCAAATCAGGTACTTACAACATCAAACCTCATCAGCTGGGGAAGCTCTGTGGGAATAGCTAGGCTGGAGTCCCAATTGAGAGGCCTGGGCAGAGCATTCTCCCCTCAGGTGAGACTTCCAACTGACCATCCCCATAAGGGCCAAAATTATAGGGCAAAGAATCCGGTTTTAAAACTGAATGTCTGTTCACCTATGTGCAGTTTGGAGCAATCTGCATTTCCATGTTATCATGTTTCTATATTTTCAAGGACCTTGGGCTATGTGTGTCTGCCTCCCCTCCCGGATTCCATTCCAGGGGGCCAGCCCAGCCTGGAGCAGGAGGGGACGTCAGACAAGATTTGTAACTCTTGGCATCCAGACTGGAAGGGCCAGTTCTGATCTGGAGGCCAGATAATATACTTCAAACAATCAGGTTCCCAAGGCTATTCACACAACACAAGTCTCACACACAATGTTCTTTAGCCTGCCTGTGTACATGCAGGCCCAGGTGGTCAGTTATGAGGGACAAATCACAAAAACATCTGTCCATACAGAACAACTGATAAACCCTACTCTTCAACATCATCAGGTGTTCAATTTTCTACAGATATATTCGTGGACTCAGAAGCTTCACTATTTATGCAAATTATGATATTAAGAAGGCAATATTATTATGATACAAATATGAAAGCTACTGCTGATTAATATTATCATTATCTCTGCCTAAATTTTCCCCTTGAAATGTCTACTCATTTTTCACTCATTTATTCACTTAATAATTATTTGTTCAATGCCTAGTCTGTGTTAGGTGCTACACAAGATCCTGAGCATAGGTAAGAAGCAATAAGGGAAATATTCTTCATATTCTCCTGAGGTCTTATTCTTCGGTAGGGTACACAAATATTAATCTAGTAATCATAGATATATATAAGTACAGATGGTAGAAAATGCTGTGAAGGAGGGGTAGTCAGCTGTATAGGAGGTTTTAAGAAAGGAGACTGCCTAGGCTCCTAGGCCTAGGGCATGACAAAGTTTACTGAAGAAAAACAAGGAACTATCAAAGGAAAGAAGTAGATGCTAATCAGAAGAATGGGAAGACTACATTCTATGTGCAGAACTCCTATAGACTTGTATTTTTAAATGTCCTGTAGAAGAGTATTGATAGGTTTGAGAAAATGATGGCTAGAAAATGATGGCTAGCAATGATGGCTAGGGGCTTGAGAGACAGGAAGACTACCCATAATGGAGTTTGAGAAGGTAAGAGAAAGCCAATTACATAGAAACTCATAGGCCATGGCAAGAATATTGTGTTTATCCTGTAAATAATGAGAAGGTATTGAGAGGTTTGAATCTGAGGGTCCAGCTGGGGTGATTTATATGTGCATATGTATTTGTATGTGTCCATAATATTTGTTTTATGCAAAATATATTTGTTTCAATGGGGGGATATGGTTCTTCCTAATACATTCAAGAATAATGATTTTTTTTGGTTTCTGTTCACATTTTAAAACTCCATTATAATTACTTTCCTATTAGAAAAGGTTTTTAAAGTGTGATACACTTCAAAAGTATGAATTTGTAGCAATATGAATCAATACATAATGACTTGCCAAGACAAAGCACCAGTCCCATATGGTTTCAAGGTGAATTTTACCATTTAAGGAAGGCAATATCAATTTTTTACAGAAAATGGAACCAGAGGGAATACTTCGAACTCATTCTATAAAGCCAGCATTACCCTAATGCCCAAACAAGGCAAAATGTTACAAGAAAAGAACTACAGACCAATATCTCTCATGGATATAGATGCAAAAATCCTCAAAAAATATTAGCATAATTCAGCCCCACAATGTACAAAAATAATTATACTCAGTGACCAAGTGGGATATATTCCAGGTATGCAAAGCTGGTTTAACATTTGAAAATCAATTAATGTAATCCATCACATCAACAGGTTCTAGAAGAAAAATCTTATAATAAATAGGTGTTTTTGTCATGAATGGGTACTGGATTATATCCAAATCTCTCAGCAAACTAGCAACAAAGGCAAACTCCCTCAACTACATATAGGACATCTATAAAAACAAAAACCAAAATGATGCTAACATGATACTTAATGGTGAGAAAGTAGATGCTCTTCTCCTGAAACTGGGAAAACAGGGACAATCACTCTCACCACTCCTATTCAACTTTGTACTGAAAATTCTAGCTAAGAAAAGAAAAGAAAGTTAAACTGACTGAAAAGAAATAAATAACATGTCTTATCTGCAGATGACATAATTGCCTATGTGGCAAAACCCAAGGAATCAAAAACAAAACAAAACAAAACAAGAAAACAAAAACACACTTTTGGAACTAATATGTAATAAGAGCAAGTTTGTAGGATATAAGGTTAATATACCAAAAAAAAAAAAAAATGCTTTCCCGCATACTAGCAATGAACAATTGCAATTTGAAATTAAAAAAAAAAAAAACATAATTCCATTTACATTAGCACTCCAAAAATTAAAAACTTACATAAAAATCAAACAAAATATGTACAAGATCTATATAAGGAAAAATACAAAATGTTGATGACAGAATCAAAGAAGAACCGAGTAAATGGGGAGGTGTTCCATATTTATGGATGGGAAATAACAATATTGTGAACATGTCAATTTTTATCACCTTGATCTATAGATCCTATGCATTCCTAATAGAAAAACACAGTAAGTTACTAAACGGATTCTAAAATTTATATGGAAAAGTAAAAGACCCAGGATAGCCAACATGAAGTTAAAGGAGAAGAACAGAGGACTAACATTACCCAAATTCAAGACTTAACTATAAATCTACAGTAATCAAAACAATGTGGTGTTGTTGAAAAAACAGACAAGCCAATGGGACAGAATAGAGACCCAGAGTAGACCCACACAAACATAGTCAACTGATCTTTGAGAAAGGAGAAAAAGCAATGCAACATAGGAAGAATAATCTTCTCAATAAATGTTACTGAAACAAATGGACATTCACGTGTTTAAAAAAAAAAAAAACCACGAATCTAGACATTGACCTTATACTCTTCACAAAATTAACTCTGAATGCAAAATTTTAAAATTCCAGAATATAACATAAGAAGAAATTTAGGTACACTTATCTGATAAAGAATTGGTATTTGAAATCTACAAATTACTCTTAAAATTTAAAAATTAAAAGACAAATAAACCAATTAAAAATTAGGCAAAATGTCTGGACGCTTCACCACTGAATATATTTAGATGCAAATACAGCATATGATAAGATGTTCAATATCATATGTCATGAAGGAGCCGCAGATAGATACAATAATGACATACCATTGCACACCTATTACAATGGCTAAAAGACAAAATTCTGGCAATACTTATCCAATAGCTAGTGGGAATGCCAAATGGTACAGCCACTTTGGAAGACAGTTTGGCGGGTTTTTTTTTTTTATTTGAGAGAGAAAGAGCACAAACGGGTGGGGGGGGGCAGAGGGAGAGGGAGAAGCAGGCTCCCTGCTGAGCAGGGAGCCCCACATGGGGCGGGGCTGGGCTAGATCCTAGGGCCCCGGGATTATAACCTGAGCTGAAGGCAGAGGCTTAACCGACTGAGCCACCCAGGCGCCCTCAGTTTGACAGTTTTCTTACAAAATTAAACACACTCTTACCTTATGATCCAAAAATCACATTCCTTGATATTTACCCAAATGAGTTGAAAACCTGTCCAGGTATATTGATAGCAGGTTTATTTGTAGTTGTCAAACATTGGAAACAACCAAGATTTCCTTCAATAACTAATTGAAAAAAAATGTCATTTATTCTCTCCTTAAAGAGAATAGAAAAAACATTACTTAGATTTTGAAAAAGGAGCAAATATCTTAAATCTTACCACTATAATAAAAGTACTTAATAAATAAATAATTTTTTTTTTTTTAAAGGGGGGGCACCTGGGTGGTACAGTCGGTTAAGCAACTGACTCTTGGTTTTGGATCCCATCGTGATCTCAGGGTCGTGAAATCCACCCTAGGCTCTGCACTCTGTGCAGAGTCTGTTTGGGATTCTCTCTTCCCCTCCCACTTGTGCACTCTCTCTCTCTCTCTCTCAAATAAATAAATAAATAAATAAATCTTTTTTTAAAAGTACTTAATATGCTAGTGGTTTTCTGAAATATGAAAATTCAAACTTGAAATTATTTTTTACAGAGAATACTTTGTTTAAAAAATATAAAAATTTTATGATTTATCAGGTATGAGCAAAGATTTTTTTATTATGTAAATATATAATGTCCTTTATCTTCAGTTTTCTAAGGAGATAATAATATCTACTTCTTAGAGTCACCTTAATGAATAAAGGGGAAACAGTATATCTGAATAGTATGTGGTAAGGTGATCTGCCTTGCCTTCTTTCACTGCTCCTCTGTATATTCAAACACACACAGACAAGAACTTTCACACCCAAATCCAAACTTCTATGTCTTACAGTTTCAGCACTGTGGTTAGGGGAAAAAAGCACAGTCCTTAGGTGAAGTGGGGATCAGATCAATATGAAAGTGCTGGTAGTTAGACTCAAAGTTCTCAGTTCTTAGACAATCAGCTGTAGCAGGAGGTTGTAAACCAGGCACTCTGAAAATGCAAAACACCTCACAGTTCCACTAGGTGCGAAAATCGTGAAATCAGCTCCTGCCATTCTTCTATTCACAGCGGCTTCAGAGAAATGGAGGGATGAGTGCTGAGGATGACTGAGAGCATGCGAGAGGCGAAGATCTACCCGGGGGTGGTCAAACACTTTCATTTCCGGGAACAGTATAAAAAGATTTTGCAATCTAGATAAGCTTCTTTTCATAGATTGAATCCTCTCCAAAAGGCATGTGAGCTGTTGATAGCCATCGACTCCTCGAGCCAATTTATTTTCTAAATTCCGATGCTTTGTGCACCTAATATCCACTTTCATTTTCTACTCTTCATGGAAATAATGTTGATATTGTGGTGCTGTCAGTAAAAATGTGTAAATGGAAACTTACAAGGAAATTTGTTCTGACACTACAAGTAGTAAATAATTTTAGTCTCTTTATACTGATAAGGAAACTGATGTGTCTTCTTTGTCATTTTCCTCTCTCCACTGTTATTACTGGAATCTACTTTTGAAAGCACAGTCGGTGAAAAATGATAGCAGTTGCCGGCGTGTTTTATAGGCAGGTCAGTTTTTCATTTTGAACTGGGCATGGACACTAGATTTGCAAATAGCTTGTTGGTATTGCTAGGCACCACCCAGCCCTCCATCTTCTGGGATGTTAAACAGCAGCCCTCTCATTTGTAAATCCAATTGTTTATTTTATTTCATACTCCATCTGTGTAGATCTCTTCTCTCACTGTCCCCTAGCCCCACATATTCAGATAAAAACGTTACAGGAACTTCACTTCAGGATGAATACTGCACACCCTTTGCAAGATCCATTAATTTTTTCAACACTCAAAAACAATTTTAAGATTTTATTTATTTATTTTAGAGAGAAAGAGAACACGTGGGAGTGAAAGAGGGTATGTAGATGGGGAGGGGCGAGGGAGAGGGAGAAAGAATCTGAAGCAGACTCCAGGCTCAGTGCAGAGCCTGATCTCACAATGGGGGGATCCTGAGCCAAAACCAAGAGTCCCACAAAACTAACTGTGCCACTCAGGCATGCCACCACCCCCCCATTTTTTTTTTTTTTTGGTTCAACTACCAAATAATCAATGAGGTCGGCATAAGAGCTACAACAATGAATAAAACAAATACAATCTAACCATATAAAGTTTACATTCTAGAGACAAAAATAGAAGATAAATGAATAGATTATTGATACAATGATTACATATTTCACAAATATTACAGAGAAGAAAACAAAGCACTAGGGTAGACAATAATGGCTTGCATTGGGCAAGATTTGTTTCAGATAGGGGTTCACTAAAAGTTTGTTAAAGGTAACGTTGAAGCACAGATAGAGAAGAAAGAGCAAAAAAGGCTAACGGGGGGAGTGGGGAAATCCTTCCAAACAGAAGTAACATCAGGTAAACAAGTGCTGAGTCAGGAAAGAGCTTAGGTATATTTCAAAAACCGAAAAAAAAAAAAGGCCAACAAGGCTGTGGTCCTTGAGTGAGGAGGGAAATTCTGTACCATGAGGTTGAAAAAATAGTGGGTCATGTCACAAAGGGCCAGCAACTTGAAGGTTTAGGAATGAAGTTTCAAACTTATTACGCTGGTTGACAAAGGAAATATTTTTTTTTATATCCTTTTTTTTAATTTTTTTAAATTTTTTTATTATGTTAATCCCCATACATTACATCATTAGTTTTAGATGTAGTGTTCCATGATTCATTGTTTGTGCATAACACCCCGTGCTCCATGCAGAACGTGCCCTCCTCAATATCCATCACCAGGACAAAGGAAATATTTAAACAGGAAGTGACACTTCCATTTAGTTTTTAAAAATTCTCATGGCAAGTAGATTAGGGTGAGATTTGGGTAAGAGTAGTTCAAGTGTGAGAAAATGCTGGCTTGTGTTATGATCCTAGTGGACATGCAGAGAGGAAGACCCATTCAAGACCTACTTTGGAAAGTGAATTGATAAAATCACTGCTGGATTGGATGTAAAAATGAAGAAAATAATGTGATAAATACTAACAAAATACATAATACATAAAATGATAAAAATTTGAATGAAAGTCCAGAAATAGCAAAATCAAAACCACCAAATCTGGTGCCTGCCTGGCTCAGCCAGAGGAGCATGCAACTCTTGATCTCGGGGTAGGGGGTTTGAGCCCCATGCTTGGTGTAGAGATGACTAAAATAAATAAACTTAAAAAAAAAAAACCACCAAATCAATAAAGAGTATTTAGTAAGAATTTATTGTGCATGTAAGAACAGTTTGTGAGCTCAGAGTTTAGCAATTTCAAAGTGATATGAAGCTCACCAGCAGGACTTTACAGGATGGCTTAGAAGGTGAAAATGAAGATCTTTAACCTTTACAGTGATTGGTTATTGCAAGGGGGGTTTAACCTTCACAGTGATTGGTTACAGTTTCTGCAGATGGCAGGGGACTGGTTAAAAGTGTTGATCTTCTAATATCTTTAGGAAGATGATTTAAGTTTCTTTATGATTATCAGAGGCATTTATAAGAGATGACCTAAGTTAAGTTCTGACTATGTTCATGAAATAATCTAGATTTAACTTTGCTTATATGGCTTAGATGGTTTTGTCTCCTCAGGGAATTCTCAAGTCCAGTCTCCATTTTGCATTTAATTCTAACAATGTCTAGATTTCTGGCATATGTCATTCAGATATGGTGGCGCCATTTCCCAAGGTTGGAAAGCTTAAAGCAGAGCCAGTAGGAATCAAAGTTATTTTACAGTCCATTTAATTTTGAGATGACTCTGAAACATCAACTAGAATAGTGTAGAATTGCATATCTTTGTAACTCAGCTATAAAGTTGAGTAACATGAGTTAAAGAGATTATTTATTCACGAGAAGAGATCACTTTGAGAAGGGGTAGAAAAAGAAAAGCACATGATGACACTCTGAGCAACTCAATGTTAAGTGTTTGAAAATAGTTTAAATTCTCTGTCTTATTGATTCATCCAGGTACAGAGAATGCTTTTGTATATGTGTTTATGATAAAGCACCTTTTAATTCAGCTCATGTTTGTCTTTTACTGCTGTTCAAATGTTACAGATACCATCCTAAGTTTAAACCCATATTACTTTAAGGAAAAAAAAAAAACAACCTTACGTTTTATGAAATCATGGCACTGTCCAGCTTTTTCTAGTCAACACTTGCATTTTCACTGAATAATTGCACAGTGTTTAGTTTCCTTTGGCTAATGGAGGCAAAAATTGAAATTTTAAAAGCTAGGATACAGGGGAAGGAAGGTGTTCTTTCTCTAGAAAAATATGCATAAACCTAATTTTGCTTTGCAATTTCTATTTGCCTCTGCCAAGGGCACACTTCTCAGGAATAATACTGTATATAAATCCCTTTATAATGCTAGTGCTTGAGGTAAGGATGTTCCAGTCAGATAAGTAGCAGGAGCCAAACTTGTTAGCAGATCAATGTGTTATAACAGATTTTAACTGAATATGGTAGTGTGTTTGGGGGAAAAAATAGCATCTGAGTGTTTTTTAAGCTAAAAAGAAATTTGCAGTCCATCTAATCTCAATTTTACAGAAGAAGAAACTGAAGTTTGCCAAGGTTAAGTCCGATTTTCAAGGTCATACAGCTAGCTGTAGATTCGCTGTAGAACTTGAACTCAAGTCTCCAGACCGGAACTCCTGTAGCATACAAGCTGATGTGACCCAGCACGCGAATGCATCTGATGGAGCAGCTGTTTGTACTGAGACTGTCTGTCTTTCGGTGATATTGTTGCTTAATTAAAGTTATAATCCTTTTATCTCTTAGGGGCTATAACCAATTATCTCTTAGGGGCTAAGAGAAGTCTCTTCAGAGTCCGAGAACATAGGATCATCTTTGGGAAAGAGGCAGATCCAAAAGTATATTTACTGTCTTCTACTTCACTAGCTGCCATTCCTTCCAGGTTTTGAGTAGGTGCCCCTTTGATACTGTAACACTGAGGTTAAGAATATCAGGGTTTAGAAAAGCACAAAATCAATCATCTCTACTTCACACATTGCTGAGAATGCTCTGTTACAAAGAGCTTTTTAGAGTTGGGTTTTGTTCTTCTTTCCCTAAAAAGCCTAGAATTCTTAATTTCCTGAACATTTAACTCATTCATTCATTCATTCATGTGTTCAGCCTTCTTTCATTTAACAATTATTGTTAAGCACGAATTTTGTGGTAAATTTAATATAAGACAGAGAATACATGAATGCAGAAGGGAACAAACCAGCCCCCATGTAGCTTATAGTACAGAATATAAAAGAGAAACTCACAATTAAATGTATAATTATAAATTCATAATTACAAATTGTGATATGTGCTCTTTGAGAAAGACCCAAGTGCTATGAAGAAGAATTACATTGGAAAGTATATTTAGATGGTAGGTTAGGGACATTCTAAATACAAATGGGGCTATAGGAAAAAAAACACTAAGTATTCAGGCAATTGATGAAACAAATTATTTTGAAGAAAATATGGAACATTCATTCTTAAGGGTAATCATGTTGTAGCATGTCATAAACAAATGTAGGTTTTATAATCTGGGTAAATTTTTAAATTATTTTGTAGACATGCAAATCATGAAATTATAAACTTCTTACAAGCAACCACACACACTGTTAGTCCTTCCCTTATGATTTATACAGTTGTCTGAAACATTAGTGAGTTGTCAATTCCAGAGTATAACACAGTTCACTGTTGCAAACAGTTATATATTCACATAATTTCAGCTGTCAAAATTTGGGTGATGTTTTTCTGGAGGAGATTTTTTCCTAAATCTGCATATTCTATACTTCTTGAATCATGAATGGGCGACTTTCCTAGATACAAGGACTGTTGGATTTGAAAGAAAAGAAGAACCAAGTCTACTTTAACTGTGACCACTTGTGTGATATATGGCAGAATATTTAAACTTTTTCAGCCTAAGTATCCTTACATTTATATAAAAAAAAAAATGCATCCATCTTATAAGGCTGTTCAGAGGATGATATAATGAATAAAACAATGAACATGGAGGCCAGCACAACATAAGCATGAAATATATAACAACTAATATCAAATCACCTCTGTCAAAGAATTATTATATTGCACTGTAATTGTTCACTTATTTTTCTCCTCAACTGGTCTGTGAATTGCTTGAGGCCTGGAGCAACTTTTTCAGTAGGGATTTACTTCTTTACTTTTGAATTAAGTACCATAAATTTTAAAATTTTAACCATCTTAAAGTTACTAAAAGATATTAAGCATTTTTCTGCTTTCTTATAGAGAGTACATTAGACTTAATGAATCCCATTTGGAATTCTTCCAGTCTTTTGTGAAAGTCTGTTTTTTCTTAATATGTTTAATATCTCCATGCTCACTGAGCTCTTTGATTCCTTTTGCCCCTGTTTTTTTTTACTCCTGTCTTTTCTCTGACCATACCCTATTACTTTTATTGTATTGATACACCAGCATATTTTAGTCTTTGCTCTTCATAATCAATTTTTTCTTCTAACCTTCTCTACACATACAAACCAGATTATCAATCTTGAAACTATTTCCTATAATATATTATATGGATTCTGAGTTTAAATATTCCTATATATGCCAAGAGCATAAGGCTTACAGTATAGTCTTTTAGGTATATAATTTTGCTATTAATATGCTTTTGATGTTGCATTCCTTATTTTTTTAGTTGTAACCAACATACCACTTAGTTTGGCAGTTTGGTACAGTAAAGGTGAGATATTTATTACTTATGCCAATTGTAGTAAAATAAACATATTTTTTACTCAAGCTCGGGCACATGCTGACACTTAGAGATCTCCCAAGAATTATCTCATCCAACTTTCTCATTATAGACATGAGGAAACAGACCAGTTAATTGACTTATGCAGTTATACAACTAGTTGTGAGCAAATATGAAAATTGAGCTAAAAGATTTTAACTAATTCCAGGTAATTTTGTGTTATGTCTAATAACATTTTCCAGTGTCAGAAACTCTATCTAATGACAATTTTTAATTGTATATGATGGTGATTAAAACATATTTTGGGGGGGAAAGGCAGAGGCAGAGGGAGAGAGAGCATCTTAAGCAGGCTCCACACCCAGCGCAGAGCCCGGCTGGGGGCTTGATCTCATGACCCTGAGATCATGACCCGAGCCAAAACCAAGAGTCCAACGCTTAACTGAGCCACCCAGGTGCCCTTAAAACATATTTCTAAAATCCAAAGGAAATAAAAGTTGTCAATAAGATGTAGCATTGATCTAGATAGCTATCACAATAAATATGAAAGATGAGTTCTTTAAGCTCATTTTGTATTTTTGGTTTGTTTTGTTGTTGAGATTCTAGTGTCAGGTCAGTCATACTTTTCTAAAGTAAAAGCAGTCTTTCTCATTTCAAAGTCTATAAACACTTTCCCACTTTCCAATGCCTTGGTAGTTATTATGCCAAAATCTATGGGAACTGGGAAAGAAAGAAAGGCTCTCAAAGAATGCCTATTATATTTTTGACACATGAGCTTACTTCAGAGTCAGAATTCCTAAGAACATTTAAAGTATACCTCTTTAGTATACCTGTGATGGCTTTAATTTACTAAGATTTCAGTGGCTTCATTGTGCCTATTTACCCCAGATGCCTGTAGATCATAACAAAGTCAGGAATTAGAGATTCATTTCCTGCTTACTTTTCTTCATAGTATCCAGGGTCTGCTATTCCATTCTGTGGCATTTTTATGTGATTTGTAGTTAGTAATGTGTAAAATTTAGATTTAACACTTATCAATATGCTACTTCTATGTAAGTTCTGATAAGTGAGGGTTAGGAGCTCAGCATGCAAACCTGGATTTGCAAACCAAATCATGGACTAGCAAATCACATTTTCTATAAAAGCAGCTAATCACTTCATTGGCAGAAGAGAGAATTTTTAGGAAGGTAAAATGTGGCATACCATTATGAGCCTTTTATAGGATTTTTAAACAATGTTGGCTTTTAAACACTTAAGGGAAAAGATATTCTATATTTTGGGTCACTATTTTAGGGAAATTTTCCAGAAACTAAAAACAGTAGGCAGCATTTGCAAATTACAAGAAACTGACCAAAATGTATTTGCATATACACAATAATTACTATCCAAAAAAATTGAAGATAAACATGTATAATGAGCTAGTACCATATTCTGAAACAGTTAAAACCTTGAAAATAAAGTAGCACAAAGTTAATGGTTTTAGTCAAGGAAAGGACAATCTGGACATCAATCACATAGGCAGCATGAATGAACTTAGCAAGAGATAGGAAGGTAATGACTTCCAGCAATGGCTGTCATCATAACTTAACATTTGCATAACTTAAAAATATCTATTGAGTACTGCTAGAATCATAATTCACAATAGTTATTACACTTTCCAAATAAAAATCTGCATTATCACATTTGATCCCCACAATGATGCTAAATTGTCCAATGACAGTTGGCAGCTTCTTATCACCATTTTCATAAAAGAGTATCTAGAGTTGGATGATGACCAAATTTGAACTTGAACCTGTGTCCTTTGGGTTCAAATCTCAGGCTATTATATTCTATTATATTTCTCTATCTCAAGAGAAAATGGTAACTGTATTTTTTTTTTAAAGATTTTTATTTATTTATTTGACAGAGAGAGACACAGCGAGAGCAGGAACACAAGCAGGGGGAGTGGGAGAGAGAGAAGCAGGCTCCCCACAGAGCAGGGAGCCCGATGAGGGGCTCGATCCCAGGACCGTGGGATCATGACCCGAGCTGAAGGCAGACGCTTAACGACTGAGCCACCCAGGCACCCCGGTAACTGTATTCTGATAATTCAAATTAAGTAATCGAATTTTTAACTCCTTATTGATTTGTAATGTTGAATGCATATTCAAACTTAAATACATAGTGATTTTTTCAATAAATTAGCAAATACTTTCAAAGTCAAGATTAAAAATATCAAAAAGCACCAAAAAGTCTTAACACTGAAAATTATTGTCCCTTGACATGCCCTCATGCCAGCTTTGTTCTTCAGAGGCAAACATTTTCAACTATTTTAACTTATTACTCTCCCCTCTCCTTGCAAGGTGCGTTTTTACCTAGATCATCTTCACTGACATTTAATTTGGATTGCTGTTTTTAAAATTTCTTCCTTAGCTCCACCCATTTCAACCCACGGACCAGTAATAGCCTAAACCCTTGCCTGACTCAGACTTCCCCCAGTCCAAATTCTAACTAGCCGTGGCCTCAGCACCTCAGGTTTCTCCTTCTGATAAGAAAATTTAGTCATTTGTATATTTTTGTCATTACAAAAATGACAATACATAAAATTTATAAGCCATGCTTAGTAATTGTTCACAAATTCTTTAAAGTCAACTTGAATAAATCTATACTTATTGAAAACAGGTGGGTCTAGAAGTTCTGGTATTGGGTTTGGAAATGATGACTATACTTATGGTACTGAGGTGGTATAAAATTAAATGTACATGAAGGTGGGTTGCTACTGCCCTCTATCCATATATTGTATATTTTTCTATAGATTCCAACTCTTAGAAAATATTATGTGCTAAGGAACTTTAAAAAGAATTAAAAAGGCTCATAGGAAAAATAACCCTATGCTAGTCTTTTTTTTTTTTTTTTTTTTTTTTAAAGATTGAGAGAGAGAGAGAACACAAGCCAGGCAGGGGCAGAAGGAGAGAGAGAATCTCAAGCAAACTCCCCCATGAGCCCAGAGCCTGACCTGGGGCTCGATCTCATGACCCTGAGATCATGACCTGAGACAAAACCAAGAATCAGACACTCAACCAACTGAGCCACACAGGCATCCCTAACCTTACACTAGTCATTTATTCATCTCTGCACTTTTTTTTCTCACTCTTTCAAGTCCTCACCACAGAGAGCCACAGATATAAAAGGACAAAAGGTTACACATACAGACCCCAGCACACATTAAACCAAACACATTATCACATACTCTTACCATAGTTTCTCTGATATCACAGATGTCTCAAAATCAAATTAAATTGCTTTGCATCTTAAAGACATTTCTCTCTTCATCCTCCCTTTGACAACAAAACTACTCAAGATCCACTCACGACTGTCTACCCACTTTTTGCATTTCAGTCTCTAAGTAGCAGTCACAAACCCATACCCAGACTTGGGAAGGTGTATGCTAATATTGGAATAAGTTTATCAGTAGACATTAAAATTGAAAACCAAGCGTGTTCAAATAAAAGGCAATTTCATGAGGATCATCATTTAGCTGACACAGCTTGGTTTCCAGAAGTAGACATGTAAAAACTAGGACAGAGGATAGATGGCTTGTTCTAGAGTACATATATAGCAATGTGCCATGGGACCCTCTGATATATCTCCAAATCACCTGGAGGTGATTCATTTCTAATAATGAGTACCATGGGGTTCATACCATAAAAAGGCAGGCAGGTCTAAAAATAAAAGCAGCATATTTTGAACTCACAGGTAGATAAAGTTAGAAATATATGGAGTGTGTATTTCCATGAAAAAAAAAAACCTAACACATATTTTTCATGTTTTTTTTCTTTCCATCTCATTTTGAAATCTCATACTATTGATGGAAATGCACAATCACCACTAGACCAACACCAAAGTAATAATTATTATAGGCAAGATTGATCTGGCAAGATCAATGCAGGCAAGATTAATGGAAGCTCAAATCTATAGGTGAAAGTTCTGATAGAAAAGCAACAATTGCATATTATCATAGTATCTCCTCTGAGATACATATTAATTACAAAGAAAAAAATGGCAACTTTATGGTAGAGAAGTCAGCAATCACCATTTTAACCAAGTGATCAAGGTTAATACCCACAGTAGTAAGATATATAGACATGATGTGCCCCTGATCTGATGAGCTGAGAAGGGCATAACACTTCTATGGTATTCAATCTAATCATGAGAAAATCAGACAAACCCATTTTCTACACAACACCTGAGCAGTACTATTCAAAAGTGTGATAGTCATGAAAGGTAAAAAAAACTGAGAACCTGTCCTAGAGTAGAGGAAACAAAGAAGGCATGGTAATGAAGTGCAATGTAGGATTCTGAAATAAATGTTAGAGACAAAGAAGGACATTAATAGAAAAAATATAAATGTGAATAAGACATTAACATAAAAAGGACATTGGTAGAAAAACTACTAAAATGTGAATAGGACTGGTAGTTTAAGTAATATGGTTGTACAAATATTGATTTTATGGTTCTAATGATCATATTATAGGTATATATATGTTAATGTTAGGGACCCTAGGAGAATGTATATGGAAACTCTATGATCTTGTAATAATCTGTTAAGATTCTGTAAATATAAAATTATTTCAAAATAACAAGTAAAAAAATCATATCCTAAATATTTGTAAATAATAATCAAGAAAAGCATTTAAATACACTTTCCTATGGAGAGTTATTATATATTTAAGGAAGTACAGAAATTGTAAATATACATTTCAGTAAATCACCACAAAGTAAGCACATTCATACAACTACCACTCAAGTCAAAAAATAGAACAATATACCAGCAGCCTAGAGGTGTGCCTTATAATTCCTCCAAAAAGCTACTTTGCCTCTTCTCCCCAGTGTAACCCCTGTACTATCTTCCAATAGCATAAAGTTTTGTTTCTCAATTTTATATCAGAGATTGTAACAATTCACAGGCTATCTAGTAATAAATGAGAGTTTTCTTTGTTCCATATCTTCACCAATACTTGGCTTTGTCTATTTGATTTTAACCATTCTGGTATGCACAGAAATTTTCGTACAGGGAGTTTCTGTAGTGATTTTTTTTTTTTTTTAATCCCAGTGTTCCACATGGCTGAATTATGGCTGTGCAAAAACAATAGTGAAAAGGGGAATTCTTTTTTTTTTTCATTTATTTTTTTTATTCTTATGTTAATCCCCATATATTACATCATTAGTTTTAGATGAAGTGTTCCATGATTCATTGTTTGTGCATAACACCCAGTGCTCCATGCAGAATGTGCCCTCCTCAATACCCACCACCAGGCTA
>NC_138379.1:19429825-19453862 GCF_054177405.1 Leptonychotes weddellii
ACTGTGAAGTGTGCAAGACTGTTGAATCACAGATCTTTGCCTCTGAAGTAAATAATACATTATATGTTAAAAAAAAAAAAGAAGAAAAGAAGAAGAAGAAGAAGAAGGAGATGATGATAGCAGGAGGGGAAGAATGAAGGGGGGAAAATCAGAGGGGAGACGAACCATGAGAGACTATGGACTCTGAGAAACAAACTGAGGGTTCTAGAGGGGAGGGGGTTGGGAGGATGGGTTAGCCTGGTGATGGGTATTAAAGAGGGCATGTTCTGCATGGAGCACTGGGTGTTATTTGCAAACAATGAATCATGGAACACTACATCAAAACAAAAAACAAAAAAACCACAGTAAACAGTGTTAAATGAGAACATGTGTTTATTTTAACGCCATCATATATATTTCTACTTCTCCTAATTGTGTTGTTAGATTTATACAATTATAAACATTTGTCTGACCTTTTGATAATGGTCACTAGAAAATACCAAAATAGAGGGCGCCTGGGTGGCTCAGTTGGTTAAGCGACTGCCTTCGGCTCAGGTCATGATCCTGGAGTCCTGGGATCGAGTCCCGCATCGGGCTCCCTGCTCGGCAGGGAGCCTGCTTCTCCCTCTGACCCTCCCCCCTCTCATGTGCTCTCTCTCTCTCTCATTCTCTCTGTCTCAGATAAATAAATAAAATCTTTAAAAAAAAAAAAATACCAAAATAGAAAAATGTCATACAGATCGTTCCTAGGTGGCAAAAGCTCAAAATAACAGACATAAAGTACCAGGATAACAGTAATCTTCTCAAATATACATCTCTGATTTGGGACAAGAGTATCCTTCCACATGCTGACCCTTCCCTGATCACCGCTGATTACCAAGGTAGCAGGATGGTAGGACTGTGATATCCTGCAGTGGTACAAAGTACATGAACACAAGGTGGCAGGTAGCTGTGCCTTACGGCATGGTGCTCAGGTACTAGAATATCAAACAGATATCCTAGGAATTTGGCTTTCATTGTATTTTGGTCCATTTGTACCTCTAAAGTGCTTGAGTTTTAAAAAGGCCTCCAGATATTGTAATTCGTGTTTTTAGCATTCATTAAATCTTATCATTTATTTTTTCTTTAGAGAAGAATAAATATCTACATTAGTGAAATGCTCAAGTAGAAAACATGAAGTGCAGATGTATTGCATTGCTTATTATACAAAGTAATTCCTAGCAAGTCAAGGATCTGCCTAATAGGAGACTTTACAAACTGTTATCTGAATAATTAATTTTTTTAATAATTCCTTTTTCTTTTTTTTTTTTATTTTTATCTTTTAAAGATTTTATTTATTCATTTGAGACAGAGAGATACAGAGAGAGAGAGAGCATGAGCAGGGGAGAGGCAGAGGGAGAGGGAGAAGCAGGCTCCCAGCTGAGCCAGGAGCCAGACATGGGGCTCGATCCCAGGACCCTGGGATCATGACCCGAGCCGAAGGCAGACGCCTTAACGACTGAGCCACCCAGGTGCCCCAATAATTCCTTTTTCTAAAATACTTGCAAATAGTTACAACACCATATTTTCTTTGAAAATAGATTCTTTTCATTATTAGATGTATACAATTTAAAATTTACTTTCTTCATAAATATACACATAAAATTAGTGCACATTCTCTATTATTGATGCAATTTATAGGATAAGAAATTCATTCACACATATACTTGTATATGTATTGATATACATGTATTTATATACATGCATGTTATGTATTCACTGTAGGACTTAGAAAAACAAGAGATTTTTACCACTTATTTACATTTGTAGAGATAATTCATAAAAAACATTCTAAGTTATAAAAGTAATTTAAGAAATCATTTCCATCTAAACAAGCTCTAAAATATTAAGTAAGCTTTAGATGGCTATAAAATTATTATAATTGCTGAGGTCCCTTTTTTTTAGTAAGATGCATATTTTTGATAGTATGAATTTGGTATTCTGAACTTAAAGGCAAATGTTTATTAGTTTTGAATCATATTTTAAAGTCACAAATATAGCATACAATCAAAAGAAATCAAGGTATAAAAAAGATCAGTCAAATAATAATTAGTAACATGTACTGGTGTTTTTAAATGGTGCTTGAAACAGATATATATTATGTACATTTTTCGATTGGGGAAACTAGGTTTGGGTCTTAGAAAGGTTGTCCATACCTTCAGTGACTCTTAATTCAAACAAATGTCCATCCAAAATGGATACTCCACTCCACTACATTTATCTCCCAGAAAAATTCTGTAAAGCCTATTTTTTAAAGAAAATTGGGTGTAAGATCCTCATTTTGTTTTTAACTTTAGAGCTGAGACCCTATTCCTGTGACTCTATCCTAAGCTTCCCTGATAACTACGGGTTTTATAAGCCAATTTATTCACCCTCCTGCAGCAAAACATATTTATATTGGTTTCATACCAACGTTAACTGGACCCACTACTCCTAGCCACACTTCCATGTTGATCCTCACCAAATTGAAGGTTGCTTCTGATGACAGTGAGTCACTTTGAGAAGTTGCTTGGAATTATTTGCAGTTATTTAGTAGAGAGGCTGAGTGACAGAGAGGCAGTGATTTACAGAAACAGCATGGGCTCTGCCCATCACATCACATAACCCAAGCAATAGTACCCTATGTTATCACCAATAATACACTTTCACCCTATTTAGCAATAACCGCAAAAAAATGGCAAGGCAGTTTTCAAAGGTATCCTTTTCCTCTCTTGCAAGTCTTTTATTTGTTTTTTATTTTTATTTTTTAATGATGGACTATTACCATGAGATTTCTAAGTGTTTTTGCAATCCAGAGAGCCTAAGATTAAAGGCAGATCCAGAAGTAAAGAATAATTTTAAAATAGTAAATATAAATATTAAATACTTTAAAATATTTCATTACTCAATATGCAAACTTAACAAGAGCTTAGTTTATGAGTGCACAAATAATGTGTGGGAGAATCTGGTATTTCAGAAAATAAGTATTATAAGTGCCAAAAATGATTTCCTGTGTAGACACTCTCAGGAAGGTACTGGAGGATGTTCAACAGCAACAACACGACAGCAACAAAGAGAGGAGACTAAAAGGTTGAATTAGTGCAGCCCAAAACTAAGGCAACCAATAGAGGAAAGATGTATGCTAATTGACAGGACAGAGGCAAAGGAGAGTCTTGGTAATGTGGCCATGTGAAAAGTCTAGAAATTGGTCAGAAGGATCCAGGAGGGATATCTCAGGGGTGGGTTGTGAGGGGTGCAGATTTAAATTTCTAACATCAATTCTGAGTGGAAAGGAAACGAACTTCCTCCCTCCTTCCCAGCCTTCCTCCTTCCTTCTACCATCCCTCCCTTCTTTCCTTCCTCCTTCCTTCCCTCCCTCCCTTTTTTCTCTCTCTCTCTCATTTTTCACTACTTTCCTTCTCTTTCATTTTTTGGTTTTCACTGTAAGTGAAAATTAAGATATTGTGAATTCAAAACTAATTCAGATTAACCAAAAATACATGTATTTGCCTGATTAACAAAATTTATATTATCAGCTGTACAATATCTCTAGAAAATACTAAAACCTCACTTTCTGTGGTTTATCACAATTTTCCTTGTTTTACTAAATTGCTCCAGTGGATATTTTAATATAATAATTCATATTTTCCCAGGGCAATTTACTGTATTCAAGTAAGGCTTTGACTCTGCCAACACAAATCATTTTAAATTGAATGCCCTTCATCCTTGTGTTTTGTTTATCACATTTTATATTTAGCAAATTGTGAGAATAGTTTATTCTGGGGTAAATAATATCTTATTCTCGTTTTCTTGCCATCAGGCACAGTTTTAGCATCAGAGTTCTTACTATTTAGACATATAACACTATCTATGTATGTAATTCTAAAAATATATCATCCATTTCTGTTATTTCAATTTGGATTCATTCTCATGTATTCTGTTCAAACTCCCCCCTCCCCTTTTTTTTAAAGCTTTCTGCATTGGTTCATTGCCCAATTCACTTCATTTCCGGGTCTTTATCTTAGTTAATAATATTTTGATTCACTTATGATATTATGATACTACAACATCATTTTATATTCTCTTTCACTTCATTTTGGTCATTACGGGCTATGTTTTCATCATCTCAAATCTAATTCATATCATTTTAAAGCAGGCACTCGTCATTGTGTGTCCAATTATAATTGTTTTCTATTTCCTGTTATCTTGAATTCAATTACCCTTTTTATTCATTTCTCATCTGTTTAGATTATTCTCAATTTGATTTTCTAAGGCTCTGGTTCTGCTAATATTACTTTACAATATAGTGTTTCCCTGATTTCATATACTTCCTTTTCATTTATACTTGCGCAGTGCGCAAGCAAGCACACACACGCGCGCGCACACACACACACATACACACACAATTTCTTCTAGAGAAAATTGCTTAACCTCATTTTATGCCTCTTGGCATTTACTTACCACTCTTTTCAGGGAAACAATATTTTCAGTTTTACTCTTCACTTCACCAACTTTTTAACAGTGGTTTGAGTGCATTTTCCTTGCTAAATTCATCTAATGTTACTTAGTCATAAATTCTGTTATTACAGGATTTGTATAAATACACCTTATCTTCATTTACAATGTTGAGTTGATCTTCCTCTATTCTGTACTCTGTTTCAATTAGTACATTTGGCTAAATTTCATACTGGTTAATCATTGGTGAAGATATTATTCTACTTTTAATTTAATTCTAAATTTCCTTTCATAGGATTAAAGAAAAGTCTAATGGTGAGCAGCCTCCCAATTTGATTCAGATGAATAAAATGGTAGCCTTTCACTTTATTATTTACAGTAAAAAGTTTTAATCATACTTGACTTCATAGCCATTTACTCAATATTATGTGCCTCAAAAAATGGCAAAATGTTAGATTTGTATAATTATTAAAATAATAAGCATAACCTCTTAAATTCTGATGCAAGAAAAATGAACTGAAAATTGAAGGCAATTACACAGAATCTTATCTTTGCTCATGTTGTTTTTTTGTGGGCTTCTTGAAATTCCCTAGAGAAAGTGCTAGAGAGTCATACCCTATTTAAAATAACTTTGTCCTATGGCTATAACATATCATGCCCCCTTTTGTTGGGATTTGTCAATGAGAAGCGCATTTGATATCTTCACATTCTCTCCTTCTCAAATGGAAGTTCTGGTGTTTCATTTTCCAGAAAATGGGTCTGAGTTCTTCATGTAAATTATAAAACTCTAACTGAGTTGACATTGTTTCATTTATAGATCAACTGGTTCATCTAGAGCAGTGCTGTTCAATTTATGTGATAATGGAATGTTCTCTAGACTGTCCAAGATGGTAGTTACTAGTGACATGAGCAGTTGGGATGTGTCAAGTATCATGAGGGATTCATTTATAATGTTATTTAATTTTAAGTAATTTAAAATTTAAACATACATATATGGCTAGTGGCTCCTATAAGTAGACAGAAAGAACCGTATTAAAGAGATGCACCTTATATCATTTGGGATTTTAAATATCACTATTCAGTATGTATTACTGTCAGGATATCCAAGAGTATCAAATTACATGAATCCAAAGGAAGATATCAAAATATAAATTTTCAGTAAAAATTGCAAAATTAAAAAAAAAAAAAAGCCCTACAAGTGTGTTTCAGAGATTTGAGAAGAGTTGTTTGCTTGCCTTTTTTTTTTTTTTAAATTCAATAGCTGAGAATATTTATTGATTAACTACAAGATAAGGCATTTTCCCTGAAACAATAAGATGGAATGAGACAAAGACAAAAACAAGTTGTAGTTCTGAAGGGAATGACAAATTAAACCAATGTTGCATTGCTGGACTGATGGTATGCTAAGAAAATAGGGAAAAGAGTCAGGGGATGGAACATTCTAGAAAACATCCATACTGCTTTTTAAATTCAAGGTAAGTTACCTTCATGGGGAGGGGCTGGGTGGAGAACAGAATATGTGTAATAAGTTGCAGCTGAGTCATGGGAAAGAACTAACTTGGATGCTGCTTTTTAAAAGGATAATTGTTTAGTTTCCCAGTTCCATAATGTACATGGTATGGAAAAGCCTATTCCTAAACAAAAATGTCAATAAATAAGTAAATAGAGACATAATTGGCATTTCTAAGGAAAACATACATTTTATGCTTTCACAATTAATATGAACCTAATTACACTTCAAAGTTTCGGTGTGCCAATATGAGCCTTCTAAATGCAAGCAAAGTCCAACAAGGGACAGGTATATTATAAATGTGTATCCAAAATCTTCAGAAAATTGGCTAAATGCCTCAAACAGGGAAAACTAAGAAACATTCTCATCTAATAATTAGGCAGACTCTGGCATGTAAAGAAAAGTTCCAAATGGCCACTTAAAACACCTGAGAAAAATTTAGGCCTTCCAAAGTTTAGGGACAGACTTCTGGTTTCGGCTATACTCTGTAAAGAACTTAGAAGTCATCATTCCATCCTCATAAGAAAAAAAGGAAGACGGGCACCTGAATGGTTCAGTCAGTTAAGTGTCTGTCTTCTGCTCAGGTCATGATCTCAGGGTCCTGGGATCCAGCCAGGCTTAGAGTCATGCTCCCTGCTCAGCAGGGAGTCTGCTTCTCCTTCTCCCTCTGCCCCTCCCCCCTGCTTGTGCTCTCTCAAATGAATAAAAAATCTTTAAAAAAATTTAAAAAATAAAAATTAAATTAAAAAAAAAAGAAAAAGATGAAGAAACTGAAAACCAGTGACTTTTCTTGGATTCATCAAGAACTAAGCCTTCAGAGCAAACTGTCACCCTAAAATCGGGAGTGGGGAAAATCCAGGGTCAGAGTCACAATTTACTTAACCGGAGCAGAAGCTGGGGAGTCATAAACTGATAGGATCACTTGTTTGGTAACTAAACAAATCACTGGAGCTTGAATGTTGAGGACCCTGAGAATGAGAAACTTGTGGGGCCACAGCATGAGGAGGGTCCCATCTTTCCACGGGCTTTACCTTCAAGGATCTTTACCAGGTTCCCAAAATGAAGGTCAGAGAAAGATCCCCTTAGGCCCTGGCAGGAGAAAAGAAAGAACAATCTTCATGAAATAGGCCCAAAGCCTTCTCCATTAACAAAGGTCTGCCCTCCAGGGTAAAAGTCTTCAACAAAGCCTTGTCCCAGCTAGAGAGGGAACTGCTCTCACCTCAGCCCCCCTGCAGTCTTTCTGTCTCACCAGATTGGAGAAAGAAATGCTCTACTAGTGAAAAAACAAATACTTTTGCTGTCACAAGCCAGAGACGAAACTCATTAAAAACAATGATATAATCATCATATTCTAGAACACTTCTTCTTCTCAATACCTGAGTACCCCGCACAAAAAAGGCTTTGGTCTAATAACAGTGGATTACCAATAAAGAGCTGCAAGACACAGACTCTCTCCCTGAAAGAGTATATAGCAAAACCCAAAGTCAAGAGCAGAAACAGAAACAAGGACACTAGAGGAATCTGAATCCTCTGGGACCTACAGATACAACAAATATTTGCACATAGCTCAACTCATAGATTAACATAAATTCTCACATTAAAGGCCTATTTGTCTCAGTTCCTATTATCTGATACAATATATCCAGCTATCAGCAAAAAACGAAGAGGCATACCAAATCGTAAGAAAAAAACATTGACGAAACAAAGGAAAACTTAGAACCAAACTCAGAGATATGACACAGATGTTGGAATTCTCTGAGGGGGAATTTTAAATGACTATGGTCAATATGTTAAGGGCCCAATGGAAACAGTAAACAACATTCCGCAACAGATGGGCAATGTAAGCAGAAATGTGAGAACACCAAAGGTTAGTGAAGTCTAATATCTTGCTGGCATAACTTTTTATCTCTAAATTAGTTGTGAACATTTGCATAATGATGACTTGAAAATGAAATAAGATAGGCAGAAAATGATGTTGCCTAACATTTTAATAATATTTTGGAGCTTACAATATGTTGTTGCTTATCTTATTTCATTAGGCTCCAACCACAGACCTGGAAAGTAGAACATCAGGCATTAGTATTGTTCTTGCACAAAGCAGGGTTTGGAGGTTGTTGTCAGTCTGTGTAAAGCAAAGTGTGATAACAAACAGCATCCAAACTTTAGTGGCTTATAACAGCGCAGGTTCATTTTTCTCTCAGGTTCCTGGTTAATCAAATGTGTGGCTTTGACACTTGAATTCTAAGAAACTAGCTGCAAGAACATCTAGGACATTGCTTTGGTCTTGGTAGTGGGGGTGGGGGAAAAGAAGCACTGACAGAAGTATGTGATGCTTCTTAGAGTTCTTTTGGTGAAAGAGCATACGTCACCTTCCCTTCATTTTGCATTGGCCAAGTCAAATCGTGTGAGCATCTGTTGTCAGTGTGAAGGACCTTTAACCCCCCCGCACAGACCATAGGTTCCGTAGGGCAGAACCAAGAGTGAGGGGCAGAAATGATTTAGACAATAATAGACAACAGATATTTGGGCTTGCCCAAGACTGTGTGGTGGCACTATTTGATTGTAAGCTCTCTGATTCCAAATTTAGTGTTGTTATGATTCATCGCTTAGAAAGTAAAACAAAAGAAACTCAGAACACAAAAATGAATAACTAACTTTAATAGTATTAATTCAGTATGCAAATGTCTTCCTTAGTGTATCAATTAGGAGTGGTATCAGCGACATATTTTTTTGGCGAATAAGGGGGAGTTTTATTTTCCTACATAGTAAGAATTTCAAAACAGAAAATCCCATGTCTGACACAGTAGTTCCATGTTGCCATCAAAGACACAGGCTTTTAAAAACTTTTCTTAAAATATGACTTTTACCTTTATGTCTATCTCATCATGGCCTCTAATAACTGCCCCGTGTCTGTAATTTAATGTAGAAAGAAAGATACACTTAAGAGGCAGAAGTTTTGTAGCAAATGAAAACTTATTGTCCTTGACCGCATTTTAATAAACATTATGTTTCTCAATAAATGCAAACTTCTTTTATCTAGTACTTACAAATTTGATTTTGTAAAACCTATTGATTGTAAACAGAAGAAAAATGGAATAAGAAATAAAATATATAACCAATTTTTTAAGTGAAGGCCAGAAGAAACATAACAAGTGAACCACACAGTGCAAAATAAAAAAAAAATAAAAAGTAAAACTTTATCATCATAAATATGAAATTCAAATGCAATAACTGTGTGTGATATAAATGGACAAGGAATTCTGTAAAAGTGTCATCAAGATAGATTTAAAAGAAAGGAGGGCGCCTGGGTGGCTCAGTTGGTTAAGCGACTGCCTTTGGCTCAGGTCATGATCCTGGAGTTCCTGGATGGAGTCCCGCATCAGGCTCCCTGCCCCGCGGGGAGTCTGCTTCTCCCTCTGACCCTCCCCCCTCTCATGTGCTCTCTCTCACATAAATAAATAAGATCTTTAAAAAAAAAAAAAAAAGAAAGGAAAAGAGAGTAAATAAAGCCTAATTCTACACTACTTACAAATGACTCATTAAAAGCATAAAGACCTACAAAGGATAAAACTAAAAGAATAAAAACAATCAGAGAGTAAATAAAGCCTAATTCTACACTACTTACAAATGACTCATTAAAAGCATAAAGACCTACAAAGGATAAAACTAAAAGAATAAAAACAATCAAAAACACTAGGCAAATTCTAACTAAACACAGTAAATGTAACTATAATAATACCAGGCAAAATAGACTTTCCTATAACAGCTATTATAAGCATAATGAGGATTACTTCAACATGGTTAATTAAATCAGAATATATTATACTTTTAGATTTGTGTGCACCTGATAAATAGCTCCACAACATGTACAGTAAAAATTAATGGAATTCCTGGGAGAAATAGAGACAAAAAAATGACAGGAGATTTTCACATAACTTTCTCAGTAATTAACAGAATGAGCCTATAAAATAAGCAATAAACAAAAACTTTGAATAAAATGGTTGACAAAAAAATGCAAATCTATGGAATATCAGAAATAAAAATTTCAGAATATATGCTTTATTTCACACACATAGAAAGTTTATATAAATTGAACCACAAAATTTAAAACCTGTGATAACAAATTCCAAAGGATGAAATATTACAGTTCATAATCTGACCTCAAGGCAAAAAAAATTAGAAATAATGAAATATAAAGAGAAAACTGCCATGCCTAATAAACAAACAAACAAAAATAACTCATTTGTCAAATAAGCAATTATAATGGAAACCAAAAGGCAATTTGTGCAAACCAGAAAATAAAAAATACTAAATATCAAGAGGACAGAAAGTGTCCAAATATGGAAATACATAAAAGTGGGAGAACTGCACATCAACATGAGAATTTGGAATTTTCAATAAATATTGCCAGCAAAATTGCTTATTCATGTGGGGAAAAAATGGCTGTCTATATGGAAAATGAAATTCTTTCCTCATACTATCCAGTTTCAGTTGGATTCAAGACTAACATGTAAATGAAGAAATCTTAAAATCTTTGAAAAAATAACAGAAGAATATCTTTTCCAGTAAATGTTCTCCAGTAATGAAGAAACTCTTAAACCAAACTTTAAGAAAAACACTACTAAAAACAAAATGATTGGTAAATTTAATCATATTAAGAAATTCTGTTCAGTAAATGCTATGAAAAATTGTGAAAAAAGATAAACCATGAAGCGAGAGACAATATTTCCAGAACACAGAACTAGCAGTATCTATAATATTCAAACAACTAAGAATCAGTGAGAAAAAACAACTTGAAACAAAAAATAAAGAAAGTAAAAAGCTCACACAAGCTTCTCAGCAAAAAGGAAACCTACGTGGTCTGTGGAGAAGTTAAAAGATGTTCCAATATATCAGTAACCATGTATATACAAATTAAAATAAAAATGAAATACTATTGCACAATTTAACCAAAAGAAATTTTAAAAGCATAAGATGACAAGTGCTAGTGAGAACACAGATCAACAAAAACTTCCTTGACAATTGTTAAGGGAATAAATTTGTATACCACTATGAAAACTACTAAGATAGCCCCTAATAACATTAAATATGCATGTATCCTTTCATTCAGTAATTTCATTCCTAAGTGCGTACTTATGGATCTTCCATCTCTCTCCCACAAGAACAGTACAAAGTATCCATGGTAATCCAAATATCAATCAGTGGTAGATTGTTGGTTATGTTCATAACTTAGAATTTCATCCAACAACACAGATGAATCCTCCAGGTATGATAATAATAGATTAAATAAACAGTCATGATTTAATATGTACAAAGTTCAAAAACAGGCAATAATAAATAATGCATCTTTACTATTTTCACAAAAGTCAGGATGGCGGTTACCTTACTTTGGATGGGGAACATGTGGTTTGGAAAAGGGAGACATTGGGCTTCTAAGGTACTGGCAATAATCTATTACAAACCAGGGTATTATCTGAGTATTTACTACATAATAACTCCTTCAACTGCACCTACAGATTTTATATACTTTTCGATATTTATGGTAAAATTTTATAATAAAGTTACAAATTGTAAAGAACTTAAAAAATATAAAGATTGTTATCTATTCTATGTGCGTCCTACAAGACATTAGGAAAAGAATACAGATATGGAGCTAGATCAAACAGGCTTCAAATCATTTTCTATTACTGTCTAAGCTTGGATGCTGGAGGGCATTAGACTCCCCTATCTATTAAAGAGACAATATAGGGCACCTGGGTGGCTCAGTCAGCTCAGTTGGTTAAGCATCAGACTCTTGATTTTGGCTCAGGTCACGATCTCATGGGTCATGAGACTGGACTCCCCCTTCAGAGGGGAGTCTGCTTCAAGATTCTCCACCTCTCCCTCCCCCTCTGACCCTCCCCCCACTCGTGCTCTCTGTCAAATAAATAAAATCTTTTTTTTTAAGATTTTATTTATTTATTTGACACACACAGAGAGAGAGAGAGCACAAGTAGGGGGAGTGGCAGGCAGAGGGAGAGGGAGAAGCAGGCTCCCCGTTGAGCAGGGAGCCCAATGCGGGACTTGATCCCAGGACCCCAGGATCATGACCTGAGCTGAAGGCAGACGCTTAACTCAACTGAGCCACCCAGGCATCCCAACAAATAAAATCTTTTTAAAAATAAATAAATAGAGAGGCAGAGGACTATGGTCAGGATTAAATGAGATCATCTAAAATGTTTATGTTTTGTTATCTTCCCAAACATACCTGTTTTTATTCTTACATTTGTTAATGTCACCACTATTTATTTCCTAATTTCTCAGGCCAGAAATGGCTAGTCAGACTTTTCCTCATTTTTCACTTCAGTTTGAGTCCCCAATTCTACTGCACGTTATGTCCTAAAGGTCCTACAAAGGACTTCTCTATTTCCTAATGCCACTCTATGTTTAGGCTTCTGTGATCTCTAACCTGAAGTTATTTCCATGGCTTTAATTTTGGTGTTCTTGGCTCAGCTCTCATCTTTTCTTTTCTTTCTTTTTTTTTTTTTTTAAGTCCCTCACAAATAAACAGAGTGACCCTTCCCAAAATTGCATGTCTGCTCATATATCTGCCCTCCTTAAACAATTCAATTACTCATCATTAACTAATTGATAATATCCAATTTCCACTCCATTTGTTTATTTATAAATATCCATGTATCAATCTAGTCATTGTTCCTTTCATCCATCCATGTATCCATCCATCTAAAATAGGATCACCTCTTTGTCTAAGCAAGTATATTCGATTTTTTTTAATGCAATGACTTAGGCTGCCTAATCTAATGAAGAATACTTTCATTACTCTATAACAGTATCCCTGAAATCTTATATTTATTTTCTCTCTGTAATACTTGTTTTCCTCCAGAATATTGAAATATGAGTATCTGCTGAAACCCACCTTGCTGTCCCATTCCTTTGTAATGTAGCCTCTGTCTCCATAGTCCTTTCCTACTGGTAAACACCTTTTCACAATTAGTTTTGTACGATCTCATCTTATGTAGGATGCCTTCTTTGATTGTCTTGGAAAATGTCAATCATACTCACTTCCATATTCCTTCAGAGATTTCTATCAATAAATCCATTTTATTATGTTTACATATTATGTTTACCTATCACAAGCTATTGAGAATAGAAACTGGCAAATTTAACTTCATATTCTCATAAACTACACAAAGAAGTAGAACATCCACAGCATCTGGTAGAAAATACGCATTTTGATGACATAATTTTGATGATTATTAAATTTTAATTCCCTTTTTCTCATGTATCAATCTATACTCCTGACTTGTAAGACTTATTTTCAAGCTTTTACATTTTTCTGTATAATGTAACTTTATTGGTGCTGTACTTAGGGTTTCCTGTACAGTCTGGTAAATCTGAGAAACTTAATAAATATTGGAATAATAACCACATACAGTGAGCCAAAGTCTCTGTTATTTTTATTTCTCTCCCCAAGACAACTTTATAGGCAGGAACTTCAAGGGAAATAATTTCATTATCAATGACAGTTGAGCTTACACTTTATAAAACTTTTTCTATTTCCCCTTTCTGTGAAATTTATGAGATACCAAATGTGTTTAGGAAAGTAATTTGAAGTAACACTCTGGCCTTAATATGAGAAGTACTAAAACTTTTAGTTGTATTTCAGGTAGTAGATCAACCTGACCTTCCATAATAGGAACCTGAAAGATAGGAGGCATTTGTGTATTATTAATGTTCAAGTTTGTATACATTACCAATATTATCTTTATTTAGAATGCCAATGTATTGCTATGTTGTGATAAGACAGCTTTAATTCTGACTCTACCAAATTCATATTCTTATACCCTAAGTACAGCACCAATAAAGTTACATTATCTGATCTGGAAACACTCTATGCTGTGGATTACCTTTATCAACAAGCAAAGAGTTGTGAATAGAGTCCATTTGTCACCCACTGATGAAATTTCAGGGTTGAGCAGATTGGAGAAAATCACCATTTCTTTTCTGCCTATTGCATTTTCTTATGTGTACTTATAAAATTAACCGGGAGAAGAGCACAATTTAAAATATATATATATATATTTTTTAAATTGTATATATAGTATATATATATATAAATTATATATATATTATATATATTATATATTATATTATATATATTATTATATAATTATATATATTATATTATATATTATATAATTATATATTATATATAATATATATTAATTATATACATTAGTTATATATATATTAATTATATATATATGTATGTATATATATATTTTCTCTATTCACATGGTTCTCTTTTGTACAGGCAAATCATATCACTATCCACTCTGCAACAAGTGAATTTTCTTCGGATTCTTAGTAATCTTTGTTTTTTTTAAAGTTCTATTTAGAAAATTGAAGTAGCTTTCTATTGATAACCACCCATAGTGTAGGCACCTAGTGCTGCTTTATTTCAATAGCATATTTGAACAGAAAAGACAACCTGTCTTTCCATCCTATGCCTCTGAAAATTAAAACACTGGATTTAGATAACCTGTATTGAAATGATGTGGAGGGGAAGAGAAGGCAGTAATGTAACCTACTTTTTGCATTCACTATCCACCTGAAACATTTGTTTTCTCTATGAGTGGAGCGAGGGCTCATTTCCTCATTTCACCTTGATGATTATGAACTTTTTACACAACCAAATTTTCCACTGATTATAATTTGATGAAGAAAATGTCACAAAAATTAAATCAAATCAAATAGCATTCCTCAGGAAAAAAAAAAATACACATACATAAACTCCATACCCTGCATCTGCTAGGTTGCTAAGTCAAGGATTCTGGAATAGAATATAGTGTTACTGAGACTGTGGCTTATGGATATAGAGAAGATCACCTACTCTTTGTGTCTTTTCAAAGCCTTTTCAAATACATTTGTCACTGTCATATCTATGAATATGCATGCTTTCGTTGTGGATGAGCTATAACACAGCTATTCACCATAGTTATAAATCAGCCGCTCCTTGGAATATCATTTCTTGTTGCTACATAGAAGGTTAACAGAAAGAGAAAGTGTTCTCCTTACCATTTCTTACTTCTCATGGAAATCTGTTCCCTCAGGTGACACTTACGAAAGAAACTGCAGTCCTGTTAATACTTGTAAAGAGTATGAACTGTCAGCATGTCTGTACTCAGTTGCTCCATCTGTTTCTATTAATTCAATTTGTCTTTAATGTCCCAACCCTCTAATTATCACCTGTGTCATCTAAAATTTAATAACTGAAATCATGGGCTATGGTTTTGATCTTTCTTTGGAGTCTTTATTAAGAGTGGAGGTAAAAGTCTAAATGATTTGTCGGGTTTTTCCTTCATTTCCTCAGTGGATGAAATCCCAAAAAGCAACTTATGGACTCTCCTGTGTACACGGCACAATTTCATGAATTCTGCTGCATTCCTGGATCCCAAATATGTATGTGACAAGTAAAAGGTGCATGGCATTCAAAAGAAAAATTTAGGAAGAAGCAGATTTTGACTAATGGCATCATTTGGAGAAAATTACTGTATTTACCAAATTCAGCGTTTTGTTATGTTGCAAGAATATAAATTAGGAGCTCAGCATTTAAATTCCATATGATAATAATACTTTACAGAATACATTATGAATGCACATAGCCTTTTATTCTGTTGAACATGTGTATAGGAAATTAGATTATTGTACTTAGTAAGGCAAGAGTTAACATATAAAATACAACCTTCTCAATTCAAAGTGCATGGAAAGAAATGTATGTACCTTATTGTATTTAAACCTCATTTAAACCAGCATCTCTTCTGATTCCATTTTGTAAGGAATGCTGCTTAAACTTTATGAACACTATTTGACACTATATGACGTTGTTAGTTGAATTCATCTACTTGAAGTTTCTTCTCTATTTGTACTCAGACTTGCCCTTCCAACTTGCCTTTTAATTCCTTTCTTAACAACGACAACAAAAAAGAGTAAAACTTAAAGATAGAATTAGAAATTTATCTCTAAATGATGCTTTGCATACAAATACATGTGATATTTCTGAAGACGAGTGATATTACGGAAGTAAGGAATTCATCTTTTGTAAGGCTCTATCTGATAAGTGTTTATCATTGTAGGGCTATTTTATACTGTATTGAAATTACTTTTATAAACAAGGGTCTATACATTTCTTTGTCTATGAGAGATTCACCTTTTCTACCATAGTTTTTAACTATATTATTCCAGGGTGCCTGGGTGGCTCAGTTGGTTAAGCATCAGCCTTAGGCTCAGGTCATGATCCCAGGGTCTTGGGATCAAGCCCCGCATCTCACTCCTTGCTCAGCGGGGAGTTTGCTTCTCCCTCCCACCCTCTCCCTCTGCCCTTTCCCCCTGCTCGTGCTCTCTCTCAAATAAGTAAATAAAATCTTAAAAAAAAAAAAAATACATTACTCCAAACGCTCACCTGTGCAGCGACTGGAACTAACAATGCAGCTTTGTCATCAGATGCAGTCTTATGGAGTCTTATTATCGAACTGCTTTATGTCCATGCAGTTAGGAAGTACTTTAAAGTACTTTATTACACTGGTTATGTATACAGATGTATGCATGCATATTTGTGTGTATGTGTGAGTGTGTGTATATGTGCTTATATAATAGGAACTTTACTTAATTGTGGGAAATCTTTCAAATTATCTTTTACTAAATTTCAATGGGGCTTCCTGCTGGATACATTAAGACATTGATCTCTTAGTTCTTCCACAGCAATCCTATCACATATGCTGAATTTATTCCTGTATTTGTTTCGCCATCATTCATATGAGCTAAGCTTTGTGTTTTCTTTGCTACACAGAGCAAATGTTGTTACCTCCAGGAGGAGCTTCCTGTCTGACTTCAATTTAAAGAGAATTTTATTTTCTGATATACCTATAGGGGGTGCATTGCCTTCCCAGCTAGACTATATGCTACGTAAAGATTATTTTTATATTGCTTTTATAATACAGTACCCAGCAGAGTGCTAATAAATATTAGTGGATATGTTAGGAATAAAAGAAAATGTAAACATATTGTTTTTAAAATAGTATCAATTATTTCTCATTCACATCATAAAAAAGCAGGTGTTGAATTCACCAAGACTAAGAGTTTTACTAACTCACATGGAAACTCCAAGTGAATTTTTCTCTTTACCTCAATAGCAACTGTGTGTTTGCTGAATACTGATGACCTTAAAATACAGCTTTCTACTTTTAATAAGACAGGTAATTAAGTCAACTTCAAATGTGGCTCTGCACCATAAGAGAGTGTCAGGTTCAAGGGGAAAATCCTTAGTTGCACATTAAGCATATTTCTTTTTAACTAATTAGCTGAAACATGTTTTCTTCTATTTGGTTAATATTTTTAATAAATTGCAAGTAATCAACTTTCAGTTAGAGGAGAACATATGTGGAAGTGCCTTGTCTGCTTCTTCACTAATGAGATACTTGTTTTGGATTGGCCAAAGTGCGAAGACATAGTCTCTCTAAAAGCAAAGTACAGACGAAGAATGGAAAGAGTTCATTTCCTAACTAGCAAAAAATTCTACCTGACTGACATCTTAATCCAATCTGAATCTTCTCCAACCTCACAGCTCCCCCCAATCCATATCCTTAATGTAATGAGCAAAGTGCCTTCTTTTTTGGCTACCACCTTGTGATACCTGTCATCCTTTATATCTCCCCTGAAAGAAGACCACCTAAAGGCCAATGCGTATTTGCATTTTTAAAGATCAATAAAATTCTTTATTATTAGAAATTATTTTTTTCTTTTTCTTCTTCTTCTTTTTTTTTTTTTTTTAAGTTTCAAAATATTGAAGATCCTGAGCCAAAGGTTTATGTCCAGGTCTCTTATCATGGTGTTTCTTTCTCTCTCTCCCTCTCCCTCCTCCCCTCCTTTAGTCCCTCCCTCCTTCTCCTCCCTGCTTATCTTTCTTTTCCAAGTGATAAAGGGAAAAAAAATAAACTTTCAATGAAAATTCTGTTTAAAAATAAATCAAAATCATATTTAATCGTGGAGAAAAATACTGTCATATATAAAAGGGAAAAAGCAATTCATTTATAATAGTTATGAAATCTGCTTCAATGTAAGAGACTAAAACAATTCCCCAGTGTAAACAACTATCTTTGTCCCAAAATTCAAATGAGAGATAAATGCATAATGGAATGGTAAACATTTTAATCTTAGTGAGCCAGAATAATAACACCTTTACTTAATATATTCCATTTATCTATTAAAATATGTTATTACTTTTACATATATTAATTTTCATATAATTTTGTTTCCAATTTGATTAATGCATTTCAACAATTAATATACCTTTCTCCTTCCGTAGGAGTTAATAATTTGCCACAAGGGATCATTCATTTATGAATCACCATCTCTGTACATTGCAGAGTTAAACTTTATGAATAATTCACTTTGCCTTTCATTAGTTATTTCTGATTCCATATTTTATTAACTTTCCTGGATATATTTTTGCACTCCATAGAGAATGTGACCTACACATGATCCATTAACAAAAGAAATCTGACTGTTAGAGGTTAAAGGAACAGCAGAGACCCAGTTTCAATTTCAAATTTTGCAGACAAGGATGAAGCTTAGAGAGTTAATGGTTTTCCCCCAGGTCACAACAAAAGAGTCAAGCCAGGATGAAATTTAGAGGAAAAACAACAGGATGGGGTACTCCAAAACATCAGCCATGTTTCAAAATCTTTTTAATACTATCTATGGTCTGAATACAAGGTAATCAAGATGACTTAGAGGAAGTTTTGAAGAAATACTCTATTCTTAAGAGTGGACTGTGGTGATCATTTTACAATATATATGTATATCAAATCATCAAGATATACACCTTAAACATATATAGATTTTGGTCAATAAAGCTGGGGAGAAAACAGAGAATAAAGCAGATATGATTTACATTATATCATGTAAAAAGGTGGGAATTATAAAATATACAAATTAAGTGATAAGATTAGAAAAGCTTAATAATAGATAGATAAGATAGATGGATAGATAGATAATACTGATTAAATAACCCTGGAGGTCAGAAAGAGTACACGCAGAAGAATGGAAGAAACTAGTCATTTTTCAGAAACCTACTAAGAACAGATAATTTATTTGGGGACATTTTCTCTTCTGATTTCTTTGATAATTTCAACCCCTAATTTCCTTATTACCACAATTTAATTTTGGATTTCTTGGATTTATGTTCTAAGTCCTTTTATTTGTTTATTTATCCAAACAAATAAAAGTTTATTTGCTTGCTTGCTTTTTGTTCTTTTCCTTCTGTTGCTTCATTATTCTTTCTGGGAAACTTCTTCAACTTAATCATTAAAAATAAACAGAAATATTTAATGCATTTTGGATAGATACCCTGTTTATACATACTAATGTAGCAGAGAAAAAATAATATTCTCTGTACCCTTCCAGGTTCTCCTCGGCTGAGAGCCCGCCCCCCCAGTAATAAAAGACAGATTAGCAGGAGAAAACAGATTAGCAGGACAAAAATATACCTCATGTTTATATAGGAGAGACCCAGGAAAACTAAGTAACTCCCCTAAGGGTCCCAAGCCACCACCTTAAATATCATCTCCATCTAAAGACAAAAGAAGATGGGGGGGCAGTTATGGGAGGCTATTAGGAAAAGCACTGTAAACATGGGTAAGGTTGCTATGCAGATTTAGATCATTGCCTTCTCCACTGATAAGAGTTTCTAATGATTGTCATCCTTCTCCTCCTGATACAAAAAGCAAGACTGGGGTTACAGAGCTTTTCCTGTGTCTGGTGTGTCTTAAAAATAATCAGCCTTGGGCACCTGGGTGGCTCAGTTAGTTAAGCAACTGCCTTCGGCTCAGGTCATGATCCTGGAGTCCCTGGATCGAGTCCCGCATCGGGCTCCCTGCTTGGCAGGGAGTCTGCTTCTCCCTCTGACCCTCCCCCCTCTGTATGTGCTCTCTCTCATTCTCTCTCTCTCAAATAAATAAACAAAATCTTTAAAAAATAATAAAAAAATAAAAATAAAAATAAATAATCAGCCTAAAATAATCCTAATGCCAAAGAGACATATTTTACGGTAGCAAATTCTGCTCCCCTTCACTAATTTTATTAGCATCTTCTTATTTATGTATATATAAAAACTCTTTTTGCTCTATGAAGGCATTTTGAAAGTCTTTTCCTTGCTCTGTTTCAGCATCTTCCAGTTCCTTTTTTTTTTTTTTCCTTATCCTTCTGGATTACTTTTTTTTCTGCTATGTTCCATCTTGTACTAGTTATTAGGCTTCCCCTCTCCCCCTCTGCTCCAGAACCTCCCCTTTACACTCTTTTCTGATTATTCTGGTTTGTTCTTTGACCCACCACTATGGGACGCTAGAGGGAACAGGACCTGAGCACAAAAGAAGAAACTAAAACTGTCCTTGGTCCTTGGATGTTTGTTTCAGCATCACCTTGGCAACGTCTCCTCACTCTAGAAACTACAGTTGGTCCAGGTTTCCTTTATTGTTTTGTTTTGTTTTCACACATGAGACCCATCCGCATTCTGCTCCTTCCCAGCAGCTAGACAGCGCTTCTCTTTGGATACCTGAGTCCCAGTTCTAAGCAGCCCTGAGCTCTTGAGTTTACACTCACTGGGAACAGCCTCTCTTCAGTCTTTACAGTGCCTCCTCCAAAATTATAGGTACTCATAACCTCAACATCTTTCTTTTCACTCCAGCCCTTGAAGTGGTAGCTGTTTCTGTCACTGTTCCCTGTATGACATCAGTGTTTCCTTTTGGCCATTCCAGTGCTTTGTAGAACCTGCATAACCCATTTTTCAGTTTCTCCTTTCCTGATATGAACCTGACTGATATTGGATTTTTCTCTGTGGGTCTTTATTTTGATTATCTACTAACATTTTAAACTTACGGATGAGGACTAAGTTACTTACTTGGAGCTATGTCAATTGATGGGTGCCATCATTATTTAAACACTTGTTCAGGGAGGCAACCATTTCACTGGGGCACTCAATATCATCATAAAGAGGTACTTTCTCTGGTCGAGTCAGGTTTTCTAGAGATGGCCCTTCTTATCCTCTACCTAATGGACAACCACCCCGCTATTGGTGTGCAAAGCTGAAGAAGAAAAAGGTGGGGCCACTTTTTTCTGCATGTAAACTCCCAGTTAACACCAACATTTCCTGATCTTTACCTCAACCTTATCCTGTTTGGTACCTGATACTTCAATGTTCTAGAACTTCTGACAGAGGACAATTTGACCCTTTTCTCAATTTATCTCCTCTAAAAAGCTCTTGACTATAGTTTTCTCCACTGAGGTAATAGCTATTTCACATAAACTGTTCTGTGATAAAACTGTTGCATCATACTTGCTGCAGCATGCTTATTGACACTCTATTTAATTAATTTGCTATTATTTTAAATTGTTCTTTCCATCTATAGGAGCCAAAGAACACCCTCCTCTTTTTTTTTTTTTTTTGTAGCATCAAATGTTGGATGGTGCATGAAAATAAAGGCATGCCCATCTTATAATATTGAAAACAGGAGTGTAAAATACACAATATTTTGAAGAGCAATTTAGCAATATAAAATTGACCCCCCAAAAAACCTTTTAATCACAGACCTGTATCCCTGAAACAAATAATACATTATATGTTAATTTAAAAAAAATGAAACAGGGGCGCCTGGGTGGCTCAGTCATTAAGCGTCTGACTTTGACTCAGGTCATGATCCCAGCGTCCTGGGATTGAGTCACACATCGGGCTCCCTGCTTGGCAGGAAGCCTGCTTCTCCCTCTCCCACTCCCCCTGCTTGTGTTCCTGCTCTTGCTATCTCTCTCTCTGTCAAATAAATAAATAAAATCTTAAAATTAATTAATTAATTAAAAAATGAAATAAAAAAAGAAAAAAAACCCTTTTGAATATGATTTTCCTCTACTTTAACATAAGCAAAAATTTTTAAAAATAAGCAAAAAAATAAAAATACACCATCATTCATTTACAGGTATGCTCACTCTCATAATCTTTGTAGTAATAAAATGTTTAAAAACAACTCAACTACCTCAACCTCAATAGATTATATTGCAGCTATATGATGAAAGTATAAGCAAACATTTGAAAAATTAAAAATAAATTCTCCAAAAACTTATACAAGAGGCAAAATCACTATATATGATTCTAATTTATTAAAATAAAAATAATCAATTATGTATATGCATGGAAAGTAGACTGAACCATTGTAAAATATTTTAAAAAGTGATAGAAATGAATACTATGTTAATTTTATTTTAAAATATTCATTTTCTATTTTGTAAATATAATATTATTTTCATGAGTTTTATTATAAAAATATATTTTAAAATTCTAAAACCATACATTTAATTATGTGAAATATGCCTCTCACTGTACAAATTCAAGTAGGATTGTTTACTCTAGAAAAGAATAGATTAAATAATGATTTTGTCCAGTGGCTTCCAACCTAATTTTTGGCTTCATCTTCTCTATGTAAAATGTTAATTTAATAATAATGATGAAAACAATAAAATATACAAAAATAATGGTCATGACAGAGGTAAGGGGTTGCAAACAATTAACTACTATTTAGGCAAATTGCATCCATTTCCATGTTTAATTCTTTTTTTTTAAAGATTTTATTTATTTATTTATTTATTTATTCATTCATTCATTCATTCATTTATTTTAGAGAGAGAGAGAGCACAGAAGTCGGGGGAGGAGCAGAGGGAGAAGGAAAGAGTGACTCTTAAGCAGAGTCCCTGCTGAGTGAGGAGCCCAGCACGGGGCTCGATCCCATGACCCTGAGATCATGACCTGAGCCAAAATCAAGACTCAGACACTCAATCAACTGAGCCACCCAGGTGCCCCTCATAGTTTAGTTCTTATAACACTTACACAAGAGATATACTATTTGTGTCCCCACTTGATTGTCAGATAATTGCACAAGAAGTTAAGTGATTTCCTTGTTCAGACCCCCTATAAGCAACAGAACTAGGGTTGGGATTGAGGTAGCTTCACATGAGGACCTATGATCTCAGCACAGCAACAGATGATGAAATGGGTTCTGGTCTATCAGAGGTCTGGAGAGAGTGAACCCTCTCCTCAACACACTGCATATGATGCATAATGTACAGAGATTGAGAACTGCTGATTTATACCAATCCTAACTGATAGAATAATTAGTTATTTCAGTGACAACACTGGAGGAAAACAAACAAACAGGTTCTGCAGGCATTTGCCTTTAATGATAACATTTGATTTGGGGAATGTTTGTTACTCAGTGTTAAATGATAAAACAACTTTTTTCAATTTTTTATAAGATTTATTTATTCTAGAGTGAGAGGGAAGGACTGAGGGAGAAGGAGAGGTAGAGAGAGAATCTCAAGCAGACTCCCCATTGAGCATAGAGTCCAACCCAGGACCCATCTCAGGACCCTGAGATCATGACCTGAGCTGAAATCAAGAGTTGGGGGCTTAAATGACTGAGCCACCCAGGTGCCCCAAAACAACATTTTTAAAAGCTTTAAAACAAAGGATTAAATATGAAGGGAAGGATTTACTGTCAATGAGACCTGTTCACAAGGACCAATTATAAAGTCACTCCAAGTTTAATGTAGACATTTAAAATAATCTGTAAAGGTTACAAGACAATCATTAAGAATGCTATTTCTGGGGGCAGAGCAAGATGGCGGAGGAGTAGGAGACCTGGATTTCGTCTCCTCTCAGGAATTCAGCTGGATAGGGATCAAACCATTCTGAACACCTACAAACTCAACAGGAGATCTAAGAAAAGAAGAGCAACAACTCTCTCATCAGAAAAGCGACCACTTTCTGGAAGGTAGGACGAGCGGAGAAGTGAATCCGAGGCGATATTCGGGAGGATAGACGGCGGGGGAGGGGCCTCCGTCGGCCGCTTCTGGCAAGTGATAGAACCACAGAGCACAAAATCGGAACTTTTAAAAGTCTGCTCCACTGAGGGACGTCACTCTGGTGGCTAAGCGGGGGGTGGAACCCTCCGGGACAGTGTGGTCTCAGGACCC
>NC_138379.1:19454362-19462938 GCF_054177405.1 Leptonychotes weddellii
TGGGTTGGCCTGGTGGTGGGTATTGAGGAGGGCACGTACTGCATGGAGCACTGGGTGTTATGCACAAACAATGAATCATGGAACACTTCATCTAGAACTAATGATGTAATGTATGGGGAGTAACATAAGAATAAAAAAAAAAAAGAAAAAAAAAAAGAATGCTATTTCTAAAACTAGATTGTAACATTAAATATGTTTAGAGCTATGGTTTCAAATATAAATATCCCTGAGAGTAATAGCACATTCATTTTGAGGCACACAATGCCTGATACCAGACATCTGGTAGAAAGTAACAGAAGGCTAGGTACTTTTTTCCCCCCCTAATAAACAGTGTCTACACATTTTATATACCAAGACTTTTGAATTCAAAATAGAATACAGAACTATCATACTCTACAAAGTTAACTGTCTAGAAAAGACAGACCTGCAATGAAGTCATTGCATTGTATTGTGAAAGCATTATCATTAATTAGATCAAGGTAGAAACTGCAGAAGAAAAACCATAAGTAAGTGTAAGGCTAAAACTCTAGTACAAATTCACAAAGGAGTTAACATTTATGTTGAGACATGGGAAAAAAAAAATGAGTAAACACAAGCCTGGAACACAAGATTTGGAAAAGGGTATTTATTTCTGGCAGAGGAAAGAGATCCAAACATTCTAGGGATGCTCTTTTTATCTCGAATGAAATGATGAATGGTCAAACTGAAAAGTTCTGCTGGGTTCATCATAGTTCATGACAAATGTAATGAGAACGAGGAACACTGAGCATCTAAAAGTAGACAACTTGTTTTAAAACAAGGAAAAGCGCCCAGGAACAGAAGAATAGCACAACCATGAAGTCTCCATTATGAAACTTAAGGATGATCATGATACTTGAAAGTTTGCATTGTGACTTTAGCACATATGTTATGTATTTTTAATTGTTATAGCAAAGAATGTTTGAGAGGCACATTATGGCACCCTAATTCAAAGGGGAGCAAGTAATCACAGCAAGGAAGACTGTAGTTGTAAGAATAAAAGGAAACACAATTTTCTCCAATGCTATTCACCATATACCTTTTACAGAAGAACCACAGCATTCTAGAAGATGAATCTATCAAGTGGTAATGTAACAAATAAGTACAGATCAAGCTTCAGTTCACATATAAGAAGTTAAGGATGTTGGTCATGTATTCCAAACAGAAAAAAAAAAGTGAATTTAAATAGCAATGTTTTTGCTTTTAAAAAAATGAATAACAGCTTAAAATTGTAGTAATTAGTCTTACTGAATGTCATCAATATCAAAATAAGGCCTCTCAAGGACATCAGGGGGAAAAAAAAGAAATACTAAAGTAATTAATTTGACTTTCTTCTCATTAAGTTCTCATAATTACATTTTCAGGATTAAGTGCATTTATGTGAGGGTCCTACCATTTTATTTGGATAGTAAAAGTGACTTTGTTCCATCTTGAAAAAAAAAACTGGACTGTTCATATTGAACCTTAAACTCAAAAGTTTCCAGGAAAATGACTAAGGAAAAAAAAGTCCACAAATCTGCATATTTTAAGGATGCATAAACATTTTATATTTTATAATACACTACATGTACATTTCATGTGCATTTACAAAACAAATAAGAAATGAGTCTGGTGACTTTTTTTTTTTTCCTAATGCATTGTCTGGGATTGGTGAGAATGGTTGATGTAAGTAAAGCTTTTCAGTCAGGTGATTAATTTAAAAGAACTGTTTATTTGAGTATGTGTGTGTTTGTGAATGAAAGTAAAGTCAACTATTTGAGTACTTAATGTCTGAAAGTACACCATCTGAGTTTTGAAACAAGTAATAAATGAGACTGATTGAAAACCTGGAGAAACCATATGAAAGGGAAATGCCACTTTCATTTCTCCCGAATCTGGTATTTGGGAACTTGGATTAAAGCTGAGGGAAATATGCTGTCTAGCACTGAAGTCCAGAATATGATTCCCTTGATTACATAGCTGACCCTTTCCATCCATAGCAAGGAGAAGACATAACACGGGAGGCAACGGATGGGCCAGAAGTCATATATGGTGGAGCTTCCCACAGATAGGAAGAAAAGACAGGGCTGAGAAAAAAGACCTCACACCCTTGCAAACATTATACCTTTAAAATTAATACGTTTAAAAATGAGGATGTCCAAAACTTGTCTATAGTTGGGTGAAAACAGCATTTACCTCAGGCAGTAGGTGAACATAATTTGTGAAAATGTGAACTTCGTGCAAGAAAATTTTTGGAACTGCTCTATAATGAAGAACACTAAAAGAGTATTTTTAGTGGTTTTCCTGCTTCCAGTTTTACAAGCTCCACAATCCACCATCAATAACAGTCAGAGTTAGAGTTCTAAAATATTCTGTCCCCATATCAGTTACATGACTCACCATCTTCCTCAAGATAAAATCCAAATTCTCCTCCATAAAATATAAAAGTCTCCATAATTTGGTGGTTTATCCTTTTCCATGCACTCCTTCTCATACTTTCTTCTATGCACTTTAAACTCTAGCCATAGAGAAGTTCTTTCATTTAAAAAAAAAATGTGTCATGCCCTTTATAACTTTCAAGCCTTTGGGTACACTATTCCTTAGGAGACAGAATGATGTTTTGTGGTTTATTTTTCGGCTACACTCTATTTATCCTTCTTGCCAAGCTTAGACATCAATTTTGTTTTGAACTAAGATATCAACAAAGGGAAGAAAGGAAAAGAAGTGCTCTCCCTTCCCCCGATTTTGTTTATTCTGCCCTCATCTACTTCTCTGACACTTTTACTTATATCTTCCTCGAAAGTTTTATGACAGCAAGGTGCATGTCTTTTTGGTTCCACATTTAACTCTACAGTATTCAAGAGTGCCTGAAACATGGAAAGATTAAATAAATAAGTTTGGAGTAAGTCAGAAACTGAGGAAATGCATAAATAAATAAATGAGGGAGGAGACATTTAGAAATTATTGCAGCAGAAAGTTGATTTCATAACTAGAACAGCATTTTCCAAAACCACCTAATATGTTATGCTTTCAGACATAGGCATCCACGAATGAGTGAAGTACATAGCGATCTGATGGGTTAGTGAAAGCTGGCACCTGGCATCAAACATGTCCAGAGAAATGTGGCAGCTTCATGGGGAGGCATATTTACTTTTGGGCTTTCCAAAGAACATCTATGTATCTGGTAAAAATCATTAGACAATGAATTCTTGGCTTGGTTGCATCAGTTGCTTGTAATAAAGCACATTGTGGCCCCTGCAAACAGTTTCACATGAAACTTTATATAAGACTGAGAAACCCTCAGCTGATTTGCAAGTACTGTTTACTGGAATTTTTAATAGGCATTCAGGGAAATTCTGATGGCAGGTCCTAGGAATCCAGCCACTGGGGAATACAACTGCAGATTCCTCAGCTATTGATGGTAGTAAAGTTGGAAGCAGATTATAAAGACAGAGTCATTCAGAGAAGATGAAGGAGAAACTGTAATGAGTAGCACCAGGATACCCAGTGGGGCCTGGGATTTATGAGTAGGCAGAAGCTATTTACCTAAAATGAATATGGGCACAGGATGTGTGGAATAAAATGGACAAGATGAAAGAAAAGAAGAAAGAAAGAAAGAAAGAAAAAGAAAGAAAGAAAGAAAGAAAGAAAGAAAGAAAGAAAGAAAGAAGAAAGAAAGAAAGAAAGAAAGAAAGAAAGAAAGAAAGAAAGAAAGAAAGAAAAAGAAGAGGGAGGGAAGGAAGGAAAGAAAGAAGAAAGAAAGAAGAAAGAAAGAAAGAAAGAAAGAGGGAAGGAAGGAAGGAAGGAAAGAAAGAAAGAAAGAAAGAAAGAAAGAAAGAAAGAAAGAAAGAAAGAAAGAAAGAAAGAAAGAAAAAAGAAAGAAGAAAAGAAAAGAAAGAAAGAAAGAAAAAAGCTGGCTCTCAAAAGGGATCTTGAATGCATATACAAATACGTACCTTTAAATCTCATGTACAGAGTAAGTGTGACTAGTTAAATCAAACAGCAATCCCCAGTGCATTTTCACATTTTTATACTCAGCTAAAAGGATACAACTTTCTGCTTTTCTTCAATGTTCCTTGACCCCTTTCCCATTTAATGTTACTTTCTTTCACCAACATTTAAACCAGCTTTTAACCCAATGGACCACAAGCTCTCAACTCAGGTGATTTCGTTGCTCTGCTAAAGGACAATCAGCAATAAGTCAGACATTTTTATTTATCACGCCGGGTCGTTGGTGTCTCTGGCATGCAGTGGGTAAATGTTAGGGGCGCTTCTAAGCATTCTGCAATGCACAGGACAATGTCACTGGGACAAAAATTTCCCAGCTCTGAATCTCAATATTTCTGAGGATGACAAATAGTGAGTAGCCTAGTAATGAATTTTCTGGGGTTTCCACCATATCCCCATGGAATAAATGGCCTTATGTTGAAAATAATTTGAGAAGGAAAGCGAATAGTTAGCACTTGAGAACGGTGTTTAATAGTAATGCTTATAAAGCTCCAAATCCATTGAATTATTGAGTTTATCATGAAAATCTCAATATTCAAAGCCATTGGACAAGAGTTTAAGTCAGAAATTTCACAACTTTTTCCACAGTTTTATCAGCCCATCAAAATAGTGACTTTCTATCAGAGGTAACAGCTAATAATTTCACTAGATAAAAGGTTTTGCCATGCTATGGCATTATCAAAAAGAAAAAAAAACAGAGAACAAAGAATAGTAGTAATAAAGTGATAAAATATAGAGGAAAAGCATAAATAAGTATAATAAAAAGAGAATTACTTTCATCTATGTGGATCAAAAATCATCTGCCTGGTGATGATGTTTGCATTAAGCCAGCTGGAATTTCCAGACAAATTGCTGCATCTTTCACACATTAAACTAATGCTCCTGACTGAATGAATGCAGTTTATTGCCAGGGCGTATGATGTAGCAACACTTAGACTATGGAAATCAGACAGATGGCTTGGCAAATTAATCTGTAAGCAGCATGCCATAAGGTTGGTCAGTGACAGTGATGGAAGAGTGTGGTCCTTGAGAGGGATGATGCAAAGGTGAAAAAGATCATGAAGAAGGAATGGGAAGACTGCTATTTGCTTTTCTTATAAAGCCACTGGATATGTCAATAAATGTATTTTTAAGTGCTGAAAAAGAAGAGTTTTACTATTCATAAACAAACAAGTGAAAACTGAGATATCTGAAACTTTGTGACAATTAGAGTCTTGTCCTTGCTCCAAGTACCTCACCAGAATTTCAAACAAAGGGATCAAATATAAATTTGATCAAATGTAAGTATAGGGATCAAATATAAATTATTATTCTCTTTAGGGATCAAATATAAATTATTATTCTCACTATAGGTGTTAGAGTTACTTTATGTGGGACTTTGTGTAATTTTAAATTGTCACTTGTAATCCATGACCACCTTTTTTGTTTTTCAAAATTCTAAGAGTTTAATTATGTGTGTGATGAAAAAAACCTTACTTAAAAATTAAAACATTAAAAAACACTTAAGTACTAATACATGAAGACAATCACTACTAATTTTTTCTAAAGATCCCATAAATGTGATCATACAATGTATGTGTCTAACCAGAGATTGTCACCTAATCATATGTGGAAGGGATGAAAAGTACAAAGGTGTTTTTAATGAAGTATACTCAAACAAGTTTCTGTGAGGTATTTTCTATTTTATCAGGGAAGTAGGAAGTGAGTCCATTTTTTGAGTGTAAGAGGAAAAGTACCAGCTTTGGAGATTAACAAGAATCTTATATGCAGAGCAAAATGGCTTTTTTTCTTTCAAAGGAAAGAAATCTTAAACAAGGCAAAACCTAACATATATGAACGATTTTTCTAATGCTATGTGCACATTGCATAGTGTCTGAAACATAGTAAGCATTTGACTGGTAAGAACACTGTATCAGCTTTTGATGCAAACCAGCCCACCCAGAACTTAGTGACTTAACAAACATTTATAATTGCTCACTAGGTCTGGGATTTTTTTCCTCTAGGCCAGGTTGGCTCAGCCTGGTCAAAGTAGCCTCATGCAAGGTCTGGCAGCTGGCTCAATGCCAGCTAAGTGAAGAGGTAACTTGACCATGTATGTCCCATTATAATTCTGGCTAGTTTGGTGTGTTCATGTAGAGTTCTCTAAAACCAGCAAAAGAGAGAAAAACCCCAAGGTGCAAACACTCTTTCTGCCACTGCTTGCATCATATTTACTAAAAGCCTATGGCCAACTCCAATTCAAGATTCAAGGGGGGTCTCTCTAAAACAATAATCATGTAAAAGCAGATATGTTATCCTAAATTAAGTCTAAGGTACTTTAACTATACAGAGCCTACCTTAATATACGCTGAAGTTGCCATACATGAGCTCATACATTTTTAAGTTAAAAAAAAATGAGTCAAAATACAATATCTAGATCTAAAATATTGGCTCAGTATAGAGAAGCACTTCCTTGAAATTTATCTTTCATCGATATTATTTTCAATGTAATCCCTTACCAATTATTTATAGGAAAACGTGATGAGAGACTGCCAGGCCATTTCCAAGTGATCAATGAGTAAGGCATCTTTCAGAAAGATCATAATTGGTGGATGCTTTTTATTGATTAATTTTATTTCATGAGAATAGCATGTATTAAGTTGATGTAGGAAAATATGACATCTTTGGACCATATACTTCTTTGTAGTAACACATACATACACTAGAGTGATTTCTCGCATACACTCAGTTCTCTAAACCAATAAATAAATAAATAACAAATAAAATAACAGAGCAGAACATTTCTTGGGGCACCTGGATGGCTCAGATGGTTAAGCATCTGCCTTCAGCTCAGGTCATGATCCTAGGGTCCTGGGATTGGGCCCTGCATCGGGCTCCTAGCTCAGCGGGGAGTCTGCTTTTCCCTCTCCCTCTCCCTCTCCCCCTGCTTGTGCTCTCTCTCTCTCTCTCTCAAAATTAATAAATAAAATCTTAAAAAAAAATTTCTTTGTTTCAATTTACATTGCTTTTGTGCAACACCCATGTAATGTCCATGAAATATTGATCACATCTACACAAAATGATTCTCTACTTTAGAAATCATTATGTAGTAGGTGAAAATATATAATGCAGCTCACAGTAACAAAATATTATTGATGAATTAAGGGACATAAAAACTTCAAGCTATAATTGAAAAAAATGGCAGGTTTAAAAAACATAAAAATTCAATTTTCTGAGTGAAAGGTTATCACTGATAAATTCAACATCTAAAGAGAGAGAGGAGGAAATCTAAAATAAAAATAAACAATATGGGGGTGCCTGGGTGGCTGAGTCATTAAGTGTCTGCCTTTGGCTCAGGTCATGATCCCAGGGTCCTGGGATCGAGCCCCGCATCGGGCTCCCTGCTCAGCAGGAAGCCTGCTTCTCCCTCTCCCTCTGCTGCTCCTCCTTCTTGTGCTCTGTCTCTCTCTATTAAATAAATAAATAAAAATCTTTAAAAAAATAATAAATAGGGGCTCCTGGGTGGCTCTGTCATTGGGCATCTGCCTTTGGCTCAGGTCATGATCCCGGGGTCCTGGGATTGAGCCCCGCATCGGGCTCCCTGCTCAGCGGGAAGCCTGCTTCTCCCTCTCCCGCTCCTTCTGCTCATGTTCCTTCTCTAGCTGTCTCTCTCTCTGTCAAATAAATAAATAAAATATTTTTTAAAAATAAATAAACAATATGGAAAACTGTTAACATATGTAATATAAAGAAAACTCTAGCATATTGATATTAAAAAGCAAAAATTAAACCCAAATCAAAAGAAACAAACCAGCAATCAAAATGAAGAATTTTGGGTAAAGAACATAAGCTTTCAAAGAAATGGAAATACAAAAGGGAAAGAAAGAAAAGAAAAGAAAAAAGAAAAGAAAGAAAAGAAAAGGAAGGAAGGAAGGAAGGAAGGAAGGAAGGAAGGAAGGAAGGGAAAGAAGGAAAAGAAAGAAAGAAAGAAAGAAAGAAAGAAAGAAAGAAAGAAAGAAAGAAAGAAAGAAAGAAAGAAAGAAAGAAAGAAAGAAAGAAGAGGGAGGGAGGGAGGACAAAAAGGAAGGAAGGAGGGGAGAAAAAAATGAAAAGTAAATAATATTAAAAAATGTTCAATTTCATTTGAATATATGAAAGATAAATGAAAATAGTTATAAGACAATTTTCCATTCTTTTGTTTGGCAAATAGTAAACAATTTTTTAATAATATCTTAGATGACTATGTTGAGGGAAAATGGGCACTTTCATGTAATCCTAGTGGGATATGAATATAGACTCTACTTGGGGAAAATATGCTGAAAGTATTGACCAAAAGAAAACTATAAAATACTCATGAAAGGGCGCCTGGGTGGCTCAGTTGGTTAAGCGACTGCCTTCGGCTCAGGTCATGATCCTGGAGTCCCGGGATCGAGTCCCGCATGGGCTCCCTGCTCAGCAGGGAGTCTGCTTCTCCCTCTGACCCTCCCCCCTCTCATGCTCTCTCTATCTCATTCTCTCTCTCAAATAAATAAATAAAATCTTTAAAAATAAATAAATAAATAAAATACTCATGAAAGAAATTGAGGAAGACG
>NC_138379.1:19463038-19469016 GCF_054177405.1 Leptonychotes weddellii
GGGATTGAGTCCCGCATCGGGCTCCCTGCTCAGCAGGGAGTCTGCTTCTCCCTCTGACCCTCCCTCCTCTCATGCTCTCTCTATCTCATTCTCTCTCTCAAATAAATAAATAAAATCTTTAAAAAAAAAAAAAATAAATAAATAAAATACTCATGAAAGAAATTGAGGAAGACGCAAAGAAATAGAAAAACATTCCATACTCATGGATTGGAAGAACAAATATTGTGAAAATGTCAGTGTTACCTAGAGCAATCTACACATTTAATGCAATCTCTATCAAAATACCATCAACTTATTTCAAATGGAACAAATAATCCTAAAATTCATATGGAATCAGAAAAGAATAATACATTATATGTTAAAAAAAAAAAAAGAAGAAGAAGAAGAAGAAGATAGTGGGAAGGGAGAAATGAAGGGGGTGAAATCGGAGGGGGAGAGGAACCATGAGAGACTATGGACTCTGAGAAACAAACTAAGGGTTCTAGAGGGGAGGGGGTTGGAGGGATGGGTTAGCCTGGTGATGGGTATTAAAGAGGGCACGTACTGAATGGAACATGGGGTGTAATACGCAAACAATGAATCATGGAACACTAAAAAATAAAAAAATCAAAGATGAATATAAAGCTTGTTTTTTTCCCTAAAGTAGCGTGCAGTAGGCAAATAATTTTCCAAAAAAGGAAACTTGTAAAGTGATATCAAAACATGCAACAACAAAAATCTATATAAATTCATCAGAGAGCTGTCAAACAATGGGTTAGACAGACCAAGATTACAGAAAGGGATAATCATGGAGCATTTTGCCTGAAGATTTTTTTCTGATTCTGGCATCACCCAACAGGTTAGGAATCTGGGTTGGGAATCTGGGTGTGGCCCTTGGAAGAGGGCTACTTCAGGGGCACAGGGAAACCAGCTGGAGTTTTGCTGAGCTGATCAGGATTTTTTTTTTTTTTTTAAATGAGAACATCAGTGGTCAACATCCAAGAGAAAAGAGAAGAGTGGATTAACTGGGCCTGACACATGGCAATTCTCCCCTCAGGGCATTAACTGAAATTTGCAGCTGTACAGGAAGGGAGATAGAATGTGAAGTTCAGTGAAAGCATGTGAAAAAGGAAAGACAGATTTTGATAGTCTCGCCCTGCTAGGAAGATAAAAGAGATTAAAGTTCAGGATGGGCCAGAAGGACAGGCCATACTAAATAAACTAGATTCTTGGTCAGAAGCCCTGGAGGCTTATGCTCTAAGAACTGGAGAAAAAAAAAACAGAATTAGACTGATCCTTACCAAATTGGCTACCCATTCTCAACTGGGTTCTCTTTCTGATTTAAAATGATCAGTCACCTTTCCTTCTCTATAGCAAAGGATGAGCTCTTACTGGAAGATTGTCAACCTCTATAAAGTTTTTCTTCTAAATAAACTATAGAGAATCCAGGTATAAACAGAAATAAATGAACACGGATCTCTTGTAGCTACAAGGTTGAAATTTCTGAAAACCAAGCCTCAAACTCTTTCAGGTGACTGGATTATAAAGAAAAACTGAAATCACAGACTAAGTTTAAGTCACTGCTTGCGAAATTACTAGTCAGGAGAGCGAGATATTGGGAGGTTCTGATGAAACCGTGGACCTTGATCCCAAAATTTCCAGTAAGGCTCTCTCTCTTACAAGTGAAAGCAGGGCATAAGTTTCTCCCTTGTCTAAGGAGGATAGCCCCTCCTTGCTTAAATACCTAAAATAATTTCTCTTGAGATAGCTGCCCTGCAGTACAATGCTGATCTCCCTAAAGACCCACTCATATTAGCTCTAGCGCCTTCTAGGTCTATAACCAGATTCAAATATGATCCAGGAGGGAGGGTATGTGCTACGGTGAGCGCTGTGAATTGTGTAAGACTGTTGAATCACAGACCTGTACCCCTGAAACAAATAATACATTATATGTTAAAAAAAAAAAAAAGAAGAAGAAGATAGCAGGAGGGCAAGAATGAAGGGGGGAAAATTGGAGGGGGAGATGAACCATGAGAGACTATGTACTCTGAGAAACAAACTGAGTGTTCTGGAGGGGAGGAAGGTGGGGGGATGGGTTAGCCTGGAGGGATGGGTCAGCCTGGTGATGGGTATTAAAGAGGGCACATACTGAAAGGAGCACTGGGTGTTACATGCAAACAATGAATCGTGGAACACTACATCAAAAACTAATGATGTAATGTATGGTGATTAACATAACAATAAAAATTGAATACAAAAAATAAAAAGAAAGAAAGAAAAAAAGAACAAATATGATCCAGGAGGAGATATCAAAAACACTAAAAGATCTGCAAGATTCTTCCAAATAATATAAGCAGGAACCTCAGAGAATATATATTTAATGGACCTTAAGGGCATTGTACCACTTTGGAAGGAACATAATTTTGGCTGGAGTTAAATTTATTATTAGGAGAATGGTAACAAGACAGTCCAGACTTAGTGTGTTACTCTGAGTAGCTGGAAGTGACTCCAACAGTTGATTCTCTGAAGACTGCACCCCAGCAGTAGAATACACTGAATGATGTTGAGATGTCAAAACTTCCTTAGTATTTTATAGGAAAAAAATAATATGAAAAGGCTTTGGGAGATAGAAATGCTGGAACTGATTTATTATGGATTCTCTGCTAACCTACTTCCTTATATTATTTTCTACATAAAGGCCCAGAGGATACCTTTCTCATAGAGGTTTCTAGAAATGTATTGATCAGGGAGAAACGGCATCCTTGCGAGGCCCTATTGTGTCTGTAATCCGTAGCCCAGGAATCAGAGCAGAAAAGGCTGCCATCAAAATGGTCTCCCTGACATTAATGGGGATGATGAGATCCCAGAATGCTAGGGGCCACACATTAGCCTCTAAACAGAAAGAAGATGAGCATAGTTACCATAATGGGCTATTCTCAGAACAGTTTGACCAATAAAAATATTTGGTTATGAGTAATTTCTAAGTCTGAAAAAAAAAATGGGCAGTATACTAATGTCTTACTTGATGTATGCAAGTGAAAAGAGAATACTTGTAATGAAGGATAGTTGGAAGAAAGGCAGTCAGGACAAGGGGCCCTGCCCTAGGAGGAAACCACCCTTAAGAGGATTCTACACCTCTCTGAAAGGAGCCCTTTCCCATGTGAACAACTACTGGATAGGTAGATGAGCACGTGGCTAAAAAAACTGATTGGGTGACAGGTGCCTGGAGAATTAATCAGATTTAACAGCCTGCCAACAAGCCCATAAAAACCCCTAGATTTAGACTCTGGTAGCAACCCTCTCGGGTCCCCTCCCTCTATGGGAGCTTTGTACCATCGCTCAATAAACTTTGCTTTGCTGCCCACCACTCTTCTTCTGGTCTACCTCTTCATTCTTCTAAGTGGCGTGACCAAGAACTATGGGCAGTAAAGGAAAAGAAATCCTGCACATTTGCAGGTCTGGTGAACTTGAATCACTACAACTGAAGATCATGATCCCTCACAAAATTCCCAGATTTAACAAATTCAAAGATCGAGGGCCCTGTGAATGCAGGAGAAAAAATAGGTTCTCTTGAGGAAGAAATTTGTTATATCATTGTCCATTCTATGCATATTTTCCAGGTTCCAGAATGTACTGTGGAAATCAACATATATTGGTCTACTAACCAATGTAGCAATGTAGCAATAATATATTCTGGAGGAATTTCAGAGCTGAATTCCTTAAACATAAAAGTTACAAAGATAGGGTCTTTATTATATCCTTCTTTAATACCTCTACATGGTCTGTACAAAAACAGATGCATTTGGAGACCAATAGTGGATTATCATGAACTTAATCAGATGTTTATTCTATTCCATCTGCTATTCCAGAATTGGTTTTTCTACCAGCTGCATCTGGTATTCAACCAAGGATCTTATGAGCGGCTTAGTTTTACCTCTTAGTAAAGACCACTGGACTCAGTTTTCTCTCACCTGTCTATGAGAATACTTACTACCTTAGTGTAAGGACATGGCAACTCTCCAGCATTTGGTCATAATGTAGTCTATAGGAACACTGACCATCTTTCATTCCATAGGACAAAGTGTTGGTCTTCTACATTGATGATACCATATTGATTAGACATTGGTGAAACATACATGTATGCCAAAGCGTGGAAAGAAAATTCTACACAATTAAAGAACTTGCCATTTCACTGCAATGCCAAGGGTCTAGTAGTCTCGAACAGTAGGGCAGTCTTTCCAAATGAAAGGACAAATCGATACATGTGACATCCCCTACCCTAACAAAAGAAACATAGAAATTAATGGGCATCTTTGGGTTTCAGAGGCAACATATATTTCATTGTTGCATGCTCCTTAAGTACATTTACTGAATCACTTGAAAAGGGCCAAGAGGAAAGGAGGCTTTTCAACAAATTCAGGTTGCTGTAAAAGCTGCTTGTCACTTCAGCCATATGACTCAGCCAGTTGCATGGTACATAAGGTGTCTGTGACAGTAGAAATGTTGGAATAGAGAGTTTGGCAGGCCCTTGTGGGACATAATAAAACATTTGCGCCTTTCAAAAGTGAATGGATACAGCACGGTAGCCCCACTGGGGAGTAGCCCTGAAAGATGGTAGTGAAGAGGACACCTCCCAGTGACAGAACTTTAAGGAAAGCACATGGTTGTTCACTTACCCTTAACGGGAAATGGCTAGAGATACTGATATGCATTGATTCATGAGTAGTGTCTAGTGGATGGTCTGGAGATTAAAAAATGCAAAAGAATAAAGATGAAAAGTGTCAAGATGTAGGAAGAGATGTTGGTTGAAACTCCCTGAATGGGCATAAAGTGTGAGGATATTTATATCTAATGTAAATGTATTCACCAACAATATCTTCAGTACAGGAGGCGGTCAAAAATCATGTAGACAAAATGACTGATTTCTGCTGATGTCCCTGAGCCTCTTTCCCCAGCCACCCTTGCCTTTAACCAATCAACTCACTGTGGCAAGTACGGAAATTATCATGGGCTAAGCTACATGGCATATGACTTACTACCACCTATAGAGTCGATCAGACCAGTCTTCAGTGACAATTTATCATCAGCAGAGAATAACCCTGAGTCCCTGATATAGCATCGTTTCCCAGGGGACCATGCAGCCACCTGGCTGAAGGGGAACTATTTGTACTTTCTGGAATAGGAATTTATCCGGGTATAAACTCATGTTCAGTATTACTAATGCTTCTGCCCAAACTATCATCTGGAGAGCTAATAGAATGCCTTATTTTTGTCATGATATTCCAGACCCCAAAGCGTATCTCTGGGAAATTAATTTTACAGAAATTCAAAAACAAGGTTCTCCTGCTCAACTGTTCACAGATCTTAGTATTTTTGCCCATAACTCTGAAGTAGTTGTCTTGATAAAAAAGATGCCATAGCCTTCTGGAAGACTGTCATGGCACCAGCTGAATGACAGACAACACCTTGAGGTATTGTAGTACTGTTCTGCCAGATAAGGTATATGCTCTAATATACAGTAGTATCCCTTGTACCATAGCCATGATACATAATTACAGGAAACAAAACAAGGAAATCACATTTGCTTTGCTTATTACCTATTATAATCTAAGGAAGAAATACTTCAAGTAAAACCAGTGGTCCTTCTGACTGGAAGCAGAAACAGCACAAAGAAAAGGATTGCTGGGCTGTGATGATTAATCCTATCTGTGATGGGGAAATTAGGTTGTTACTGCACAAGGAGAAAGAATAAGCTTAGAATATGACTGCAACCGTGAGATTTTTCTGGGAATACTCTAAGTATCCCATGTCTTATGCTTCTAGTGAGTTGAAAACTACAGTAACCAAATACAAGAGAGACAAATACTAGTGTAGACACTTTAATAAAGAAGTTTGAGTTGCCCGAATAGGTGAGACACCATAACCAGATTACAGATATAGAACAGATATTGGAATAAGAAACTTGTAATTACTGTCTGCTACCGCTTTATTAACTGCTA
>NC_138379.1:19469116-19493912 GCF_054177405.1 Leptonychotes weddellii
TTTTTTAAAGATTTTATTTATTTATTTGACAGAGAGAGACACAGCGAGAGAGGGAACACAAGCAGGGGGAGTGGGAGAGGGAGAAGCAGGCTCCCCGCAGAGCAGGGAGCCCGATGCGGGACTCGATCCCAGGACCCTGGGATCATGACCTGAGCTGAAGGCAGTCGCTTAACCAACTGAGCCACCCAGGCGCCCTTAACTGCTATATTATTTATGCATTTTCTTCTTTGCTTTGATATTATTTGTATATATTAACCAATTATTTTTCTCTTCTCTTAACTCTAATATGTGTTCTTAGAGGTTAAATCTCAAACTAATGTTTAAATTAAAGGACATCAAAGGGAAAGTGTAACTTAACTAAAAAAGAATGAATATCATCTGGAGATTCTATGGGTCTTTGCACTTCCCTCTTTGGGGAGAGTGTTGGCATGTCTTCAGTTTTGTGTGACAGAATTCTTTCCACTCAGTTAAAACTGAAAATTTGTTTAATCAGTGTCTTTACTCAGAAATTACATATATTTATAAGGGACATGTGTGAATGCTGCACTGGCAAAGAGATACATTATAATAAATTTTTTGCTTCAACCTAGCGTCATCACTTTTGCCAGTATTTTCCAGAATTCCCTTCCCAATGTGGATCTTGCTTAGTTTGCTCACAAGAGGTACCTGCCTAAAGTGTGAAGGCAGTCATGAAATTGAGGCCATTATTACTCTAAACTGTTTGTAGCCGTCAGATGTTGCGGTCAGAAGTGGTGAATGACTCGTCAACTTGCAAAGATACAGAAACTTCTACAAAGGCTGGAAGCTATGTGGCCATCACCCCCTTTTATATTTGTAGTAGTAGAGTCTCAGATTTCCCCAACTGTCTGTTTTCTTTCTCCTCTCCAGTGCTTCAGATCAAAACCACAGCAAGCGGTTTCTGATCTCTTGGCCACAGCCATCCAGACATTCTCTCACCCAACTCTACACACATATGTGTAACCTCTAGTTCCTATATGCAATCCTTATCTTCATAATACTTGTAGTATCTCTTATGGTCTTACTGATCCAAACAGATAAAATAATTAAGTAGCTGGATAAATAAACAAAAGCAGGACATATGTGAACTAATGAAGTGAATATGTTAGGAAACAATGATCATGATTGACTCAAGTAGCACTTGACTGAGGTTCAGAGAAGGAAATCAGTCAGTCAGATATGATTATAAGTCACCTTCAAATGATTCCCTTAATGGAATTAACAATATTTACACAAAAACTATAGAAGATAAAAATCTCAAAGGAGACACATTAGACACAGCCTTTTTGCCTTTCTTAAAATTAGGAGCAAGACAAGAATAACTGCTGTCATCACTTCTTGCCACTGTGTTGAATAGCTTTTCAGTGCACTACAACAAGAAAAAAAAGTAATGTAGAAAAATTATATGGGTATGAATTCTGGTGAGTTGTTAGATTTAGGTAATGGGAAGATGGGAAGATAGAACAGTTTATCAAGGGAATAAACACATAGAAAAACAGATTTAGAATGGATTAAGGGGGAGATAGAAGGTTTGGGAAAGTTCTTGGGAATAATAGAAAAAGTAAGTAAACCAGGAAAATGTAGTCGGGTCTCAGATGTACTGCGGTCTTAAATAAAGAGATGTTAATCAGTAGGTTTCCCATAATTTTTTTCCCTCCAGCTATACTCAACTGTTTGGATGCACATGTGGAGACATATATGAATTTCACAGGTATTTGGTTAGGCAGTGCAACAACAGGGTAGAGCAAGGTTGGTGAAGACGGAGGTAAAGTGATAAACACTGGATTCTAAATTAGGTAAGAAGAGAAGTGGGGATAAGAGGGAGGACACATGGGGCGCCTGGGTGCCTCAGTCATTAAGCGTCTGCCTTCGACTCAGGTCATGATCCCAGGGTCCTGGGATAGAGCCCCGCGTCGGGCTCCCTGCTCCGCGGGAAGCCTGCTTCTCCCTCTCCCACTCCCCCCTGCTTGTGTTCCCTCTCTCGCTGTGTCTCTCTCTGTCAAATAAATAAAATCTTAAAAAAAAAAAAAAAAGAGGGAGGACACATTACAGTGGCACAAAAGGAGAGTAGTGGAGTCACAATATGAGGCTGATGCATTTGAGGAAGCGAGTCTCAAAGATAGGGCGTAGTCAAAGAATAAGATAATGAAAAATTCAGAGAGTGGAAATGGTATGGTTGTTGGTAATGGCAATATTTGGAGAATACTCCTGTGGGAGTAGTCACTAGGGTAAAAATGAAAATCAGATTGGAGGTAAAAACATTAATAAAAACTCAGAGAAAGTGGGTGGATTATATGGATAGTGAGCTCCACAAGAATAAGGACAAAAGTAGGATTGAGATAAAGACAGTGAAACATGTATTTTCACTGATTTCACAATGTTGATGTCACTGATTTCAAAATTTCACAAAATTTTCAGTGATTGAAAGAGAGTGACTGGGTAAGTTGACTGGGTAATTTTATGCCATGGGATTCAAATAAATCATTATTCATTTATTTGAGGAATGAGGGGGAGGTAGTGGTAGCAAGAATTTGGATATGAAAATGAGAATCAAGTAGGACGTATATCTTAGCCTATGTCCTGCAGCATATGGGTGTGGAAAGAAATAAAGCTTACCAGAAACAAAATATTTTAAAATGTATCATATAAACTGTAACTCTAACCAAATCTGTAATAAGTAGACTATTTTACATCCTATATGAGAAACTTTTCAGTGTCACATTTATTTGGAAAGTGAGAAATACATACTTATAATTCCTTATTGAAAACACTTAGAATTTTTATACTGTGCTTTTTTAATGTGTCAGTGGCCAGCAATGTCCAAAAGTTTTATTGCTCAAATTTAATATTTCTGTCTCCTGAAAGATTTAATTCAGATTTAATTTACATTTTATTTATTTTAGAGAGAGCGAGCGAGAGTGCACGTGCAGAGGAAGAGAATCCTCAAGCAGACTCCCCGCTGAGTGCAGAGCCCAACTCAGGGCTTGATCCCAGGACCCTAAGATCCTGACCTGAGGTGAAATCAAGAGTCTGATACTTAACTAACTGAGCCACCCAGGCACCCCAATTTACATTTTAAAAGTAAATTTCTTTATTTTGGATATGTTATAAATGAAAATCAATTTATATTATCATTATGAAATTTTGATTACATGTAATTCTTTTTATTCAAGAATTATTTTCAAGTATTTTTTTCTTGAAAATTGTTTTTTACCATTCTTCATTTTACCTTGCATCTTACCTCCACAAATATAAAATGAAATAAATACAATGTGTTTAAAGAAAGGTGTTCTAGAAGAAAATTATAGGCCTTGAATACTTTCCAAATTGTGTCTTAAGAACAAATAAAAATTGAAGCTGACAGTTTACATAATTCAGGAAAGCAAATCTCACAAATACTCAATGCTTTTATTTTCAGCCCATTTCCTTTAACATGAAAGAAGTATAAATAGCATGCATTTTTTTTGTTGTTTTTTGTTTTTTTCAATGGATGGATATCATGGGGCTTATAGAATCCCCATATAACTCTTTTCTTGCAGAATTATTCTGAAGTTGATTTGGGAGCATTTTGTGGGGAGGGTGAGGATAGAACCAAGGAATATAAACAATACAAGGTGTGTTCCTTACTGGAGTCGAAACTTTGTATAAATATCAGGCTAGCAAATCGGTTTTGTGGTCTTACCAGGGTAAGTACCAATTGTTAGCAGCAAATATATGAAAGCTTTGCCTGACTTTGCAACAGAAGACATGTCCGCAAATGACTCTTCTAGATATACTGTCTTTGTTAGAGTTCTCTAAATGCTGTTGGAAAGCTGTACCAAACAAAACTGTTAAAGAAAAACAACAACAGCAGCAACAACTAATGAGGGCAATGCTGATAAATCAGACCCTTGGGTTGAAAGAAATTAGACACTGTTCACATCTTTGTTGAAAAAAAGAGACATTCTTAAACTTATTCTTTTTAAATGTTAGTTTGACAGCAATGTGTCCTTCATAAAACAAATGTTTACTGTCTTCTGATAAGTAGCTCACTCAAAAACATATACATTTTGCTTGCCTAATTGTCACAGAGCTATCTGTCCCGCTTGTAAAATGATATGAATGAAAATTCAAGACTTAACGAAAGCTACACTCCCTAATGTTCACTAAATTAGCTTTAACCTTGACTTTCCAAAGTCTGTACAACTTTATGACAAGGATATCCCTGCACATAAAAAGATGCTGTTCGCTATGTCTTTCATCATACTTCAAACTACTAAGCACCTTCAGGATGGCCTCGAGGGTCCTATATAAATGGAAGAAGAAATACACAGGTACACCAATAATTACTTTCCTATCTCACAAACTGACTTCCAAAATTTAATATGATAAAACCCTTAAGGTTTTGGAAAATATGCTGAGTCATGTTCCAAGATTCAAAAGATTTTTGAATTGATTATTGTTTTTCTGATCTTTTTTATGTCAAAATGTGTATGCAACCTGAGGAAATAAATCACATAGTATAAAAATGACAATACAACCAGAAAATAAAAAGAAAGAAGACTAGGCGTTCAAAATCAAGTCAGGATAACATCATCAAATGCTGCAAGTAGAGATGCATAGAAAAAGAGACATATTGATGAGTATTTTAGGAGCAAATTATCTTTCAACTTTAAAATTAGAAACGTCAAAGTATTAGGTGTTTTAAAAATAACGGTGTCCTGTATTCCTAAGAATTTATGTCTAGTTGGTTAGCTTTTGGGGGAGTTGGAGATGAGAATGTCAATTCAAAATCTTGTCACCCCAAATTTTTAATCATATTAATGCTACCCCTTGATTTTGTAATATGTGCTTTGTGCTAAAAAATGCAACATTTGAGGGGACTCAGTGAATAAGTAGGCATGTGTAGTGCAGAGTATGGATAATGTAACCCAACAAAGTAGATGGAGTAGGTATGGGGTGAGGTGATGGTTGTTGTTCTGCCACTTGGCTATCTAATCAGTGGCTTAATTAACTTAAAGCAACCTCTAACAGAATGGAATAATGCCATAGACAACTTCTACTCTATAATTCTCTATAACCATCTCCTTTTTTTTTTTTTTTTTTAACCTTACCTCTTTTTTCCTGGCTATTCTGACATAAATGTCTATGTTTCTGCCTAGTGTCAGGGGAAGACTACTTGCTACTTGAAAGAATTCATTTAGTCAAATACCAAAAAGCCAAATCTTCTAAGATTCAGAAGAATGCTCAATAAAACTAAACTTTACAAGTTATTGGAAATTACTGTGGGTTGTTCATTTCTTAGAGAGAGAGAGAGAAGTTAAAACCTCCATGTTTCGTTTTAAACAAACTAACAGAGTATCTTATTGAAATTAAGAATATTATTCCAGGTTGCAGTAATTCCTCAAAGTAGCAATTAATTTTGCTCAGTACTGTAATGAGAAGCTAAATAATTTTTTTTAAGAATCACTGTGTAACCATCAGATTGATCACAAGCTGCAGAAATTAGGTTAACCAGCAGGGGCTGCAGTCCAGCATGGCTATCATCCAAGAGAAGTGATGGGATTAAAAATAAATAAATAAATCAAAGATTAAGGGTTTAATCTTTTATTTAAGCTGATTAAAGCTGATTCAAGACAGAAATACTTCATGCATGAAGCTTCTTTTTCTATTAAATAACACATAAGTGATTTGTTATTTAATAGTTATATATTTTTTTCTCATTAAACTTTTGTTTTAATGGGTCTCAAAATTCTGTGACAGATTTTTGGTCAAATTGTTTCCATTAAAAAGTACTGACTTTGAAAACTAATAATTTAAAACCGCCACATACACACAAAAAACCCCAAATGGCCCACAGAACATTCTCCTTTCCTTCTGAAGGTTTTATGATGCACTGTTAACATTAACCAGTCTTGTGCTATTAAACTTAAATGGCTAATTGACACAGTTCTGAGACTGTACTTCCACCACTGATTAAGACTGGGGCGGCAGCCATTGGGCATAATATTCATTTAGCCCCCTGAGCTTTCTGGGCAGACTTGGTGACCTTGCCAGCTCCAGCTGACTTCTTGTCCACTGCTTTGACAACACCCACAGCAACCATCTGGCTCATGTCAGAAACAGCAAAACGGCCCAGAGGAGGATAGTCAGAGAAGCTCTCAACATGCATAGGCTTGCCCGGACCCATATCAATGATGGCAGCATCATGAGAGTTCAAGACCTGGGGCCATCTTCCAGCTTGTTTCCAGAGCAATGATCAATCCTTTCCTTGAGCTCAGCACACTTGCAAGCAATGTGAGCTAGGTGACAATTTAGCATAGGGGCCTATCCAGCACCGATTTGGCTGGATGATTCAGGATAATCACCTGAGCCATGAAGCCACCTGCTTGCATTGGTGGGTTGTTTTTGCTGTCACCAGCCACACTGTCCCAAGGAACATCTTTGACAGATACGTTCTTGACATTGAAGCCCACATTGTCCCCAGGAAGAGCTTCACTCAAGGTGTCATGGTGTATTTCAATAGACTTTACTTCGGTTGTAACACTGACTGGAGAAAACGTGACCACCATGCTGGGTTTAAGAATACCAGTCTCTACTTGGCCCACAGGGACCGTATCAATACCACCCATTCTGTAGATGTCTTAGAGGGGCAGACGCAAGGGCTTGTCAGTTGGGCCAGTTGGCAACAGAATGCAATCCAGAGCTTCAGGCAACATGGTTGCACTGGCTTTGCCATCTTTATGGATGACTTTCCATCCCTCGAACCAAGGATATGTTGGCTCTAGCATGTGTCACCATTCCAACCAGAACGTGGCACAAATGCTACTGTGTTGGGATGGTAGCCAATTTTCTTAATGTAGGTGCTGACTTCCTTAATGATTTTCTCATATCTCTTCTGGCCATAGGGTGGTTCATGGAATCCACCTAGTTAACACTAACAATTAGTTGTGTCATACCCAGTGTGTAAGCCAGAAGGGCATGCTCACAGGTCTCCCATTCTGGGATTCCCTTGTAATCAATTTCTATCAAATTAAGAAGATGCATGTGACAAAGAAACCCTTAACATTCTCCTCAGCTTGACTAAACTTTAGACAGTCTTCTTGCCGACCAAAAAAAACCTTCCCTTTTTGGAGAGCATTTACTTTAGAAAACTGGTAAATTCTTTCTCTCCCCCTTTGAGGTATATGCAGATTTTTAAAAATTATCTTGCCAGTACTGTGATCCAGGATTGTCTTTATCAAGAATTTGGGAGAAATTCCTTTGAACTGTAATCACCAAGGAAGATTAGAACCTGTATCACACATCTCTGTTAAGAAAGTAGGAGCCTAATTTCTGTGGGTACCAGAGAGCAAGACTACTCATAGAGAAAATCATTTGCAAACTCAGGAAAAATTCAACGTGGTGGACACATTCCACTAGTTAACCTCCCCTATTCTTTATACTAGCTCACCCTAGTGCCAAAGGGTGGGGGGAGGAGACAGAGGGAGAGAGAAGACAGAAAGAGACAGAGAGGGGGGAGAGAAGACAAGTCTCTCACCTTTTGTTTCAATGGAACTGAGCCAGACTGAGTTCTGGACCCTTTCTGTTATTGCAATATTCTTGAATAAAGCCTTCCTTGCCTATTTAACTTTGTCCAATGTAGTGTTTGCTTTGACACATGCATCCACATTTTGCATCTTCATGAGAAAACACAGTCATCATTCATTCATCATTCCTTGATTCAGAACAATAATTTATTCATTAAGTCCATGAATGTGTGTTTGATGTCTGGTACATGCAAGAGTCTTTCAAGTGCTGGGATTCAAAGATGAAATACTCTTGCTCCTTATATTTCATTGGCCAGAAATCTTTAAATTTCATTTATAAAGTACACATGGGAAGTAAAGATTCCTTTGGGAGAAAAAGACTTTACCCAACTTGGAGCCTCATGATTTACTCAGGAGTTTTTCATTTGTTTATTTTGATTTATTTATCTTGTTTGCTTGTTTGTTTTTGCTTGTTTATTTTCTCTAAGCTGGAAGCCTGAAAAGACCCCAAACCCTCTTCACAAAGCTGCAAACAGAAATTTCAGAATGCTGGGTTTTTTTACAATGATTTTGATGTCAGAAGAAGAGAGGAGCTTTTATCCAATTCTTTTTGTAGTCATTTAATTATTTGCTTCATTTATATTCTTTTCAGATATGAGCATGTAAACACAATGCTGAATAGGTGGTTTGTCTTTCTGCTCATCACTTTGTGGACAGGGAAATCTAATTTAAGCTTTATGTGTAAGTTGCTGATGGAACAGCAGTACGTTATCCCCAAATGATGTCAGCCACATGACCTTATAGCCATTCATACTGATTTGGGAAGAGGCAAAGTCACCGTTATTTTGAATTTGATACAACTATAAAATTAGATCCTGCCTATTAGAGCCTAAACTTGACCTCTAGGATATATGACCTAAGCTATCATGATGTACCACCCATTAGCAAAATGATAAGTCAACTTTCTTAGAGAAGTCACAGAGGATGTGGCAGACATCAGAGAAGTATACAAAATGAGAGTACTCTCCGGTAGTTTTTTAATAAAGATGGTATTATCTAGAATGAATAATTTGGTAAAGCATATTCACTATGACATTAATTCTAGAATAAGAAACAACTTATCCATTCTAAAGCCACGAGGAGACAAACTCCTTTTAATGATAGCTATTTAAAATGTTAAGAACTAGAGTAGATTTTGACAGGATCCTGTAGTAAATCTACTACCCCATATCCATGTGTCTTTATTTTGAAAGGATGAAGTGAAATCTTCAACAGAGGCCAGAGCAACAGAGAAAAATTGGGTGAGCCTTGATGTGTGACTCACTAACCGAAGGGTGAAAAGTATGACTTCAGTGGAATCTACAAAACCAGATCAACACTTCTGGAACAAACCATCAGAAGGAAGTAAACCACAGAAGCCGTTACCCAGTAAAGAGCCTCACAAAATTAAGGATTACAGAAACCACCTCCTGTGCAGATTCTGATTATGTGGAACTCCCAGCTCAGCCCTGAGAGAACCAAAGCACACATGAAAAAATATTAAATGAAAAATTGCTGAGACCTAGCGATTTTATCTTATAGATTTTTTTTTTAAAGATTTTATTTATTTATTTGAGACAGAGAGAATGAGAGACAGCATGAGAGGGAGGAGGGTCAGAGGGAGAAGCAGACTCCCTGCCGAGCAGGGAGCCCGATGCGGGACTCGATCCCGGGACTCCAGGATCATGACCTGAGCCAAAGGCAGTCGCTTAACCAACTGAGCCACCCAGGCGCCCAGTAGATTTTTTTTTTACATGTAAAAAAGAGAAGTACACTATGAGTATGAAAAGATGCTCAGTGTAGATTTATTTTTAATAATTAAAAGCTCTAAATTACCTAAATATTCAATAATAAGAGAATGATTATGTAAATAATGGTTTAGTTACAATAAAAGAGAATACTAGGCAGATATTCAAAATCATGCTTAAAAAATTAATGAAATACTCATTCTAATTTTAGGGGACAAAAGGGGCAGGCAGAATGCAATTTATGCCATTTGCAAATATACATAATATGATGCATGTACCTATATAACGATACTAAGATTTATGCTAAGATCAAAATATCACCCTTCTCTAGGTATGGAGATCATGGATTTTTTTTTTCCTTCTTAACTATCTCCTCTACTTTTCAAATTCCTGACACAAAAAAAATACTGTTTTTATCATCAGAAAAAAAAATCTTTAAAAATTAATAACTATAAATTGTTGATACTAAAATTTTGCTCCTCTTGTAAGCTAAGCAATTAGCCTGCCACAGCTTCACAGATGTTGTCAGAAGACACATGATTGTAGGTCAGAGGCAAAGATCTTTATTACTCATGACACAGCAGGCAGCATGAACTTCATAATCAAATTAGTCCTCTTCCCCCACAGAGTCCCACGGGGGTGAGGCAGAGAATGCGGTTTCGGCCCAGGGACCCAGAGTTCACAAAACTGAGATTTTCGGAGGCTTCTAGCAAACCTGCCCAAAATTTGTCTCCAAAGGGAAACATTATCCTTATCATACCCTTCAGGGAACAAATCTGCCCTCTGCCTCAGAGGGAGATACTATCTTTATCTTTGAAAGCTGTTTGCTATAAAAATATCCTTGGAAAGATAGTTTGGAGAAAAACATCAATGCCTCTTTGCAAAATCATGTGCGGAAATATAAGAGACCCATTGGAAGTATGTGTCCCACCACAAAACACATTTCCAAACTCAGTATCTGTTTTTTATTTTTTATTCTAAACTTCTTTGCAAAGGAAACAGTGTCTCCAAGACATTATTTTTACAATTACTGATATGATACTGCCATCCTGCCCCCTCCTGAGTCAGCTATTGAATTCTTCACAGGACAGCATTGGAAGTCCTTTAAAACCCCACTAAGAATCTATAGTCTTTTTTTTTTTTTTTTTTTTTTTTTTTTATTTATTTGACAGAGAGACACAGCGAGAAAGGGAACACAAGCAGAGGGGGTGGGAGAGGGAGAAGCAGGTTTCCCGCCGAGCAGGGAGCCCGATGCGGGGCTCGATCCCAGGACGCTGGGATCATGACCTGAGCCGCAGGCAGACGCTTAACGACTGAGCCACCCAGGCGCCCCAAGAATCTACAGTCTTGATTCCCACTTGTGACACTGCATTTCACTGCTAAGCAAACACTGGCTTGTCCTTTTGTTCTCATGGGTAGTTTTGAGCATCTCTTACTCCCCAGAGGAATCTGTGGCAAAGGATAGATTTGATGCACCACAGGACACACACTTCGAGGGGAGATCTTTCTACCCACCCTGATGTGTGATGAGGTAGCTTTGGGTAACCAGCTCATTTCAGCCAGTCAGGATCCAAAGATACAAAATACATTCCCCACATCACTAAGACATATTCCAAGAGGACTGCTCTTGACGGTAAAATAAATAAAAACAGGCTATTAGACAAAATGAAATTCTCTGATGCTGGTTTACATAGATACCACATGCCCTTCTACAAATGAGAATCTCCTATTGGTGAAATGGAATCCAGGGATACCTGAGTTACTAAATCTCAATTCTCTCTGACATTCGGGAAGTTGAATTCCCCCCGCATTCTTGGATCTGTGTTTCATTATTTCTCCTTTCTTCTAGGTAAAGATCAAAGTTAAGGTACCAAGAATGACACAGGTGAATGTCACATCACCTACCATAACTGTAACTTTGAAAAAACACTTAGCCCAGTGATTTTTCTTTTTCTTCCTACTACCACCTCCAATATCACTAGCATTCTATCTGGGGAAGAAAAAAAAAATCAGATTTACAAAAGTAGCTAGAAAAGTCTAAATAGAACTTAAATGTTCTCATCAATAAATAAACAAATAAATAAATAAATGTAAATAGGTGAAGACACGTTAACTCAATGAGGGGTGGATGGGAATCCTTTTACTGTGTATCAAATCATATTATCACACTATACACTTTAAATGTATCTTATAATTTTATTTATCAATTATACCTCAATAAAGCTGGGAAAGGAAAAAGAAAGGAAAGTCTCTCTAAGCTTTCTGGAAAAGTCCATAAATAAAATTAAAATACTAAAATCATACAGCTTTTTCTAAAATGGTCATTGAACCTAGTGATTTAATGAAAAAGCAAGTAACAATTTACTATTACAGTAACCTGTAGAATTTGCAAACACCAATACCTGAAAAAAAGACGAGAATTAACAAAGTCTATGCTGATTATGAACTAGCTTTTTTATCATGTTTCTGTTCATATCCCTATTAAATAAATGCTTTGCTTTAGATCCAATTAATGATTTTATTGGTACACAAAACTTCCCTTTTCCTCAATATATTAACCTATCAATGTTTAAATAAAATAAAATAAATCTCCATGCTACGAACAATGGTAGGCACATTGGTGAGTTAAAAAAATGAATTATTTTTGACACTGACATTTATAAAAAGTCAAAAAAAAAGTGTTAGAGAACAAAAGCAGACAATAATATTATTCTTTCTTTGTCAATAAACAGCTCCATATTTTATATTTTTGTGTCCCATTTGATTTCACTTAGCATGAACATTTTCCAATGTCATTATAAAGCTTTATTATAAGCGATTATATGGAAGCAATATAACTTATTTAACTATTCCCCTTTTGTTGGGCACTAGTTATTTTCTTATTTTTCACACTTATAAAAAAAAAAAAAGCTCCTATTACCAATATTCCTGATCATAAGGTGGAGACCACATTATTTCCTGAGCTAGATTTCTAGAAGTAGATTGCTGTATTAAAGGAAGGAGTCATTTTTAAGGCTCTAGATACCTACTGCCAAATCTCCATCCAATACACTGTTATAGATTTACTCTTCTTTTGTAGTGCATGGGAATTTTCATCCCACTGGACTCTTCTCAGAATTCAGTGTTAAATATTAGAAGAAAATTATTTTTATTTTGGCTTTAATTTATATTTCTTTAATGAGAAGTAAAATTAAACATTTTTTTCTCATAGAAATATACCATTCATATTTCTTCTTCAGCAACTTCTTAGTCTTACATGCTTACAAAGGCTTTTTCAGTCTCTATTTTACTCTCCTGTTCAGAGTGGTTGGGAAGATAAAAATCTGCATTTTTCCCTAGTCCCTTAAAGTGAATTGGGTTGTATCATTTAGTTAGAAAGCATGAGTTCTAAAAGATGGACATGGAGGTTGATGCCACCTTCCTCCTGGGGTACCAGAAGACTAGTGGCCTCCAGTGCATGTGGATGTTGGCAGTGGCCCATTTTCCACTTTCTGTTGTTTACTCACCAGTTTCATGGATGTGTAGCACTTGGGACATTAACAGCAAAATTTCTAGCAGAGCAAAATTTGGATCCTGGCCACTCTCTAGGCAAGAATATTATTGTGGCTCCTTGATTCTCACTTCCCTAGCTATTCCAAAAATTTTGAAAACACCTCTCTTAAATTTCTTTCTGCTAGAAATATCTACACTGGTTTCAATTTCCTGCACTGAAACATGGCTGATACACTGTCTATTCCTCAGGTCTTCAGGCTTCTGTCCTTGTGGCTTATTTGTATGGGTCTATATGGCATATTTTACAGAAGACTTTTCATGATTTTTTTTTGCAAAGCAATGCAAAAAATTAATATTACATATTTGATAACCCACTTCATAAAGGGTTTTTGGCTACTATTCCCTAGTGTCAGTATTAATATATCTATTAGTATTTATTCATTCCAAGATCTTTTATTTCTATTTTCTAGATTCCATCTTTTCTCTAAACTACTCATTAATTCCCTTACTATTTTTTTAATTATGAAATATATTTTAGCTTCTGATACATTTAGAAAATAAAAAGGTTATAGATCTTTTAGATTTAAATTTTTTTAATCATTAGTGTATTTTCTTACCTGTTGAAGAAGAAGCTCCTTATTTTTCTGTAAGTTTCTTTGGGTATTCATATCATTTATTTTTTTCAGATGAACTTGAGAAATATGTTGTCAAGTTCTAAAAAGTAAGTCATAGCTGGTTTTAGAATTGTTTACCTCTTTATATGGCTGACACTTTCCATCCATAAATATTGTTCGGTCATCATTTATTCAAATTTTTTTCATTTCTTAATAAAATATCAGTCATAATTTTCTTAAGATATTTACATTTCTTAATAAGATTATTCACAATCTTTTTTCCATTATACGTACATATTTTTTCTTTTTAATAACTCTTTAACATTTGTCCCACCCTCCACCCCCACCTCTAGCAACCTCCAATCTGTTCTCTGTATCTATGAACCTGCTTGTTTTGGATTCTACATAGAAGAGAGATCATATGGTATCTGTCTTTATGTCTGACTGATTTCACTTAGCATAATATTCTCAAGGTCCATCCATTTTGTTGCAAATGGCAAGATTTCTTTTTTTTAAATAAATAAAATTCCTGTGTGTGTGTGAGCACGCATGCGTGTGTGTGCATGCGTACACATCTTTATCTACTTATCCACTGATGAACACTTAGGTTGTTTCCATAACTTGGCTATGTAAATAACACTGCAATAAACATAGTAGTGCATATATCTTTTTAAATCAGTGTTTTGTTTTCTTTAGATAAGTACCCAGAAGGAGAATTGCTGGATCATAAGATAGTTGTATTTTTTTTAATTTTTTGAAGAACCTCTGCAGTTTTTCCATAGTGGCTGCACCAGTTTTCATTCTCACCTACAGCGCGCAAGGGTTACCTTTTCGCCACATCTTCACTATTTTTTGTCTTTTTGATAACAGTCATTCTGACTAGTATGAGGTAATAGCTCACTGTGGTTTAGACTTTAATTTCCCTGATGAGTAATGGTGTAGAACATCTTTTCATGTACCTGTTGGCTATCTGGACATCTTCTTTGGATAAAAGTCTATTCAGATTTTCTGTCCATTTTTAAATCAGATTGATTTTTTTTTTTTGGCTATTGAATTGTATGAGTTCTGCATATATTTTGGATATTAGCCCCTATTCAGATATGTGATTTGCAAATATTTCTTCTCATTCAGTAGGTTGTCTTTTCATTTTGTTGATAGCTTCCTTCACTGTGCAGAAATGTTTTCGTATGATGTAATCCCACTTATTTTTGTTTTTGTTGCTTTTGCTTGTGGTGTCAGATTCAAAAAATCATCTCCAAAACCTATGTCAAGGAGATTACTGCCTATATTTTCTTGTAGTTTTATGTTTTCAAGTCTTACATTCAAGTCTTTAATTTATTTTGAGTTAATTTTTGTGTATGGTGTAAGATAGTGGTCCAGTTTTATTGAAGAGCCAGTCCTTTCCCCATTGTATATTCTTGGCTCCTTTGTCATGAATTAGTTAACCATATATGCATGGCTTTATTTCTAGGCTCTCTATTCCATTCTATTGACCTATGTCTTTCTTTTTATACTAATGCTATACTGTTTTAATTACTGTTGCTTTGCAATATAGTTTGAAATCAGGGAGCATGGTATCTCCAGTTTTGTTCTTTCTCAAGATTGCTTTGGCTATTTAAGGTGTGTGTGTTTGTGTGTGTGTGTGTCTGTGTGTGTATCTGTGTGTGTGTGGTGCCATACAAATTTTAGGATGTATCTATTGCTTTGCAAAAATGTCATTGGAATTCTGATAGGAACTGCACTGCATCTATAAATTGCCTTGGGCAGTACGGGCATTTTAATAATATTGATCATTCCTACTCATGAGCACAGAATATCTTTCTATTTATTTGTGTTTTCAATCTCTTTCATTAAACTCTTATAGTTTTTAATATGCAGGTCTTTCACCATCTTGGTTAAGTTTATTCTTAGGTATTTTATCCTTTTGGATGTAACTATACATGGAATTGTTTTCTTTATTTCTCTTGCAGGTAGTTTGTTATTGGTATATAGAAATGCAACAGATTTTGCATATTGCTTTTGTATCCTGCAATTTTATTGAATTTATTAGTTCCAATAGTTTTCATTTTTTGGGGGGGGGTTTTGATGATGCCTTTAGGGCTTTCTATATATAATATCATGTCGTTGACAAATAGTGACAGTTTTACTTCTTCCTTTTGAATTTGGACCTTTTTTTTCTTTTTCTTGCCTAATTGCTCCGGTTAGGACTTCCAATTCTAGGTTGAATAAAAGTAGTTAACAGTGGGCATCCTTGTTGTGTTCCTGATCTTAGATGAAAGGCTTTCAGCTTTTTACTGTTAAGTATGATGTTAGTGGTGGGCTTCTAATATATTATGTTGAGGTAAGTTCCCTCTATACCCATTTTATTGAGAGTTTTTATTATAAATGGATGTTGAATTTTGTCAAATGCTTTTTCTGCATTTATTGAGATGATCATATGATTTTTATTCTTCATTTTGTTAATGTGGTATATCACATTGATTTATAGATGTTGAACCACCCTTGCATCCTTGGAATAATTCCCACTAGATCATGGTGTGCGATACTTTTAATGTATTGTTGAGTTCAGTTTACTAAAATTTTGTTGAGCATTTCTCCATTTATGTTCATCAGGGATTTTGGCCTCTTGTTTTTTTTCTTGTAGTACCCTTGTCTTGTTTTGGTATCAGGGTAACACTGGCCTCATAAAATGAGTTTAGAAGAGTTCCCTCCTCTTCTGTTTTTTGGAAGAATTGAGAAGGATTGGTATTAATTCTTTGATGTTTGCCAATTTCACACTTGTTGTGTTCTCCCTTTGCTTTGCTTCAGAGCACCAGTATCTCCCAGGAGGGAGTTTTGACAGGTGTCTGGTGCCCCAATCTTTGTGGCTGCCACCCAAGGAACACATCTACATCATCTGGCTCTGGCAGCCAATGGGACTTATGTTCGTGTGTCCCACAGAACCATGACCAACAGGGGAAGAGCTCATAAGCAGCTGCCACCTTCCAGGACATAGCAAGAGGCAAGAGACCCAGAAGCTCAGTTTTCATGGGAAGGAGGCCCAATTTTTGTAACTGCTGCCCAGAGGATACCACCAGGTCACCTGGCCAGCAGAGCATATGCTTGTGGTCTCATGGGACAGTATATATTTGCATACTTTCAAAAGCTGTTGCCTGAGGGTCTGGCTTCCAAAAAGCTTGAATCTAGGTGCTGAGATCCTCCCCTTAGGGACATCGATAGGTCTTGGCACACTCTCAATTATTAGGAGTCATTACAAATATAAGAGGCTGCTTGGATAAGCACAAAGGTTTGAGAGACAACAAAGAGTTGGTGCTGGGTTGAATAACAAGGTTCACCTCTACACAAACTGGGAGAGATGGAGACCAACATAAAGAGTTAAACAAAATGAAGAAACAGGAATATATTCCAAGAAGAAAAAAAAAAAAGATAAAACCTCAGAAAAACAGCTTAATGAAACAGAAATAAACAACTTACCTGCTAAAGAATTCAAAGTTAGAAAGATGTTCATTGAACTGGGGAAAAGAATGGATGATCACAGTGAAAACAACACAGAGATGGAAAATATAAGAAAGTACCAAACAGAAGTCAGAGCTGAAGAATATAACTAAACTGAAAAATACACTAGAGGGGGTCAACATCAGACTTACAGAAGAAAGGATCAGTCAGCCTGAAGCCACAGCACTGGAACTCACCCAGAGCAGTGGAATTCACCCCCCCCCAAAAAAAACAAAAAACAAAAAAATAGAATGAAAAAAAGTGAAGAAGCTTAAGGGAGGTAAAGGACAATATCAAACAGACTAACATTTGCATCATAGGACTCTCAGAAGGAGAAGAGAAAGAGAAAAGAGCAGAAATCTCGTTTGAAGAAATAATGGCTGAAAACTTCCCTGAGGCAGAAAACGGATCTTCAGACCCAGGAAGTTCAGAGAGTTCCAAATAAGATGAACCCAAAAAGACCCACATCCAAATACATTATAATGAAAATGTCAAAAGTTAATGACACAGAGAGAATATTAAAAGCAACAAGAGAAAAACAAGCTTTTGTTACATATAATGGAAACCCCATAAGACTACTAGAAGATTTTTCAGGAGAAACTTTGCAGGCCAGAGAGAATGGCACAATATATTTGAAGTGCTTAAAGAAAAAAAAAATCCCAACAAGAATATTCTACCCAGCAAAATTATCATTCAGAATTGAAGGAACAATAAAAAGTTTTCCAGATAAGCAAAAGCTAAAGGAGTTCATCACCACTAAACAGGCCTAAAAAGAAATGTTAAAGAGATTTCTTTAAGCTGAAACAAAAGAGTACTTATTGATAACAAGACATATGAAAGAATAAATCTCACTAGAAAGATAAATATATAATAAAGGTAGTGGATTAATCACTTATAAAGCTAGTATAAAAATTAAAAGACAAAAGTAGTATATATGTGTTAAATTTCTTTGAATTGTCTTTAAATAGATTAAGAAATATAAGTACAGGGGCGCCTGGGTGGCTCAGTCGTTAAGTGTCTGCCTTTGGCTCAGGTCATGATCTCAGGATCCTGGGATCAAGCCCCGCATTGGGCTCTCTGCTCAGCGGGGAGCCTGCTTCTCCTTCTCCCACTCCCCCTGCTTGTGTTCCCTCTCCCGCTGTGTCTCTCTCTGTCAAATAAATAAAAATCTTAAAAAAAAAAGGAAATATAAGTACACACTATCTCTATACATCACCTCTTTCACTTAATAATAAAGAAATGTGTCATATATGGTTTAAAAATATAAAATATATGCAAATATAAATACATATAAAATATGTCAGAACTGATGTTAGGCATTTTAAGGATCTAAAAAAAATTGTCTATTTCAAAGGTAGAATCAAGTAGATATAGATAAATACACCAATGTTTGCGTGTGTGTGTATGTGTGTGAAAAGACATCTTTTCAGACTTCAAATATGACTGAGAATGCATTAGAATACAATTACATGATTCTTCTTCTAAATCATCCTTTGCATTTGGTGCTGAAAAAGTAAGAAATTTGCCAAGGGACCTATGATACTATTATAGTGAATTCAATATGCCATAACTTTAGCAAACCATGTAGCTATTTTGCCAACTAATACCAAGCCCCTCATTAATATTTGCACAGAAATCCAGGACAGTGTTCAGCAACCTTTTTCTTTAAAAGGCCAATTTATTATTATTTTTTTAAGATTTTATTTATTTATTTGTCAGAGAGACAGAGAGAGAGCATAAGCAGGGGGAGCAGCAGGCAGAGGGATAGGGAGAAGCAGACTCCCTGCTGAGCAAGGATCATGATTCGGGACTCGATCCCAGGACCCTGGGATCCTGACCTGAGCCAAAGGCAGACACTTAACTGACTGAGCCACCCAGGTGTCCCTGTAAAAGGCCAGTTTATAAATATTTTAAGTCTTGCAGGCTATTTTGTCTCTGTCTCAACCACTCAACTTTGGCATTATAGTGCCAAACCAGCCATGAACAATATGTAAATTAACTGACAGCATTGTGCTCCAATAAAACTTTATTTACAAAAGCAGGCAGCAGGGCAGATTTGATTGGGCCATACTTTATCAACCCTTAGTCTAAAACATTTATTTAAACTTGAGTCATAAATTGAGGAATGTTCTTAGGATGAAAGATTGCCTGTTTAAATGCATTATTTTTTTCCTTCTTGCATCCTTTGTAATCACTATATGAACTAGTCACAGAATGCTCTTGGGGTCATCCTTGAATTGCATGCATTTTCTGGCATTTGGAACGTTGATTCTCCCAGGAATTCCTGTCTTAACATACCTCTACCTGTAAATATCATTCATACTTTTGAGACTATCTCTAAACTTGCCTCCATCTTCTCTCAGCTGTGTCATTCTTCCTCTTACCTCTTAAAACTGTGTATCTGCAGATTCCTTAGGACACTCTTAGTTTCTTTTCTGCATTATAATTGTTTATAAACATGCATCCAAATAAGTGGACTTCAGAATTTTTGCCCCTTAAATTGACCAGCACAGTGCTTTGCATGAAATGTTCAATAAGCAGTTATTCAGTGGATAAATGCCTGAATAAGCACTTATATTTGGAAAGGAATGGAACAAGATTTAAGGTCAATGTCATGGGATCAATTTGGCTAGAACATTTCAAGTAAACCACAAGTCATTTAATTTTTATTTCCATATTAGTTTAACTACATAGCCTACCCATACTGAAAACTTCCAAAATTGGCTGAGAATCTTGGGCAACTGAAACCATATGTTTGAATAAGAAATTCTTGTCATTTTTTCAAATTGACCCACTAGTTTTATTAAATCATTTAATTTCTCTAATGAATTCAAAGTATTGTGTAAATATATAAAGAGCATTTTAAATAAATATGGATGATTGTCCTCTAATGACATCTAAGTTACTGAATAGGTATTTTATTTGCATTTCAATATTATCATAGATAGTTGTATTCTTTTTGGGGAATATGAAACTAGACTACAGAAAAATGTAAATTATCAAATAAATACTATTTTATTCTTTCCAATGTCATATGTTTACCCACCAACAAATTAATCAGTTCTTTCTCAATTTTTAACTCAATAAGAGAGACTCAATTTACAAAAAAAAAAAAAAAGTGTAAATTAAAAGAACATCATGAAAGTTAAGGACTTAAAATCCTTTCATGGGAAAGGCTAATTCCCATAGCTTGCTTTCTTTCAGGAATTCTGTCATTTATCTTTTCATTTCTCCATTTATTTTTTCTTTTCCTAAAAATAACCCTAGTTCTTACAGCACTTTACTATTATGAAAATGCAACTGCATTTACATAAAGCTTTGTTTTTGCCAGTCATGTGAAAATGAGATTTCTTTTCATGTCTAGTGTGTTTTAGGCACACATGCTTGGGGAAGGAGCCATTAAGGGCAAGGCAAGGTCAACTAGAGAGTGCAACTAAAGAGAATCAGAAATAGAAATAGCTCTTCATCCTGGATCAAAAATCATGTCTTAAAATACCCATAAGAGTACATAGTAATATTCAGAAGGCAGAATTTTAAACACAAGCCAAGATGGCTTGGGCTATTTATAAGGGTTTTGAATGTACAAATTCAGTCCAGGTCTAGGAGGAACTAGTTGTCTATGTTCCATGGGATTCTCTGGATGCAAGTATCCAAACCAACTTGATGACATGGAAACAGAAAAGAGGAATTTATTTTAAGGATTTAGAGGCTAATACCTAGTGTTTAACAATAGGAGGGCAGTAGAACCTCAGCAGGGGACTAAAAATGAAAACTGAAAAGTTGGCTAAACTCTTCAACCTTTGACTCTACCTCTTTCTCTCTGCAGTGCTCCCAACATTTCTTCCAGAACATGACCTTGCCTTGCTCTTCTTATACACAGTGGGTAAAAGAAGGCTACCCATCTTTCCTCAAGAAACTATACCAAATTAAATTAGAATTTCCTCATCTTAATTCCAAATATCCAAGATTGGTAATTTCATTTGCCCAGCTTGTGCCCAGTGTCAATACTGGGCTTATAGTTAACTGTACCATCATACCTGACAGGAGACCAGTCATGGTAAGAAAATAGGGAAGGAGGGCATTGTAAGCTGGAATGAAACCCTCAAAATGTGTTTACTTTGAAGAGTTCAGATAAGTACATAATTCAATGTGGAGGACATTATCAATAATGCGGATAGGAATGAAAAATTGGTTGAAAATTTGGCAATGGTGAACATAAGTATAATAAACTTTTGCCCAAGAAATTGCATTTTTAAGAAATTCTGAAACAAAGGTATAAGCTTTGCATAAAATGTAGGTATAAGGATGTTAATCACACCTTATTTAGAGCAAAAAAAAAAAAAAAAGCCAACAATGGGCTTCTAAAAATGATAGCAGATCCAGAGACTGCTGTTGGTTAAAATGATACTAAGAATTCAATATAAGGTGGGAATTTTTTTTTTTTTTCAGTAAGAAAAGTAAAGTAAGTTTGGAGAATATTTATATGGCCCTAGACTAAAAGTCTCATTTAAGCCTCCAAAGTATCTATCTCGATATAAACAATTGTTAATTACAATTTTTTATTTATTATCCTAGGAATGCCTATATACATATCAGAGCATTTCAAAACCACAAATTATATTACTCATTTAGTTGTTAATATAATTGTTTTGGGAAAAGTATACATTTGCTTAAGTTATATGTGGCTCCCTTAGCCTTTTGTGAATTTATCCATTGCCCTATATATCAGTTAGTCTAAAAGGTCCAAACTTTTTTCAGGTCTACATATCTTAGTGCAATATGGCTCAAATAACAGTTTTGACTCTAAAATTTTGAAATTCAAATTCATTTTGAAGCTTAGGCTCTTTAGCAATCCTATGATCAAGACAGTATCTCTCTGAGGAGATGAAAGCCAAAATCAGAATATTCAGCAATATATGTTTATTGGGGAGGGTGGGCAGGATATTTAGACAAAACCAAGAGGCTATATAAAGTTCCAGAGACATGAAGAAAAAAAATATATGATTGGCATGTAAACCCAAAGTGAAAAAAATCCATTAGTCCATAGTGGTAGGTATAAATGATTAGATATATAAATAAGTAATGATGAATATCTGATGCAGAATTCCAAATAATTTATATCAATACCTTGCTTTTAAGGAAGTGAAGCATAACTCTCCATTATTTAAGGGCAGGCTGTGTGTAGTGACCTCCTTCTAAAGATTACAGTACCGAAAGAGAAGGAGAAAAAAATAGAGACAACCTACAGTGGAAAAACATGACTAGCACTATCTCAAGCCAGGGGATTGGGTTTAAATCTGCACCCATATGTTATACTGATAGTATGCACTCTTGATGTGATGTGAAGAATATGGTACTTACCTCTGTGGTCTTCTTCCCCAAAAACCCATAGTGTCAGACTAACCATGACAAAAACATCAAACAAACTAAATTTAAGGATATTCTACAAAATATCTGAGCAGTATTCCTCAAAACTCTCACGGAAAGTCTGACAAACTATGTCAGCCAAGAGGAGTTTTGGTAGATATGACTAAATACGGTGTTACCCTGGATGGGATCCTGAGAACAGAAAAAGGACATGAGGGGGAAACTGAGGAAATTTTAATAGAATAGGGACTTTAATTGATAACAGTGGATCAATATTTTTTAAAAGATTTTATTTATTTATTTTAGAGAGAGAGAATGAGAGAGAGCACATGAGAGGGGGGAGGGTCAGAGGGAGAAGCAGACTCCCTGCCGAGCAGGGAGCCCGATGCGGGACTCGATCCAGGGACTCCAGGATCATGACCTGAGCCGAAGGCAGTCGCTTAACCAACTGAGCCACCCAGGCGCCCCAACAGTGGATCAATATTGATCCATTAATTGTGACAGCTGTACCATATTAGTGCCTGATAATAATAGAGGAAACTGGGTGTGGGATATGCACGAACTCTCTGTACTATCTTTATGATAATTCTGTAAAACTATAAAACTGTCCTATACGTTATATTAAAAATGGCATTTAAGAGAAACTAAAAGAAGGAAACTGTGGGAATGAAGCATCTTATGAGAGATATACTGCAGCATAAATTGAGAGGTGTGAATTCAAAGATGATTTACTGACTGCCTTCCTTTGGGACCACGCCCATGCAGGAAGCACTGTGGTCCTCATCCTCGTGGAGCTTAAACATTTCTAGTGGGATGGTGACACAATAAGCCATTAAGCTGATAAATGAAGAACACATAGTGATTGTTCCTGTGAAGGAAATAGACAAAACCCCTATCTGTAAGCTTTATAGTGACCCAAATGTTATTCCCTTTTTAGTATTGCCCCCACCTGCAGCCCATCCCTCAGCCCTAACTACAGAGCTCGCTTGTCAACTCTGACAGTCTGGGATATCTGTAACTGGCCAGTGTGTTTGCAGATGCTGATATGGTAAATAAATTTCTAATTGTCTTTGGGTGTGTTCACGTGCGTTCTTTTTTTTTCTTTATTATGTTCAGTTAGCCACTGTATAGAACAACATTAGTTTTTGATGTAGTGTTCAATGATTCATCAGTTGCATATAACACCCAGTACTCATCACAGCAGGTTCCCTCCTCAATACCCATCACCCGGCTACCCCATCCCCCACCCCCTCCCTTCCGAAACCCTCAGTTTGTTTCCCAGAGTCCATAGTCTCTCACGGTTTGTGTCTCTCTCTGATATCTCCCCCTTCAGTTTTCCCTCCCTTCCCCTATGGTCCTCCATGCTATTCCTTATGTTCCACATATTAGTGAAACCATATGATAATTGTCTTTTAAAATAGAGCTACCCTACAACCCAGCAATTGCACTATTAGGTATTTACCCCAAAGATACAGATGTAGTGAACAGAAGGGACACATGCACCCCAATGTTCATAGCAGCAATGTCCACAATAGCCAAACTATGGAAGGAGCCGAGATGCCCTTCAACAGATGAATGGATGAAGAAGATGTGGTTCATATATACAATGGAATATTACTCAGCCATCAGAAAGGATGAATACCCACCATTTGCACTGACATGGATGGAACTGGAGGGGCTTATGCTAAGTGAAATAAGTCAAGCAGAGAAAGACAATTATCATATGTGTTTGTTTTAAACAGGGTGGGAGGGGCTGGTACCATGGGGCCTCATTATAGTTTGGGAAAACAAGCACAGAAATGAAATTGTGACAAACCTGGAGATAAAGCAAATGTGAATGGTAATTTTTTACTCTACAGAGACAAAAGAGATGTGTGAAATGTGGGGGTTTTTCTTCATTCTTACTACTTCTCTAGGATGTATTTTACTCTTCCACTCTTTCTAGCATAATTTAATAATATATATTTTAGAAGCATAGCCACATAGATTCTAAAAAATGTTCACTTTTTTTTTTCTTTTAAAAGGATTTTTCTTACCCTGTAAGAGCATTGGATTCTGAAGGACCATGAATCAAGACTGGGGGAAGGAAAGGAAACTACCTAAACTGGGCAGAGTGGGAAAATCAACCACAGCTTTCAGTTCACTGTGAGACATCATAGCCTCCCATTTATGTCCAGCTGCTTTTAAGATATTTCAGTCTGTTGATTGAGATAAAAACAGGATATCATTTTCATTTGTTTTAAACTTAGTTTTTGTTTGAAACTTAGTTCTACATAATCAAGTTGTGCTTTCCTAAAAATTTTTGTGTTTTATTTTATTTTTTATTGTTATGTTAATCACCATACATTACATCATTAGTTTTAGATGTAGTGTTCCATGATTCATTGTTTGTGCATAACACCCAGTGCTCCATGCAGAACGTGCCGTCTTTAATACCCATCACCAGGTTAACCCATCCCCCTACCCCCCTCCCCTCTAGAACCCTCAGTTTATTTTTCAGAGTCCATCGTCTCTC
>NC_138379.1:19494412-19523539 GCF_054177405.1 Leptonychotes weddellii
AGACGCTTAACGACTGAGCCACCCAGGCGCTCCTGTAGTTCTCCTTTTTGATGGGGTCTTTGTCTGGTTTTGGGATCAAGGTAATGGTGGCCTCATAAAACGAGTTTGGAAGTTTTCCTTCCATTTCTAATTTTTGGAACATCAGAAGAATAGAGAGAGCACACTGTCCCGCGAGGGTTCCACCCCCCCCACTCAGCCACTGGAGCGACGTCCCTCAGTGGAGCAGATTTCTAAAAGTTCCGATTTTGTGCTCCGGGGCTCTATCACTTGCCAGAAGCGGCCATTGGAGGCCCCCTCCCCCGCCATCTATCCTCCCGAATATCGCCTCGGATTAACTTCTCCGCACGTCCTACCCTCCAGAAAGTGGTCGCTTTTCTGTTCAGAGAATTGCTGCTATTCTTTTCTTTGATCTCCTGTTGAGTTTGTAGGTGTTCAGAATGGTTTGATCCCTATCCAGCTGATTCCTAGGACCAGACAAAATCCAGGTCTCCTACTCCTCTGCCATCTTGCTCCACCCCCTCAAAATTTTTGTGTTTTAAAATTTAGTTTTGCATAATCAATAATATAAAGCAAATTTGCTTAGAGGAAGACATAATTTTTGAAAAATTACTAGTGGACTTTTTGTAATTTTTTCATGATTGCTCTCTCATTTGATAAGTATGTTACAGTTCTCTTTAGAATTATCATGTTGAAAAATGATATATAAAGTGAGCATTCAGTTTCAAAGATACACCAATCCAATAAATTATTGTGTAAATCTGAGTTTGGATTTGAATTGATCTTATGTTTAAATTTTGTTGTCACTTCATTCATTTTGCTTCATTTGTAAGGCTGATGAGGTCACAGGCCATACCAAAGAGACTGAAGCTTCTGAGTGTCATACCTTTTTTGGACTTCAGACCATGGAGCTTCTAGAGCTATGTAGATTGAAAAGAATTTGATAGAAAGCACTGTTTCATCTTTGAAAGTGTTGACTACGTAATTCCAGAGTCATAAGGGAAGCAGGACAAATTTTCTAAGGGTGACCGAGCATAAGTAAACATCCTGATGAGGAAATTCTTATGATTGCTAACCCCCAGGTTAGAGGGCAACATCGGTTCAATGATTGTAGAGCAATGAAAAATAGAAAAAATAAGACCACTATTTAAAATATTTTGGAAAATATACTTTTCATAGGTATTCAGTTTGAAAGAAGGAATGAGTTAGAATGAGAATAAGAGGTTTGTAGATAGAGCTATTTCAAAATGCTTTTATTCACCCAATTCAATTTCTATAGAAGAAAAGGAAAAGCTGTAGAGCAGACATCTGAGGATTATCTTACCAGCATCCACCCATTCTCTTCTCAGAAGTTCTCTTTTATTTTTTTTTAAGTTTGTTTGTTTATCAGACAGAGAGAGCACAAGTGCACAGCAGGGGGCATCCCTTGCATGAAGTTTTAAAAATAGATAATTAAATTCAGATGTGAAAAACGATATAGGATTAAAGGTCAATCAAATAATTTATGAAAGTGTTTTTTGTTGTCCAAAAACTGCTTATTCCAAAACAAGGAAGTATGTCCATAAAAACTCAGAAAATAAAATTTTAACACTATTTCAGAATGATACTTATAAGTGAAATGAGAGAATATTCTGGTAACTATATTATTGCACAATATAAGTTTGGATTAAACAAATCAGTGGGTAAAATGACTATACGTATTAAGAGAGTAACTGAGAGAAAAATAATATAGATCTTAAGACAGAAGAAAACTTAATAGGCAAAAACAAAGGAAACACCAACAAAAAAACAAAGAAACAGAAACCAATGTTCAAAGTGAGTTTTGATAAACTAGTACTGATGTAAACATAGAAAAAATTCATGAAGCATAAAACAAGTCTTTCAAATTAATTTTAAAAATTTCAACAGTGTTATCAAAAGATAAACAAATTTGAAAAAAACTGAAATTTTAGAAAATAGGATAAAGAAGGAAAACATGAAACAAAGTTGGGTTTCTAATTGTATCATGTAATATTGTTTCATTCAGATAAAAGAAAAAAATTAGGAAAGAATGAAACAGAAACCAATAAAAGAACTGAACAACAACAAAAAAAATCATAAAAAGAAATGCAAATAAAAAAATATTATATATATATGAAGCGTCAATAGACAAAGCTCCAGGGAAATATAGGTAAACTAAGAACTTTGAAATAGTTTTGTGTTTTTTTTAAAGATTTTATTTATTCATTTGAGAGAGAGAAAAAGTGGAGCGAGAGAGAGTACGAGTGCAGGGCTGAGGGGCAGAGGGAGAGGGAGAAGCAGACTCTTTGCTGAGCAGGGAGTCCAATGCAGAGCTCGATCCCAGGATCCTGAGATCATGACCTAAGCCGAAGGCAGACGCTTAACTGACTGAGCCACCCAGGCGCCCCAGAACTTTGAAATAGTTTGAAATTTTTAACACAACATTCTCAGAAACTAGTGGATAGAGAAGAAAAAGAAAAGTAATTGGAGATGGGTAAAGATCTGAATAGCAATATAGCATTAAGATTTTATTTTTATTTAGAATTCTATACTTGATAATATGCACCCCTTTGCATATTCATGGAACATGTTAAAAGAAGATCTTACATTAGTCTCTGATAAAATAAAACAAGTGGATGAATAGAAAAAAAAATGCAAATAGTAAGTCAAAAGAGACCTAAAAACCTGTGTTATAAACCACCTATTATGATTTAACTTAATTATACAGGAAATTATAAAAGAAATTAAGAAATACATAGAATGATACATATATTAAATGATCATGTCAATATATTATAGGACACAGCTAAATGAGTTAGACATAAATGGCTTATGGTCAGAAATAATAGGTTTTTCTAATTTATTTTTTAAAATAACTTATGCACTGGAATAAAGGAGTTGGGAAAAAAGCAATAGAACAAAATAAACAAAAAGAAATGAGAGGAGAAAGCATTGTATTATCTATATTATTTATATTATCAATGAAATAAACTCCCACCCTTGAAAAATAGTGAAGATTAATAAACTAAAATGGATCTCTACAATAGATACTTCAAATACCTTAAATGTCAATAATGAAGAAGAGGAAAAGGAGGAGGAGATAGATAGTTAAGTAGGAAGAACACTCACAAAATATAAAATAAAGTTCATTTATTGGGTCAATGAGGAAGGAAATGCTGAACCACAAAGCCACTGGAAGGGCATGGTTACAGTAAGACCCTGAAAATACCTGGGAACGGAGATTCCAGTGGTAAAAACATATTCTTAACATATTCTTACTCCATTATCATATTTTCAGCTCCCCTTATTTAGCATTAAATTATTTTTGTTAATTCTCAGATAGCCTATATATTCAGTGATTTTTTTTTTCCCATCCAAGAATCACATGCAACAGATAAATTTTCCCCCATTTTCCAATTTGAAAAATGTAAAGACTGATTGTTCTGGTTTTAATAAACAGTCCTTGATGACCATGTCCCAGTTTTTATCTGAATTAATCAGATAAAAAATAAAGGAGAAGGAACATCTGGGTGGCTCAGTCGGTTAAGTGTCTGCCTTCAGCTATGGTCATGATCACAGGGTCCTGGGATAGAGTCCTGCATCGGGCTTATTGCTCAGTGGGGAGCCTGCTTCTCCCTCTGCCTGCCACTCCCCCTGCTTGTGCTCTCTCCTTCGGACAAATAAATAAAATCTTTAAAAATAAATAAATAAAAAAAGTAAAACTTCATTCAAGAGTATTTTCAAAACAGATTTCTGTTTGCCAAACGTTCAAACATCTAGTATGCCTTAGGGCATCTTTATTACCTTCTAACACTTAAATGAAAATTTAAGTGGTTATAAAATTGTAGAATTACAAATTCTTTTTCATCCCTATATTAACCAGAGTAAGATATACTACATTGTTATAGTAAACTATCCCAAAATATCACAATAAAGTTTATTTCTTGGTCATGTCTGAGGCAGATCAGGCTGCCCTCCCATGGGAGCCTTCTCTGTAGAGTAACTCAAGGATCCAGGATACAGAGGGCAGAAATCTTTGTTTTATTAGTATTCTATCAGCCTAGAAGAATGCCATGTACTTAGTGCTCAAGAAATATTTGGTGCATTAATTAAATAGTGAATAAAAAGTAAAGGAAACATAGAAAAAGTTCGTAGAGTTATACTATTGAGGAAGATGATATTTATAAAATAATATGTGGTTTGTTTAATGTATCAACATATGCCAAGATGAAGTGCTGTAGGACTTTCTTCTAATTTAGAATACAATTCATTTGCATCTTTAACTGAGTGTGAAAGGATGCCTAGACACATAAATATGGTGGTGTTTTTCTTAAGAGTGTGAGAAAACTTCCTAAAATACCAGTTAATTGAGTGTTAGAGGAGAAAAAATTGGAGAATATAGAGCATATGATGAATCTTATTAGTTCTCAATTTCTCCATTGTTCCCCTGTTCCCTTCATCACTTCTTCCTCTAACTGTGCCCCATGGTTTACTATCCAATACATTTTCAATAGAATTATTGGGTAATATTTATTTTGGGTTTGTTACAATCCAAAATGAGTTGTAGTTAGTTGGTCATTTGTAATTGTTGAATCGAGTCTATTCACTTTTATTTCTAATTGTTGTAAATTTAATTATAATTTTTAAAGGAATATGCCAGTTTATAAAATATATATTCCCATAAATAAATTTGCCAGGCTATAGAAATTTACTACCTAACAAGAAATCGCAATCTTAACCATCAGATTTTTTGTTTTCTATTCATGGCTGCACATTAGAAAGCTCAAAATAGAGTTAAGGGACCAAAAAAAATGTAGTTATATTAGTTACATTCTAAGAATTATTTTCACGCCATGTACTATTAAGAATACCCTATCAATAAGTCATTGCCACCCAAGGAAGCACTGGAATGCCCTGTGGAGGTAAGTTTCCTCTCTTATACTTTTGAAGCTAACCCCCAACTTGCTGCTACTTTAGCAAGGTGACTTTCCTGACATTTCATATATCATTAATTATTTTTCCATTTTGCTTAATCTTACCACCCTCAGTAATTTGTCATATCCTTTGAATTCAGACACATGTGGTTGCATGCTAAAGGGACTGAAACACATCAGGACTCTAATTTTTCTTGACAACTACATTATGTCACCTCTAGCATTGGCATATTTTAAATTTCTGTGTTTTCTCCTGATTTGATTGACACATAGCATACTAAATTGTCTTAGCTCTTGAATGTACTTGATTATAGCCCCAAGAACTCAACCCCCTGATAAGTGAGTATGCTATGATTTTTAGAAGCAAATATTCTTATAATTAAAGGAAACCTCTCTGTTATCCTCACTTATTCCTGTTAAGGAATAGCTTTTAATTTAGGACTAGAGCTTCAAAACTTACTGGCTTATAATACTATAATTCTGTTTGATGTGTGGAGTAACAAAATATTACTATTCTATAGTATTTAGCTTTTAGTTTACCTAAAATTCCACAGTAGTGTCTATTCTATAAGAATTAATGACTATAAGTTTCTTTACTTTTTTCTTTTAAAGATTTTATTTATTTATTTAAGAGAGAGAGATAGCAAGAGAGAGCAAGATCAGGGAGGAGAGGCAGAAGCAGGCTCCCGGCGAGCAGGGAGCCCAACACGGGGCTCGATTCCAGGACCCTGGGATCCTGGGATCAGGGCCTGAGCCAAAGGCAGACACTTTAACCAACTGAGCCACCCAGGCACCCCTAGTTTCTTTACTTTTAAATGTGCCTCTGAAAAAAATCTAATTAATATATTGAATTCACCTAGACATATGCCATGTTTACAGCATACCTCATTTTCCTGAAGAAAAGCAAAATGATAAGGAAACGACATTCACAATAATAGTTTGGCAATTTCTTTAAAGATATGAAAATAAGATCATTGTCTTTCTCCTTGAAACAAAAAGGATATCTAAAAAGGGATATAAATTCAAATAATTCGGTTTTAAAAAATAGTTCTTGGTCTCTTGTCCACTTTTCACTAAACCCTAGTAATACTACCTTATATGCTCCCACCAAATCTGCCCATATTATCTATTACAGCACATGAGACACCCCAGTACTCCATGTGCTTTTGCTGGGACCACCTCTTCCCTGGTGTTGGCACTGCTTGCTCAATCACTGCAAACCAACTGCTTACAGGACCAATTATAAAAAGAAATCTATTAATTAGAACTGATTACCACTTATTTCCTATATATCAGCACAAATCCCATTAGGTCTTTATTCCTGTTTACCTCACTCATTTGTAAGTAGAGTGATCTTATACTTTGTCTTCCAAATAAGGCCACTTTGGAAAGTGGAGGAAACACTATTAAGAATTAAACTGGACCAACAAGGACAAATGGAAGCAGGCATATGTTCACTCTACAAGTAACTGTCCCTCAGCAAACAGGTCTTTATTCCTATGTCACCAGCCACTAAACTAAATACATGTGGGACTCCACCCTCTGCATTTTTCAAACCCTTCTGCTATGCCCTCTGGAATGTATGTGAGCCATCGTCCGTGAACCGTAAGCTATCCCCAAACTCGGCATGCTCCCTTTTGTTCCATCTGAAACCTAGCTGCAAATACCTCCAGTGGGGATTATTCCAACATTTCTCTTACCAAGGAGCCTGGGGTGAAGTAGGTGTCTTCCCTATTCTTCAAAATGCCATTTCCTTCCTAAAAGACATAACTGCACACTATACCACTGAGATGCTGAACGCTTTTGTGGTTATCTAGTAATCAGCAAATCATCCCCCCTCCTTTCTTGAAAATTATAGCATCAAGTTTACTTTTTTAAAAAAAGATTTTATTTATTTGAGAAAGAGAGAGAGAGCATGAGAGCACAGAGGGAGAGGGAAAAGCAGGCTCCCCACTGAGCAGTGAGCTGGACATGGGGCTTGATCCCCAGACCCTGAGATCATGACCTGAGCAGAAGGCAGATGCTTAACCAACTGAGCCACCCAGGCACCCCCAGTTCAATTATTTCTCTCTCCAGCACTATTTTGGTTGTGATTTTAAAGGCAAGTAATTTCAACTCTATCATCCATCCAACACCTTGGTTATTCAGTTCCTTCAGTTGACCACTTTTAACGATATTTACCTCCACCTTTCATCAGCCACCTGCTCCCACATGAGACAGCACTGTTCTTCATACAATCTCAGTTTTAAACACCCACTCAAATCACCACCACCCCCATCTCTCCAGTTTATCATTCAGTTATCTCCCCATTCCTTCTGTATCATCAATGTGTCCACGGTGACTATTCTTGTCATCATATAAACATGCTGCAATATTTCTCATCTAAGGGAGAAGAACACTCTTAATTCTCACCTCCCGCCCCACCCAGCTCCTCCCTTTATCTGGTTCCCTTTGTAGCAGAACTCACTGAAAGTGTTGTCTATTGACCTACCCAATTGCTTTCAATAGTCAGTCACATTATACTTTCATCCCAATAACACTACTGAGAAGCAGGGGAGAGAGCTCTTGCTATTGCAGCCAAGAATTTTCATCTTGCCAATGTGTTTGGACCTCTCAGCAGTGATGACACAATTAATTTCCTCCCCCTTCTCGCAGCACCTGCTTCACTCAGCAGCCTGGACACGACACGCTCCTGTCTGTCCTCCTTCTATACTGTCAGCTCCTTCTCAGGATCTTTTGCCCTTTTCTCTTCGCTGTCTATATTCACTCCCTGAGTCAGCTCTTTCATTCCCATGGTGTCACGCTTCTTGTATATGCTATCGATTACCACATTTTTTCCCTCTCTAACCTGGATGTCATTGCCCAGGGCTCCAGACCTGGGTGTCTATTTACTTACCCATCATCTATCCTTGGAAATCTAACACATATCCCAAGCTGAACAGAGCCAGAACAGCTCTTGAAGCCACCCTCCAACTTTTTTTTTTTTTTTCCCTCATAGGTCTTCTATTAATCAATAAAGATCACCATCATTCACCTAGTGACTCAGTGTAGATATTTAGGAAACACTGTCACGTTTTGTTCTTCCCCTCTCATACCACATCCAATTTTTTAACACTGTTGGCTCTTCTTTCAAAAGGTACCATAAATCAGAACACCTCTTTCCATTTGTTACCACCCTACTCTAAGACACAACCAGGATTCTTGCAAAATACAAACACAGTCTCCCTAGGGGGCTTTTTTCTTCCATTATTCTTATCTGAAATCTATTTTCAGCACAGCATCCTCAGTGATCTTTTTCAAAGGCAAGTAAAATCTAATCCTTTCTTGGTCCATCCTATCACAGGCAGAAAATGTCAATTCTTTATGTGGGCATCCAATGACTGACTTGGCCTCCCTGCTGCTCAGCTCTCTCAAGCCACCTCCTACCTCTGTTTTTTATGGCTTACATCTCTTCCAACTGACTCTTTGTTGATGCCTCCTTAAACATACCTAATTTTTTCCACTTTAGAGTCTCTCCATTTTTCCCTTCTTCCTTAAATGTTCTTTCCCTAGATATTCACATAGTCCATACCCATTTCTTGCAAATTTTGCTCAGCTATATCCTCAAACCATGGCTCCCTCTCTCCATTACCCTTAAAAAAAAAGGTAAAATCAAAACTTTCCTAAAAATATAAAATATAATAACATGTCAAAATTACATTTAATTCATTAATTAGGGGAGGAACCAGCAAAATGTTATAAGTAGTTCAAAGGAAAATTTAAATAATCATACATATATATGCAATAAGGAATTCTGAAATAAGTTTATAAATAGATGCCAAACCAGTGTATCCACAGGGCAGTGATCAATAGCATTCTGCCACATACAATTTATTTGCATTTTTATGAATGCAATTTTTATCATTATCAGTTTTCTATCTTTTAGAGTTGTAAATTAGCCAAAAGGCAATGAAAGGAAGAGATTACTTGGAAGAATACACCAGATAGCACGCTTCGTGGTCTTTTTTTTTTTTTCCACTTCAAAGTCTTTCATAATATTTACTGACACTTGCTATCTTCCTATCCCCTCCTTTACTTTCCCTCACTGAACTTATTACTAAATGAAAATATATTATATATTCACATTTTATTGTCTGTCTCTCTCATTAGAAAATAAGCACCATGAAAGCAAAAAATTTTAAAAGTTTGTGGCACATAGTAGCTGTTCACAATCTGTTGAAGGTTGAAGAAATGTATATATTTCATAACAGATCTTGAATATTAACTGTGGTCATATATATTTTTAAAAGGTAAATAATGACTCTTATCAAAACACAAATTGAATATATTTCAAAGATTTTATTTAACTCTTTAGCCAGTAAGACACCAGTTCAAGTTAAAACTAAACTGTTAAAACTAGTTTGAAAGATAATTCAGAGTAAACACACACACATAGGAAATCAGGAGTGGTTTCACAAGAAATGAATTGGTTATGAATTCAAAACTGACCAATCATACCACAATTGGACACATTCATTTGCACTTCTATTAAAACTAATCATTGGCATTACTATCAATTTTCTACAACTTACAGATATTTAAAGTAGCTCAAATATAATGAAAGGTATAGATAATCTGGAATATTAGATAGGATACCTGATAATCTTTTACCTCATTTAAAAATCTTTCAGTTTTTTTCTAACATCACATGGACTATAAAAATTAAGAACATTAGTATGAGAAAAAAAAGAAAAGAACAAAAACATTAGTGAGAGAATTGTCCATATATAGGGAAGATACCTAAACTCTGAATGCTAGTCCTCTATTTTTTTGTATTCCCATTATTGCATATCAATTATCAGCCAAAATTTAAGTAAGTCATAAGCCAAAGAAATGTGATTTTTTTTTACCATTAATCTTGCATTTTAAAGTATGTTTTGCTAATTATCCTAGATGTCTTCGTTTACACAGCAATTAAATCAAGTGTTCTGGTTTGGATATTTGTAGAGACTAGTTAGCTTTTCATTCTGTAGTCATATTAAAGCCTTAAGTCAGTTTTTTTTTTTTTCCTATACAATAGATTCTTGGCCACAAGGGATTGTGGCAAAAGATTCCAATATTTAACATGAATCTTGCTCATTGTTTTAATTGCAACTAATGCTATAATGTGGTGTACTGAGCCAGAATTGTGAAGTGGTTCCCCTTACCTGTTTGTATGAGCACCAGAATCCTAATTCTAATAAAAAAATGGGGACCATCCACGCCAAACATTTTTATATGACACAGTAAGTATAAAGTCTGGTTAAGCATCCATGAATTTGATTAAAAAATTAATTTATTATATATTTGACTGTCCACAGCTATTGATAATGACCTATAGAGAACTTCTTATCAATGTTATTTCTCCCTAGTGTATATTTCAAGTACCTGGTGATAACTCTGATCCATTGTAGATACTGATTTGTTTCTCATGCTATTTTTGCCCTGTGTGGCCTGACTGAGATATCAGCATATTATTTCAGGCCCTTCTTGCTGTGTTTTGGACTTTATCTTTACACTGACTCAAACTGGAGCCTCTGATCACTGACTATTACACTCATAATGGCTGCTTTATGACATAAATCTGCTTCTAAATGTGAACTCTTCAATGAATTCCATTCTTCAACTAGGCCACCCTCTGTTCTCTTAGTGAGCATTACAATGCTAAGGGGCTGAAACAATTTGAGAGAAGACTGTTTTCCTGATTGGAGACCAAAATGGAAAAAGAAATATATGTGAGCTGCATTAAACCATTTCTTTTAAAACACCATTAAGCATGTTCTAACCAACATCCATAGATTAGAACATTACAATTAAAATATTCTACATTCAGGGGCGCCTGGGTGACTCAGTCAGTTAAGCATCTGCCTTCAGCTCAGGTCATGATCCCAGGGTTCTGGGATCAAGTCCCACATCGGGCTCCCTGCTCAGTGGGGAGTCTGCTTCTCCCTCTACCCCTCCTCCCTGCTTGTGCTCTCTCTCTCTCTCTCTCATGCTCCCTTTCAAATAAATAAATAAAATCTTTAAAAAAATATTCTACACTCAGCAAGGTATCGGTTACACTAGGATATCTTACAGAGTGCTGGTCATTAACACAATTTTTGAAGAGAGCACAAGGTATCTTGTAGAACACACTCAATATATCCTGAAAATTTGACTCTTTCCAAGACCATATGACTTGTATATTTTAGAGATCTTTCTATACTGCTTTAGCTTGCTATCCACTTCTTTCAAATATTGAGAAAGAACATCCTTGTAAGAGATTTTCCTTGGCCTTAGATCTCTTTAACATTGATTTTAATCAACAATATGAGGCAAAATTAAACTGCACAGATAACCCATGGTATGATTAAATTATTATCAGACAGTAACTAATCTAGGCCAAGGAAGTTCAGATCATTTCAGCATTGGAATATGATTTCTATAAATCAGTAACAAAACTCATACATGGCCAGGGCTAGAAATAAAAAGTTCCTAGGTATTGACTTGTATGTGTGTACATGGATGTATATGTGTGTGCATATGCACATGTGCTCATACTATTCTTTGTTTTCTCTTTTACCCTTTGGTCTTAAAAAAAAAAAAATGCGTACCAGTGCCAATATATCTACCTAAGCACATGTTGATTTCATTTTCTATATAGTAATCAATAACACTTTGCATAAATATGCATCTGTGTGTAAGGGCATATACATGTACATATAGATATATTAGATGGCTATAACTGTACTTATAGCTATCGATACAATAGTTTTATCAGTGTTCTAAAAGTAGTTTTCCAAATTTTCAACAATTTATCTAAAACTCTTAGAATTTACCTGGAAGTCATTTAAATAATAAAGTCAGATACTAAATACATGAAAGAGCATCTGATTTTAATGGTACAGTTTTCAGCTTTTCCTCATTCTTCCACTAGCTTTTGTACTTCACAATATTAATGGTAACACTACTAGAAAGAACATCATCTAATAGACACAAAATGCTCTGTAAGTAAAAACACCATGATGATGAAATAATCAGTTCCTCTAGGAAGTCTTGACTGATATTCTCTCCTAGGTGATATCATACTTTTTATGCATAATTGCTTGCCTGTGAGCCTGTGACCCACAAGAGAGCAATCTCTTGTGTGTGTAGGGACTGGACTCTTATATCGATTCTTTAGATCCTCACATGCTGCCCAGATGAGGTGCTCAATCTACATTCTCTGAGCAGAAAAAAGATCATAGGAGAGAATAGCTGAAAACAACTATCCTAAAGAATTAGTCTTACAATCAAGACACAATGAGAACAACCATTAGAATTGATAAATATCTATCTCCATTAAAATATTCTGCTTCACAATCATTTGAACAAAGGTAGAAAAAAAAACACCAATTATTCAACTAATATAAATGCTCTAGGTTCTATATAGGAACAAGGGACAATGGTATTTTCCCTGGTTCAGAATGACATATGACATATTGCATATTAACTTTGTAGTATGGATTCTATATAAGGTGTGCACCTTATGGGATAGACGAAGAGCCCTGATAACTATTAACATCAGAGGAAACAGGATAAAGGCATCTTGAGAGAGCAGAGCATACAATCAAATATAAAATTAACAGTGAGCTACAGAGTAGGCGGAATTTAAGGGGGAAAACTGTGAATCAGTTGTAACTGAGTAGGCTTCTTCTTTGTCATACTATCTACTGATGTGATTACTAAGGAGATTCTTAGATGCATGTGTTTTTATCTCAGATAAGTTAATGAAGAGATAGTATAACAAATTGTAGCACCAGCACTTGAAAAAAAATGTATGTTTGAGTGGGAAAACCAAGTATTTAGTTCCTTGATTTGATGTCAAGAAATTTAAGTTTCTAAGAAACAGAATATGAACCTGATGCTGCAATGTTTCTGAATACAGCATTCTGCTCTGAGTTGTGATAGATTTTAACAAGCTACAGTTAAGCAACAATAACGTACCTAAAATTATTCATATATATTGTTTTTGTCCTTCCATATCTCTATATACCTTTTGTATTTTCGTATCTCTATCTTAGCATCTTCTTTCTACTGCCTTTTATATGTATATATGTATACACACACATACTTGCATATAAAAGATCACATAATACAACTGAATTTTATGTCTCTAATTAGACATCCAATAAAGTATTTATTAAATGTGTACTATGTGCTAGATATATGAACACGTAAAGAAAAATAAAATATAGTCTGGCCTTGCGGAGCATGATGTCAATGTGGAGAGATGACTACATTAAACAGTATTAGAGTAGGCAGTAAACAATCTTTGATAGAGATTTATCTAACAATCTATGGCAGTCCAGGAAATGGATGTGCAGGATATTTATTGAAGGGAGCCAAGGAAGGCTTTCACAAATGTTAAAATACTTGAGTGCAGTCTCTAAGAAAGAGAAAGAACACACAGGTATAAAAGGAAAAGAGGCAATGTCAGAAAGAAAACAGCATTTGTAAAGGCACAGAGGGGCACGAGAGTGAAACACATAGAAAATCACATGCAGGTCAACTGATGAGCTGTTGACCTGTTACAAATATATGCAGATATGTAAGATTTAAATAAATGCATGCATATTGTTTTTTTTTTATTCTTCTATGTTTGGACACACAACCTTCTCTAATTTTTTTCTCCAATAGTAAGAAAAAATTCCTTGCTTTTCAAGGACATGCAGAAGAAATCTAGCTAATACTTCCTCAAAGCAATAAAGCAACTGAGTAATGTAATTCAATCCAACAGCTACAAGATACTCTACTCCCTTCATTACTCCATAAAACATTTTGCCTATTTGTGAGGAAAACATTTCACTTTTAAATTGGGATTCCAAACTACTCTCATAAAATGGAGGTGACTCATGCTTGAATATTTCTGTCTGTCTTTCACAGTTGCCATTTCTTGCTTGTACTGGGAATGGGCTATTTCCTCCCTCCTACCCCAAGATTTAAATTAAAAAAATCACAACAGGGGAGTGAAATAAAATAAAATCATGATTTACTGGTTTCAGCTCTAGTCAGAGAAGCATTTTGTCGTTTCTTTCTAAACGCTTTAAAAAGCATTTACATCTTCAATGATACCAAGGTCATGTGAATCTCTGAGGCTATTTTTGATGGAATATTTTTACTAGGTCTGACAGCAGAGAACATAGCACTGAAGCTCACACCTCACAAATGTAATTTGGAGTGTTAATTGGAAAGGACCTTGCTGACCCAGTGATTTCTACTCTCTAAGAATTGGTGACAAGATATCCCATCCTTCCTTCTGAAGTCTGGTGGACAGAAAAGGTGAAGATCATGAGGGATTTTGTTGGGGGAGGAAAAGGTACAGAATATGGGCAATAGGAGAAGAGAAATGTAAAAAATAAAAAAAAAAGTTTTGATTACTTGGTGAAAATAAATTATATCACTTCTGAAAGTTTAAGCAAATGATCTAAGAATGGTTGGGACTAGTCCAGTTTCTATTCAGAATGCCTTTAAAATAGAGTCAAGAAGGAAACCCAGATGTTTTGTAATGGGAAAGTCCAGCAAAACAAAATGGAGACCTGTAACTTCTCAGTAGGAAGTGTAAGCCTACCCAGCTCACTGTCAGAGGGGCTTTCTCTCATAGTCTGTGAAGTTAGACATGTGTACCATCCAGACTAGACAATCATGAGGAGCTTAATTTCAAAATCCTACAAAGTATGTTGTGGGTTAGAAGAAAACAGAAATTTCTGGGGACCTGATTAAGGCCTTCCATACAAATCAAAGTGTATGAGGGCACTGGGGTGCTCGGCATGGGGGTAGGAGTAGAGTAGAAGCCATGAATAAGGAAAAGTAACCCAAGCACAGAGACAGGCGTGTGCCATTTACTCCCCAACTGAACACTTTTCTCACTCATAAAAGTAGTCTAAAGTTTAAGGAAAGAAAATTTACTCTGTATTAAAGTCAGGGCATTTGCAAGAAGAAATGTACTTGTTTAGATCATATGCTATGCAAAATGAAGAAATTGACAAAATTTTTCTTGTAAGACTTCTATCAGTACTGACTACTAAATAGATTGAGAAAATCATTCCTCTTCCTGGTCTTAAATTTTTATAGATGTTCCTAAAATGTTCATTTAGCTCACCTCTGGTAACAGATTTAGCAGGATGATTTATGAACAGGGCTGATTTCCACACCACTGATGGATGCTTTATTCACTTAATGATCACTGGCAAGCTACTATAAAACCTGAAGTGTTACTAATAGGACTTTTTAGCTCTTATACTGTAAAACACAATTTGTGAGCTTTTTTTTTTTAAAGACCTAAAGCCTCAAAACACACACACACACACATACACACATACTTTACTTTTCCATGTACTAGGCATTTTAACCTCAGGTCATGTATTCAACTACTTGACTGCTATGTTTTCAGGCAATACATATAAAAGCCAGGTTGGATAATATATTAGGATAGATAATACACTAAGCTACCTGTAATTAAGAAAGAGAATCTCTAACAAAATAAATAGAAATATCTCCTTTTGAAAAATTATCTACATAAATAAATGTTACATGTAAGTAATTGATGTTTAATAATACTATCAAATGCAGGTTGCTTTAATTATATACCATGTACTGTATGTTATTTTCAGGTGTTGAATGTATGCATGTGATTTTAGGGATTTGGGATTAGAAATATTTTTAAAATATTTTCTTTATATATTTTGCTGTTTTTATATAGAGGATGTAAATCTGTGTGACTTTAAAAATCCAAGGGGTCTACTAGATATCATTCTCTAATTCAGTAATTCAGAGGCTTTTGTCAAGTTTACTCCCATATCAGTGATTTATAGTAGGTATGGTGAGGAAGGCTGGTGCTTGACATTGTTTTCCATTTGATAGAGGGCATCACGACACCAAAATTGGTAATGTGGGTCTTGATGTCTCAATATTCTCATCTGGGTACTGAGGGGGTTAGACTAGCTGATCTCCAAGGGCTCTGACACCTCATACATTATTCAATTCTATAAACCCAGAACATAAAATGAGACACTCCACAAATTTAAAACAGTAAAGTGTATGATGACTGACATTCCCTCAAAAAACTTATTACATCCATTTTAAAACCACAATCTTTAGGGAGTATAAAGGAATTTGGTATAAAACTTGTATTAGGCTCCAAAATACGAGGCAAAGACCACCTCCTGTTTTCAGTGTTCATCTTCTTAACTATAGCAGAGCATGGTTATATATCAAAGCATGATGGTTAGTTAAAATTTAACTAATATAAAAAAGATCAATTTCTTGATATAGTTCCTATTTCCAAGGTGAGAGGGTTGGAGATGCTGACTTTATATAGTACAGACTAACCTGTCCCTAATAAAATGGGAAGGTTAAGGTTCCCACTCAATTTGCCATTCATGTTATAATCATTCTAAACTTCCAGATAGCACAGGATGCCTTAGTAGGGAGAAATAACTTTGAGCTGAATAATTTTTTGTTAAAACTCCATCTAGGACCTGGCTTTCTTTTTTTACCTGGATGAAACTGTTCTTTGACACAAAAAGTAAAATATGATGACAAAAAAAAACCCCACAATTTAACATCAATCAGAAACCAGAAAAATTAGAAATCATTTTCATTTCTTCTTTTTTTTCCCTTTCACCAAACTGCAAGAGTTACACATCAAAAGACTGGACTCTATTTAGAGAGAAAAGCTAAGATAGAAGTACTTCAGGAATGCGAAGCACATGGACAAAGCAATTTATCACCTAAGGTACAAGAGTAGCTAGGGCCTACTTGAAACAAAAGCAAAATGTCACCTCAGTGGGCCTGATGAGAGAGGAAGGACCAAAAATAAGGAACTGAAAGGGTCCAAGTCATAAAAGGATTGCACTGTAGATATCTTCAGTCAAATCCTACTCTATGGGCTCTTAATTCCTGCCTTGCCTTATATAGTTCCCCTACAGGAACCACTTGTTAAGCAAGTTATACTGGGCCCATTTGAGTGATTTGTCCTCCAGAGACACGGCCATGGGCTGAGCTTCACCTCTCTGTGCCCTTCCCAACTCCAAATGAGGCACACCATCTCCAAGGTCCAAGATAGTTGTGTTTACCAAAGGACCATTTGGCAGCAAGTAGGAGACAGGTTATCATCTGAATGTTTTCTAGTATTACATTTGTTAAAAATAGAAGGAAGAGCCAACTATTTTGGCTGAACTTGGAAATATGGGTCCTGAAACTTTCTTCTCACCTTAGTAAAAAGAATGGAGATAGGACCTTTTTTTTTTTTAAATAAAGAGCATCATACTCTTTGGAAGATGCATCCTTTGCATTGTTTGCAAAGTGAAAACACCCTATTATTGTAGACAAGGAAAATAGAGTACCAGAAGCTACAAACTATAAAAACTAACCAGCAAGAGAGTTGTATCATTTCATGTTGTACTTAGCTGCAAATAATGGGAAAATCTTAAATAATGAGCTTCAGTAAGAGTTTATTTCACTTGCAGGACAAGAAGCTCAGATGAAGCTGATTAATGACTTCATCAGAGATGCAGTCTCCATAAGCCCTTACTTAGCACATTGCCTTGTGTCACAAGATGATGGCTACTTTTAGGTATCACCTCGGATTCCAAGCAGGAAAAAGTAGGGAGGGTGAAATCAAAGGACCATGACGGACAAGTCCGTCTCTTTTTATCAGGGAAGCAAGAGCTTTGCCAAATGCCACACCCAGGAAATTCCAGTTATATATCATTGGCATGACCTAGGATTCATGGCTACTAACTACAGCTAGTTACGGATGGCCATGGGGATTGAGATTACCATGATGGACTTTGTCCAATGATGATTCACCTGTTAATAGCTCAATTTCTTTTTTTTTAAGATTTTATTTATTTATTTATTTGAGAGAGAGAGGGAGAGAGAGAGAGAGCATAAGAGAGGGGAGGGTCAGAGGGAGAAGCAGACTCCCCGCTGAGCAGGGAGCCCGACATGGGACTCAATCCCGGGACTCCAGGATCATGACCTGAGCCAAAGGCAGTCACTTAAACAACTGAGCCACCCAGGCACCCCAACAGCTGAATTTCTTATGTTGACTAATGCAAGAAAGAGGGTAGCCCCATTCCTCAAGAAGAGAGTCAGAGCAAATTAATGGGCGGACAATGAACTTGAGTTTTTAAACTCTAGCTAGTTTATATTTCTGCTTCTACATATGTATTTTTAAGAGTCAGGGAATTGTTTTTATTTTACTTGTATTAGCTAGTGATACATTTTTCTTTATAAAAATATCAAAAACAGTTATTCTGTATTGTCCTAGCCTTTGGTTAAAAATGAATATAATCTTGGCTTTGGAGCTCAAAGCCAAGGTGAAGAATCACATTGGATGCAAGGCCATGAAAGCCACAGATAGCATTCTATAGGAATACATGAGAAGGAAACAAACCTTACCCTGGGAGATCAGAGAAATAATTTGCTTTGTTGAAGACACTAAGGACTCCACAAAATACAGAAATATTTACTGGTGACACTATAAATTACTACAAATAAAATGCTGACAAAGAGAGAAATATACTTTAAAAACAAAAGAATGTGAAAAGCAATGATTAAGAAAAAACATCTATGCAGAGGACTCTAGCAAAATTGCCTGAATTGGATTACATATGACTTTGTATTACCAAATAAGGGGTATGAGACATCCTGGTCTCACTAAATCTATTTCTGAACAAGACATATGAATTCTAAACTTCAAATCTCTTTACAGTAGATGTGCTTTAAATTATTCCCAATTTGTTTTACATAATAAGGGTAACCCTATGCTTTTATATCTCTATGAAATGATCACGATGTTGAGAGTACCAAGATCATCCTAAGTAGAGAACAAACCCTTAATTTGTTGTTTGAAACAAGATGGGCATAATTAGGTGAAATATTTGTTTCATTTGTTCATCTACTTAAATGAGCAACTACAGTGTGTCGGCACATAATTATTAGGAGAGGTATTAAGATCGATATGTTATGGTTTATTGCCCTTATGGAGCTATGAAATAATCAAAACAACAGTTATATACTGTGTCTTATTGTTTTTTTAAAAAATGTAAATCCTCTCATGTAAAGGGAGCAGGGAGCAGATAACTTCAGAGATTCCCATACAAACAAGAAATAGAAGTAGCCAGAAAGGCAAGCAGAGAATATTGACGCTCTGAAATTTGCTCTTTGCCAGATCTCTTTTTAAATGCCTGGAAAGGGAAAGAAAGAAGAGAAACAAGCTGTGGGAAGGGACTGGGAGGAAGAAGAGGACACTGAGGGGGTAAGAAGTGGATGCAAAGAGGGGAAAAAAAACGAAAAAGAAAAGGTGGAAGAGGTGAGGAGTGGAGAGAGAAGGAGAGAACAAAGGAGATAGGCACTGCATTCTGACATTGAAGAACCCATTCACAAAGCTCTGGGCCTGGACTACAAATGTGCAAACCACATGGACACACAGATGCACTAGAGAGTGCCAGCACAGTGGCCCCCACTGGCCATGGCTCCTATCAGGCCTCCCTTCTTCTGCCCTACAGCCCTGCAGTCTGTCCCCAATAAAGCAGACAGAATCAGCCTTACTGACTGTAGGCTGGGTCATGTTTCCCTGCTCAGTAACTTTCAGTGGCTCTTCATTTTATTTAGGGTAAAAGCCAATATCCTTTTAATGGTCTACAAGGCATTGTGTGTGTGTGTGTGTGTGTTTCCCTCCCTTTTAAAAACTCTCTGACCTCATCTCCTTCTGCTGTGCTGTAGCTACTGGCCTCCTTCCCTCTCTCAAACATCCCAAAGGGGCTCCTGGCACAGAGCTCTGCACTGCCTACTTTCTCTTCTAAAGATTGCTCTTCCCAGCTACCTCCTGGCTCCTTCAAGTCTTTGCTCACACGTCAACTTCTCAGAGGTTTATCCATAAGTGACTAAATGGTTTGAATTCCCTTTCTGACAACACTCTCAGTCCTCCTCACTCCGTTCTATTGTTTCTCCTTATCCAGAGCCCTTGCCATATCAATCGAATTTATTCGATAAATTTCATTAATATCTGTCTCCTACAATAGGATATAAACTCTTTGAAAAATACAAGATTTTGTGTTTTTTCCTTTTTATTTACTTATATACCCTTAACATTGTGAAGATAGGATGGCTCATAGTCACTAATATAAATATATGTATATTTATTATATATATATTTATATATAATAATAAATAAATGATATTAGCTCTATATCCAATTTTCTTTGGGGATCCACAGCAGAGCACCAATTTATTCTTAAACTTTAAAATATTTCTTCTATATAGATTAACAAATGTTGATGTGATTCCTACAAATACATTGTTGCATTTTGATTGATACAAATATTTTATAGCTTATTCTCATTCATAATAATCCATGTAAATAATCATCACCTTTTTTCTACAATCTTTTTTGGAAGCCACTTTCAAGTTTGTGTGTGTGTGTGTGTCAAACTTTCGACTCTAGTCATTACACATATATGGGAAAAGGGCTTGTAAAAGGTACTAGGGAAGTGCAGAAGAAGCTGTAGGAGGAGCATTTAGAATGATTTCATGAGTACATGATGCTTTGTTAGAAATATTCACTCATTCACAAATTATTTAGGCATTCAAGAGAGAGAACTGTGCTGTGCGATTAAAAAGTGAGAAATTGCATAAAAGTGTGTCTTGTATGGATGTCCTATATGGATTTTCATGTAGCTATATTTAAAAAGGCAACATGTGAAAAGCGGTGGGAGATAGATATAGAAAATGACCAAAATACTCATCAACTTTTTTCAAAGTCCAGCTCAAACGATGCCTTCACCTCTCTATCTTACCAATTAACCCCTCCTGTAATCCCTCTCCTTACCATTCAAATGTGCTACCTCCCTTCTATATTCTTCCATAAAGAATATTTTTTAATAATTAATATGTTTTTGTTATAAAAAATCAATTTTAAAATTTTATTTTTTCCCCTAAAATTTCAATTTTCTTATAATTTCGATCAATTTCTGCCTTTCCCATTAGTCTGCTGTTCACTTGCTTGGTTTCTCTGTTAGAAATTATGTTTTCCCAGGATAGGTATAACCTATCATTTACCTTTGCAAGTCCCACGATTATTTAGACATAAGAGCACCCAATAAATACTGATGATGAACTACTGAATCGAAATTGGTGACCTGGTATACTGTTTTGCCAGGGACAGTCTTAGTTGATGCTATTGCAACAGTGTAATTATTAACAGAGCCAGCTTTCATTCTTAACAATACTCCCATTTGGATGAATAGTTGTATGAACTTCTTTCTTGGGACCCACACTAGAGCAAAACCTGTAATGCAAATGGTGGCAATGCAAGTTATGGTAATTGCACGGAAGCCCTCTGAAATTTTCTTGTGTTAGGCAGCACTTGCATGGAGCCCAGATCCACTTCCTTTACTCCATTCTTATGCAAACTCCACCATGGGTCCTTTCTTGACACTTAGCAACTTGCAGCTATCATCTCAGCTCCTACTTAATTTCTTCTTTTTTTTCCTCCTTCTATAGAGTTTAGTTAAATTCCGACCTAATTTTTCTGTTATTTAAGTTTTAATTTAAATGTTTTTTTTTTTTTAAAGATTTTATTTATTTGACAGAGAGACACAGTGAGAGCAGGATTACAAGCAGGGGGAGAGGGAGAAACAGGCTCCCCGCTGAGCAGGGAGCCCGATGCGGGGCTCGATCCCAGGACCCTGGGATCAGGACCTGAGCCGAAGGCAGACGCTTAATGACTGAGCCTCCCAGGCGCCCCTATTTAAGTTTTAATTTAAATTCCAGTTAGTGAACATACAGTGTAATATTAGTTTCAGTTGTACAATACAGTGTTTCTAATGTGCTAAAAGACAGGACTGGCATAGTTGCAAAGGATTCACTCTCCAATATATAATGTTCTCTGTACAAGTTATATTTTATAGTTACCAATTACTCAAACTAATTTTTAAATAATTTAGAATAAAGATAATTTATTAGACTGGCCCCAGGTGTAGTATTAATGGCCATAAACACTGTGGAACTGGGCATAGGCAGGAACAAGTGGTCACAGATCGTGGCCAATGAAGATAATGCCACCAGTCCTCTACTTCCCTACACTATTTGGCTGCGCTTTGCACCCCAGACACTCTCAACTATGCCTCTTTTCTCAGCTATGTGCTATACACAGTCTGTAACTGACCCTTGGCTTTTACCTCACTCCCTTATGATTCAAATTCCGGGGGAAGGATGTATTAGTTGATTTGCTGGAATGATGCGTTCACCCCATTAGCTGCACAAAGATAGCATCCGTCTTCCAATCCCTCCACAACCATAGGACTGGCTGCAGTGGTTGAAGGGATTCCTCTGCTTTTCACTGAAGTAGGAAAGATCTAATGGCCTGAAAACTTATATTTGAGTCCACACAATGACTTTCCCAACCAATATGTCCCTCTTTTCATATTTACATAAAAATATCCCTTCTAAATAAATTTGACTATTCTTTGTACAACCAAACCCTCACTCAAATCACTCCCCCAGAGATACAATCTAACATCCACAAATTACTAAATTCAGTTTCAAGCTCAGATTTTTATTTTTATTTTTTTTAAAGATTTTATTTATTTATTTTGAGAGAGAGAATGAGATAGAGTGAGCAAGAGAGGGGGGAGGGTCAGAGGGAGAAGCAGACTCCCTGCTGAGCAGGGAGCCCGATGTGGGACTCGATCCCAGGACTCCAGGATCATGACCTGAGCCGAAGGCAGTCGCTTAACCAACTGAGCCACCCAGGCACCCCTCAAGCTCAGATTTTTAAATAACAGTCATACTTTATTTCTGTTATAATTCTTCTTCAATTATTTATTGTATATTATAAATTATAATTATAATAAAATACATACATAATAGAATATGGAGGAAAAATTAAAAGGAAAGTTAAACAATGGGTGTGTACCCATACATGTGATATTTAATAAAAGAAAAAAGAAGTGAACGGTATATTCTTTTTTTTTTTAAAGATTTTATTTATTTATTTGACAGAGAGAGACACAGCGAGAGAAGGATCACAAGCAAGGGGAGTAGGAGAGGGAGAAGCAGGCTTCCCACTGAGCGGGGAGCCCGATGCGGGGCTCGATCCCAGGACCCTGGGATCATGACCTGAGCCGAAGGGAGACGCTTAATGACTGAGCCATCGAGGTGCCCTGTGAATGGTATATTCTTCATTTCTGCAAATGGTCATGGGGTTTTCATGGTATTTTTTACTTGGACTTTTCTCCACCGTTATCTAGTCAATAATGAACATCGTTTTTTTGTTTTTAAGTGAATTTTTTTTTTTTTTGGTTGTTTGCTTTTTTAAAAGATTTTATTTATTTATTTGAAAGAGAGAGAGCAGGAGAGCACAAGCAGGGGAGAGAGGCAGAGGGAAAGGGAGAAGCAGGCTCCCTGCGGAGCAGAGAGCCCAATGTGGGACTCGATCCCAGGATCCCGGGATCATGACCTGAGCCGAAGGCAGTTTTTAAGTAAATGTTATTAGGTGGATAACCCAATTGCAGTTTCTGAGGAAAAGGAACTCTTGGTGATCCTGTCTGGGAGGGGTGAGTATTTTTCATTAGCTTTTCCTTCAGATGATTTTTTTGTTTTCTTTCATATTCTTCCACACCTCCATGGTGTAACAAAAACCTATTCTTCTTTAGTTATCAGGATCATTACCCAAACCAATACTGGAATCCAACTCTTGGCCTCTTTAGTGGAATAAGGAAACAGAAAAGCCTATTAGCAGGTTGTTTCCAATTCAATGTAGTTTGACTGTCACATATTTTTGGAAATATTTTTCCAAGTCTTTTAACCATGGGGCTGAGAGTTGCAGGGACACAGATATATTTCAAGTGGGCCAGTAGTTCTAACATCAGAAAATGCCACCCCAACTTCCTCCAAGGTGCCTCCAGTTTGGTTTGGGAATCACAACCAAATCCTAATGCTAGAGCTATGTGAATGTTACTTTACATGGCAAAGGGACTTTGCAGATGTGACTGAGATTAAAGATGTTGAGACGGGAAGAGTATACCACATGGGTCCAAATCTAATCACATGAGTCCCTAAACATGGAGAATATTTCCAGGCCTAAAGAACCAGATGGATGGCGATCTGAGAAGGACTCATCTTGCCTCTCCTCCCCACTACTTGATGAGAAGATGGAGAAAGGGGTCACATTCCAGTGAATGTGGGTGGCCTCTTAATGGGAAAATAAGAAAACATTCTCCCTTGAGCCTCCTGAAAGAAATGCAGACCAACAACATCTTGATTTTAGACCAGTGAGATGTGCATTGGACTTCTGGTAAACAGAATTATAAGATAGTAAGTTTATGTTGTTTTAATTCACTAATTTTGCAATAATTTTTTACAGAAGCAATAAAAATATTTTACACTGGATATAGGGAAAACGGCATATTTACAATTGCTAGTTAACAGCATGAAAGGGATGATTCTCAGACCTGACTGCACATTAAAATTACCTGGAGAGCTTTTAATATTTGCAATGCCCAGGAACCAATGTCCAGCCCAATTAAATCAGAATCACTGGGGCTGGAATCTAGGCAACAGTATTTTCAGAGCTCCCCAGGTGGTACCTGGCATTCTTCATAAGAGTATTTTCACTGTTGGTACTGTGACTGAAATATTAATAGATTGTTCCCAACCTGTAAGTATTGGCTACTTCTAGATGATAAAGTATATCATAAAACACTAAAACACGTGAACCCCCTCTCAGCAACTCATTGCCTTATTTCAAAGATGCAGGGACCTTTCTCAGAAAAATGCTTATTAGCAGAGCATTAGATAATATAATAATTTTTTTCCCCAAATTTTCATTCTAAGCTAGAGTTCTTGAGGAAGCACTGCCTGTTTCACATTTTTGATGAGATTAAAATAATTTGTCGGAGGGATGATTTTAACAAAAGAGGGAAAGGACAAGCATTTGAAAAGTGAATGGCCTCAGAATGGTAATGTATTGGTGTATTTTATTTTTTTAATATTTAAATTTTTTTAAAGGTTTATTTACATCTGAGAGAAGGGGAGGGAGAGAGGGGTGGAGAGGCAAAGGGAGAGGGAGAGAGAAACTCAAGAAGACTTTGCACTGAATGCAGAGCCCACTGTGGGGCTTGATATTATGACCCTGAGATCATGACCTGAGCCAAAACCAAGAGTCAGACACAACCAACTGTGCCATCCAGGTGCCCCTATATTGGTGTATTTTAAAGGTTAGAATCCAGCCATCAAAATGAGGGAAACATACTAGGTTTGTTCTTGATGAAAATTAATAAGTTTACATAGTTGAAAATAAATATATAATTTTAGATAGGTGAATTTTTTTAAAAAAAGTAAATTTATGCTGTACGTCATGCCTTCAATTAATAAACGAATAATTTAAACAGTGAAACCATGCCTTTTCTACTTACATAGTTTTTTTTACATGGATTGAAAATGTGATTCTTATAAACATGATTCTATTATATTACAAGATATATGAGCTATTAGTAATAAAAGAAAATGATAAATAACAGTTTAGTAAGCTGGTGACATGGCAAGAAATACTATAAAGAAAACTTGGCTGGAAGTTAAGTGACCTGAATATTTATCCTGGTTCTACAGCTGACGCATTCACTTGTGACTCCGTGAAAAGAGTAACTCTGAGAAAGAACGTCAGCCAAGCAAATGAGATATATTAGAATATATTCATAGGCTAATTTTAAAATTCTATTATTTGAGGTCTGCACATAACACTAAAAATAAATAAAATACAGTGTTGAACGAAAAACCCACTAACCTAGAATTCCATCTTCATCATCCCTCAAGAGTGAAAAGAGAAATGGAAACTTTCTCACACAAAACACTGAGGGAATGTATTGCTACTGGACCTACTCTAAAAGAAATATTAAAAAAATTTCTTCAGGGGGTAGAAAAATTATATAGGTCACAAATTCAGATCTACATAAAAAAGAAAGAACATCAGAGAAGAAATAAATGAAGATCAATAAAAGGTTTTTCTTTTTATTAATTGATGAAATTAATAATTATTTGCTCAAAGTAATAGCCAGTAACAATGTATTGGGTGAATATACTATATGGATAAGTAAAAAGAATGACAGCAATGCTATAAGGGATGGGAGGGGAGAATTAGGGCTACTTTGCTATAAGGTATTTGCACAAACTGTGAAGTGTAATAGTGTTATTTGATAGTGGATTTAGATTAGTTGTAAATGCATATTGCAAAGCCTGCAGCAACCTCTTATTTAAAAAAATAAAAGAAGGGTAATTGAGATGCTTAAAGAGAAAAGAAAATAGAATCATATAAATTGATCAATTCAAAGTAGAGAAAGCAGAAAATGAGGGAAAAACAAGAACAAGAAAGAGAAAACAGGTGCTAACATAGTGGTTATTAAACCAAACATATCAATGATCACTTTAGATGTGAATTGTCTAAATATGCCAATTTAAAGACAGAAATTATCAGAGTGAATAAGTGAAATTCAAAAATCCCACAAGGCATAGCTATATGTTGTCTACAGGAACTCACTTTAAACATAAAGAAATGGATAGGTTAAAGTAAAGAAGAGAGAAGATACACTCTGATAACAATAATAAAAAGACAGTTGGAGTAACTATATTAAGATGAAGTAAATTTCACAGCAAAGAAAATTACCAGGGATAAGGAGAGATATTTAATAATAACAAAGAGGTCAGTTATCCTAGAAGACATAAAAGTCCTTATCATTATACATCTAGAGACAAGGTGTCAAAATCTGTGAGACAAAAACTTATAGAACAAGGAGAAAAGACAAATCCACTAATAGAGTTGGAGACATTGATACCCTTATTAAGTAATTGATAAATTAAGGAGGCAGAAAACAAGTAAGAATATAGTTGATCTGCACGGAACTATCGATAGGCTTGATGCATGCTCTCTTTCTCTCTAAAATAAATAAATAAATCTTTAAAAATATTTTGAACTAAATGTAAATGAAACATCCAAACTTGTGAGATGCAGTGAAAGTAGTGCTTAGAGGAAAACCTATAGCACTAAATACATTTATTAGAAAAATAGAAAAATCTAAAATCAAAATCTGAACTTCTATCTTAGGAAAATAGAGAAAAAACAGTAATTTAAGCCTAAAGCAAGTTGAAGAAAAAAAATACAGCAGAAATCAAAGAAACTGAAATCAGAAAAATGACAGAAGAAAGCAATGATATCAAAAGTTTTTTTGAAAGATAAAATGAATAAACCTTTATTCAGACTAACAAAGACAAAAATTACTAATTACTGATATTAAAAATGAAAAAGGATTATCATTCCTGATCCCATAGACATCTAAAGAATAATAAAATAATATTAAGAAAAACTCTATGACCACCATTTTAAAACAAATAAGACGGAACAATTCATTGAAAGACACAAACTACCAATACTCACACAAGGAGTTAAATATATAATCTGGATAGGCTTATTCCTATTAAAGAAGTTGAATCATTAATTTACATAAGTTTATAAGAAAGAAAACATCAGGACCAGGTGGTTTCAATGGTGAATTCTACCAAAAATTTAAGAATGCCATTGCTGTACAATCTCTTCCAAAAAACAGAAGAAGAGAAAGTTCTTCCTAACTCATTCTGTGAAGCCAGCATTACCCTAATATCAGAATCAATGGAAAACTATAGACAAATTTCTTTCATAGGTACAAAAATACATAGATACATAATCCCTGGACAAAGTGTTAGCAAATCAAAACCAATAATGTATAAAAAGAATTAAACACCATGACCAAGTGAAACATATTCAGGAATGTAATCTACCCCATGAATAAGCTAAAGAAGAAAAATTATGATATCAATTGATGCAGAAAAACATTCTATTCTTGATGAAAATTTTCAGCAAAGTGGAATTAGAAGGAAACATTCTCAACATCTACAAAAAACCTACAGGTAAAATCTTACTTAATGGTAAAAAACTGGCTGCTTTTTCCCTAAGATCAAGAACAAGGCAAAGATGTTTCCTCCGGCCACCCTTACATTAAAAGTACTAGCTAGTACAAAAAGATAATAAAATAATTAATAAGACAAGAAAAAATTAATAAATGATTAAAACAAATGAATAAGTGATTTAACGAGGTTAGAGTTTGTTAATATAAAAGTCAATTACTTTCCTATATATCTGCAATTAAAACTGTAATTTGAAGTTAAAAACACAATATTATTTATAATAGTTAACCAAAAATGAAATACTCAGGCATAAATCTAACAAATAATGAACAGGATCCATATGGAAAAATATACAACTCTGATGAGAGAAATAAAAAAAATCTAAATAGGGAAATATTCTGTGTTCACAGATTAGAAAACTCAATATTGTTAAGATATTATTTCCAACATGATTTATATAGTCAATTCAATCCCAATCCAATTCCCAGTAAGTTATATTTTGTATATTGACAAACTGGAGATATCAAAGGAGAAAAGACCCCAAATAGCCAAAAAACAAAGCTGAAGAAGAAGAAAGCTGGACTACTGACACTACCTGACATCAAGACTTACTATTTACTCTACATTAATGAATAGATCATGTTATTGGTAAAAGAACAGACACATGAATCAATGGAACAGGTAGCCCAGAAATGTGTACACAAATGTACACAAAATATTGATATTGAGATGATCTTTGACAAAATCAAGAGATCTTTGACAAAGGAGCAAAGGGAATTTAACAGGGACAGGAAACTTCCCAACAAATTATAGTGGAACAACTGGATATCTATCTCAAAAAACAAACAAACAAAAAAAAACCTTAGACTTTAAAGATTTCATAAAATTTAAATGAAAAATGGACCATAGACCTAAATATGAAATGCAAAACTATTAAATTTGTAGAAAACATGGGAGAAAGTCTGGGAACTTTGGGTTTGACCATGAGTTTTTAGATAAAACACCGAAAGCATGATCTGTGAAAGAAAAAAAAATTATTAACTGTTAAGTAAAATTAAAAATGTCTGCTCTGTGAAAGACAATATCAATAGAATGATATAACAATACACAAACTGTGAGAAAATATCTGTAAAACACATATCTGATAAAGTACTTATATCCAAATATACAAAGAGCTCTTAAAACTCAGTAATAGGGAAGAAATATTCCAATTTAA
>NC_138379.1:19523639-19528852 GCF_054177405.1 Leptonychotes weddellii
TGGAGTGGTAGGGGGTGGGAGGGATGGGGTGGCTGGGTGATGGACATTGGGGAGGGTATGTGCTATGGTGAGCGCTGTGAATTGTGCAAGACTGTTGAATCACAGACCTGTACCTCTGACACAAATAATACATTATATGTTTAAAAAAAAAAAAAGAAGATAGCAGGAAGGGAAAAATGAAGGGGGGGAAATCAGAGGGGGAAACGAACCATGAGAGACTATGGACTCTGAGAAACAAACTGAAGGTTCTAGAGGGGAGGGGGGTGGGAGGATGGGTTAGCCTGGTGATGGGTATTAAAGAGGGCACATACTGAATGGAGCACTGGGTGTTATACGCAAACAATGAATCATGGAACACTACATCAAAAACTAATGATGTAATATATGGTGATTAACATAACATAATAAAATTTAAAAAAGAAAAAGGTACTCATCATCATTTGTTATCAGGGAATTGCAGATTAAAACAACAACCTGGTATTACTATGCACCTATTAAAGAGGCTGAAATCCCTGATGATTAGTAATGTTGAGTATTTTTTCATGTGCCTGTTGGCCATCTATAGGTGTTCTTTGGAAAAATGTCAATTCAGGTCCTATGCCTATTATTTTTAAGATTTTATTTATTTGAGAGAGAGAGCGCACATGTTGTGCGCACATCAAGTGGGGGGAGGGGCAGAGGGAGAGGGAGAAGCAGACTCCCCACTGCTCAGGGGGCTGCATTTAGGGGCTCTTTTGACATGGGGGCTCTCAACAAGGTGCCAACAACCAACCCAACAACAAGGGAGCTTGACAGGGGGCTCAATCCCAGGGCCCTGGGATCATGACCTGAGCCAAAGGCAGATGCCTAACCAACTGAGCCACCCAGGTGCCCCTCTTCTGCCTGTTTTAGTTGGGTTGTTTGTTTTGTTTTGTTTTTTGGTGTTGAGTTGTATAAATTCCTTATATATTTTGGATATTAACCCCTTATTGTTTTTGTAATTTGCAAACATCTTCTCCCATTCAGTAGGTTGTCTTTTTGTTTATTAATAATTTCCTTCACTGTGCAAAAGCTTTTGGTTTTGATGTAGTGCCAATAGTTTATTTTTGCTTTTGTTTCTCTTGCCTCAGGAGACATATCCAGATACATGCTGCTGTGGTCAATGTCAGGACAATTTCTGCCCGTGTTCTCTTCTAGACCTAGAGGGCATTATGCTAAGTGAAATAAGTAAGACTGAAAAGGACAAATATTCTATGATCTCACTCATATATGGAATCTAAACAAAAAAAAAAAGAATAAACAAAAAGCAAAATCAGAACTGTAAACACAGAGAACTGCTGGTGGCCAGAGGGAAGAGAATGGGGTGATGGGCAAAATAGGTGAAGGGGAGTGGGAGACACAGGTTCCCAGTTATGGAATGAGTAAGTCATGAGAATAAAAAACATAGCATAGAGAATACAGTCAATGATATTGTAATCACAGTGTATGGTGATAGATGGTAGCTACACTTGGGGGGAATACAGCATTAAGTTTACATTTGTTGAATCACTATGTTGTACACCTGAAACTAACATAACATTGTGTGTCAACTACACTTAAATTAAAAAATGTTAATTTAAAAGAAATAAAGTGACTAAAGTAAAAAAAATTAAAGAACCAAGACCAAATGCTGCCAACTATATGGAGCAATAGGAACACTCATTTGTTTTGGAGGAGAATACAAAATGGTATAGCCACTTTCAAAGACAAGTTTGGCAGTATCTTACAATGTTAAACATACTCTTTTCAGATGATCCAGCAATCAGGCTCCTACTTTTTCATCCAATTTATTTGAAAACTTATGTTCACATAAAAATCTGCCCACAAATGCTTATAGCAGCTTCATTTGTAGTCACCAAAAAAAAATTAATAATAATAATGGAAGCAAAAAAGATGACCCCAACAGGTGAATTGATAAACAACTGTGGTACATCCATGCAATGGAATATTATTCAAATACAAAAAAAAAAAAGAGTCATCAAAATGCAGGAAAATATAGAGAAACATTAAATTCATATCACTAAGTTAAAAAAGACAGTATGAAAAGATTGCATTTTCTAATACTCCAATTATATGGAATTCTGGAAAAAACGAAACTATAGAGACAGTAAAAGAATGAGTACTTGCCATGGTGTTTGAGGGGAGAGTGGAGGGCTGAAAAAGTGAAGCCCAGGAGAGTTTTAGAGCAGTAAAATTATTCTGTTCAATACTGTAAGGGTGAATAAAAGACCTTATGCTTTTGTCTGTATCTTTTGAACTTCACAGCACAAAAAGTGAATCTTAATGTATGCAAAGTAAAAATAAAAATCATTTAGGAAGTTGTAGTATCCCCAGAAGGAAGGCAGGCTGTGACAGGAGAATCTAACTCTCACTAATATATGGAACAACTTTACTGATGGGTATGGGGAAAATGTACCGACCTAAATAACTTCAGGAATGAGTAGAGTCTGTAAAACAAAAAGCAAAAGGAGTTGTGCATAACTACTGTCTTTTTGTTGATAAAGTTGCATCCAATAGGAGTATACGTTAACAACGGTGATACTTCCCTTTATACACACCAGATTGAAAATTTAAGTGAATTTTCATGTTATGAGCCAGGTTCCTCACTGTTGAGAGGGAAATTTACAGATAAGAGGCAGGGGAGGCTAAAATGATTCATGTGCTTTGTAATAGATTAGAGTTAGAAACATGAAGATCAACTCTGTTTTACTTAATATACATATAGATAGTTAAATATGGAAATTTATGTAGATATCTGTATATACAAAAGTGCAAACCCATAAAGTTATTGCCCTGTTAGCTAATGGGGCCAAAAGAAATGACACAATAGGGATTTGAACCTAAAAATACATGTTAATCAACTATTTATGTAATTGGTATTTTTAAGTTATATGTATTATATACGGTATTCTTATAATAAAGTAAGCTTAGAAAAAAGAAAATATTAAGGAAATCATAAGGAAGAGAAAATACATTTACAGTACTGTACTATGCAAAAAACCATATATAGTGGACCTTCACAGTTCAAATCCCTATTGTTCAAGGGTCAACTTGTAAACAAGTAAAACATTTAGTGAATGTGTACAACCCCACTAACACAGTATTTGCTACTATATTAAACATGTCAATATCTTTCAATAAGATGGAAGACACAGGGGCTCATTTCTTTTTCTTTTTTTTTTTTTTTAAAGATTTTTTTTTTAAGATTTTATTTATTTATTTGACAGAGAGAGATACAGCGAGAGAGGGAACACAAGCAGGGGGAGAGGGAGAAGCAGGCTTCCTGCCGAGCAGGGAGCCCGAAGCGGGGCTCGATCCCAGGACCCTGGGATCATGACCTGAGCCGAAGGCAGACTTTTAATGACTGAGCCACCCAGGTGCCCCCAGGGGCTCATTTCTTATGTTATAAGGTACACGGCTTCAACAAAAATCCTAAATATGTAAGGACCATCAGTAGCCTAAATGTAAAGTTGAACTTTGGCAAAAATATGAATGCTATAAAGAATAACAGAGCTGATAAGGAAATACATAGGTTTACATCATTTGTCCATATCATGGCCCTGTCTCACTACACACTTCCCTTTGAAATGGGGAGTTATAATCCTGCCCAAAATGACTCTGAATTTTAAACATGTGGTCTGCTGATTTACATTTATTTTTCTCTAAACTAAGTAATGTCACTATAGAAATTACATTTTTAAATATTTGAAACACATGTTGAATTCACTGGTTCCTCTGAGTAGAGAAGTATGTGAGTAAAGAAAAGAGATCCTGGATATAAATATAACGTTAGTTACAATTTGAACAAGAAGTCTCCACTGAAGAGAACAGAAAAAATCCTTGCTACCACCAGTCCCTATGGTATATATTCAGTTCCCCATTATTCTCATCAAAGAGCTGCCTAGGCAAATGCAACATTCTTTACAAATAATGAACTATTTTTTACCACATGAATGGCAAACAAAAGTTACTCCAGTACATTACATAAGATAAAGCATTATGGAATAAAGACTAGATTCGCTACCTCAGACAGTACTCCAACATACCAAAACATTTGAGCTATTAAACACTACAAAACCAAAAAGAAGAGCAAAGTAAACATCTTAAAATATTGCTAATACACGGGGAGAAATATTGTGAAGGTGTTACTTTAATTACAAAATTAGGGCGCCTGGGTGGCTCAGTTGGTTAAGCGACTGCCTTTGGCTCAGGTCATGATCCTAGAGTCCTGGGATCGAGTCCCACATCAGGCTCCCTGCTCAGCAGGGAGTCTGCTTCTCCCTCTGACCCTCCTCCCTCTCATGCTCTCTGTCTCTCATTGTCTCTCTCGCAAATAAATAAAAAATTAAAAAAAAATTATTAATTACAAAATTAATAGTGAATATTCTGATTGCTTCATTACAAGAACAGACTATTTAAAAAAGACTAAAGTTTTTGTTTCAGTATCATATGTGGATTTTATATTTTTTCAGATTTTAGTGATCAAGCAATTGTGATTACTGCAGTGCCTGTTCTCTGCTTTGGGTCTGGAACTTCCAGACCAGCAAGGGTGTTTAGAAACCTCTGTGCTCAGTTTTCCTAGACACTCAGAGCTGATAGAATTCTTTGATCACACTTGGTTTTGAGCTCAAGATTTTTTTTTTAAAATCCAATTGTGAGTACTTCAAAATTGAAAGTTTCAGAACAAATTAAATCAGCTTCAAATACACACACACACACACACACAAAGTTTGCCAACAAGTGTTGTCATTTATTTCAAATTGTCCATTTAGCACATATGAAATTGCCCAGCAGTTCTATGTCTATCGTATTTGTAGTGGGTATTCATGCATATGTGTGTGCATGGATTTCTTATTCTTTATATTTTTGAAAAATTCAAAACTGCCAGCTTAATATTCCATCTACTTTTTGTCTACCCTGTAATCTAACAGCATCTTCCATAGGGAAGTTCTTTAAATCACCATAGCACCACTGGTCATAAATGTTCTCTTTTTTTTTTTTACATCTTTTTTTTTTTATTCTTATGTTAATCCCCATACATTACATCATTAGTTCTAGATGAAGTGTTCCATGATTCATTGTTCGTGCACAACACCCAGTGCTCCATGCAGAACGTGCCCTCCTCAATACCCACCACCAGGCCAACCCATCCTCCCACCCCCCTCCCCTCTAGAACCCTCAGTTTGTTTTTCAGA
>NC_138379.1:19529352-19563307 GCF_054177405.1 Leptonychotes weddellii
CACTTATTCTATGTGTGGCACTATTTTAGGTACTTTACAGAATGTAAAAATAATGAGATGATAAAAATTAGTAAATATATGGTGAAGTGAATGATGAGTAACGATTGGATGAGTAAAGTGAAGTTGGATAAAAGAGTTGTGAGCTTATTAGTATTTATAGGAATTATCAAGATAGTTGCAATTTGATTTTGTTTTTAATTTTATAATATAAATTCCACCTATAGAAAAACCCAGCATATTCTCCAAGGGACATATAGAAGGATATTGACTTAAAAATTCCATGTGATAGAGAAAAAATAGAAACACTCGAAAGATCTATTAGTAAGGAAAGGAAAAACAAACATATTGCACACCCATGACACATCATACCATGAGCAAATTAAAAGAATGGGTATATCCACATGTAGTGACATGGAATGGTTTTGAAGACATACGAAGCGAAAATTTTCAAGTTCAAAAATACATAAGCAATTTTGATAGCATTCAGTTTAGAAAGCAAAAGGAAAAATAGAGATAAATACTACAAATAGGTGAGGGGTAAAAAAGAGAGGGAGGGAAGAAAAAGAAAGTCTGGAAAGATAAAAACCAAACAGAACTAATGAACATGAAAAACACAGTCTGTCAGAGTGGGTAGGGTATAAAATAAGACTTTTACTTTTTAAATTGCATGCTTCTGTATTATATTACTTCTGCATCAATAAACTTCAAAGTTAAAAAAAAAAAAGGTAGAGTAAGCCTGCCAGTGACAAATTAGATTATTGATCATAGACTGTCTTTTTATGTCCATAAACAACACCACTGTAGGAATTTAGAGCCACAAGAACATTTCTAATTTTATAACAATAATCAATAGACTACATCCCTTTACACATGCTTTTAAACAGCCCAAAGGTAACGTTACCCCGAAGTCCGCCATGCACTGTTCTACTGTTTTGTTACTGGTTTGTCACGGTCCCATTGCAGCATTTGGTTCTCTGGGCTTCTCGAGAATTAAATCATGTTCCTACGTTTTATGCAGCGAAGGCAGCAGTACTATCTTCCTGACAGTCTATTGCTTAGGGAAGGGTGGCCAAAAAGAGAAGGCATGATTTGGCAATGATTATGATGTATATGGAATGCAAACCAATAGTGACCTTTAGACATACAAATTTGGCTTTGAATTTACTTCTGTTTGGTGTCTGAAAAGATTAAGCAAAATAATTTGGGGAACATGACCTAATAAAAATGTGATAGTGTTTATTTCTAATTCTCATAACCTAAAATAGATTTAAGTTTCTCTGTGGTAACAATCTGGGCCTTTGAGGGTTTGAGTCCAAAAGCTGAAGAGATCAATTCAATTTATATATAATGGTTTTCTGGATTTGTAGGGATAAACACACAAATCTTCAATGGATTTGCTGAAATCTATATCCTGCATAATTGGCTTTTATTGTTATAAAATGGATCGTTTTACCATTTGCAGAAAGGACAGAAGCTTCGGATGACAATTAAATTGTATTACATGTTCCTTTAGAATAATAATTTTGCATGTAAAGGAAAAAGGATTTGGTATGAGTCAACTTCCTTTTTTAATCCAAAGATATAATTCATCTTGGAAGGAGGAGGGAAATGTAGGGACAGTTCTCAAAGTTTGCTTCAAGCAATTTCATTACACAGTCATCCGCTGATTGATTAAATAGTGTTCAAACGCACATCGTCCCATAATGGACTGTAAGTAATTTATTAGAAATGCCTGCAACATTGCATCTGTTTCTCAAGATGTTCTCTAGTAATTATTTTTGGCTTTCTATTACAGGCATAATATTAATATTCTAAGAATCTATGTGGTTTTATTTATAAATTCATCTAATGTTAATGCATTCATCAGAAGCTGTTGATACACTAAAAAGCTCACTATAAAATGCAATGGTGAACAAATTAATCATATTTTTGCTTAAATCTCAATGCTTAATCTTAAAGTTTGATTAAATAATGTGTTAATGACTTAATAAAAAAATTCCCATGAACTGAATTTCTCCCACTGCTAGAAGCAAGAATTATTTAACGTGATTGTGTTTATATACCATTTTAACCCTTTTACCATACTCTAAGGGACCTTCAACCCATTTACTTTTACTGGTGGGATACTGTTCTCCTTGATGATGAGCAAATGGACAACTATTAGTAATAATGTCCCCTTGCAGCTGGGATTGGCTCATGGTGAGATGGTACCTAGATCCAAACAACAGATCTCTCCTCTCTGAATGACAGGATTTGGGGGACTCCCATACCCATTCACAGGAGACTTCTCAATGGCAGGAGCAATTTCTAAAGTATAAATAATGTCTCTCAAATTTCCCATTCCCAGGGTTATTAGACTATGCACTCCCTCCAGCATAGGTATCATCTTTGTATCCTCTTCGCTTAAAAATTGTCCTGCTTCAGAGGAAGTATTCAACAGATGAAAATGTTGAAGGAAATATTCTATCCAAGTGGTTGCTAAGTATTGTGGACATATTTTCACTTAACTCGCTATACCGAATTGTGTTTGTTTAGGTGCAAGATTTCTCCACCTGGAGGGAAGCACTTAAAATATGGTATTTTTTTTTCACAGTTCTTTACTGTAATACACTGTGTCCGCTTGGGTTCTCCAGGAAGCATGTGACAAAACACAGTTAAAAGAACAAGAGGTTTGTTGGGGGTAATGCCAACGAAAGATAAAGGAGAGAGACGAGGAGGAGGAAGGGCAAGTCTATAGACATGATGCCATGAAAGGCGAGGGGAAGGAAGGATTGAGGGGTAACACAGCAGAATGTTGTGGGGCTCTGAGGAAGTCTCAATCAATTCAGTGGGAAGTTCTATTATAAAACTGCCTGGAGGGGAGCCCTATGTTGAATAAAAATGACTAGCTCCTACTACCCTGTGCAGGCTCAGTCACTGGCTTGTGCTGTCTCAGAAGATCATGTTCTCAGCTTGAACACTGCAACAGAAGCTAAATGCCCTGCAAGCAGAATAACAAGCCACAAAAATCTCCAAGGAGGAGAACTCCAAGTGTCACCCTTTTATGGCTCCATGTACATCTACTCCTATCCCTAACTGCAATCTCAGAAATGCCTTTTCCTGAATTCTCTACCTGGCAAACTTCTACCCTGCCATTAAACTTCTTTTTAATATCCCTTAAGTCCCACTTTATCTTCACTAGCACCGTAAGTCTTCTATACTTACATATCTTTTTCTATCCCTTTGTACTCACCATTAATAGACCCTTTTGTACATTGCATTATACTTGTACTTTATGACAATGCCAAATTGCAGAGGATGTGTCTAAGACAAGGAACCTATTTAGAAACTTATTTAAATATCCAAGCAAGGGTTGAATAAGACCTGAATGACAACAACAGTAGTCATAGTAACACTTGAGAAAAATATTAAAATGTCAAATCGGTAGACTGAAAATCTCCTAAGAGCAAAGATTGTTTCCTCTTGATCTGTATTCCTAGAAGCATCAGCACAGTATCTTCCACAAATGTATACTCATTAAGTATTGGTTAGATGGAAATTATTATTTAAATAATGCATCATGTTTCTATTTACTTGGTCTCATAAAGTGCTTTTGTGAAATGGCCACATACAGTACATTGAGTTCTTCAAGGGCAAGGGCTAGGTTGTTTTGACTTTCCTTTTTCCTGTGGCTAGGAAAGCACTTCAAAGATATGTTATTTTTGCTTGTTTTTGTTTTTTGTTTTTATTTCCTAACATAATGTGTAAAAGAAAACTTTACACCACAAATAAAAAAATTATAATTAAAATGTGCTGAATTATGATGCTATATGGACAGCATTAACATGTGCTGAATTATCATGCTATATGGAAAACATAGGGGAAATAATATGAAAGTTCACAGAAAAACTTTGAGCTTGCATCTTGTCTCAAATATATAGATCTAAAGCTATTTTATCTCTTTGAGTATTAGCTTCCTTACTCATATAAAACAAAAATAATTATAACACAGGTACTGCATTCCTAAGACAGTTAATGGAGATCTAAAATGAAATATATCTGAAAGCATTATATTACTATATTAGGTCATAAAAATGATCTGAATCTTCAAACCAAGACAGTGTGGTGGGCACCGTATCTTTTCGGTATCATATTAGGAAAAAATGTAACCAAGGATTACCTTGTGTAATGTCCTTAATTCAAATGTTTACTACTAATTAAAGATCATAGACATGGTGAAGTCATGTGTTAACTTGATTCTGTCTGAAAATATGCAAATAATTTCAGTTACGTTGAACAAAAACCTTAAAGTTTTATGGTCCCATTGGACAGTTTTGTATTGAAGCTAGTAAACTATCCTAACATTACCCACAGATATGTAGCCTCTCAAAATGTTCTTTGTACAGGTCATAACATCTTATTGGCCACCTCCCTAATTAATAAATTGAAATGGAAACTTTGATGTGTTCATTTTATATATTCATGAAAGTCACAGTTCTTAACCTTTTAAAAATTTCTACTTAACAATAGGTTAGAATCAGGCTGTTTGAATTTGAGTCCCTGTTCTACCATTTAATAACTGTCTGACCTTGAGCAAATTACTTAAACTCTTCAAATCACTTTTCTTATATGTAAAATGAGACCAACATTTCTTTGTTCATATGACTTTTTACAGGATTAATTATTAATATACACATAACATTCTTAGAATTTTACCTGGCAAATGAGTAATCATTAATGTTTTTCCTTTTCCTTTGACTCCTTCATCTTCTTACATAGTTCATCCAAACCCATTTGAAAATCATTCATTTAACTATATTGTATATTTTCAGAATACCTTTCCATAGGTTTCAATAACAATTCATGTTATTATTTAGTAATTATTTGTCTTATCAAGAATATTAAGTACCTCCTGCTCAGGAATTAAATAAGATAAGATTGTTCAATATTCCTTTTTTTCCTCATTTGTTTACTGTGGTGTCTGAGTTAACATTACTGTTTTCTTTCTGGTGTCTGACTCTCTGACCAACCAACCTCTTTGACCTCCTGACATCAGCCATGCATTCACACTTTATCTCCAATCACAGTCAAAAAGGAGGGGGCATTCATGTCCTCAATTATGTCCATGACCAGCATGCTGCTTCTAGATTTTTGTCACTGATGCTGTATCATACCAGATATGATCCTACCTATTCAGGGTTATTTAGGATTTTTTTTTGGTCTTTGTGTGTGTGTGTGTGTGTGTGTGTGTATGTGTGTGTGAGAAAAGTGGTACTATTAGTAATAACAAAGATGAGACTCTTCACATGCTTTCTGCAGAGTCTCACTAAATAATTTGTACAATTTCTGCAATTTACATAATCTTCCTTTTACAGATGCAGGAATGGACCAGAGAGTTGAACTGAATTGCCCCAGCTCACAGAGCCGCAAGGAGCAGAAGTAGGGCTCCAATTCAGCCAGGTGGTTTGATTCCAATCCCTGCTTCTTCCCATTGTTCCTGCTTCCCCTTCTTTTATCAGTAAAATTGATTTTCTCAAAATAAGATTTTCCCAGGAAAAAAAATGTTAACACAGGTTAACTATTAAGTTTAATGACTATTCCAAGAGAGCTATAGCAATACTCATGCCAGAAAATAACACATTCTAAAAGATATAGTCAAAATAAATCACCTGCTTCCTTCTCAGATCACTTTTGTGAATGTGTGATGTTTTAATGTTTGTTTTGTAATTTTTGTAATGACCCAACATCTAGTCTAAAGGCCGGTATGATTTGAAACTGCTTTAGTTCATTTTGGTATTGTTAAAATAGTATCTCTAGTTGAAGAAACCTCTATGTAAATCTTACTACCACTTGATCTAACACCCAGGTTATCCTAGCATGATCTCATTCAAATTTGATTTACCTGATTGGCAAATTCTTAGAGATTAATAGGTGGAATTATGTGAGGGAACAGCAAGTGATGCTAGGAAGAATCTATGATTACACTGGCTCTGGAACAGGGCCCATAAGTTATAAACAGCTCCAGATAATAGTCTTACAAGCTCTGAGTGCTCTAAATCTTTGTTTTCGATCACAGCATCAATGTTATCTCCAAGAAAAGCATGGTTTTACTTACCATTTGTGAGTTTCATAGCCAGAGGGATAAACAGCCTAGACAAAAAAAGTAAGAGACATAAGCTTGGCTGGATTTTAAAGGGGTAAATGCATTATAATAAGTAAATTACAGGAATAACCAGGGGTCATAAAAATGAATGCCAAAATATTCCAAATCTAAACTTTATTGGCCCTGAAAGTGAATTTGTTTTCCTTGATTAGTAATCAAAAGCCTTTCCCCAGAAAACTTATCTAACAGGCAAGATTACATTCACTCTGCCTTGTACCTATAGTAATGTGGAAAAACTGCCCTAAATCAAGTTTCTGTTGGTAGAAGTTAAACTTTGTTTCTCAAAACTTCACATTACAGGAAAAAAAAAAAAAATTTGCTTCTTGCTTGAAGCCACTATAATACTGGTACTTTCTGGTGCAGTAGTTTAATAGAGGTTTTGTGAGTTTTTTGTTGTTTTTAAAATTTTTTTTCCCAAAGCAGCATTAGTGTATTTTTTTAAAGCAAGTATGTATCAACTGAATGCCATAACCATAAGAAGTAATAGTCTGTTTTCTTGTGCACACAACATGAATTTTAGTCATTTTCCCTATAAACAATATATTTAATGAAATTATTTTCTGCCTAATTAAGTGGTGACTTTCCCTAATAAACTGTTTCAGAAAGCAATCTTGTAAGGTAAGTAAAGGGAATGACTTTTTTATGGTTCACTCATGTCTCTGAGCACAGAAACAAAGTTACAGCCATCAAACCAACAAAAGACTCCATAATGGCCTTTTTCTTCAAAATTCAAACTTAACTTCCAGAAAATCCTGTTTGAAGTAAATTAAAATAGGTAGTACATTCTTTTACAAAGAGATTCAATGTAGACCAACTACATTTGTTTTCAGTGTGTGTTGAAGCATTTTATCGTCATGTTTATAAATCTAATGGTCAACAAAACTGGAAGTGGGAGGATCGATTGTCCTTGCCATTAAAAAGTGTTCAGAATTACACCTCTCCGTGCATCCTCCACTGTTCTGAAGTCCCTTTCCATTGGATTTTGTAAATTTAAAAATTATTAATTAGAAGCATGCGGTCCTCAAGTATAAATACAAGCACAGCGCCACCAGGTGAGAGGCACTGGGACAACGCAACAATTTATCACGTGTAGCCAAATGCCCACACTGGTAAATAGGACGTGTTGCGTACAAATGTGAATATAATGCTGCATTGGGTTTTTGTTAGGGGGAAAAAAAACATCTATCCATAGTTTGTTCTTACATAATATCACTATTTCCTGGTGAGAAATGAAAGCAATATATTTTGAAATTACTAAGCTGAACAATAGTGAGACTGGGAATACTTTGATCTCCTTGTGTTAAACAATATGAGACCAGGCATATTTTCCTGTGCCTGTGTTAAACAATGCTGAGACAAACAAAAATATTTTATTTAGTTGCTCAAGAAAATACTTCCTTCGGAAATACTGGACCATGAATCAACTAAAAAGTCTTACTTATCCACTCTAAAAGGATGCTAACCATTTAAAATGAAGACTAGTTTTAAGACCTTTGCCTTATTGTAATCACTAAACCAGATATGTGTCATAAACATTGCCCAAAATCAATCAGTTCCCCACCTTATAAGAAACCTTAAAATCACCCACTAGAGACTGAATACCCTTCAAATAACTTCCCCTAACTTAACAGTCTGAAACACCACTAAGACTCTTAAGGTGATGTTCTCCATTACTATAGTAGGTCTAATAAATGTAGCTTCACTTGATCAGAAGATTTTTCTGATGATTTTTGGAAGATTTGACAATTGGCTCATCATTCATCAGGTATTCAAATATCTCTCCTTGATAAATTACAGAGCGAGAGAAAATCTTTTATCACAGTAGTTTACAAGGGGTAGTCACTACTTAGAAGATTTCTGGTACAGTAAAACCATGAAATTTCCCAATACTTCATGTATTTATTAAGTACCAAATATATACTAGGTACCATAGTAGGGGCTACTAATAGGGAATAAAACGGACTCCTTCCCTTCCTTATGGAATATAAAGACAGTCTATGTTCAATTCTATAATCAGCTACTTACTAGCTATGAGATTTCGAGTAAGTAACAATCTAGGCTTTACTTTCCTCATCTTTAAAGAATGATTAATAATAATTTATTTATAAAATTTTTGCAAGGATTGAATGCACTCAGTTATGTAAAGAATTTACAATGCAGGGCACATAGTAGATACTTAAAATGTAGTGGGTTTTTTTTTCCCCCAAAACCTAGTGTTTTTAATTAAAGAGCAAAGAACATAAATAAATATAAACAAATAATAAAATAAGTACAAATTATATTGATTGGTATGAAATAAAGGGAAGTAAGAAAAGAATATAGGTGCTAGTGGGGTATTCAAACATTTTATCTGAGAATATGATATTGTAGTTGCTACTCAAGGAGTAGGAGTCAGCCAAGAGAGACAGGTGCACATTCCAGGTAGAAAAAACTAGATGAAAATGTAAAGGCCCTAAAATGGGGAGTAGGGAGAAGAGAACCTGCAGGTTTTAAGCAAGTCCAGTATGGTTAGAGCTTAGTAAACAAAGTGAGAGAACTACTAGTACTATCAGTAAGCCCTAAGAGTTAGAAACATCAAAAAGCAAAGGGTTGGGGTAGAGTGGGCAGAGATATTGCTTAGCCTGGACAATCTTCAGTGCTTAATTTCACCAAATACACATGTCACCAAGTTGGACAATTCTACAAATCTTCCAACTACATCAGAGATGGACGAAGGCAGGGTAAGACTCCAACAGAACAAAAAGATTTCATCCAGTTTTGTCACGCTGAGACAGCTTTCTGGAAAGACTGGAGAAGTCGTAATGCATATCATGTTGTATCATGGACAAACTCTGATTCTAATCTACTCTACATGAAGCAAGGTGGAGGCAGGTTTATTGGTTAGAGCTTCATGAATATCATTTACTTCTACATTGTTTATTGAGAAAATTAATTCAAATGCACTATCTTGATTTAGGAAAGTAGGCAATGTTGCTATGACTAAATTCCTTTTTTTTAATATAGGATGTCTAGAAATACGAACACAAGGTGGGGAGTAAATGCTATATGACTTTTTATTTCTCTAGAGCTTAAGGTTTTAGGTTCACTTTTGGAAAAGTTGGATCTATCAAAACTCCCAGACAAATCTGTGCAGTAGTTCATGTAAGTGCTCAATGTTTTCCTACTTAATTTTTATCAAAGTATTTGTATTAAGTACTTACTAAATTAAAATTCTTATATTTGGTATTATAAAAGTCCCTGAAATGTAAATCAATGAAATAATCTATTCATTTCAGGTTTTATTGCTCTATTCCATGAATCTTGAGCAGATTCTGTTATTCCACAGGAGTTTGGTCCACAATTACTATTCTGTTAAATCCCCATCATCCAGATCAAAAAGCCTTTATAAAAATCAAGATGCCATTCACATTAAAATAATAGAAAACCGTGGAATATTTCTTTTGGAACAATTCACCTCTTATCCTCTACAAATACATAATGTTGCCTGTATAACTGCACAATTACAATATTATAATTTAATCAATCTTATAAACTTCTCCATCCTCCCTAATTGTGTTTTTTGCTCAAGGCCAGATTAGTTATTCAAAAGTCTTTATATATCTTCTATACAGAATCCATCAGGGAATCCTAGCATATCCAAGATAAGAAAGCGAGATAAAAATTCCTTGGCCTCAGAAATATAAGATGATGTAGGCTACAGTATACTTTTACTGGCAGGTTAAAAGTCTATGTATTTCATGGGGAAATGAGTCTATTAAAATTATAACACCAATTGAAAGTATTAGATTATAATATATGTTCAAAATGTATATATATATATTTCTTGCTTGAACATAAATAGCAAATCTTCACTTGGCCAAAGTTTCTCTTTCTTTCAGAGAGCTGATGTTTCTCACTTAGCAAGTTTTGAAATATGTCTCTGGTTCCTTTTATCTCTTTGTGTTCTCCTCTTCCTTATTATGAATAATCTCTCTACAGTGGTGATATTTTACATCTAATTGTTATATTTTTGCCAGGTATATGCCCACAGAAATTATTTGTGACTACAGTGAAAAAAACAATCAGATTCTCCTTAATGCTTATAATTTCTTTCTCTGTCTCCATTTCTATCTCTTTCTGTCTGTCTACCTGTCTCTCTCTGACATACACATAGACACACACATGTGCACACATGTGTGTGCATGCTCACACACACACACACACATACAATGAATCCCTTTACTTTTCAATAGAGAAATAATGTAGAGTAGGCTAATGCAGTTATAAAAAACCCTACGTTCAGACAACTCTGAAATTTTCATGGTTTAACATAAAGAAATCACTTCACTCATGGCCAATAAGTAGGGAAAGGGGCGGGGGCTCTGCCCATGCAATTACACAAGGATCCAGGGTCTGTCCTTCTCAGCATCAGCTACAGCACAACAGCAGATGGGCACTTCACCTTCTGAATCCAGCCAGGAGTCAAGGGAAGACTGAGAGATTGTGGGGTGTTTTTTGTTTTTGTTTTTGGAGATATAATAATTGACATATAATATTATATTAGTTTCAGGTATATAACATACTCAGTATTTGTATATACTGTGAAATGATCAGTATGGGTTTTTTGTTTGTTTGTTTGTTTTGTTTTTTTATGTTCCAGGTCTGGAGGTATTGGCCAGAATCCAGCTGCATGCTTCTATCTAAGGGCCAAGAGGACAAGAACACTTGCCTCGCTATGTGTCGGGAGGATCTGGTGAACCCGTATTATTCTACAAAACAAGTTTCTTGTGGATTATCCAACCCACTGATGCATATATTATCATAGATATGAAATGAGTTGGTTGAGATGAGAACACAAATTGACCTGCACAAAATTATGTCACCAAAGTTGTAGAAAATGATGCAAAATAGACATGCTTTCATAAACTACCACAAACAAGCACTGATGCATTTGAAAGGGCTGGGATTGAAATTATATTCTTGAGGAGAAATTGGTTAGTACGTGGCACAAATGTTTTAACACAAGTATTAGTCCCCCCTCTAATAAGCATCCACAGTCAATTTTATTATATGCCAAAGAATGATCTAAACTTTAGGTCACCTCATTATCAGAATTACCTTTATCAACCCCATTTTACAGATGAAAAAAACAGGTTCCTAGCAAGACAGTCAAACCAGAGTCCATAATCAAAGATTTTAATCAGAGTGCTACCCTGGCTTGCATAATACTTCCCACCAACACACACATATTCACACACACAGGCACACGTTTGGAGGGGAATACTGTGTGTATCTTTATAAGAACGTATGTCATAATTTGAATCAAATCATTTGGAATTCTAAATCCTGTGTCAAGCATGGCCTACGGTTTCCTCTCTCAGTATAATCATTTAGAGAATTAGGGCATTAGAGTGATGTGTCATGGTTCCAATTCTCCTTTTATGAGGAATTAAGACTCCCCAAATATCTTTAACTTGCAGAATGCCAATATACATTTTCCTCCTTTTAAACTTGTAAATATTTTTATTAAGAATGTATCATCACTGCTTGAATGTAAGAACCGTGAAAGAAGGGATTTTGCTTTTCCTCTAAGTTATATCCCCAGCACTGGATACTCTACTTGGTAAGGACTGAATGAATCGGAGCCCTAAATCAATGAATGACTAAAAGCTAAGACTCCAGTGTTGGGTAATGCAGACACTGTCCATGCTTCCCACCACAAAGAGTCGATGTTCTATCTTAAAAGTTGGTTAAATGAGCTATCTCCAGACAGGAACATACAAGCTATGGCAGAGGAAATAGGCTTAAGTGTGAAAGCAGACCCCAGTAATTTGCAAATCACACATGAATATGAGTCATTATTTTTATGTTACTGCTAAAAATAAATACACAGAACACCTATGCCCATTGAGCTTAGCACCAAAGGTTTCACTGAGCCGCAGGTGAAAGAAACATTATCCTATCCCAAAGTGGCCTTCAGAGAGGATGAACTGCCCTGCCATTGATCACAAAAAGAATGCAGATCCGAAGACAGCCAGCAAGTCCACTGAACACAGGAGCCACGTCATACTGGTGAGTCGCACGTGTGACTATGGGGGAAGAATAAACAGCCTTTGGTTATCTGTGGATTTGCACAAGGGCCAAATTCACATTTTAAAAAAATTGGAAAAAAAATGACAGAATTTTCTTTCCCCCAAAGTCAGTAAAAAATGTTACCTCCTGGAGACGTTTTTGACATTTACAATATGAATTATTACCTAGCTATAGCTTTTTTTTTTCTTTTTCTTCAAGTATTGCCTAGCATTGTTGCTATTTATTCAAATACTGCCTTGGTCTCTGAACTACAGTTTCATGAAGCACAGCTCCCCACTCCAACCGCCTTTTTCGAGTCACTTTTTGACAAGAAAGAAGTACTAATAAAATTGTCCTGCTAAACACAAACCAAAGGAGTAAATAATACCGCTTTCTGTTCTCCCACCCCTGGTTATGTTATTTAAGAGTTGCTAAAACTTTTTCCATGCACAGGCTGTGCCTCTGGATTTTGTTAATAGCATGCACACTGGCAAAATAAAGCAATGTAATAGGAAATCAAATAAGATAAAAAACATTGTCCTTCTGGGTTATTGTCTTACTTGGTATTATAAAATTGATGCTAAACCTAAGAGTTTTCCCTTTTGTCAGTTCAGGACAAAGGCATTTATAACCTTATTATATCATTTTCGGTATGTTTAATTTTACTGAAAAATAAAATTGGACAAGAATTTCATTTATCCATCAATTTCACTTACCATTTTACTAAAATTAATCACTTTGAATTTTCAAATTATTTAACAATCTAAGACTCACTGACAAAAAACTTTCAGATAGATTAGGTAGATGATAGCTAGCTAGCTAGCAAATGCACCAAACACATTTATTTATTTATTTATTTATTTATTTATTTATTTATTTAAGATTTTATTTATTTATTTGAGACAGAGAGAATGAGAGACAGAGAGCATGAGAGGGAGGAGGGTCAGAGGGAGAAGCAGACTCCCTGCCGAGCAGGGAGCCCGATGCGGGACTCGATCCCGGGACTCCAGGATCATGACCTGAGCCGAAGGCAGTCGCTTAACCAACTGAGCCACCCAGGCGCCCCTGCACCAAACACATTTAATCTTTCCTGACATGTCCAAAACATAATGATTATAATATTATTGTATTATCTGATCATGCAATAGTTTTGCTGTCATCCCTCAGGAATTAATAATTATTATCGTAAGAGATTTTTACCATTACTCTTCCATATATATATATATGTAATTTTTTTTCAATTTACTAACTTCTTGAAAAATTAAATAGATATAGCACACTATGGGTCATGGATTCTAGCAGAGGACCAGTTTTGAAACCCACTAAGTAGTTGGGTGAATTTGGGAAAATCACTTACTTATAATTTTTTAAAAGTTTATTTCACCACTTTATGGCATATTGTTAGAGTTGAAATATGTCATGCCTATATGACTTTTATATAAATCTGTAACTAGCTTTTCCTTTCTTAGAACCTTTTTTTTTTTCTTCTAGTTAAGAAATGTTAGCACAGTATATGTCCACATAGGACACTTTAGGATTGTTTTGCTTGATACTTGGTGGAACTTTGACCACGAACATTCAAATGATTCATCAAGTACAGAAAGTTTTCTGTTTTTTTCTCCTCCCATTAATCATTTCTTACTTTACTTTCTTCCTTCTTAATCTTTTTTTTAATTTAACTTTATATTTTATTTAATTCTTTATCATTGTATTTTTCACTTCATATCCAATTTCTCATTTTAGTAATCTAATATTTAACCATGTCTTTTCTTTCATCTTACCCATTATTTGTTGATTGCTTTATTTAGAGATAATTATTAGTCATTTAAAATATTACTAAATAATATATTATTATTTATACTAGATATTTTATAATATTAAATATATTAAATTAAACAGTATATTGTTTTCTATTATTAAACATATAATTATATTTAATATTATATCAAACTAGTTAATATAGTTAACTAGTTGTTATTAAATAGTAAATAGTGATTAATAATTATTAAATAGCAATTTTTTCTTATATGAAATATGTTTTTATACATATAATATTCTTGCTAATTTCTGTGAAGATAGTGTGTGCAATTTAAACATTTCATATTTTCTTTACAGATATTAACTCTCTGTCCTCAAGGGATGTTATTTCTCTTAAGAAATTTCTCTCATTGGGGCGCCTGGGTGGCTCAGTCGTTAAGCGTCTGCCTTCGGCTCAGGTCATGATTCCAGAGTCCTGGGATCGAGCCCCACGTCGGGCTCCCTGCTCGGCCGGGAGCCTGCTGCTCCCTCTCCCCCTCCCCCTTCTTGTGTTCCCCTCTCTCGCTGTGTCTCTCTCTGTCAAATAAATAAAATCTTAAAAAAAAAAAAAGAAATTTCTCTCATGGTCTTAGTTTTCCTAAAATATATGGTCATTCTCGTTTATAATTCATTAGTATATGCAGTGGTTAATTTTGTCAACTTGACTGGCCACAGGGTATCCATATTAAATGTTATTTTGTGTGTGTCTGTGAGGGTGTTTCTGGATTACATTAACTGTTGAATCAGTAAAACAGATTTCTATCCCCAGTGTGGGTGGGTTGCATCCAATCTGTTGAGGGTCTTAAGAGAACAAATGAGGGAAGAAGGAGGAATTCACCCCTTTTTTCCATCTCACCATTTCAGCTGGGACATATCGTCTCCTCTTTTGTCCTTGGACTAGGATTTATACCATCAGCTCCCCTGGTTCTCAGGCCTTCTGACTCAGACTGAATTACACCATTTGATCTCCTAGGTCTCCAGCTTGTAGATGGCAGATCATGAGACTTCTCAGGTTCCGTATTTGTATGAATCAACTCCTACTATATATGTTGTGTTGTATATATAACGTGTATATATGTGTAAATACATATGTACACACATACATAGGTATATACATACATATGTGTAATATATACACACATACACACACACACATATCCTATCGGTTCTGTTTCTTTGGAGAATATTGATATCTAGATTCACTTTTTTAGTCTAACAGTTAACTGCTAATCTTCTCAGGTTCTGATTAGAACAGTCTCGCACCAGAGGTGGTACAGGGATTAGAGGTAAAGAAGAGAAATATGGAAACAGGCTTTTCCTGAAATGTAGTTGCTTATACGTTAGTACAACAATCCAAATTTTATTTAGACAACTACTTCGTTTGGTTTCCTGTTGCTAATTTGGCAGAATGTTGCTGCCTTCTATGCTTTAGAACAATATTTCACAGAATTCCCATTCTTGTATGCTCCCCAATCAGAGTTTACCAATCACAGGAACTTGCTCAAGACTGAAAAGGCAGCTGGAATAATAACAGAATCCATCTTTCTCCAGAGGTGGTGGGAGCCAGACACATAGAAGACAATCCCAGCAACATCCCAGTAAGCTCTTAAGAATCACTCATATCCTAGAAACATCGCTGAAGGCAAGGGAAGCAAGGGCAAAAATGAACTATTGGGACTTCATCAAGATAAAAAGCTTTTGCAAAGCAAAGGAAACAGTCAACAAAACCAAAAGACAACGGACAGAATGGGAGAAGATATTTGCAAATGACATATCAGATAAAGGGCTAGTATCCAAAATCTATAAAGAACTTATTAAACTCAACACCCAAAGAGCAAATAATTCAATCAAGAAGTGGGCAGAAGATATGAAAAGACACTTCTCTGAAGAAGACATCCAAATGGCCAACAGACACATGAAAAAGTGCTCCACATCACTTGGCATCAGGGAAATGCAAATCAAAATCTCAATGAGATACCACCTCATACCAGTCAGAATGGCTAAAATTAACAAGTCAGGAAACAACAGATGTTGGCGAGGATGTGGAGAAAGGGGAACCCTCCTACACTGTTGGTGGGAATGCAAGCTGGTGCAGCCACTCTGGAAAACAATATGGAGGTTCCTCAAAAAGTTGAAAATAGAGCTACCATATGACCCAGCAATTGCACTACTATTTACCCCAAAGATACAAATGTAGTGATCCGAAGGGGTATGAGCACCCCGATGTTTATATCAGCAATGTCCACAATAGCCAAACTGTGGAAAGAGACAAGATGTCCATCAACAAATGAATGGATAAAGAAGATGTGTTATGTATATATATATACATATATATATACACACACACTGGAATATTATGCAGGCATCAAAAAATGAAATCTTGCCACTTGCAACGACGTGGATGGAACTAGAGGGTATTATGCTAAGCAAAATAAGTCAATCAGAGAAATACAAGTATCATATGATCTCACTGATATGAGGAATTTGAGAAACAAGACAGAGGATCATAGGGGAAGGGAGGGAAAAATGAAACAAGACAAAACCAGAGAGGGTGACAAACCATAAAAGACTCTTAATCTCAGGAAACAAACTGAGGATTGCTGGAATGGAGGGGGGTGGGAGGGATGGGTGGCTGGGTGATGGACATTAGGGAGGGTAAGTACTATGTGAGCACTGTGAATTGTGTAAGACTGATGAATCACAGACCTGTGCCCCTGAAACAAATAATATATGTTAATTTTAAAAATTAAAAAAAAAAAAGAATCACTCATATCATGTGGCAGAGTAAGATCTGAGAGCGTCTCAGAGATTCTTAAGGATTGCCACAAGTTCTAGGTGATCTTTTTAAGAGTCATTCACTGTGATGATGCAAGCTGAGATCTTCAGTATCAAATACTGACTTTTGGAAGCAGCTTCGAGGACCTCCACACCTATCTCCTCCAAAATTCATGTAAGCCCCTTCCTCGATCTTAAACCCTTTCTTGAAAGAAAGAAAGAAAGAAAGAAAGAAAGAAAGAAAGAAAGAAAGAAAGAAAGAAAAAGCTTCATAAAATTATTATCTGATCTAAACATATTTTCTAGTTTGCATTTGCTTATAGGGTATGTTTCAAAGTCATTCGCAAGGCTTATTGAATGTCATATAGCATGATGTTATATATGTACATATATTTCTCTATTCATTTAACAAATATTTTTGAGGGTCACCTGGGTGGCTAGTTGGTTAAGTGTCTGCCTTTGGCACAGGTCATAATCCCAGGGTCCTGGGATTGAGCCCCACATCAGGTTCCCTGCTCAGTGGGGAGTCTGCTTTCCCACCTCCCTTTGCCGCTCCCCCTGCTTGTGCTCTCTTTCTCTCAAATAAATAAATAAAATCTTCAAAAAATATTTTTGAGTCTCTGCTTTAGCCCAGGAAATATTACAGGTGGTGGATATAGAGTAAGAAGCATGACGAGAAAAATACTTAGGTGCTGTGATGGTCTTCTGATGGGTCAGCTTGGCAGGCTGCAGTCTCCAGTTGTTCATTCAACCACTAATCTAGGTGTTTATGTGAATATATTTTATAGATATGATTAAGGTCACATCATTACAAAACTTTACCTAAGTAAAGGAGATAACCCTAAATAATATATACCACTCCTTTTTATCCATTCATCTATTGACAGGCACTCAGGTTGTTTCTAGATCTTAGCTATTGTGAATAATGGTGCTAATCATTGATGCTACAATGGCAATCATATCACAATGTGTAAATCTATCACATTAACACCCTGTATAACTTAAATGTACACAACGTTATATGTCAATATATATTGCAATTAATTCTTTAGTAAAAAAATAAGGAAGTTTATGGATAGCGGCTTTAGGCCCACTGAAGAGTTCCAAAGTTCCAGCCTGCCCTTCCTGAAGGCTTGCCTTACCAATTTGACTACCACCCCCATCTTATTAGCCAATTATATATTTATATAAAGAGATTTATTACAACTATCTCCTACTGTTTCTGCTTCCCTGGCTGAAACTTCACTGATAGACACACAAAGAAATCTTGAATAAACAAGTAATAAAAATGGATAACACAGTACTTATTGGGCTAAGTGCTATAATGAGAATGTAGCCATTCAAAGTGATGGGCTTTGTTTATTGCTCTTATTCCATTTGTATTTTAATGATGATGATATCTGAAATGACTACATTCTTAGCTTAACTTATGCTAAACAAGTTTAGTTTTGATAAACTGCACATGTCCTCCCATCTATAACAATAATATGAACACTGAAAATGGTACTGGTAATATTGGCAGATGTTTCTTGAGTATTTAAGACATGTCGTACACTATCATAATTTCCTTTCAACTTCATGACAATATTATGATATAGAGGTCGCTATCTTTTTTTGCAGGCAAAAACCTGAAGCATAGACAGATTCAGTAACTTACCCAATGTACAAGGTCACCCATGGTACAGCCAAAATTTGAACCTGACTCCTAACCAGTATGAGAATTGGCCCATTCCTAGATGTAACTTGGTAGTTCCATTTCAACTCTGACATCTTCTATGAGTACTATTTTCCCATCAGACTAAGATAACATAACTTATAATCATTGTATGAATAACTTCCCATCAGGAACATATGAAGGTGCAATTCAAAAGGCAGCTCCTCTATAAAGCCTTTACCAACCCATCGGCCAGAATTAGTCATCTGTTTCTCTGAATCACATAGCACTCTGCAATTATCCTTATTTAGCTTGGAATACAGCAAACTGAAATGGCATGTTATATATTTTCCTGATTAAACTGTATGTTCATTAAGGGCAGCTATTTTGTTTTATTTGGCTAAATATTTACTAGAATATTATCTAGAATAATGTCTGGAGTTGAATAAGTAAACAGTATAAATTGCATAAAATTATTTAATTTAAAATTTGGAACTCTTCTCATTACCCAATTATTCGAAGTGTACCATTTACAAAAACAAGAAAAAAAAATGGCACGTTCATTCTGACCAATATGTATCTCCTAAGACTTGAGACTCTGTGATGCTCAACACATCACCCTTTCTCCCTAAATTTAAACTGTTTTCCTGCTGTGTCATCTATATTAACAGCCATGAGTTTTTATGGAGGTTCCTTTAACACAGGCTTCTTTATGTCTCAGAAAATATTCAACATCTAATAGCCCAAAGGCTGTGACTGAGGACCAAGTTGTTCCCAATTTTTTTGACTATAATGCTGTGGCAGCAAATTTTCTTTCTTTTTTAAGATTTTATTTATTTATTTATTTATTTGACAGAGAGAGAGAGACAGCGAGAGAGGGAACACAAGCAGGGGGAGTGGGAGAGGGAGAAGCAGGCTTCCCGCTGAGCAGGGAGCCTGACGTGGGGCTTGATCCCAGGATCCTGGGATCATGACCTGAGCCGAAGGCAGACCCTTAATGACTGAGCCACCCAGGTGCCCCAAATTTTATTTTCCAACAATGGCCATGTATTCTGATCCTGACGCTCCATTCTTCAATGGAGAGGTGGGGTACACATTTAGTCCCCTGAACCTCAGTTGACCTTCATAATTGTGTTAACTACTGGAATGTAGTGGGAGTGACACTGTACTACTTTGTGACTTCTGAGGCTAGATAATTGAAAGCAATGCTGCTTCTGTCTCTCAATCCATGGCAAGAGTGATGAAACTCAGCCACTAGCTTGTGGTGAGACCCTGGTCCCATGGAAAGGCCACATGCAGGTGTTCTGGCTGGCATTACTTCTTACTAGACCATTAAGACACCCAAGCATCAAGTATAAGACATGAGAGTACATGAGCCTTTAGATGAGAGGGGACTTCAACCTTCAAGTCTTCAAGCTGAGCCCACAGATATCCTAGGGTGGAAATCAGTCCTAGTCTCTCTGAATTCTTTTTTTTTTTTTTAAGATTTTATTTATGTATTTGACAGAGAGAAAGCAAGAGAGGGAACACAAGCAGGGGGAGTGGGAGAGGGAGAAGCAGCCTCCCCACTGAGCAGGGAGCCCGATGCGGGGCTCGATCCCAGGACCCTGGGATCATGACCTGAGCCAAAGGCAGACGCTCAACAACTGAGCCACCCAGGTGCCCCGTCTCTCTGAATTCTTGACTATATAGCATTTGCAAGGGGTAGAAAATGATGACTGTTGATTTAAGCCACTTAGTTTGTGTAATTTCTTAAATAAACAGGGATAGAAACACAGTAAGAAATATATTTTGCATTCATGATGTTGCCGAACCCAATCTTGCCCATGCACCAGATGTGCAGTAAGCCTATGTCTGAGACACCCATTATGCAGCAAAGAAAACTTTATTATCAGAAGGGCAGCCCAACAAGAAGGCAGGGGATCATTCCCAAAGCGGCCTTGCTCTGTTGAGCCTAGGAACAGTTTATATACATGAGGAGGGTAAGGAGTTTCTTAAAACCTTGAGTATGGGGGCAGTGGGGCTTGAAACAATCTGGAGGTAAGCATTCTTCCAAACAATGAGGTGCTATTTGGGACCTGGTAATGATCAGATACATCAAGACAAATGTTACTGTCTGGTCCCCATTACGTTTCTACAAGAGGTGGATAAATAGGAAGTAGAGGTAAAAAGACAAATTTAATGATTGTGCATGAGGTTAAGGGGTGCCTAAAACATAATTAAGTAGGGAACAAAACAGAACATGGAACTAAGTTAATAATGCAACTGATACAACTATGCTTATGCTTTCAGAACAGGTCTGGGAACCAAGTATCCATCCTCAATGACCCAACACAAATACTCATGCCTACGCTCTCACACAGACACACGTGGATGAACACACACCCTCATAAAGAGAGGTTAACTCATGTCACAACACTTAGACTATGTGTAATAAATAATTGTTCTATCGCATTGTATATGTTGTGTATTTATTGTATTTTAGTTTATTGTTATTATTTTGGATACTTATTCCACTGAATACATTGATTTCATGACACAATTTTGAGCCATAACCAGAAGCTTGAAAAATAGTTTTAATGAAAAAAAGAAAGATAGCAATTTCATGAAGGTAGAAAACAGAGACAGCTGCTATACTTCTCTTACGAAGGGAAATGTGTCTATCCTAGGACCATAATCAAAATATTGCCTCCGAAATATAAAAATAAACAGCCCTAGGTTTATGAACTCCTGAAGCTTAAAGACAAGCTTGGGCAGATTGGCTTTGACCTTTGGATCATACATTCTAGCTTTGAATAAATTTATTTGAAGCTTGAAAAAAAAAATTGCCTTGTCTAATTTACTTTTAAGGGCAAACTACAGTGCAAAGTAACGAATGGCTTATAAGGTTTATAAGACCAAGACATTTCACACCCTAAAGTTTGGCTCTTGTTATTGGTCAGGGACATCACAGCCCAAACATCACTAAATGGAATGAAGTCTCCAAGACTACTTTCAGCTTAGAGCCATTTATGGCTGTTTCTACCAAGTAAAAAGGGAAAGAAATTGAATTTTTAATATAAGGTCTTATTACACTACTGAGTAAAGTGTCTTGAAAGAACAGAAGAGGGAGTAAAAAAACAAAGAGGAAAAAAGTTCCTTCTGTTTTGCAAAGTGAGACTTTTTGAAAAGTTGGAAAAATTCAACTTAAGTCATAAAGTCATATAAGGTCTTCTTATCTTGCCTTAAAAGGAAGCTATTTCAGCTTTCTTCCTTTCCTTAAATTGTCAGTGTTTGGCAAAAGTGAAAGCCAGAGTCAATCAACAGTAAATGTGCTATCTGCTGGGTGTTCCACAAATGGGAGAAATATTTGCATTGCAAATGAATAACTAATAATCTCATTCCTGACCACTGCCCTGTTTTCACTTCAACACGTTCCTTTAGCTCTTGCAAAGTTCTAAATATTTTTAATACACTGAAGTCCTACCATCAACATGGTAATCATATACTTTTCAAGATATTTTTAGATGTGCTAATGAAGAAGCCTAAGATCAGTAAAACAGCAAGAATCATTAAAAATTAGATTTATTTGGCAATACACATGGTGTTTGTTTAGGTTTTTCATTTTGTCAGTTTAGAAAGTATTTTTTTAAATGTTAATCAGTTTGCTTTGAGATTCTCTGTACTTTCCTCCCCCACATACATACGTGCACACCCATACTTTCCCCAACCTAGCATGGAGGAGCTGAGATCTCAGAATTTGGATCCTGGGGCCAGAGAGCAAGGGGCAGAAAAGCCATCCTGGAGAGTTGGGGAGGAGACAGCAGGTGGCATTACCAGGAGCTGATGTTTTAAGTACTGGCTCCTTGCAGCATCCCCCTCCCTTGTCCCATAAGATTTCACTTAAAAACACAAAATCAGAGATAAGATTATTGAGAGTTTCAAAACAGCAACCACATTAAAAGTGTTAAAAAGAAAACCACATGCCCAAAATGGCATCACTTAGACCTAGTCACCAAACCAGGGCTTACTACCTAATCACAGTTTTAACCTCACCTAGAAATGTGTCTTAATGGTCAGTCAGAAATTTCTAGATCTATGCCAATGAGGTAATCTGTTACATGGGCCCTCTCCATCCCCCAAAGGAAGACAAGGTCATCTGCATGAACAGAGACCCTGCTCTCCCACCTAGGTGACTTTGAATGAAACAATCCTTTTCTTTTGTTCACAACTTTCTTGCCCCACCCTCCTTTATATAAAAACCTTCCATTTTGTACAACTCCTCAGAGCTTCATTCTGCTTGCCAGATGAGAGGCTGCCTGATTCATGAAGCATTTAATAAAGTGAATTAGATCTCCACATTTATTCAAATCTTGTTTTTTGACCAAACCTAAGTACAAGAACCCTTCCTGAGCATGGGCCTTGTGTGACTATATTGGTCACACATCCATAAAGCCAAACCTTGCATTCATTTTTTTTTTAATTTTATTTATTTATTTGAGAGAGAGAGCATGTATGCACAAGCAGGGAGGAGGAGCAGAGGAAGAGGGAGAAGCAGACTCCCCGCTGAGCGGGGAGCCAGATACGGGACTTGATCGCCAGGACCCTGGGATCATGACCTGAGCCAAAGGCAGACGCTGAACCGACTGAGCCACCCAGGAGCCCGCCAAACCCTGCATTCTTGAGATTTTACTTAGAGTAAAAGCAAAATCTTCACAAGGCAGTACAGGGTCTCCTACCCAGCAGTTGCTTACACCAGCCTCCGCTCATTCCTCTGCAGGCATAGGAACCTCTGTGCTATGGGTAGAACACAGGAGGCATGCTCACTCTAAGGAGCGAGTCCATGCACTGAGGGCCCGTGCACTGATCATGTGCCCTGCCTGAAATACCCTTCCACCTTCCGATCAAGTCTCTCATATCTCACTTTCTCAGTGAGGCATGCCCTGCCAAGGCTATTTAAAATACAACCCTCACTATTTCACTGAGCTAGATATATAGAGAGATATATAGATATTTTTTCTTTATGGTTTCCATAGCAGAATTTATCTTTTCATTAGACCATGCAATCAAACTATTTTATTTTTTTATTGCCTATCTTCTGCTTCTAAAGAACAAGCTCTATAAGAGTAAGGATCTTTATCTTCTTTTGTGGGTGTTGTTATGTGTTCATCTTTTATTTCTCTGATGAAGTTCACTCATCTACAAATTATGTTTCTCTGGCACATCATGGTTACTGAAAAAAAATACTTCCCGAATTAGTTGGCATTATTATTTTCAAGTATATTTAATAAAATAGTCACAGTATATGGAGTAAAAAGATATAAAATTGTAGCTAATCAATGTCCCATCTGGTACAAATGGTGTTCGTATGTTTGCGGGAATAAATTTATGTTTGTATGTGTGTGCTTGATCAAAAGCATGTGCATCTATGCATATGTATAGAAAGAACTGAAAGATAGCGTGTTTAATATACCACTTCTTCCTCTAGATAATGAATTGATGGGTGGCTTTCTCTTTAATTTTTCTGCATTTTTAATTATCTACAGTATTAATTTAATGACTATGAAAAATGAACATTTTAATAAAATGACATCACTTCCCAGAAATGTTGATAATCTCTCCACTCTGATATTCATAGGATGAGACCTTAACCTATATGTATAACTTTCAGAAGTTGCTATGAGTCAGCACAAGGCAACTTATATTACTTTCTCCTGATAGCTAAAGACATAGGTCTCATCTTCCCTCAATAACTACAATGCGCCTGTCATGTATTTTACCATGGACACAAGGCATTCGCACAGAATCTTGCTCTGTGTGGAGCTACTGGTTCTCTTTTCTCATTTACTAATTAAAAAATCTATTTTTTAAATGATTGCTTTCCTGAAGACTACATATGGCACAACCAAGAACCGACACTAAAGAAAAGGTCTACTGATTTTATTGTGATAAAATTTCTAAGGATTGAAAATGTGGTCACAAGAAAACTCAGTGAATTAGAGAGTAGCATCAAGTACCCATGGGGTAGATGTACATGAAGAGTTAAGTTGGGACATACATGGTGTTACCCACAAGCAGCGTGTAAGGCTAGGCATTGGATGTTCCTATTGGCCATCCTCAACAATGTGTCTGAAAGAAGTCAAGTTAAATCACAGGGAGCCTTGATGAGGAACTAAGGCACAGAACCAATAAACATATGCCTTAATAATGGTAACAGTGAATCTGATAGTTTGGTTATCTAGAGTTTATAGGAAATGAAATCTTGTTTTTGCTTTTGTTTTAGCTGCCAGCTAGCAAATCCTTTTACTCTCTTTTCCTACCAGCATATATCAGGCCATATTCATTTTAAAACATATTTTTATAAATTCTTGCTTACATTACACGAAGAAAAATGGCACCAAGGTTTGTTGTTTTTTTTTTTTTAGTAAATTATCCAGCCCTTGTAATGTCAAAGGAAAACATAGCCTATGGTGCATTCCATTGAATTTAACTTCAATCACATAGAATAATACTCAGTGCAATTTCATTTCAAATCAATTGCACTTTTATTCCCATTGGATTTAAATTTCATTTACTTAGTAGGCCCTTCTCTTTTGTCTGAAACTGGTACTCTATTAAGCATATGGTAGTAGCAGTTTTGAATAAAACTGAGAGGAATTAGGTATTTATTGAGGTCAAACAAAATTGCACAGAAATTGCATATAAATCCATCTCTCATGTTTTCTGCACTGCATGTGCATTTAATATTTATTTAGTTCAAATTACAACTTTCCAGATTTCTATAATTTAATTAACCTCTCCTCATTCTGTGCTTCTATATCTCTTTGTTTGCAACTCGATAACACCACATTTTTCTTGCTCTATGGGAATAGGGAAATCATATTGACTTAGTTTCTCTGCAGTCAATCACTGTGCTGGTTACTGCACTCATGTGCTCTCCATTTTCTCCTTGAATGCCAGCCACAACACTTTGGGGCTAATGCTAATCATCTCCAGGTAATAATAAATCTCAGAGAAGTTAGGGAAGTTGTTCTAAATCACAATCCAATATGTAGCAGGGCTGACATTCAAACCAGGTCTGGTCTAGATCCAAAATTCAATTCATGAGGTCTCTAATTATTCATGCCAGACTTTCTCACTAGACTGTAAACTAGTTAAACTCACCAATACTGTCTTGTTTCTTGCTAACACCACATTGTCTCTGCAAATTGTAATCTCTGCAAATTGTATTTTTAAAATAAATCAGGCTACATATTAACTCTGTTAATATGTATATTCATGATACATAGCCTTAAATGATATTCCACTTTTGCAATAAAAAAAAAACAAAACACTGTTGATCCCCAGAGTAATTTCATTGAAGTAGAAAAATTAATTCTAGGGGTGCCTGGGTGGCTCTGTCAGTTAAGCATCTGGCTTCTGGCTCAGGTCATGATCTCAGGGTCCTGGGACCAAGTGCCTTGTCCCAGCTTCATCTTCATTGGGCTCTCTGCTCAGCGGGAAGCCTGCTTCTCCCTCTGCCCCTCCCCTGCTCATGCTCTCACTCATTTTCTCTCTCAAATAAATAAAATCTTAAAAAAAAAAAAAAGAAAAATTCATTCTATTTTCAGGGCTAATCTGTAAGACAAATAATGAAAAAAAAATAATACAACATCTAAACCAAAACCACTTCCAATTTCTTAAGGCAGAAATCTGATCCACAATGCAGAACACTGTTTCTTAATCTTTAGTCTTTTTCTCAGGTAAAATACTGATATATAATAGGGAAAGTAAACTGAAACAAATCCAGGTTTGTTTGAGTTTTTTTGTTTTGTTTTGTTTTGTTTTTAAACAATGCTATATACAAAAACAAAGTCAAAGCTCAATGCAAGTTCTGAAAAAAGTTATGAGACAAAGTCCATTCAATCACACTGATATATTTAGAAGTTCACTTTCCGGGGCACCTGGGTGGCTCAGTCGTTAAGCGTCAGCCTTCAGCTTGGGTCATGATCCCAGGGTCCTGGGATCGAGCCCCACATCGGGCTCCTTGCTCAGGGGGAGGCCTGCTTCTCCCTCTCCCACTCCCCCTGCTTGTGTTCCCTCTCTCGCTGTGTCTCTCTCTGTCAAATAAATAAAATCTTAAAAAAAAAAAAGAAGTTCACTTTCCATAAAGTTAGAAGATCCAGAGTATAATACTTATTATTTCTTTGGTATAATTCTTCCAAAATTTCTTTTACTGTATTCATCTCAAAAATTTTTTTTCATAGCTAAAACAAACTTAGGTGAGCTAAAACTTTAGGTTGAAGCAAAGTTTCTTTTGCCTTAATCATGTTGCAAACTTTTTAAAAAAAGTAAATGTACTTTATATAACTTTTCATCAGAAAGAGAAAAATCATTGTTTCTAAGTCTACTAATATATTCTCCAGCAAACTGAGAAACATATCTTCTAATTTCCAAATTCTCACTTAGAAATGTTCATTAATTCTACATATTTTTATATAGGCACACACGATTGATAAAAGAGAGATGTAATTAAACCTTAAATTAGCCATTTAAATGTAAGCTATTCCTTCATTCAGTCTGACTTTAAATCTGGGCATAAAAGTGAAACCAACTCCAGTAGATATTAGTTTAATAGCTTAGTGACAGTAGGGAAAAAATGGGCATGGATTTGCTTTTGATGGAGATAAATTTTAAAGTTAAGTTTTTCTCTCTACTGAGCTTTGCAGTTACCCTCAAGGCATTTATCTATTGAAAGGGATAAGATATCATCTTTCAGAGGAAACGTGTCATAAATATTTTGATAAAGTATTTGTAATCCTCAAAAACAGATGGCTGTTCCATAAAGATTGTCAGCTGAGAAGGTTTTGCTGACAGAATCATATTAACAATTGCAACTGGGTTTTGCACTTTAAAATCAGATGCATTTTTCTATTAATCAATCACAGCTGGCTGATTTTTCTGACAGCTGGAACTTGCAAGACCTAATTTGCACCCTTTGCTCTATTCTTGACTAGTAAGCCCTAAATAAAGCAAAAGAGTCTCTTAGGGGGCAAGGGGCATGATAATAGATTAACGTGCCAATAGGAGAAACATGAAGGATGTTGATTTAACTTTATAAATATGAGGAAAAGTAAGTATTACTAGGACTTCAAGCAGAAACATCTTCCAGGAAATTGGTCCCTTAGAGAAAAGGAGTGCACATATTGATAATGATAATGCAATAAGGAGAATGTGCATTTTCCCCTATGGCTTCCACCTGGCAAATGGCACACCATTTCCTAATTGAGTCTTGGGTCCAGTTTTCTTTACAGGCATTTGGATGATATTTTGGGAGGCGTATGCATCACTTTACATTACTAAAACTCAAATTGTGCTTTCATAACATTAAAGCAATTTTTATATAATGTGTCTTATTTGTAACTTTCTACTTCTCAGAAGGAAAAGGTATCTTTTCTAACCAATTTACCTAAAAATCAAATGCCCCATGACACAGAAGGAATGTGTGACTCCATGGGATGGGCAATGGGTGGGTTTAAGTCACACCACAGCCTATTATTGTGTTAAGTTCTTTCTAGTATTTATCTTTATCTGAAACTTTCATTTATTTTTTGACTGATTCTTATCTCCCCTCCAATAAATATAAAATCAATGAAAGCAAGGATTCGACTTTGCATTGATCATCTGCAAAATACAGATTTTCATTCTTCGTTCAGTGTAAAATACAGCACCTGCTATACAATGTCTTCAATAAATATGTTAAAGAAATACATAAATGCCATCCATTCCAACAATGAAGTTCTAATCACAGCATACATTCTGTGCTCTGGATTAATTTACTTTTTTCTTTGCAAAAATGATTTATCAAACATATTCTCTACCTACCATGTATAAGGCATTATGCTAGATGCTTCGAAATGAATATGGATAGAATACCACCAATGTCTATAAAGGTTCACAGACAGGTGGAAAAGAAAACTAAGGAAATCAAACCCTATAGCAATTACATCCTTTGCATTTTTAGCTTTGCAAATGAGAAGTCCAAATGTTATGCAAAAAAGTAGAATCTACTATTTTGTATCTGAATGCAATAAAGATTTGCTTATCTACATTCATTTTAGAGAAAAAAATGTAAGGAATCAAGGCGAAAATAATTTTGTAAAACTTGTCAACTTGTTATGGAAGATCTCCTAATTTCCAGACCACCACATTTTTTTAAGAGTTCACTCATTCATTATTCATTCATTCATCCATTTTTCAGCAACTGTACAATGAAAATCATGTAGTGAAGATAAAGGATGAGAGACATGAGGTAAAGTAATTAAAATATTGTTTTTATATTATAAGTAATGAAAGTCTGTTGCCAGAAAATAGATTTTCTAAGTCTTTTTTGCAACCTACTGAAATATTATCAGTCCTGGGAACTTCCACACATTTTGGGAGTTGGAATAAAAAATTTTGTCCTGACACAGTACCTTGCAAATAATTACTCAAAATGATTGCTAAATGAATGAGTGTATTATAAAGATGTCCATTTTTTTATTCTTTGTAGAGATTCTGAATAAGTACAGACATGTGTACTTTTATCTTTTTATAAGCAGTCTATACATTCAATAGAGCCCATGCTTACCTTTGAATCTAACCAAGTTATTTTAAATGTATTAAAAAATATGTTCAGGAAATACATGTTAAGAGTGCCATGAGCCAGGAATCATGCAAATATGAAAAAAAATCCAAATATTAATGCAAGTTTTCCCATTCTTGAGGCTTTTCCCTTTTTTAAGATTTTATTTATTTGACACACAGAGAGAAATAATGAGAGAGAGAGCACAATCAGGGGGAGAGGAAGAAGCGGGCTCCTCACTGAGCAAGGAGCCCATTGCAGGGCTTGATCCCAGGACCCTGGGATCATGACCTGAGCCGAAGGCAGCCGCTTAACCGACTGAGCCATCACCCAGGTGCCCAGAGGTTTTTCCCTCCTAAATCGATGAAGTAGGCACAAATATAAATGTGTAAGTATACTAAAGAGTGGCAAGTGACTTAAGTCACTCAAGAGGTCATGGTTACTATCTCCATATAAGTGTCTCACAGATCTAGATTTATCATTTGAGTCTCTTTCCTTTATAACATATGCCTATGTCCAACTGTCTACTGAATTTACCATAAATATTTGCCATAAATTTAACATAGATTTTTTCATTTGAATTTACCATAACTGTTTCAATAGATTGGACCAAACTCATCTCATTAACACCTCCAAAATGTGTCATATTTCTCATGTCAATCTCTGTTGACAGCACAATTACCAACCCAGATGCCCAAGTCTTTATCAACTGTCATATGCAATTAAACTTGATTTCCCAATGTTCCCTTTCTCAAATCCACCCACATCTGCCTATTCCTTCTCTTATTCACTTAGTTGAGATCACAATAATCTTTCATCAGAATTAGAACTACAGTCTCCTTATTTTCTCTTCTCTCCCCTCAGGTCCTTTAGGATATTCTAGCAAACACCAATGGCATGACTGAAGCCATGTAATTTTAAGAATCAACTTCCTGTCAGGGAAGTGCAAAATATTAGATTTTAGCAGCACTTAAGAGAGCAGTCCTTGAGTTGTGCAAATGACTGGTGAAAAGTGGGTTGGGACAAGATTATATACACTTTAAAGGTATTAAGCAATTTAGTGTTTCATTATATAAGAGATAAGCTCAAAAAATAGAGAAAGAGGCAAATGAACTTGGGAGTTAAATTTACCATTAATCTTATCCTTAATCTTACCCAAACTAACCTATTCTTACTCAACATTTGATCTGTTTCTAATGAACATTTGCTTATTTTATCTCCAGTGTCTTTATTTGCTTGAACATTTGTATTTAATAGTAAGTGAAGTTAATACATTTTAATGCATGGACTCTAGCCAAATAATGGAAATTTCTAAAGACCAGGAACTACTTTCATAGTTTTTTTTTTTTTTTAATGCAATAATTCTAATGTTTCTTCCCTCAAAGGACTAGGAAAGGGTAGGCCATCTTCCCCTGAGAATCCATAAACAAATATCAGTGATAGAGTACTACCAGCAATATTCAAAGTTGTTTTTCTTCCATCATTCATCGCCATTTTAAATGAACTTATTTCTTAACTATACTAGAACTCTTCCAGAGACAGTAAAGGCCAAATAAGAATATACTCTTTAGCATGGTCATTTTCCCAGTTCATTACCATAATCTAACCTCTCCTAACATATGGGCTTTTATAAACCCTTGTTTTACCATATAAGTGAAATTTTCCCAAATATACCTAGTTATTTCTATGGTAACAAGGGAAGGCAACTTCTGCTCAATATTTTAATATCCTTACTTTATGACTTTGTTACAGGACACATGACAAACCTTTTAGATATCTCTAGAGCCCCATTTCTAAAATTCTCTTAATGTTTATTAAAAGTACCTTATATAGATGGTCGCTAACTTAAGATTTTTTGATTTTACAATGGTGTGAGAGCGATAGGCATTCCGTAGAAACCATACTGTGAATTTGGACCTTCTCCTAGGCTAGCGATATTTAGTATAATCCTCTCTCATGATGCTGGGTGGTGACAAGAACCACAACACCCAGTGAGCCACGCAGCCATGATCACAAGGGTAAACAACGATACACTTGCAACCATTCTGTACCCATACGACCATTCGATTTTTTTATTTTCAGTACAGTATTCAAGAAATTACATGCGATATTCAATACTCTATTATAAAATAGGCTTTGTGTTAGAGGATTTTGCCCACCTGTGGGCTAATATAATTGTTCTTAGCACGTTTAAGGTAGGCTGGGCTAAGTTAGGATGTTTGGTAGGTCAGGTGTATTATATGCATTTTCGACTTAAAGTATTTTCAACTAATGATGGGTTTACCAGGATGTAACCCTCTCAAAAGTGGAGAAAGAGCTGTATGGGATTTGATGATCTATTATCAATTATCACATATCTTCTTATAACGAATAACTTAATATTAATCTTTTGTCTCTTGAGGTTCTAAAAATCAGGGTTGTTGATATTTAGAAGACTCTAGACTATCCTCTCCAATTTCATTTTGACAAAATTGGGCACATTTTCACTTCTTTACCCCCTCTGAAAATATTGCAGATCAGTTACTGTTAGCTCCCTGTAGAAGTGTAACTGTGAGACATAGGAGGTTGGGAGACAATATGGTCTTAAATTCTTACTTACAGTTCTACTATAAATTATTGTTGACATGAGTCAATGTCTCTTTATTTTCAAATAAGTGGGTTGAAATAAAATTGCAAAGAGCTTTTTATTCTCACACAATTTGGAATGTATACATTTAATAATGAATGCAACTGATAAGACCACAGTAAAAAAAAAAAAAAAAACCAACATAGACATTTTGAAGGATTTTTATGCAATGATTCTAAAATGTTTCACTATGAATTATATATAATAAGTGCAATATACTCAAAATACTTTTCAAATCATGATATTTTTGAATTTGGGAAAAGAACACACAATAAAACTAGTACCTATAAGTGTTAGTGTTCCCTGTAGACTTTGCTCACATAAAGCCAAAGAGTAATTAAAAAGAACTGAGTTTATGGAAAATATAGTGGAAATTAACAAGGAGATTAGAATCATATACATAAGATTATTTTCATTTTCATGACACCACCTCAAAAGGAAAACAATAGCAAGCTTCTGTGACAGTTTGAACCTCAAATTTCAAGGCTTATTACTATGAGACATTATCAAAATAAAAACACCCATCAAATAGAAGCTGAAATATTAATCTTTTTCCATCCTCCTAACCATCTTTGTGTGTATGAAGGGTTCCTTCTCAGGTTAAAACTAGCAACCTTTACATATGCAGTTGATGTTTTGGTAATTATACTTTGAATATTATTGACAAGGTTGGTAAAAGTTGGAATGGAAAGTGTGTGTGACACTACCAAAGAGTTACATATTTCTTCCATTAAGAAGGTTGTTCTTTGCTGGAGGACCTAGATGGCGGAGGAGTAGGAGACCTAAATTTCATCTGGTCCCAGGAATTAACTAGATAGGGATCAAACCATTCTGAACACCTACAAACTCAAGAGGAGATTGAAGAAAAGAATGGCAACAACTCTCTGAACAGAAAAGCGACCACTTTCTGGAAGGTAGGACATGAGGAGAAGTGAATCCGAGGCGATATTCAGGAGGATAGACGGCGGGGGAGGGGCGTCCGTCAGCCGCTTCTGGCAAGTGATAGAACCACAGAGCACAAAATCGGAAATTTTAGAAGTTGGCTCCGCTGAGGGACGTCACTCTGGTGGCTAAGCGGGGGGTGGAACCCTCCGGGACAGTGTGGTCTCAGGACCCTTGGGGTCACAGAAAAACCGGGGGTGCCTGAGTGTGGCAGAGCTCCCAGGTATCGGAGTGGGGAAGCCGGCTGCAGAGTCGGAGCCGAGGTTCGGGCTCTGAGCTCGGGGTTGCCATAAACCGTGATCCACGGCACAGTCGGGCCCCTGCTCCTCCAGCAGGGACCCAACAAGCAGCAGATCCGGGGAGACTCCCTTCCTCCCCTGGGAGGAGCTGCACGGGAGTGCACCGCAGGGATCTACTGGGTTTGGAGACTCCACACGGGGTTGTGCGCCAGAGATACAAATGCTCAGTCACAGGCCGGTTGAGCACGGAGTGTGGCTGGAGACCAGGGAGGCGGGAGTGATTGGCTGCTTTTCTCTGGGGGTGCACTGAGGAGTGGGGCCCCAAGTTCTCAGTTCCTGTGGGGCAGAGATTGGGAGGCCGCCATTTTCACTCTTGGCCTCCAAAGCTGTGTGGAAAGCTTGCAGGAAAGAAAAGCTCCCAAAAGCAAACCCAAGCAGATTACTTAGCCCAACCGGCAAGGGTGGGGCAATTCTGCCTCCGGCAAAGACATTTGGGAACCACGGCAACAGGCCTCTCCCCCAGAAGATCAGCAAGAACAGGCAGCCAAGACCAAGTTTACTGATCAATGAGAACGGCAGAACTCCAGCACTAGGGGAATAATGCACATAGAATTCATGGCTTTTTTACCATGATTCTGTAGTCTTTCAAATTTAATTTTTTTAATTTTCTTTTTCTTTTCTTTTTTGAATTTTTCTTTTTCCCTTTTTCAATGAACATCTTATCAATCCCGTTTTTAAAAATCTTTTTTATTTTTCATTTTTAGAGTCATATTCTATCCCTTCATAGTAGTTAACCTTATTTTTGGTATATATATAAGTTGTTCTCTCTTGAAAATTTTGGGATACAGTTTCTTCTAACAGACCAAAATATACCCTAAATCTCTAGTGTGTGGCTTTGTTCTAGTCTCCTGCCTGATCACATTCTCTCCCTTTTTTTTTTTAATTTCTCTTCTTTCTTTTTTCTTTTCTTTTTTTTTTTTCTGTTTAGCCTCTAGGACATATTAAATAACTGCATCAGCTCTTTCTATTCTTTTTTTTTTTAGAGCATTTTTTTTATTCTTATGTTAATCCCCATACATTACATCATTAGTTTTAGATGTAGTGTTCCATGATTCATTGTTTGTGCATAACACCCTGTGCTCCATGC
>NC_138379.1:19563807-19611436 GCF_054177405.1 Leptonychotes weddellii
GGAGGGCACATTCTGCATGGAGCACTGGGTGTTATGCACAAAGAATGAATCATGGAACACTTCATCTAAAACTAATGATGTAATGTATGGGGATTAACATAAGAATAAAAATAAATAAATAAATAAATAAATAAAATAAAAAGAAAAAAATATATTTAAAAAAAATTGTATTAAGGCATATATACAAGGAAACAAAATGTTTGAACTTCAAAAAAAAAAAAAAAATCCCACCAGATAATGAATCAAGAGACCTGCATTCCAGTCATGGTTCCTCAACTCATCAGAAACTTTTGTAAACAATTTTATGAGACTATATTAGTTGCTGATAATCATTTCTTTATCTGCAAATCTCAGAGAAGAACCAGGAAAAAAAATTAGCAGAGGAAGACATTCGCTATAGCTTATGTCTTTTTTTTTTAAGATATTATTTATTGTAGAGATGGAGAGAGAGAGAGCACGTGAGCCAGTGGGGGAAGGAGAAGCAGAGGGAGAGGGACAAGCAGACTCCATTCTGAGTGCTGAGCCCTGACATAGGGCTCCATCCCAGGACCCTGGGATCATGACCTGAGCAGAAATCAAGAGTTGGATGCTTAACGAACTGAGTTACCCAGGCACATCTAGCTTATGTCTTTCTGACTGAGTAAATAACTTATATTCTCTGGTAACTCTTAGTTCCTTACAAGTAGAAAACTAGCCTCCAGTTTAGGTTGGACTATTTGCTAATTGCTTCTCTTTGATCTGGTTGTTTATGTGGGATAATCACAGCACAGTGTGATATATATTATTTTAGATATATTTTATTCTTTAATTGTTTCATTTGGTTTCTAGACCAACTTTGCTCCAATGAATTCCCTTAGGCACCCAAAGAGGTGACCTGGAGATAGCAATGCTGAGATTCATGAGTCTAACATTACATTGATATATATATATATCTACACTTTAAGGATTTTATTTATTAGAGAAAGAGAGAGAGAGTGAGCAGGGGTGTGGGGCAGAGGGAGAAGGAGAAGCAGACTCCCTGTTGAGTAGGGAGCCTGATGTGGGCTCGATCCCAGGATCCTGAGATCATGAATTTACACTGCCACCAAAAGCTTATGAATGTTTGTTTCATGGTAGCCTCATCAGCAATGAGTCTTTGCTTTAATCATTGTCATTTTGGTAGGTTAAAAAAAAAAGTAATACTTAGATTAATGAGAACTGAATGATTATTCAGTTTATTCAGACTTCAGCAATGCACTATGACAGAAAGGTAAAATGATGCCACTATGCTCTACTACTAACAATTTTATGAGCTAAAAGTAAGAGGAGATTTCAAATATTTTTAACAGAGAATTAAAATGAGATTTGAGTAATCACAAGGGATTCTGTATGAGAGACATGACAAATTCAGACTAGCAAAAGTAAAAATTCCTGATAAGCCAGAAAGCCAATTTATACATTGATGATAAACAAAGGGAACAAATATGATGATATACCACCTTAAATGACTCATCAGATTCAAACCACCACTTGAATTAACTACATTTTATACATGAAGAAAAAATTACAATCAGAATATTATAGTTTTCTGGTCTTAGTTATATCGCTGAAAAGCTGAAATAAGGAAATAACTTTTCCTGTATTCCCCAAGAATATTCCCTTTACTTGGATTTGGAAGGTTTAGTGGACTTTCTTCCTGAATGTTTTTTACCCCCCTGAGTATTTTTAAATAGGCACAAAGTTTGTCTTTGTGACTATTTCACCGCTATGTTTCTATCTTAATCTGTCTGGGCTGCTAAAAGAGAATACCATAGACAGGGTGGGTTATAAACAACATCAATTTATTTCTCACAGTTCTGGAGACTGAGAAATCTAAGTCTAGTCACCAGCAGAATTGGTATGTAGAGAAGTTTCACTTTCTAGTTCATAGATGGCCATTTGTGTGTGTGTGTATGTCCTTGCATGGCAGAAGGGACAAGGGGGCTTTCTGGGGTCTCCTTTATAAGGGTACTAGTCTCATTTATAAAGGCTCCATCCTCATGACCTACCTTCCAAAGGCCCCACCTCCAAATTCCAAAATCTTGGGCTTTAGGATTTAAGATACGAATTTTGAAGGGTCACACATTCACTCTATAGCAATTTTGTGGCTGGAAAAAAGTCCCCATTAATGTTTTATTATATTAGCACTTCTATCCAAGCTTAATTCTCGCTGGGTTTAGAATCTTTTTTTTGCTTTTCTTTTAAAAGTAGCTTTCTATTTTCAGGTGGTGATAGATTTTCCAAGTTACTTCAAGGACAAGGTTTCTCAATACAGTCCTAAAGTATAGAAGACACCATCCACTTGAGAGGTCCTGGAGTAAGAAAACTGAAGTTAATTCTCAGTTTTCAACAAGCCACTAGATTTATGTGACCTTGAACAAACCTCTCTCCTCTGACCTTTGTTCATCTGAAAATGTGGGTATAATAATAATGACCATATTGAGTTTTGCTGAGAATAAATGATACACTGTGTATCAGTGGTTCTCAAACTTGGGAGCATATTAGAGTAACCTGGGCATTGGTATTTTTCATAACACTTCTGGCTATTTAATGCGTGCTTAAGTGTCCTCTTGAATGACAATCTTGCAGATGCTGGCAAAATTTCCAACTTTCCCAGCAAGCCCGTGGTCAGACTGGACATAACTAACATTGTAATCTTCTATACAGATACTTCTGGCTGCTGAATCATTTATTTCAGAGTTGATTTGCATTTTGGGATCTTAAGGCATGTCCAGACGTGGATCATCTAACCATTTCTGTTTGCCAAAAAAAAGAAAAAAGAAAAAAAAAAAGAACTTTACGGCTGGATGAGAAGAAATGTTTTCAGTTCCTGGAAGATTGGTACACCCCGCCTAGCACTGCAGCTTAAATAGAAAAGGATGTTTTCTACCTCAGGCTGAAATCAGGATTGGAATAGAGTAGACAAAAGCTTGGCCTATTCAATTTGAATGGGCTTTCTGATAGAAATGGCCTGACTTGTAAGGGAGACAGTGTCTGAATTTTATTGAGTGCCTAATGCATACAACATAGCTCCCAAACCCACAAAGTGATATTATTATCATGATTTGTAGATGGGGAAACCACGTTTCAGAGAAGTGAATATCTTGCCTACCTATATGATAGATTTTTCAATTCTATCGAACTACTTCTCTTCTCAATACCACATCAAACCTAGTTTGAGTAATGGGATAGAATTAGAGAGGCCAAATTTAAGGAGAAAATAAAAATGTTATATCAGAACAGATTAACTTTCCCAAGGAAATTTTCAAACCACTGTAGCACTCTTTTGCATTAATAAGAGTGAGCCAAACAATGAACCAATAGCTGGGAACCATAGTAAAATTAACAATTTTGTACTCAGTCCTAATAGATAAAACAAAATTAATCTTTTTAATAACCAATAACTGTAATGAATAAAAGACATTACTTGTAATAAATTTAGTCCAATCTACACCAAATAGCAGAGTTCTATCTAACTTAAATGAAATGTAATTGGCATTACATACATCAGTTCTCATAATTTAAGTAACGGGCCAGACTTTAGGTAAAGGGTAACCTATGATATGAACAGCTGATTATAACCCAAAATCTAGGCTAATCAAATTGGATTGGAATTTGAGCATGATGATTAGAAAACACAAGCAATCATAATGAGTAAAATATTTCACAGACTAATAGTGACTGTAAATCCCTTTGAAGGAGTAACAGGGGACTTGAATGTAGATTTGTGGAAGGTGGTACAGAATAGGAATAGAGAATATGAAGTTTATCATAAGACATTTAACACTTACTTGAGCAACTTAATTCTGAGTCCTGATTTCTCTGTCTTTAAAGTGAGAGGATAGGGGTGCCTGGGTGGTTCAGTCGGTTAAGCCTCTGCCTTGGGCTTAGGTCATGATCCCAGGGTCCTGGGATCCAGTGTAGCCTTGGGCTCCCTCTTCAGCATGGAGTCTGCTTCTCCCTCTCCCTCTGCCTCTGCCCCTCCCCCTGCTCGTGCTCTCTCTCTCTCTCTCTCTCGCTCCCTCTTTCTCTCAAATAAATACTATCTTTAAAAATAAATAAATAAAGTTAGAGGATAATAATATCTATCTAATGGAACTATTGTTCAGATCTTATATAACATCATGTAATTAAAATCCTTAATACAAAGTTTTACATTGAGGTAAAAATGATTAGTATACATCAAATTCTGTTTTGAGAACAGTCTAACTTCTTTTCAAGTATCTAAAGAATAATCCTCACACTCATTTTGCTTTGAGCTTTAAAGAGAAGCTCAAGGATTACCAGACTGATGAAACACTATAGAGAACAATGTAATAAAACCAGAGGTTAATACAAAATAATACAACAACACACTGTCATCCACAAATAAACAAACAAAATGAATAAAGCCTTAACTCTCATATCAGAAAGGAAATATAAACTAAGCTGAAATCAGGATAATGAAAAAGATGTCAAAACAAATTAAATAAAAAGTTGTAAAAGTATGAAACTGTATATTTTCTTATTATTAAAATAATGAATATTCAAATTTAATGTTAGAATAAAAATAAACCTTACAGAAGGAGAATGATCTGATTTAATAAATCTAAAAGTGAAAATTAATAGAGAAAGAATAGAATAAACTTAAATTCTTATTCAGCAAAAAGGAAAATAAGATAGCTAAATCATTAGATAACCTGACGCAAAGAAATAGGAGGAACAAAAATACACACACACCTACAAAGATCATAGGTAAACCAGCCACAGACAGAAAGGAAGATCTTGCATGAGACTCTTAGACTCAGATCTAAACAGTCAGTTCTTAGTGCAATAACTAATCACCATGAAAAAATAAAGAAACAGAATGATCTCCAAAGAAATGCAAAACTTAAACAGAACCAGTTGTTAAAAACAGAAATAAAGTTATCAACAAGCTATTTCACGGGAGATTTCTACAAAATATTAAGGAAATAATCTCAAAGTCACTTAAAGTGTTACAGAGCAAAGAAAAAGTAGAAATGCTTCTAGTTATCATAATACCACTTCAGTACCCAAATCCAACAGGATAGTGCTTTCTCACATACATTCATACCACACACACACACTTCAGTTTCCAATTCCCAATTAGAGAATGATTATATCCTATAGGACAAAAAAATACATAAGGACCCAAACACAATAGAATATTATCTCTTGGTCAATAGAAGTTCATTTCTTGCTCCCATGAAAGGACTTAGCAAGTACTAAGGGTGTGTTAGCAGATTACCACGATGCTTTCCTCAATGCAGCCATTCCAAAATACAGGATATTGGTGGCACTGCCATTTCCCAAATTTGTTTTCAAGGTCACCACTTTCCAGTAGGAAAGGTCATGGGGCAGCATCATGTGGAAGATTTTTATAGGTCAAGCCTGGAAAGGTCTCACATCAATTCCATTCACATTGCTTTAACATGCAATCACATCACAAGCCCTGCCTGCAAGAAAGACTGAGAAATGTAGTTCTTCAAGGTCAGCCATTTTCCAGCAATAATTTAATGCCAAGGAAAATAAAGGATGCATTTTGAGAGGAAATTTAGCCTATTCCTCAGGGTGGTTGTGAAGATTAATACCTGTCAAATGGTCAAAATAACATCTGGTAGATGGAAACTTCCCAATAAATTTAGGTTATCTCCCTGCCGGTAATGTTTATCCCCACTCCTACTCTACTTTATGGTCTTATCACCTCTCTTATGTTTCTCAGTTAGAAGACCTGAAGCTCTAAGACAACAAATTCCAATCCAATGGTTTGAATGTGAAAGTATTATAATGGCATTTAAAGGAAGCCCTGAACTGTGGCAACTCTAAGGTTACTGAGTACTACATCTCCATAACATCAATAAATGTGCAGTTTCTTGTTTTTATTTTCACAATTCCCCATGTATTAAAATTTTGTTCCTGTGGCTGGCTCCCATCATAAATGGAAAATGGTCTAAATGGTCTAAGCATCCAGGACTCATTAGAAGACTAGAGGCAAGACTACTTCTTTCTGCATATTTTATTTTTTTTCTGTATTTTTTTCTTCACATTTGCCAATTGTAATTTTATTTGTTGGAATTGTGCTGTCTGCTTTGCCTGGCCCATCCCAAACCAGACGGGATGCTCCAGGTGACTTACCCTGTGGCCTCACATGACAAAACAGACCCAGAAACTATGCAGTGGGGGAGGCAACCCAACCTTGGCACATAGTTTGCTAGAAGATGAAAAGTGACCTGGTGTGAGTGCCTCCCTGACACACAAAGGATCCATCTCAAGGTGGAAGTGAAGCTTTTCAGACAAGCATGTTTTCTGATGGGTCCTTTCTGGATAGGCTGCTTGCCCTCTGTGCACCCCTGCTGGGCCCCCTGGGTCTGAAGTGGAGCTCTGAGTGGTCAGCTGCCAAGAACGATTACAAGTAGGAGGGACGCAATGTCTAGAGCAACCAGGAACCTGCTAAGGACCAAGGCCAGGGAAGGGAAGGGGCTCCTGGCTTAGTGACAGGCTTGGCTGCTACTCTCCTTTGGGAGGGGAGTGGGCATGTCACAGGGAATGACCCAGGTCTAGCCTGGTCTATGCTCCCAGGGAATTAGAATTATCTTCATGAACTAGAAATCTTCAGAAAATATTTCTTAATCCCATTTGCCAGAATGAGGTCACATTTCCACTACTAAATTAACTATTGGCAGAAGGCTTAACCAATCAGAATTTAACCCTTAAGTTAGGGATAGGGCCAACTTTTCTTCAATTAAGGAATGGAGAGAGGGAAACACTAAAAAAAAAAAAAAAGTAGATTATATCAAGAGAAAAAAGGAGTAAAGCTCTTCAGCATTCAGCAGTGTCTGCTACAATTTATCACTTATTTCCTAGATTGCCATAAAGTCCTATTACTGTTGGTTTGGGGTTTTTTTGTTTGTTTTTGTTTTTGTTTTTGTTTTAATTCTAGCCTTTCTACTTTGATGACATTCCATATGCTACTGCCAGGTGCATTTTTCCAAATGGACAGCTCTTATTTATTCCATCTCAAAGAGCTTCAGTACATTTTCTACCATTTAGGTCTATGAGCACCTGCTGATTTTCTACTAGCATTTCACTGTATAGCATATTTAATTTTGCATTCACTGAACCCTCTGCATTGCATCATCTTCCACTAGAGAGCTAAATGGCTCCCTCTATCACCTCATTTAGGTCTTCACTAAAATGCTAGTATTTCAGTAAGCCCTTCTCTATCATTATGTAAAATTCCAACTACCTCCAACCTCCTATATTACCCCTTCATGTTTTATGTTTCTCTAATAAATTAACATTATCTGACATATTTTATATGGAAAACTTACCAGTGTTTACCACTAAACTTTAAGCTCCAAGAAGTTAGAGATTTTTAAATGTTTTGCTCACTGCCCTATGCCCAGGGACTAGAATAATACTTGCTACAAGTAATAATACTTGCTCAGTAAACTTGTTGAATAAATCCAACAGATTTTAAGTTGCAAAATGTGAGAAGGTCCTAAAGACCGAAAAAAAATGCAAATGAAGTCATTGATCAAACCTTGCTTTTAAACCTACTCTTTACATTTTAAAATTTTGTTCTTGTCCTTCACAATTGAATGCCCATACAGCCATCATAAATCCAGGGTTAATCTTACCCAGTATTTCCAGTTATATCCATTTTTGTTTTGATTGTGCAAAGCTTAACAAAAATTACATTTATCTTTTTGTATTAATTTTACATAAAACCTGAAAAAGCAACAAATATTAAAATAACTGCATAGGCAAATGCTATTAAATAAAGGAGGTAATAACACTTAAGATTTGTTACTGGTCCAGTAGGCAGTACTTCCATCCAAAAAACTGGAAGTCTTCATCAGCAGGTATATCTTTTTAAATTCAGTGTTTGAAAGGTGGTTTGGGAGAATCAGTTATAATGTTAAGAATGTAAAAATGTTGAAAATGCAAAGATGCAAAATGACTGCAGTTTTAAATTTACACCCTATAGATTTCTTCCAAATGGAAATCTTCAGATCTTTTATATATGTCCCAAGGGTTACCAATTCTATGACTGCCCTGAAATCTCCCCTAATACCCTCCCTTCCAAATTTGGTAGGTTGCCTATGGTTCCCAAATGGTTGTTCCTCCCTTTACTGTCCCTTCCTACTATGTTGTGATGTTCTCTGATCAATGGTATGTGAATGGGCTTATACATTAAATTTGAGCAGTCGTTTTAAAAAGGAGTCGGAAGTTTCTATCAGATCTCTTCTTCTCCTTCTATCATACAAATGGTATCTTCCAAAGATGGGCTCCTCATTGGTCTGAGTCCTGGGATGATAAGACTTTTGCAACAGCATCACATAACAGCTGTGGTTGACACCAACATGTACCATAAGCAATACATAAATGTTTCTTGTAAGTTAATAAGATTTTGGGGGGTTGTTACTGTGGCAGATAGATCCTGTGACCCACAATGATTTCCCACTTTTTTTTTTTTAAGATTTTATTTATTTGACAGAGAGAGACACAGCAAGACAGGGAACACAAGCAGGGGGAGTGGGAGAGGGACAAGTAGGCCTCCCGTGGAGCAGGGAGCCCCATGTGGGACTCAATCCCAGGACCCTGGGATCATGACCTGAGCTGAAGGCAGAGGCTTAACGACTGAGCCACCCAGGTGCCCCGATTTCCCACTTTCTCATGTCCATGTTCCTGTGTAATCCCCTGGCTTTGGTGCAGGATGGCCCTAGTGACTTGCTTGTAATGAGTGAATATGGCAAAAGAGATGAGATGCCATCCTTGTCATGTCATGTATTATGTTATATAATGTGCCTTAGTAAACAAAGGCAAGAGATTTAGTGTAAACAACCATGATGGAGAACTTCACTTGGCAAGGGACTGCAGATGACCTCTAGAAACTTCAGGATGACTAAGATCTGAGAGCAGCCTCCAGCCAATAGCCAGAAAAAACAAGGACCCTCAGGCATTTGACCTAAGGTAATGGATTCTGCCAACAGCCTAAAAGAGCTTGGAATCCTCAGATATCCTCCAGATAAGAGTGCAGCCAGCCAACATCTTGGTTGTATGTAGGTGAGACCCTGAGCCAAGCACCCAGGTGGGTCTTGCCCAAACTCTTAACCCAAAGAAATGATGAGATCAGAAAAGTGTGTTGTTTTAAGTCACTGTGTATGGGATAATTTGCCATAAAGCAACAGAAAACTAAAATAGCTATCATAAAAAATACCTATCAGTATCATATACCTAATCTAAAATTCTACCTTCTTCAAGAGGCAACCAGAAATGATCCCTCCCACTCTATTTCCCTAGAATTTTGTGCCATGATATGGCACTTAGCACTTTTTATCTAGATATCTGTTAATCTTTACATGCTATTTCTATCTTTTGCATTTCTGCTACCCAGGATAGCACTTTTCATCTTTATTTGCCCAGTTCTAACACATTACTTTTTTTTTTCTTTTTTAATGTAGGCTCTTCACCCAGCATGGAGCCCATTGCAGGGCTTGAACTCATGACCCCGAGACCAATACCTGGTCTGAGATCAAGAGTCAGATGCTTAATCAATTGAGCCACTCAGGTGCCCCATAACATATTACTTTTAAATGAAATGTATTCAAATTAAATAATTCAGTCAATTTAAAAGTCTATATAAGCATTTTGACAATCATAATTTTTGGCATAGTCATTATTAATAAATGCTTTGAAAGAAAAATAAATATTTTAAAAAGATAATCCATAATCCCTTTCATTATTTTAGACTGATCCCCTTTTAGAATGTATTTGTAGAGTTTTCTGGTAAACAAAAAGAAACTACCTAAAGTTCTTATTGCAATTGAGCAAATGATTAATTGTGTGGCTTCCTTAAGGTGATTATGTATTGACCTGTGATTCTCTTCCACTTGGTTATAATTTCTCATTAAACTTCTATGTCCCTGTTACTGCACTTTTTTTTTTCACATTGTACAGACTACTATTATTGAATATACCCCACATCACCATGGAATAGTAGGAGCAGTAAAAAAAATATATAATCATGGAATATCTGTAGATAATGGCATAAGTAATTGATTACCAGAATTGCTAAATCATGCAAAGAACTTGAGTGTAGTTATTTGCCAAAGTATCTATGTCCTTACAGATACATTAATGGACACCAAGGCTTTGGGCTTGCATCCATTCAGAAAAATGTATTTAAGAAAAAAAAGAATAGACTAGAAGTATGGAATATCTGTGAAGTCCAGAGAGCATGATAGATCTGATATACTCTGTATATACAAACATTTATTTGCTTATCATTCATCTCTTTTCACTAGAAAGTAAATTCCATTTAGGGTAGGAGATTTCACCTCCCACTTATTCACTGATGCATATCACAAGGACATAGCACCTCATACTTAATACTTAATGTTAGAAGACTTAATGGTTTTATATTATCTTGACAATGAAAAAATAAACTTAGGGGCACCTGGGTGGCTCAGTTAAGCATCTGACTCTTGATTTCTGCTCAGGTCATAATCTCAGGATTGTGAGTTTGAGCCCCACATAGGGACTCTGCACTGAGTGTGGAGCCTCCTTAAGATTCTCTTTCTCCCTCTCCCCCCTACCCCCATCACTCACATGCAAGCTCTCTTTCTAAAAAAAAAAAAAAAAAAAAAATTAAAGTGAATTATAATGTCTTCTACATTCTGGCCCTCTTGTCCTTCATTCATCTTATATACATGACTTTTTTTTGAAACAATAGGCTGCACCAATTGATATAATCCATATGAATGTGGATAATACACACAATTAAACAGTCTTTTTGTTTTGTTTTTTGTTTTATTTTGTTTTTTGCATAAGCTGGTTGGGCATATCCTTAGGATTTTATATTGTTGCTCTATTCTCAGAGTATTTCCTTTTGTCATGAGAGCCAGGAAAGAGGGGGACTGAATAACTCTTGTCTCTGGGCAATACAAGTAAGGACTCTCCTCTTTTTCATATGTTCTTTCGTGGCATGTCAAAGGCAAGATCTTCCTCCATGAGGAAAGTAGAAGAGAACATTGCTTATACCCATGGCAGCCCTGCCATCATCACAGACATGGAAGGATCCCATCAGGAAAACAGATTTGTTTTTCCTATTAATGAGAGTCTAAAGATTTGAGGAGTAAGGGTGGGAGAGGCATGCTTGTTCCCTTGTCTAGTCTATCAGTCTCTTAGATCAAGGGTTTTGGTGTGAGAACTAGCAGTTCACTAACCTTAAGTGTATTTAATACCCTCTTAAGGAGTCATCTGGGTTAAAGGAGCTAAAGTCAGGAGTTTGTGATTTATAATCAATAAAATGTCACTGCAGTTTCTGCAATGTTCAATAATGATAAACAGGAAGTATTTTTCCATATATATATATATATTTTTTGCAAGATGCAAGGCCGACAGTTGTTGGATATGTAAATTATACCCAGAAAATGTTATTTTCATCTGAGAAATAAATGGCTACTTGAGTAATGAGCCCAAAAGAATGAGCGATGACCATTAGTTTTTGCTTTCCCCATCTTATAAGCTCTTCTTGAGGAAAAACATACTATCACTATTGAAGTAATTACAATCGATGTCTGAGTTACAACAGGAGATAATCCATTTTCTTCTAAGTGACAAAACCAGAGCTGTCAGGAAAAATGGAAGTGCATAGGAATCAAGATAAAAAAATAGTATGAAGAATAAAAATGCTAAATAGTGACACAAGATTTATCATTGGATATAGAGGAAGTCACCATATAAAGTATTTGTCTGTTGATATGACCTTTTTTTTATTCCAGCAAAGATTAATATTAAACATTAAAATTATTTTTAAGGTATGTACTCTAAGAAATTCTACTCTAAGAAATTCTTAGGCTATTCCATTTCAATATTTACTGATGCTAAATTAACGAGTGCCACAAAAAGCTTGCAAAGATCATGTGAAAAGGCGATTACATTTTTAGTCAGACTGTGACCTTATTCATCTCATCTCATTGTATAAGTGCAAACAAGGAAATGGAATAAGGATGACAAATTTCAGCTTGAGCTATGGTGTTGTTATCCACGAGATGGTGGGACATAATACCTGCTATTAATCTAATATCATGTACTTTGGGCCATGTACTGAATGGATTACTGCACAGGCTTCCTTGGAAACACAGAGCTACATTACACCTTGGAGGGTGCAACTAGATGTTTCCTTCAAAGAAGGTCAGTAAGCAGTCAATGGGGTTACTTATAAGGCAAAAACTTGAAGCTTGGTAGACATGTCTTAGATTAAGAAAACAAAATACTTCCTCTTTGCCTGGGTGTAGCCTTCTTTTTGACTTGATGCCCTAAGAAAAAAAGAGACCAGAAATCTCTAGCATGCATCAGTAGTATGCATGTGCCTGGGGGCAGCAGGGTGTTATGTCCTGGCTGTGCAGATGCTCTGAAATTATTTTCTTCGGAGTGTTTCTTATATTCTTCAGTGTTCTATGGAAAGAAGACTTGAAGTCCCCAATGATGGAGGCTACTGAGGTTGAATTCTTTTTTTTTTTAAGATTTTATTTATTCATGAGCGACAGAGAGAGAGAGAGAGAAGCAGGCCCCCTGCCGAGCAGGGAGCCCGATGCGGGACTCGATCCCAGGACCCCGGGACCACGACCCGAGCCGAAGGCAGACGCCCAACCATCTGAGCCACCCAGGCGCCCCTGAGGTTGAATTCTGATCCCTCATTAGGACTAGAATAAAATGAAGACAACTGAGGAAGTTGGTGTGCTCTACTGAATAAAGAAAAGCATAACAGGCTGAAGGTATGCTGAGTAATTCACAGTAGAGCATCTACTACTAAGTGCTAGGTCTGCACACAGTGCAACTTAGTTGTATTTCCTACAAATGTCCTTGACCAAACTAGAATATAGGATATATTGTGATATATTAGCACATATGAAGCATAATATGTATATTTTACTACATGGAAAACTAAAGCAGGGAAGTATGGAAAATTAGAGCTACAACAGACCTTAGAAATCATTTATTTTTAACCTGGATTCCTTGGACTGCTTAGAGTCCAAAAGGTTGTTAATAGCAATTCAGAAGTTATTTTTAATATTTTAGGATGTCTAATGGAAATCATAAATTATCATAATCATAAAGCCTAACTGAATAAATATAACCGCAAGAGTCTTAAAAGATGTTACCACTGGTCGTTCCCTTCTTATACAAAGTTCTGAATGTGTCCACAATTCATAAAAATTTAAAAATGAAGACAGAATGTCTCCTAATCAGTGTAATATGACAGATATATCTTTCAAATCATAAGCACATATTGTAAAGGAAATTTGGGGTTGAAAATGTTGGCAGTCATTAATCTGGTTGAATCACAACTTCTTCTACCTTGTTCTCCTCACCATGTAACAAATGAGAAATTTGAGGCTAGGAATAATTAGTTCATTTACCCAATGTAATAGTGTTCATTAATGTTAGAGGTGAGACCAGATATGGGGTCTCCTGCATCCCACTAATTTCACTATCTATTCTACAGTACTATATGAGATATATGTACAAATTTGAGTTACAAAAAATCTAGATTTCCAAAATATTGCAAATTTTTATATTGTCATAGGGCTATATCTGTTCTCTCCTCATTAATTAAAAATGTCACTCTACTATACATGCATTCTCTATTTTAAAGTAAAACATATTAAAGAACAAAAGCATACACACACACATTGCTGCTAATAGAAGCACTGAGACAGATAAATGAGAAACTACTGAGAAAGAGACAAGTAAATATGACAATAGAGGTAAACTGTTATCAACTACATATGCATACATTTGCATATATACACATAAGCGTACATGTACATATATAAACACACATATATACACACACAGATACACACACATTCACATATATATGGCTATCTATTTGGTTTGCTCAGATGTCTATTTTTTATTGCAGCACAACATATTGTCTGATGCTGGATTTATGGTAGTAATAGCTGGTTATACTATTCCATAGAGATATTTTACACATTTCCCTCCCCTAACCCACTCACAGATCCCTTATTTCTCAATTGCTTTGTTCTGCATATCTTTAGTATGAAATTTTAAACTTGCCTGTATATGTAAAAATATGAGTAATTATTTATCCTCTTCTTAAAGAATGAAAATGCCATTTTGTATCTAATTTCCCACAATAGTTTACTTCAAAAAGCAAAAAGTCTATAATTCGACATCAGGATCAAGTAAGCCAAAAGAAAAAGAGATTTATTGCCCTACATGAGCAGAATGTCCAGGAACACAGCTAGACTTAAGGCATAATTATATTCAGGTCCTCCTGTGATGCTGTTGGAATTCTCTTTCTCACTATTGGCTTATTGAGAGCAGCCTTTCTCTACAGAGTAGAACAAATACCTTAAAAGACCTCAGCCAAATCTAGATCTACATGTTATCAGTTTATCAACTGCAAAAAAAAAAAAGTCTAGTCTTCACTAAAAGTTCAAGCAGATATTTTACAGGAAGATCTGTTTGTAGCCTGATGTGAGTCACATGTCAACCCATATGGAATGAAGGAGCCATGGTCAGCTGCCCCCTTATTAACACAGATGCATTGCTAGAAGTAGAGCTATTTTAGTACTGAGTTAGAAGGGAAAGGGGTCAGAGGCAGACAAAGCCCAAACTGCTAACTTCCACAGCACCCAGCACAGGAGTAGGCACAAATTTGCGTCTCAGTGAGTTGCATGCTTATTGAAATCATTTCTCATACAGTTATTACACACCACTTGCTTTACTAGAGTTCTATAAAGCTATTTTTTAAATAAACATTTAATTTGGACTTTCTAAATTTTATATTGTTTTTATTTCTTAATTATTTGTTACAAAATATTTAAACAAGTAAAATTATATGTTAAATAAAATTAAATTATAATAATTGATGTGTTTCACAAAAGGTTTGTTCTTGCCAACTTAGGCCAAATTTACAAGGATTTTTGGGGTTTTTTTCTTAAACATTCTTCATAGTTTTTTAAAAAATAAATCTTTCAAATAAATTTTTAAAATCACTTGTAGTCTCTGTGTAGTGTATCAGCTTATATTATAATTCTAGTATCTTTTGTTAACTTTAAGAGCTTGGATTAATGTGGGGTTAATAAATCAGAATTTGATAGCTGGTAATGTCTAATGAAGATAGAAATTACAAAACACTGGAACATGAAAAATGGTGATCTATATATTATAGTATGGTCAGTAAATAGGTTGAAAAAAAAGTACCTATATTTGCATACATTTGAGTTGAATTATTATGCATGCTTCTTTTTGAAAAAGTCTAAGAGGTTGTATGTAATGGTTCCAGATGACTAATAAATTAATGTATATGCCGTGTTGCTGTTGATTATCAGGGAAAAAAGAGTAATCTTATAAAGCAAAATTATCTGGTATCAGAATGTAAACAAATATAATGAAACAAATTTTATAACATCCAGTACAAGTAGATGTCTGAAAGGAAGTGATTTTTTTTTTTTTTTTTTTTACTTTCTTGTATAAGTAACTTTAAAAAGTTGGAAAGAACAAAATGTGCTGAACACTTTCAACAAGGCTGGTAAAATATTATAGGTATATTCATCAGAGGGACAAAGTTTAGTGATTCCTCTATTTCAAATAAATAAATAAATTTCAAAATCTTCCCATAGAACACTTACTGCCCTCAATAAGCCAATAGTGAGAAAAAGAATTCCAACAGCATCACAGGAGGACCTGAATATAATTATGCCTTAAGTCTAGCTGTGTTCCTGGACATTCTGCTCATGTAGGGCAATAAATCTCTTTTTCTTTTGGCTTACTTGATCCTGATGTCGAATTATAGACTTTTTGCTTTTTGAAGTAAACTATTGTGGGAAATTAGATACAAAATGGCATTTTCATTCTTTAAGAAGAGGATAAATAATTACTCATATTTTTACATATACAGGCAAGTGTAACAGATACTTTTGGAAACTCCACATCACATTTTCAAGAGAAGCAGAAACTATGAGAGCCTGTTGCACCTGGGCATGGGTAAACGCAGAGCACTGAAAAGTTGGTGCCCCTGAGGACAACCTTAGAGCAATGGAACAGAACTAGTGGATGTATGCTCCTACCCCTTATCCTTTGAACAGAGAATTCTGGAAGGCATTTTCATCTGTTTCCAAAGGTCTGGGGATATTGACCCCATATTGCCTATAGCAATGACCTTGATAATATACCTCTCTTTTGCCTTCCCTGCTTCCCTCTCTGATGCTTCCCACTACCTTGCTCTTATCTCCTAAGACCATCTCTGAAATTAACCACCTATACCCAAATCCCTGTGTTAAACAGTATAGAAAAAAAATAAAACAACAATTTGGAAATTTTTTTAAATCCCAAAAAGAAATACTGGTCTGTTAGTACATAGAATGTATTTATGAAAAATAAAGATGTATACTTTGCTTAGATTCTATAGGTTTCTTACATTACTGAACTTCATGTTAAGGTTTATATTTTTGCTATGGTCTTAAAACCATGTTTGTTTTTAAAATATATTTATAGTTTGTTACCTTCAAATAATTACAGTGTATTTTTATTAGCATTATTTTGTTTTTATTGAGTTATAATTGACATATTATGATATGGTACTTTCAGGTGTACAAAGTGATTTGATATTTTATACATTATGAAATGACCACCTTGATAGGTTTAGTTACCCTCTATCACTATACAATGTTATTACAATATTATTGGCTATATTCCTTATGCTGTACATCGCATCCCCATGATCCATTTATTTTACAACTGCAAGTTTGTACCTCTTTATCCTCTTCACCTATTTTGCCTGTCCCCACACATCCCCACCCCCAGTCCTCCCCTCCCCTTTCAGCAACCATTAGTTTATTCTCTGTATCTGAGTCTGTTTCTGTTTTGTTTGTTCATTTGTTTTTATTTTTTTAACTCCACATTTAAGAAATCATATGGTATTTGTCTTCCTCTGACTTATTTCCCTTAGTAGAATACCCTCTAGGTCTATGCCATGTCACAGATGGCAAGATTTCATTCTTTTTCATGGCTGAGTAATATTCTATTGTGTGTTTGTACATGTGTGTTTGTGTGTGTGTGTATCTCACATATTTATTCTTCTATTGATGGACACTTATGTTGCTTCCATATCTTTATAATAATACTGCAACTAACATAGGGGTAATGTATATCTTTTGAATTAGTGTTTTCATTTTCTTCAGATTAATACTCAGAAGTGGAATTGCCGGATCAAATGGTAGTTCTATTTCTGATTTTTCTGTGGAATCTCCATACTTCTTTTCATAGTGTCTGAACCAATTTACATTCCTACCACCAGTGTATGAGGGTTCCCTTTTCTCCACATCCTCACCAACACTTGTTATTTCTTGTCTTTTTGATAAGTCATTCTGACAGGTATCTCATTGTGGTTTTGATTTTCATTTCCCTAATGACTAGTGATGTACAGGAATTTTCCATGTGCCTGTGGGCCATTGAAACCATGTTTTAATAAATATTTCTGACTTAAATTAAGCTAGAATCCCTAAAAATGTGTTATTTATCATGTTTATTTTAAATAGTGCATATAACCATTCTTATCCCTAGTCACTTTTATATGATGTCCTGATCTTATATATGCTGGTAAATTTTGATATGAGTTAATGTTCAGGATCTAGATTCATAACCATAAAACTGTTAAAATAGCTTTTACACTTATTAGCTTTGTGAGAAGGCCACCAGGTGATAATAAATATTTGCTCCTTCATCATATAAAAACAGGGATGCTTGACATAATCGAATATCAGGTACTTCCCAGATTAATAATTAGCTCGACATTACTAAGAAAGCCCCCATGTTTACCACATAATGTGGAAAAACTTTCTTGTCATTAAACAAGCTCAACCTTCCTTGGTTAATAATATATTTTTTAAATGTTATTAGTAAGAACATGTGTATATTTTAGATTACATAGGGGTACAATCATGTGTCTGTACAAAGTCCTAAACACAGGACTTTTGCACAATATCTGTCAATAAATTGATTCCATATAGGAATAGCTACAGATGGTACAGATATATGGAGATAGTAACATAGCTTCAAGTATAAAATGCCTTTTCAGTTGTATAAGTAACACTGGCCTAAAAATCCCATTAAATCAATAACTTTATATCAGAACAACTCTAAACAAATGTATTTGGTCAAATCCATGCTTAAGAAACAGACTCCTGGCCACCGGAAAAGGCCATGGAAACAAAATTGACACCTGACCTGCTGCTGTCAATGATAAAGTTTGGTCTGTGACTTATGAAATCCCAGATTAAAGACAGTGATTAACATCACTTTACGGCAGCCTGGAACATTGACAAACATGGGCATCTCAAAGAAGGACTATCTTCTCCCATTATAGGTGCTGCAGAAGAAGTCTGTTAGAAGTGAATAGGATGGTTCTTGGTTCCTGATCATTGTTTTGCAGGAAGGAAAGGCTACTTTGCCCTACAAATATGCCAAAATTACAGTTCAGACATTCCCAGTTCAGACTCCCCAAATAAATGAACCCTGAGAAGTTTCTTCAAGTCTGACTCTCTAGAAAAGCTCAAAAATAATTTCTTGTTCTTAACATGTTTTACTTTAATAAATCAGACTTCTGATTATTGCCATTCTAGAAATAGATCATCTAATTAGTATGATAAGAGCTCTACTAAGCAAAAGAGTATCCTTCACATGAACTAATAATTACAATAAAATATGTCTAGCTCATAAAAATATACTCCTTGAATATAGATTGTGGTCTCTCCATAGCATTTTCCATTAAGAGTTGAAGGGCTCCTTGAAGAAATAGCTCATTTTGGGAGCTGTGAGATAGGACATACAAAAGAGGAGTCTGGAATACCTTGTACCACCAGATCAAAAGAATTCTTTCAAAGATAACAACTGTCAAATCAGGATGTCTCAGGCAAACTTGAAGAAGCTACCACAGGAGAGACAATTTCCCACAGATGGGACAATTTGAACATAAATAAAAATGATTGCAGCCGATTAACAAGGCAGTTCATGTTAATGCAGATATAGCACAATTTAAATAATGAAATCAATGAAGTCTGATCTGAATTGATTTAATCAATTCCCATTTATTACTGAATTGAATATTGTTTAGCATTATTGAAACCAAGCTCAGTCCTTCTGTACAAATGCCCTTAAGGTAGAATTGGAATCTCACATTTTACAGTTTTTTTTTTTTTATGTGTAGCCACTGTGCCAAATAGATCTTGCCTCTAAGCTAAGCAGCTTCTTTTACGACTCTGTATTCCTTGGTTGTGGCCTCTCAGATCAGTACTCTTATATGAGGAGAAGGCGATGAATAGAGGGGATAGTTCAAAATCTGTCATTTTTGAGTTTTCTGACTTAAAACCTGATTTTATTCTGAAGAATCAGAGATAAATGCAATAAAAGTTCACAAATCATTTTACCTCCCATCACCAATATATAGACAAATATTCATAATCATAATGATAATTAACTTCAAGAAATAAATATTCCATTTTAATTCCCAAACTGCTGTGACTATGGGTATGTATTTTTAAGCATTTCCACAGCTACTTAGATTTATTTATACCCTATTCTCATATCATACTTTAGGAAAATAAAAGCTCCTCAAAAAGGAAATAAAATTATACTGAAACACTGCTAGAGAAAAGGCTTTTAGAAGTACTAAAATGTAATCACATTTGACTAAGCCTTTACAAAATCTAAGAAGTATTACAAAATACTTCAAAGAGAATATACATTTGAAATAAAAATTTATCAAATCTCCTAATGCCTTTTCCCCCTACCACTTGTCACTAGATTTGGATTGTCAAAAACATCCAAATGCTTTCAATAAATTAGATAAAATGGATGTGTCTTGTCCTTCTATGGGTACTAGTGATTATCAGCCCCAATTTAGTTTATTTTTCTTTTTTTTTTAACCTCAATATAACCATTAATCCTACTTTTATGATACTTTCTGAATTTACTCTGGAGGAAGAAACCCTTCTCCACACGCTACATTAGTTCTGTTGATAAAACTAATTTTGCTACCAAGACACAGAAGTACAGCCACCAAGGACCTAGGCTAGCCAATGACCAGTAACAGAACTCCATACAACTCCAAACACACCCTCCACCATAGTGATAGGTTTTAAAAGATGAACACATTCCACAAGTTAGGATAATCCAAACCAATTCTGGAAATTGTGTTCGTTAGGTTTATAAATTCCAACCTCCCTTCCCACCCGGGCCAACAAGAGGTCACAGAGAGAGCAGTTGTCCAGGATATATGGCTATCAACAAATGATCAGATTCATCGAAGACCTAAAGTTCTTGCTGAACAGGAGAATGGAGCCAATTCAAAAGAAACAGCTGAGAGAAGCTGGTGTCATGATCTGGGTCCTAAATCAAGCTGTGCTTGAGGCTGGAAGCCCCCAGTACCTCAGAGATAATGGTCTCAGTGAGATCATATCCTTCTCTTGTTTGCTGGAGCTGTGAGGGTATTATGGGGTTGAATTGTATCTTCCCCAAAATTCATACATTGAAGTCCTAACCTCCAGTAACTCAGAAGGTATCACACCCTCAAATTAAGCCCTACCATATTTTTAACCTGAGGAATTAAAACAAACATTAATGAATTATGCATGCCTCCATCACTGCTGTAGAGAAATTAAATACTTATCACTTTAAAAATGATGAAATGACCTGAAAAAAATCATAATCCCTTCTTTTTTAAATGTGTTGGATGTATGGGTGTGTTCTTCTGAATAGAAGTCAATTATTTTGTTTATGTAACATTTTGAAACTGGATTCCCTGTCAATTAACAACAACTGAAATGTTCTGACTGACATATACTATTTCTGAATACAGTAATACTGAAATTATTTTGTTACCCCAATTGTCTAGATTTGCTTTATTTGGGACCCTGTAAAGTAAGCTGCAACTTATCTCATGACCCAAGCAAGAGCAGACACTTTGTGAGTGTTGACAAAACAGTGTTCTCTCTCAGCGATCATAGGAAAAAAATCCAAAGCAATGAAGCATGCATGCAACTTTGACAGTACAGATCTTGGCTTAATCATACACAGTTGTCCTTTGCTTTTAATAACTCAATTTCCCCAAAACTCTCTTGACAGTAAAACCTGGTAGTTTTCTTCTCTGGAACCTTTATGAAATGTTCACACTTAAGCGCCTGCACCCTTGAGACTTTCAACCCTCCACCTGAAGAGGTGGAGTTTTCTCTCAACCCTCTACTGAAATCCATTGCAAAGCAAAATCACTGCTGACTCTGGTGATAAATCACTATATTACAACCATCAGGGCATTTAATTTGTGCCTAAAAATCAATTGGGACTTGCTGATGCCAAAAAGCAATATATTGTCAGTTGGGGAAAAAAAAAAAAAAAAGACCTGGATATTACACTTCAGTGCAAGATGAACCGTTAGTCACCTTGATGACCAAGCAACATTTTAAGGGTTGTAAAAACCAAACAGACAAATTGTAAGAAAAATGTACTTTGACTTTAACATTGACATTTGTGGGATTTGGCTGGAGTATAAAAAAAAAAAAAAAAGATCAAATGGCTTTGGAGAAAAATGGAGAGATATATGGTGGTATTGAAGCTTGTTACAGAAGGAAGTGTGTTTGTTGGGGGTGGAGTGGGGGATGAGAGGAGGTTGATGGTTGTAATTCCTTGACTAAAGATCTCTAATTAGCAAATAGTGTTTGACTAAATATTAGCAAGTTATGTTATTAACTAATCCATCTATTCATTCATCAATTATTAGTACATCAAACACCATGACAGAATGTTGGAATCACAGCTATGTGCTACTGGCTAGAGAGATTTTACCCACATAATGAGAAATAGAGCTAGGTCTTAGTTTCTGCCAGAATTTACAACTGAATATGTGTGTGTGTATATAGATAGACAGATAGATAGATAGATAGACAGATAGATAGATATTTGTATCACAATTAAGATGAGAAACATTGCAAAGAAAGGATTTTAAATAAAAAGATTTATATCAACCATGATGAGGAAGGCATTAGGCATTTAAATGTTTATTGTGTGGCTGGCATTGCATAAGGCAAATAACACTTTTACCTTTGATTCTCCCTACCCTATGCAAGAAATATTATTAAAACCAACTTTATTATTGAGAAAAATAAGTTTTGCAGGTGAAGAATTACACAGCTTTTAAGAGGACAGCTATCCTTTGTTGTTGTTTGTTTTGTTTTTAAGATTTTATTTACTTATTTGACAGAGAGAGACACAGCGAGAGAAGGAACACAAGCAAGGGGAGTGAGAGAGGGAGAAGCAGGCTTCTCGCTGAGCAGGGAGCCCGATGCGGGGCTCGATCCCAGGACCCTGGGTTCATGACCTGAACCGAAGGCAGACACTTAACGACTGAGCCACCCAGGTGCCCCAATATCCTTTGAATCTATGTCTACTTTACTGCAAATTCTGCTCTTAACTTCCATATTTAGGAGAGAACATAAAAAGGAGGGGAACGGGGATCCCTGGGTGGGTTTGGGTCATGATGTCATGGTCCTGTCCTAGAGGAGTCAGGCTCTGTGCTCGGCGGGGAGTCTGCTTCAGGATTCCTTTTCTCCCTCTGCCCCTCCTCTCTCTCTCTCTCTCAAATAAATAAGTAAATCTTAAAAAAGAAAAAAAAATGAGGGGAACAGATAGTGATGCCAATGAACAAATCTAGCAAATGACACTTCTGCCATTAACAATGGAAATGCTTTTGTTGTTTAATGTGGTGATATTTAAAAATCTGGGGCATTTTTGCAGTCACACAGAAAATCTTGGAATCATGCTTTCTATGTATGTGATTTCGGACAAGTTACTTAGTCCTTTGAACTTACGAATTTATTCTGAAAATATTTATTAACTACCCATGAGCATAAAAAATACTATGGTAATCAAGACATAAGTCTCCTGGCATCAGGGAGCTAACACACTAGTTGTTGGGCAAAAGGTGGGGAGTTAAAATAAACAAATTAAGTAAAGTCATAATTTCAAATTGTGTCAAATGCTATAAAATCATCATTACTATTAAATATTATGTAAATAGGTAACTAGCAAGTAAGAGAAGAACAAAGTCATTAATTAAATGGAGTAATCAGGAATTCCCTTGCAAAAGCAGTAATATTTGGTTGAGATCTAAATAATGAGAAGGAGGGCACCTGGGTGGCTCAGTCGTTAAGCATCTGCCTTCGGCTCAGGTCGTGATCCCAACATCCTGGGATCGAGCCCCGCATCGGGCTCCCTGCTCTACAGGAAGCCTGCTTCTCCCTCTCCCACCTCCCCTGCTTGTGTTCCCTCTCTGTCAATCTTTAAAAAAAATAAATTTAAATAATGAGAAGGAGCCAGCCAGATGATACTCTTAGGAAATGGGTTATATATAAGTAATAAGAAAAAAGATTTAAGGTGGGAATAACCTTGACACTTTTTTTTTTAAACCTCGGCACATTTAAGAAAGGTTACAAAAAAATCAATCTTGCCAGAATGAAAATGAGATTAAGTAAGAAACGATATTTGGGGCCCAATCACATAGGGCCTTAGAATTCATAGTACAACAACATTTGGAATTTCCTATGAGTACTACAAGAAAGTATAATATTTTATGATGGCTATGAACTAATGTAATTTATTTCTTTACTTTAGCATCCCTCTGACTACTACTATATGAAGAATGGGCTGAGCTCAGGAAATAAAAAAGCAAGGAAAGAAATTAGGAGTCTACTATACTAGTTTCAGCAAGAGGTGATGGTATCTTGGTTCCAGGAAGTTAGTAGTGAACATGGTGATGATAGGGTTTGAGATATACTTTGGGGCACAGCCAACAAAGATTTGGCAAATTGACAGTTTGACCACAGGTTATAAGGAAAAGAGGAATTAAAGATCATTTGTAGGATTCTTTTGGCCAGAACTGTGTGGTTAGGAGGCGTGTTAAGTAGAAAGAGTGGAACTGGGTGTAGAAGAGATTTCTGTTGAAGTGGAGGGTAGGTGATATTAGTAGACACTTATTTTTTTGACCAAATTACCTTTGAAAAACCCACTAGACATTCAAATGGAGATGTGAGGAGGCAGGAAGATTTATGATTGTGGAGAGAGGGAATAAAAAGATAAGATGAATAAATAGGAATCCTCATCCTATTAAAAGTCATAGAACTGGGTGAAATCACTGGGAAAATGATGAAGTTAGAGAAGAGAAGGCCAATGCTTGAGCACTGGCATATATATAAACATTTAGAGCAGAAAGAGAAGAAAAATACTCAAAAGAAACCAAGAGATAAAAAGCCTGAAATTGAAGAAAAAACAAACAAACAAAACTAGAGAAATGTAGTATTATTGAGGACTGCAGAGGCAGAGAATGGACAACTGTTCAAAACACTGAGAATGTAAATGAAATAAGTACAGGAAACTGGCCATATGTCAAGGGCAATTGTTGGTGATACCAATAAATTGCGGGCAACAACGAGATACTCATGTTTAAATGAGCTGAAATATAGAAAATGATTACTTTGTTTATCTAATGCTGCATAACAAATTACCCCTGAAATTAGTGGCATAACACAATCATTTGTTATGCTCTTGGAGTCTGTGGGTCAGAAATTGAGGAAAGGCTCAGCTGTGCAATTCTTACTTGGGTCTCTTATGTGGTTACACTCAGATTTTGCTGAGACTATAGTCATCCCTGATGAGGCTGGGGGATTCAATTCCAAGGTAGCTCAGTCACACTTAAAGCAAGTTGGCATTGGCTACTGGCCAAAACTGCAGTTCCTTCCCACATGAGTCCCTCCATGGGATTGTTTTAGTGTCCCCATATCATGACAGATGGCTGTCCCCAGAACAAGTGCTTCAAGAAACCAAAAAAGATGAGCTTCATGGTCATCTTCCAGGGAAGCAGAAGCCTCAGAAGCCACACATCTTCACTTCTGCCATCCTCAAATGGTTATAAAGTTCAGTCCTAATAAGAAAGTAAGTTCTAATGTGAAAGGGGATTACATAAGTGAATAAATACTAGGAGGTAAGGATTCTTGGCAGTCATCTTGGTGGTTGACTCACACAGTGATAATAGGTTTTAAATTATTTAATACATTGCCTGAGATATAGTAGACATTCAGTAAATGATAATGCTCAGTTAGCCAAACTTGAAGTAAAGGACACAGTCCTTCAGATAGCCAAGTTTGCCCCAAAACCCAAATATCAACCCCAAGTTCAGGGGTCCCTAGAGCCAGCCTCACTTTCAGCCATTTGGCTATAAATTTGGGGTTCCCATGACCATCCTTAGGTTTGAAAATTTGCCAGAAAGACTTACACAACTTAGGAAAGTGTGATGCTTATGATTATAATTTTATTAGAGCAAAAGGATACAGATGAGAACCAACCAAAGAAGAGATGCAAAGGGCAGAATCTGAACTGCAAGGGTTCTAAACCTGAAGCTACTATATCCTCAAGAATGCATTATCCTCATCAGTATGTGGCAATATGCAGAATTCTGTCAACCCAGAAGCTCAACTGAGCTTCAGTGTGTAGTTTTTATTAAGACTTCATTATTTAGGCATGATTGATTCAGTTATTGCCCACGTCGTTGAACTCAATCTCCCACCCTATCATTGGAGGTCAAGCTGATTTTTCAGAGCCCAAAGCCTCAACCCTCTACTCACATGGTTGGTCCTTCCACCATGGCCACCTTGAGTCCTATCTGTTAGCATTAAACTAACAGTTGTGATCCAAGGGGCCCACCATGAATAACAAAGACAATCCTATTCCATGGGAAATTCCAAGGGTTTCAAGGTTAGCTCCCAAGAACATGGATAAAAGCCAGATCTGGGTAAGTTAATTCTTCACTCTTCAGGTAGATAGCATCATTGCCACTCCAGCTGTATACCTAGGTAGAATTATTAGAGAAAACAACATGATAGATGTCTGGGGGATAAAAGAAAATCCAACATCTGGGGTGCCTGGGTGGCTTATGATAGACACTGGGGGATGAAAGAAAAGCGAATATCTGGGGTGCCTTGGTGATTCAGTTGGTTAAGCATCTGCCTTTGGTTCAGGTCATGATCCCAGTGTCCTGGGATCAAGCCCTGCGTCAGTCTCCCTGTTCAGTCGGGAGTCTGCTTCTCCCTCCCCCTGTTCTTGTGCTCTCTCTCTCTCTCCTTCCCTCCCTCTCAAATAAATAAAATCTTAAAAAAAAAGAAAATCCAACATCTGCTCTTAGTGATTTCTTACTGCTAATTCCTAGTTTTTTTACTGTCTGATTTTATTCTATGTCAATAATCACTAAACATTGATACCCAGCAGCTTTTCCCAATTAGAAAGCTAAAGAATATGTAGGACCCAATTAATTTTCCTTGCAGCCCTGTGATTTAGTCAAGAAGACTATCATCCTGGGTTCAGTAATGTTCACATAAATATCACCAAAGCAAACAAAAGATTAGAACAAGTGGTACGTGGATGGTAAGAACTGAAGGTTACAGATCTGAAACTAACACATATATTCTCTATTTTTTGACCCGTGACACTCATTGTTCATGGTTTATCACTGTCCTCTTTCCTCATTTGATTCCCCTCTTTATGTCAGCAATTGTGAAAGTCTTTAACCTATCATGCTACATATACTTCCATTATGATGCCATTGTCATGAGACTGAGGTGTTATTTTCATAAAACCTTTATCTAATTTTAGATCTAAATAGAACTGGTAGGTATAATAAATCCATTATATATGGTTCTGGAAGAATCAGAGAGAAAGTCACAAAATCACCCCTTATAACTCTTTTATGCCAATCTACTGGAGAAGGTGTGGAGGAGTCAATGAAAGGGAGCCAGAAAGCATGTCAAGGTCAGTAAAAATTCAGGTAGCAGGTTGGATCTTCTTTTTCAGTGTCTTGTGAAATTAACATACACATGTCACTTCTCACATTTAATCCCTTAATGTATTCTGAAATTTCTCATCTCAGCCTCATTAATGAATGGAACTTTTATTTAGCACCAGCCATATCTTTATGAAAGAACAGGACACATTCTACAGAAGATCAATGTGTATACAACACAGACAGGCTTTAGCCAAGAAAGGGCTGATAGTCTAAGTTGTGCATCTTCTCTCTAGAATTTTCCTTCACCACTTTTCTCTTTATTTCCATGCTTTTCTCCAGACTACCAAGAATCCTCATTCCTTGTTATTCAATTTTAGTAATCTCAGACATATTAAGTTACCAAGAGTTTAAAATACTCCAAACTCCCTGAATATTTTGTTTAAAGGAGAAAGAAAATTTCAGGCTTTTGTGAAAGATAATTTTAAGCAGGCTCTTTCCTTGATGGTTTTCAAATTATAATATATATAGTCCATCAAAATATAAGCCAAACTTGACCAAATGAATTACAAGGGCATAAAAACAACTCTGAAAAATTATGTAGTTAACAGTAACAATAATCTTCATGTTTAGCCATTCTTAAGTAATCCTGTAGTTGAGAGGTGGGGGAGAAGTTCTAAATTTTGAGAACACAGAAGAGGACTTAGCCCAAATATAGAAAAAAAAAAAGAGAGAGAGAGAGAGAAAATACAATGAAATTCTTTGCTCTTCTGAGTTTGGCTTAATCTTGATTTAAGCTAAGCAGATGTTACGGTGAAAACTAGTTTTATATTTTCCTCAAAGTTAAAGCAATTCAATTCAAACAACTGTGGCTATTTTAAGAAGCCATTTTAATATCAATAATAAGGTTTAAGACATACGAACTTATAAACATTCAATGAAATGCTGTAATCTTTCAATTTATTTTCAGAGATAATCTACTAACTTATAGCAAATAAAATATATATTTTACCAGTAATTTACTTTGCCTCTAGGTTATTTCCCTTTTAACTTATACAACAAATAAATGTTAAATTGTAAGAGGAAAATGGACTTCTATCATGGAAATAAGATATGCTTAAGATATATATTTTCAAATTATTTTGGGACTTATACTTTCACTTTACATAAACTCACAATCATCATCATATGCCTTTGTTCACTTACTTTTCTGAAACTTACAAAATGTGGAAATAAATGTAATGTCAAAAATAAAATGGGAGAGAGGTAAGATGGCAGAGGAGTAGGGTGACCCTAAGCTTGCCTCTTCACTTGAAAACATCTAGATAAATATCAAGTCATTCTGAACACCCAAGGATTGACCAGAAGTCTTAGAGAACAAAGCTGCATGTCTACATACCAGAAAAACCACCAGTGGAAGGTAGGAACTGTGAAGAGTTGATTTGTGAGAGAAAAGAGCCTTGGGTGTTGCCTAGGGGGAGGGAGTAGTGATTGCACAGGGAGTAGTGAGAGAGAAGGAGGAGAGAGAGAGAAAGCGTGGGGGGTGAGTGATGGGGGAGTGAAAACACACGCAAGGAACTATGCAAGAAAACCATGCCCCACTGCCACTGACAGGGAAAAAGGAGAGGGTTATAATACCTCCAGTTTTCTATAAACAGCAGAGCACAGAGTCTGAAGTTTTGGAGTTCTGCAACATAGCCAGGTTTGGGCCTGAGGAGCATAGGGTGCTCTGGTGGGAGAGCAGGGCAGAGCCCCAGCAGTGGACAGCCTGAGGATCCCCAAGGTCACATGAGGAGAAGCAGTTCCTCTGCCTGGAGGACATTTGGTAAAGGTAATACAGCCTTTCTGCACGCAAAGGACCCTGCAGACACCATTGAACTCTCCAGCTCACCAGTATAGGAAGAAAGATGCTGGCTAAGGGCAGCAAGTCCTGGCACCAGCTGTGTGTTAAAATTTACCGAAAATTCTGAACCGCAACACGGTCCTGCGACTGCTTTCTGGGATAAGCAGACACTGGCTGCGGGACAGCTTACCAATATAGTAACAAAGACACCTGTTGACGGCAGCAAACCCTGGTGCCAGCTATGTATTATGATTTACCATAAACTTCAAACCATGGTGCAGTCATGAGGCTATCTTCTAGGATAAGCCTGCACCATCCACAGTGCAGGGAGATCCTTCCCCAGAGGATTATATGGGTCTTTGCCTCAGGGGTCTCCAAAGCGTGGGGTTTTGAAACACAGCTGCACCTGAGATAAAACACAGGCATGCTACACCATTTGGCAGGCAGACAGCTTGGACACGGACAGGGTGAAAGCAGGGATCTGACAGAAAGCAAGGACACAGGAGGGGTCACTGTTTGCACATCCGTGAGGGCTTACTGAAGAGGGGTGGCATGCATTTCCCACTGCAGAGATGAGAGAATAGTGAAGCCATTTCCTCCCCATGCCAACCAGCTTGAACCACCCCAGTGAGCTAAACAATGCCACCAGTAGAAAACGGAGCCACTACACCAAGCCCTGTACCCCTGCACCCTGCAGGCACGTATCCACTGGGCAAGTCTATCCAAGAATCAAAGCAGCAGGACCGTCCCCCAGAAGTCCAGCACAAACCCCTCACCCACACCAAGTCTACTGATAATAGAGTATACTGCGAAGTTTGGGTTCTAGGGGAAACAGGATCTAGTGTCCTTTGGGATTTTGTTTTTGTCTTTTTTTTTTTTAATACAGAAAGAGCAATTTATTTTACTTTATATATTTTTTTTAATTTTCTTTTTTTCTTTCTACATTTGTTCTATCAAGCTTTTTATAACAAGCAGACCAAAACACACAAAGGATATAGCTTCCTTTATGTATTTTTTATTTTTTGAATTTTTAGTTTTATATTGCCTTTCTTTTCCCCTCCAAAATGACAACACAGAGGAATTCACCCCCCAAAAAAAGAACAGGAAGAAATGATGGCCAGAGATTTAATCAATACAGATATAAGTAAGAGTCTGAACTAGAACTTAAAGCAGGAATTATAAGGATACTAGCTGGGCTTAAAAAAATGCATAGAAGACACGAGAGAATCCCTTACTACAGAGATAACTAAAATCTAGTCAGGCCAAAATTAAAAATGCTATAACCAAGATGCAGAATGGATACCATATAAACAAGGATGGACAAAGCAGAGGAATGAATCAGTGATATAGAAGATAAAATTATGGAAATAATGAAGCTGAAAAGAAAAGGGAAACAAAGGTAATGGATCACAAAGGAGACCTAGGAACTCAGTGACTTATTAAAACAGAATAACATTCATATATAAGGAGTCCCAGAACATGAAGAGAGGGAAAAAGGGGCAGAAGGTTTATTCAAACAAATCATAGCTAAAAACTTCCCTAATCTGGGTAAAGACACAGGCATCAAAATCCAAGAAACATAGAGAACTCCCATTAAGTTCAACAAAAGCTGACCATCGCAAGGCATATCATAGTCAAATTCACAAAATACACAGACAAGGAAAGAATCCTGAAAACAGCAAGGGAAAACAAGTCCTTAACCTACAAGGGAAGACAGATCAGATTCGCAGCAGATCTGGTCTACAGAAAATTGGCAGGCCAGAAGAGAGTGAAAGGATATATTCAGTGTGCTGAAATGGAAAAATATGCAGCCAAGAATACTTTATCCAGCAAGGATCTCATTTGGAATAGAAGGAGAGATAAAGAGTTTCCAAGATAAACAAAAACTAAAAAAGTTCATGACCACTAAACCAGCCCTGCAAGAAATATTAAGGGGGACTCTGAGTGGGGGGAAAAGACTAGAAAGGACAAGAGAACATCATCAGAAACACCAACTCTACAGGTAACACAATGATGCTAAATTCACATCTTTCAATAATCACTCTGAATGTGAATGGACTAAATGCTCTGATCAAAAGACATAGGGAATGGATAAAAAAACAAGATCCATCTATATGCTGCCTACAAAAGACTCATTTTAGACCAAAAGACACCTGCAGATTGAAAGTGAGGTGATGAAGAACCATCTATCATGCTAATGGCCATCAAAGGAAAGCTGGAGTGGGCGCCTGGGTGGCTCAGTTGGTTGGGCGATTGCCTTTGGCTCAGGTCATGATCCTGGAGTCCCGGAATTGAGTCCCACGTCGGGCTCCCTGCTCAGCAGGGAATCTGCTTCCCCCTCTGACCCTCCCCCCTCTCATGCTCTATCTCATTCTCTCTCAAATAAATAAATAAAATATTAAAAAAAAAAGAAAGGTGGAGTAGTCATACTTATATCAGACAAACTAGCTTTTAAAACAAAGGCTATAACAAGAGATGAAGAAAGCATTATATCATAATTAAGGGGTCTATCCATCAAGAAGATTGTAAATATTTATGCCCCCAACTTGGGAGCACCCAAATATATAAAATCAATTAATAAACATGATAATAATAAAATAATAGTAGGGGACTTTATCACCCCACTTAAGGCAATGGACAGATCACCTAGGCAGAAAAATTAACAAGGAAACAATGGCAGAAATAAATGATATGGAAACAAACAAACTCAGTAGAACAGATCAACAAAACTAAGAGCTGGTTTTTCAAAAGAATTAATAAAATTGATAACCCCTAGCCAGACTTACCAAAAAGAAAAGAAAAAAGGACCCAAATAGATAAAATTATGAATGAAAGAGGAGAGATCACAACTGATACCACAGACATACAAACACCTATAAGAGAATACTATGAAAAATTATATGCCAACAAACTGGGCACTCTGGAAGAAATGAATAAATGCCTAGAATCTTCCAAATTACCAAAGCTGAAACAGGAAGAAATAGAAAACTTGAACGAAGCCATAACCAGCAAAGAAATTGAATCAGTAATCAACAATCTCCCAACAAACAAAGTCCTGGGTCAGATGGCTTCCCAGGGGGATTCTACCTGACATTTAAAGAAAAGTTAATACCTATTCTTCTCAAACTGTTCCAAAAAAATAGAAATGGAAAGAAAACTCCTAAACTCATTCTACGAAGACAGCATTATCCTGATTCCAAAACCAGAGAAAGATGCCACTAAAAAGGAGAATTTTAGGCCAATATCCCTAATAAACATGAGTGCAAAAATTCTCAAAATACTAGGAAATTGAATTCAACAGCACATTAAAAGAATTATTCACCTGATCAAGTGGGATTTATTCCTGGACTTCAGGGGGTGGGGTTAATATTTGCAAATCAATCAACGTGATATACCACATTAATAAAAGAAAAGAACCATATGATCCTCTCAACAGATGCAGAAAAAGCGTTTGACAAAACACAGCTTCCATTCTTGATAAAAACCCTCAGCAAAGTAGGGGCAGATGGAACTTACCTCAACAACATAAAGGCCATATACAAAAGACCCATAGCTAATATCATCCTCAATGGGGAAAAACTGAGGGCCTTTCCCTGCATTGAGGAATAAGACAAGGATGTCCACTCTCACCATTACTATTTAACATAGTACTAGAAGTCTTTGCCTCAGCAATCAGATAACAAAAAGAAATAGAAGGCATCCAAATTGGCAAGGAAGAAGTCAAATTTTCACTCTTTGCAGACAACATGATACTCTATGTAGAAAACCCGAAAGACTCCACCAAAAAATTGCTAGAATACATGATTCAGCAAAGTGGCAGGATATTAAATCAATGTGCAGAAATCTCTTGCATTTCTATACACCAATAATGAATCAGCAAAAAAAGAAATCAAGGAATCAATCCCATTTGCAATTGCACCAAAAATAGTAAGATACCTAGGAATAAACCTAAGTACAGATGTAAATGATCTAAACTATAGAACACTTATAAAAGAAATTGAAGAAGACACAAAGAAGTGGAAAACCGTTCTATGCTCCTGGATTAGAAGAACAAAGACTGTTAAAACGCCTACTACTCAAATCAATCTACACATTTAATGTAATCCCTATCAAAATACCACCAGCATTTTCCACAGAGCTAGAACAAACAATCCTAAAATGTGTATGGAGTCATACAAAGACCCCAAATAGCCAAAGCAATCCTGAAAAAGAAAAACAAAACTGGAGGCATTACAATTCTGGATTTCAAGCTATATTACAAAGCCATCGTCATCAAAACAGTATGGAACCAGCAAAAAAACAGACATGTAGCTCAGCGGAACAGGACAGAAAACCCAGAAATGGACCCACAACTATATGGTCAACTAATCTTGGACAAAGCAGGATAGAATATCCAATGGACAAAAAGACAATCTCTTCAACAAATGGTGGTGGAAAAACTGGACAGCAACATGCAGAAGAACAAAACTGGTCCACTTTCTTATACCATATACAAAAATAAATTCAAAATGGATGAAAGACCTAAAGTGAGACAGGAATCCATCAAAATTCTAGAGAACACAGGCAGAAACGTCTTTGACCTTGGCCTGAACAACTTCTTACTAGACATGTCACCAGAGGCAAGGGAAACAAAAGCAAAAAACAAATTTATTGAGACTTCATCAAGATAAAAAGCTTCTGCACAGCAAAGGAAACAATCAACAAAACTAAAATGGAGCTTGTGGAATGGGAGAAGATATTTGCAAATGACATATCTGATAAAGGGTTAGTATCCAAAATCTATAAAGAACTATCAAAAAACCAAATAATCCAGTTAAAAAATGGGCAGAAGACATGAATAGACACTTTTCCAAAGAAGACATCCAGATGGCTAACAGACACATGAAAAGGTGTTCAACATCACTCATCATCAGGGAAATACAAATCAAAACCACAATGAGATACCACCTCACACCTGTTACAATGGCTAAATTAAACAACACAAGAAACAACAGGTATTAATGAGGATGTGGAGAAAGGGGAACCCTCCTGCACTGTTGGTGGGAATGCAAACTGGTGCAGCCACTCTGGAGAAGAGTGCAGAGTTTCCTCAAAAAGTAGGATCCAGCAATTGCACTAGTAAGTATTTACACGAAGGATACAAAAATATAGATTTGAAAGGGTACATGCACCCTGCTGTTTATAGCAGCATTATCAACAACAGCCAAACTATGGAGAGAGCCCAAATGTCCATCGACTGATGAATGGACAAAAAAGATGTGGTGTGTGTGTGTGTGTGTGTGTGTGTGTGTGTGTGTAATGGAATATTACTCAGCTATCAAAAAGAATGGAATCTTGCCATTTGCAATGACCTGGATAGAACTAGAGTGTATCATGCTAAGTGAAATAAGTCAGTCAGAGAGACAAATACCATATGATCTAACTCATGTGGAATTCAGGCAATAAACAGATGAACATATGGGAAGGGGGAAAAAAGGAGAGAGCAAAAAATCCCCGTTAGAGACTCTTAACAATAGAGAAGAAACTGAGGGTTGATGGAGGGAGGATGGTGGGGAATGGGCTAGACGGGTAATGGGTATTAAGGAGGGTACTTGTAATGGGCACTGGGTGTTGTATGCAAGTCATGAATCACTGAATTCTACTCCAGAAACTAATATTGCACTGTATGTTAACTAAAATTTAAAAATAGATAAAAATACACACACACAGGGCGCCTGGGTGGCTCAGTCGGTTAAGCGTCTGCCTTCGGCTCAGGTCAGGATCCCAGGGTCCTGGGATCGAGTCCCACATCGGGCTCCCTGCTCTGCTGGGAGCCTGCTTCTCCCTCTCCCACTCCCCCTGCTTGTGTTCCCTCTCTTGCTGTCAAATAAATAAAATCTTTAAAAAAAAAAAATACACACACACAAAGTATAATATGTTTGCATTATTTTGTAATAACCTTGAACATTTTTTGAATTCTAGAGCTAGAAATATAAACTGAAAAAAATATCTTGGTCATGGTAACTATGTGGGAGGAGAGTTTTCTTATTATATTCCTGCATTCAGGTACAATTCTTATTCAAGCTACATATTTATATAGTTTGTTATTCTGCTATCTAAAATCTTTTACATCTTAAATGTTTTCTTTGTGATTTTTTGTAGTTATGACAAATAATAGATTTACACATTTAGAATTGTGATTTCATTTTTTATCTCCCTATCTAAAAAAAAAAAAAATCCTTGCTTTCCTAGGCAAGCAGCTTCCCCAACCAGAACACATCATTACTCAATTCTTACTTCCATTACAAAACTTAATGCATTCCATTTTAATTTTTTTTTATTTGCTTTCTGAACTATAGAGAAATAAATGAACATTAATGGAAATACATGACTTTGGAGTCAGAGTAATTAGATAAATTTTAGTTCTGATACCACCTTTGTGACCAAGGACATGTTTAATATTGCTGTTGCTCAGAAATTCCAGGTATAAAATTGAGAATACTAATAAGTATACTTTTTCAAAAGCATATTTGTTAATGTTAAGCATAATATTTGTAAAACATCTATACTATTTTAATTTTATCCAATTAACAATAGCTTTATTAATATAACAACAAATTCTTCTCAATCTTCAATTTTAATTATCTAGCAGGGAAATTGACAAATAAAAAGTACTCATTAGATATTCATGAAACTGAACTGAGCTGTCAGTGTCCAGGGGTTTACAGGATCATTACTGTGGCTACCATTCATGTATCAATTAATCCGTTTCCTCCTATTGTTAACAGACATTCAATCCTCAACCCTTGAGCCACAGGAGTGATCATCTGACCCCATAATGGGCTATTAATAGCACCCAAGGACTCTAGACCAAGTGAATAGCCTGGAGATGGGCTCATGATCTAAACTAGCTTGCAGCCTTTACCTGGGGATTTTATATATTGGAATTGGGTGGGGGAAAGTGAGGTGTGACCTCTCCTCTTAGGTTTCCAAACTTGATTTATGTAACCTTGATGTTCCTTCTATCAAGGAGATTTTTGCTTATGAAATGCGTGGATATGGGCTAAATACAAAGTTGAAAAAATGAAAAATCACTAGTATTTTGTGCTTGCATGTTATGTATGTAGGGGGGCTGTGTTTAGGAGAAGGAAGGAGGGAAGGCAGAAAGGAGGGGGAGGGAGAGAGGGTGATAGAGAGAGGAAGGGAGAGAGAGAGAGAGAGATGATAACATAGGTATGTGAGTGCCTAGATCCAGGTACTCATATACCTATCCCCTTAGTGCTTGGTTGTTACTTGAAATGTAAAGATTCCTGAAGAATAGCTATGGGGGGGGGGGGGAAATCAACATTTTCAAATTGAGGAAAGCTGACTTTTTACCTTGATTACTTTTAAAACCTTGAATACATTTAAGCATTTAAGTTGTTCATGATGGTAGGGCAATATATTCCTGAGAGGTCTTTATTTCTGAATAAAATAGATAAGATATAGTCCATAGTCTGTTTCATATATTTATAAATGATTTTCTACATCCTTTTGTTTCACAGCGCTCACAGCATTAAAATACATGAAGGATTTGATGCTTATTACTTTCTAATAGGTTTCTAAATTTAAAGTAGGCAAAATTTCTTTTTTTTTTTTTAAGATTTTTTTTTATTTTGACAGAGAGAGACACAGCAAGAGAGGAAACACAAGCAGGGGGAGAGGGAGAGGGAGAAGCAGGCTTCCCGCCGAGCAGGGAGCCTGATGCGGAGCTTGATCCCAGGACCCTGGGATCATGACCTGAGCCGAAGGCAGACGCTTAACGACTGAGCCACCCAGGCGCCCCAGTAGGCAAAATTTCTTAAGGCATGTAAATTTAAATGTTATTCAAAGCAAAAATCTCATATTGGCCACCATGTTTATTTAAATTATACTGATACATATTAACAGTGAAAGGAAAAACTACGCTACTTGACTGTTTCTATTATATATTACAAAAGATTTCAAGTTACATCAATTATTTTTCTAATATTTTGTGAAGTATTTGGCATCTAGTATTGTTTTGTATTTTTTTCTATTTACTCAGCTCTTACCTCAGTATTTTAAAAAATTCTGCACCTAGCAAAATAAAATTTGGCAACCACACCACCATACCCTTCCTCCCACATCTCAATCTATCTACATATCTACTATAACTTCAAATCCAGAACTACTAGTCTTCTATCAGTAACCACTTCCCTTCCATTCATTCTGCTCCCCCCCAACACACACACAATTTCAGTATGTTCTTATATCACTTCTGAGGTTGGCATTTTGTTACTACCTATATTTCATTAGCCCTCCCCAACTAACAATGACAATTACAACAAAAACAAAAATAGCAAATATTTTTTTTGTTAAGACTTAACATGTTCTAGCCACTGATCTTAGCACTTACATAAAGTAACTCACTGAGTCCATCTCTAGAACACTTGTATGCTCTTTATTATTATTAGCCCCATTTCACAAATGAGAAAATGAAGGCTCAGAGAGGGTTAGTGACGTGTCTAGAGTCACACATCTAGAGAGTAGCTGGGTCAAAAGCCATACCCAGGCAGTCAGACTCCAGATCTTAATCACTAAACAGACTACATTTTTGTTCAATCCACACAGATTATATGTTTCCAAACTCAATTGATAACATTTATGTATTTCTTAATAACATTTATGTATTTCTTAAATGTACTTTTTAATTTACTTTTTCCATTTTTATGGTTAATCATTTTTTAAAAAGATTTTTTGGAGAGGGAGCATGCACATGCGTGAACAAGTAGGGGGAGGGGCAAAGGGGGAGGGAGAGAAGCAGACTCCCCGCTGAACGGAACCCCACACAGGGCTTGATCCCACGACCCTGAGATCATGACCTGAGCCAAAATCAAGAGTTGGACACTTAATCGACTGAGCCACCCAGGTGCCCCTATGGTTAATCTTTATATTTTCACCTAATCTATGCTTTGCCAGCACATTTTATACCTTTTTCCTAATCTTTGCAGTTTCTGTATGAGGCATAGCAATTCCATTTTGTAGATGTAATAGACTTCTGTCTTAATTCTCACTTTAGTACAATTGATCTTACACTTTTTTTTTTTTTAATTCAAGTCAGATAACAACACTTCTAAATCCTTTGATATCTTAGCATTCCATCTGGAATAAAATCTAACATGGTATAACATGACCTATATCATTCTACCAAATCTGGTCTCTACTTACCCCATGAGAATCATCCCATATTACTCCATCCTCTCCCCTTTCTCCCTTTTCAACTTCCTGCCCAACAACCACCTTACTACACTCAAGCCTGAGCCAATGAATCCTTCTTCTCTTTCTGAACATTTGCACTATTTATACTTTTTTTTACCTGGGATTCTCTGTACTCCTGGCTCCTTCCCATGCTTCAGATCTGAATGGCATTTTAGAGACTGTTTCCCTAATCCAGTGGTTTCCAATTTGTAGTCCTCAGAGCATCAGCATCAGCATCACCTGGGAACTTGTTAAATAGTAGATTCCAGTCCCAACTCAGATCCACTGATTTAGAAAACCTGGGCTAGAGCCCAGGATTCTGGTGTTTATAAACCTTCCAGGTGACTTTGTTGTATGTTAAAACTGGTGAGCCACCTACTGCACCCTAAACTAACAAAATCCACTTCTTACCAGCCGCGCTGTATCAAATCACCATATTTTTTTTTTTTACAAAGCTCGTATAACTGTCAAGATGATGTCATGCACTGTGTGTTTGTTCTTTGTTCAGTAGTCTATTGTCTAGATCCACTCTAGATCTAGATTGAGATTAAATTCATTAGTTCATTAAAGTGGGGTCTTTGCCTTTCCAGTTGGCACAATAAGCAGGTATTTTATTTTGAGAAGTGATCCCAGGGAACAGGAGGGCAACACAGATCCAGGGAGAGCCAATTAAAGAGTATATGATTGAGCTGCTTCTTGCTGTGGGCAATTGAGGCTCAGTCCTGCTGGGAACTCTGAAGAATCATGCCAGGGGACCCCCAGAATTGGGCATCTAAAACACAGAAGAGGGCAATATTTATGCACAGTCTTTACCCCTATTGGACAAGGGCTATCCCAGGGAATATTAATGCCCTCACACTTCTAGGTCTATTCATGAGCTGGAAGAGCTGTGCACAAGCCAGCGAACACCAAAGAAGCCAGAGAAGGAAGTACAAGATATTAACTCACTAATGAGGACATGCTGTCAGGTAACACCAGCATGCCGTTGATGGTCACAGCAACACCTGGAGCAAATAAATAGGCTGTGAGGATGGGAAGCATGGTAAAAGAGATAGATGTCTGACATACTTTATAACTATGGTATCTGCATTGGCTAAAAAATGCCAAACTCCTGGTAGATCCTTAACAAATATTCCTTCCATAATAAAGTCAATCAATGACTCAGTCTATTAATAGATATATACACAATTGGGATAAGGCAGAGACAAAACTTAACCCAGTTGTGATAATTTACTGAACCCATGCATTGTTTCTTATCCAGCTGCCTTTCATTTATAAAATTAATGAAATTAATGTAAACAGTTTAATTTTGATGATGATTTGATAATGCATAAGGGAAATCTACATCTTCTACTACTCTCACATTGTCAGGGAACTTACAGAAGTTCCCAGCTATAGTGATGATGTAAAATAAGGTCTTGTGGAAATGCAAAATGAGAATAACCTGTTACCATGTAGGACAGTAGCACTTAAACTTTAGCGTACAGCATAATAAACTGCAAGATTCATAAAACACACTGATGGACCCCAACCCCAAACCTTTTGATTCAGGAGGCCTGAGGTGAAGCCCAAAAATTTGCATTTCTAACAAGTGTCAGTACGGCCTGGGGACCATACTTTGGCAACTACCTAAGAAATCAAGTACAACTACATGCAACTCATTCCTATATTTTACCTGAGCTTTGATTCCTGTAAGCTATCATTTGCTTAGATATCCAAAGGTTAGCTTTCAAATCATAGTTCATTTTTAATAAATATATTTAGAATTGTGTTTTTATACCAAAAAACCTAAATATTCCCCTGAGAAGAATATCTTTGGCTGTTTTCCCAATTCATCGTCCCATGATTTATTGAAGTTATTTAGAACTTGACATCTAGATAGTTTTTGGTTTATTTGATTTGTTTGTTTCACTTAATCATCCCTATTACTTATTTGGATTTTTTCTCAACGGCTGCATTGCATTTCATGGTTGCGTTATCATTGCTTCTATAATAGAATCCCTTTTAACCAACTTCATGTCATGAGCTCACAGAATTAGCCACCTTTCTTCATTCCCTCAATAACATACAATGACTTTGCAGCCTTTTCTTCAGTGTGTGTACTGGGTAGAAACCATGCAAAACAGGAGTTGAGGCCAATGCTAAAATGTGAGTAGCTTAAAACATGAGTGCAGTATCCAGGCAGACATTCTGATTAGCTCTGTTACTGATTGCAATGCTGATCTGGAAGTTAAAAGGCAGAACCCCTTGTCACTCCACTGGAGTTGCTGGACATGTGGAAAGTATGGCCAGAGAATGACAAAGGCAGGCGTTAGATACCATTATTTTATATTTCCTAAAGATGAAAGAGACAAAGTCCCTCCTGGTCTTAGTAAATGTCTTTACACCAACCTTCCAATTTACATGGCACATAACCTAGGAAATTGACTCTACACTTAACATGCTGCGTGTACTAAGAAAAATTACTTAAGTCCCCCAGATTTCCCCTTCTATATTTTAAAAATGGGTTAGTTCGAACTCCATAGAGTTATCATAAAAATTAAATGGAGAACAATCTCTATAATTTACCTGACAAACTTTCTGGAATATATTAGGTGCTCTATAAATGTTAACTCCGAATATTGCAATGGTGACAATGATGATAATTTTTTATATCCATATCTATTTTTTACACCTACACACTTATTTACGTGTGTATATAGTGCTACGTTTGTATCCACTTGTATATTGGATGCCCACCAGTCAAAGAGCACTGGGAACATGCAGATAACAGCACAAAGTTGGGCTTATCATCTATTTAAATAAATATGCTCATGGATGCATAAATGTATACTGTTGCAACAAGGGAGACCACACACTTTTGGGAACCAGAGGATGACTCAGTAAGAGGTTACTAGGGGAACCAGTTAGACTTATTTTAGGATTTGGGCTTGTGTTAGGTTATTTTAGGGAGATTCAAGGAAGCATGGGTTTTCTCTGTATTGGATACTATCAGAAAGGAAGGCATTTCTATTGCTATCTTAATTGTAAAGAAGATAATTAGTAAAGAAGCAGTAGTTACACATCTTAGCTGGGTAAGGGGAATATTTAGAATTTGGGGGGGCTTCACAATGTTCTTGATTCTGTCTGAGTTTAACCATGATTACAAAGTGGCTATGGTTTTTGTATTTATCTTGCTCTGTTATAATGAGTAAACACATGTAGTGTTGGCATCCTATGAAAGTATCTATGGTCAACAAGAGAATATGGTAACATACCTGTAAATCTTACTCTTTCTCTTTCTTTCTCTCCAATACCCTCTCTAAACATACACATTTATGCGTCCATGAGCATATTTATTTAAGTAGATGATAAAGGTCTATTTTATTCATTATTTTAAATATCCTGAACTATTTCCAAAAACAAAAACAGGAAGAAATGGTTGAGATTATTTGCAATATGACCAAGAATAACTGAAAAGATTAACACTAGAATTAAAAAAGAATGGAGAGTGAAAGAGAAAGGAAGAGGGGCCACTGACAGTTAAGTTTTATGTATATATGCTCATATGTTCAAATACACTTTGTTTCCTCATCCTATCCTTCCCATCTAGACAACCATGTCTAGACAAATTAAGCAAGTCTGTCCTTCTCTTCCTGCTTTAAAATCTTCACATTTGAACACTGTGTTCCTTTTTCCCATTAAATTTGATTCTATAGGCTCTTTTACTTACATCACGTGGTCTCAAGCATCCTATGAATAATCCTGCCACTGAGGTACCCCGCCTGACTTGTACAACTCTTGAAGAGCGACCAAGTTTACATCTAGGCCAAGATAATGGTATCTGACCTTGAGTACCTTTTCAATATTCTCCCTATAGTATTTTTTTTTAACCTGTTTTGTGGGATTTGTAGCATGTAATGAAATTGAAGTTAATGCTCAATGCCACTAATTTATTTGTATAAATATACATGAATATATAATCCATAATTTAAGTGAACTATGAAATCAAAGAAAATGCATAATGAGAGAAATTTTCCAAAGCCTAAATTTTCTTTTTTTATGACTATAAAGGGCCTCCTAAAACAACTAAGTTAAAAACTAGTCATCTTTGGAGAAGTTAGTGGAACAAATTCCTTTGGAAAATTTAGAATAATGTCATTCTTTTTCACTCAATGTATTCCTTTTTGCACTTAATATTTAATTTTAGCTAGATTGAAAATTCTAGAAAAACATAATTTAAAAATCTTTTTTATTTTCCTAAAGACAATCCAGTTGCTCCAACTATACAGACATCATAGAATTAGATAAACAGTGACCTTGTGGGAAAAAAAGTTCTTAATCAGAAAATATTTCTTTGTTATATAAATGCTCTACCAAGTAGTAATAATGATATCTCTACGCTACCCAAATTGTGTTCTTATTCAATGGTATCAATTTGATAATCTCTACCCCACAGTACACTTTCCCAATCAATGTCTCCAATGAGAGTGAATGAATGAATAAAATAATCTGCCCTTCAAATCCAAGGAGTCTAAGTGATTTAGCAGGATTTGAGAAATTTTATGTTTTTTTTTATTCTAGAAGATAAAAAAAATAGAAGTGGAGATTCACACTCAAGTATAGAAATAGAGATTTTGTTGTTGTTTGTTTTTAATTTTTCTGAAATGTGGTTGGCAAAATTCACCTGCTTCATTCCTCACTTCCTAAACAGGACCACCTCCTAAATCACTGGCCATATATTTTCTCTCTTAGTTTTGAAATATTTCATTAACTTTCCTCAGTTACCTGGAAACTTTTCTGACTTCCAAGGTAAATGTCACTCACTATAATATAGAGCTTTGTTTTCTTGTTAGAAACTCCATTGAAATTGAAGGCAGCTATTGACCTTCCTGCTTGAAATAACTTTTCATAAACATGGAAGCTTCTAATGTCCACATGAAATAATATAAACTGTTTTCACCTTTCTTATAGATTCTACTTCCAGCTCTGTACTTATTTTCATACCTCCTCTCTGACCCATCTTTAATTCCTGCACAATTCTCTGGAAATGAAGAGTCTCAGCCTGCTCAAATGAATCTAATAAGGTCATTAATCATATTGAAAATAACTTGCTTATTATACTCAAGCTTAATCCATTCTAGTAACATGAGTGGATATTATATAAATACCCTATGTTAACTTCTTTTCCAGGAGATGCCAATTATTTCACTCCAATGAACAATATAAGAACCTCCTCCCCTCTCCCCCAATAATTCCACGGAATTGTCAAATTTGTTCCACTTGGAGACACAGCAAGAAGCACCTGGTTGGGCAAGGCATATCATGATAAATGTCAAGGGGAGGAGAGGATGCAGCACGCAAGGACAATTTCCTTCCTTTCCCAACACCAGAAAAATGAAAAAAGCTTACATAATACTCCTGCCCTATGCACATATATATATGCCACTTATAACTATAAAAAAGAAATGATAACTGAGATAATGTACAATTTTACATAAATGAGAAACTCTGAAATTCTATTTTCTATAGATTGCTATTTCAATTGTATGTTGAGATTATGTTTAAAACAAATTGAATGTGTGATTACTTTTTCTCTCCGAAGTGGGTGGGGTTTGGCAGAAAAAAATTATAGTTACTGAAAATATAACAATATATATTTTCTCGTATACCCTAAATGTAGTATGAATGGAATAGCCTGACCTCATTATGCTAATAATAATGAATTGTATAGAGAAGGAAAATCTATGGAGATAGAAAGATTTGTTGTTGGCTGGAGTTGGGGATGGGCACAGAGATGAACTATAATAGGAATGGGAAATGTCATTGCAGGATGAAAATATTCAGGAATATGAGTTGCTCAGCAATTGCGTAAAATCACAAAACTAAATCATAGACTAAGCTAAAAAATATCTTTCAATGTATTGACTGAATATAAATAAATAAGTATACATTTGAAAAAGACTTAAACTACATGGGTATCTAAAACAGAAAAAAACACCTTGTTTCATTTCTACCCAATTGTCCTTCCTTTTAATGTCTATAAAAAAGGCTAGTACATAGTAGGTGTTCATGAAATATTTTTTGAACAAATAAAAGAGAGTTAGGGAGAAAGGGAATGTGGGAAAAAGAAAGGAGGCAGGCAGGAAGGAGAAGGATAAGAGACCAATGTTTTCCATTCATCCTTCTAGTACTTTTTCTTTTTTTTTTTTTTTAAGATTTTATTTATTTATTTGAGAGAGAGAGAATGAGAGAGAGAGAACACATGAGAGGGGATAGGGTCAGAGGACGAAGCAGACCCCCCGCGGAGCAGGGAGCCCGATGCGGGACTCGATCCCGGGACTCCAGGGTCATGACCTGAGCCGAAGGCAGTCACTTAACCAACTGAGCCACCCAGGCGCCCCTTCTAGTACTTTTTCTATTAGAAATGCACTCATTCTCTCAAACACACACACACACACCCACACCCACACACACACACACACACACACACACAACACATTATGCATATATAGTTTGTATTTTACAAAATAGGGCATTATATTCTACATTTTAGTTAGAAATTTTTGCACTTCAGAGTATGTTACATCTGTACATATAACTCTAACTTATCTTTTCAGTACCTGCCCTGTGTACCATAATACAATTAATTATCAACCCTACTTTGGGGTCTCACTCCAGCTGCTGGACACAACTAGCTTTAAGATTTCCTCATAATTTCTGGATTATTTATCCATGTCAATACCTCAGGAGAGTTGCTTAGGGAAATTTCCCTAGTTCTTTATTTGCTATTTTCATAACTTTTCCCCCCAAATTCATCTATAGTTGTATAAGCCTAGTTGTATTAATAAATTATTTATTCTATGAGTATTTCATAATGTTCTGCTTCCTTGATTGAACCTAGACTAGTCTCCAAAGATGGCTTTCCAGTAATTCACATCCTCTGGTATTGGTAACCTTGTGTGGTTACTAAATTGAATTTAGGCTAGTCATGTGTAATTAATAATATGCAGTAGAGGTAACACCCTGTGACATCTGAATATAGGTTATAAGAAGCCTTGAAGGGTCCACCTTCATTTTCTGGAATATGCTGTCAGATGTTCAACTACCCTAAGACTGTCATGCCGTTAGAATGCCATGAGAATGCTCAGCCTAGTCACAAGAAGGGTCTACATGGACAGATACCTAGTCACCCAAGTCTCTCTCCAGCTATCTGAACTGAGATACCAGATATATGGGCGAAAAATCCAACTTGGATATCCAGCCTAGCTGAGCCTTCAGAAGATTCTAGCCCTATCCTCCATCTGACTGCAAATGCATAAAAGATTCCAAGTGAGAACTGCCCAATTGAGTCTAGTCAACCCATATAACTCTGAGAGATAAAAATAGGTTGTTTTTCAGGCCACCCAGTTTGGGCATTATTTGTCATATAGCAATAGATAACTTTAGCAATATTGTTCAGAGTGTTGAAAAATATGCCTATTTTTGGAGGCTAAATTGCATTAAACTATTATCTATTCCTACAGCAGTTTTACTCTTTAATTCCTGTAGCTTTGAGGTATTTTGATGAATAATAAAATAAGTTCCTTCTGTTAACCTCACCTTCCCTCCAAGAATAATAATAATCTGTTGTCTTGTGTTCTCTATGTAACTTGAATTATAAAAAAGTAATAACTTTATAGTACTGCATACTCTTAACCAGGATAATGGCATGATCTCTCTATATCTTTGTTTAGATTCTTCATTAAAATCTAATCATTTCCTTCATTTACATGACATATCACTATTTCTTGGTGTATGCTATATGGTCTGTTTTTGTCCCCCCCACCAAAAAAAATTCATATTTTGGAATACTAACATCCACTGTGATGGTATTAGTAGCTGAGGTCTTTGGGAGGTAAACCGGTCCTGAGAATGGAGTCCATTTTTTTAAAATCTGCTACTTTAACTGAAGCACCAGGAACTGATGAATGGGCTTCCATTAGTCTTTATAAATGCTAACTAATCACTCTGTAGTGTGTATTCTTCATTAGGGGATTTCATATTTAGCTAACTGTAGCATAAAGACAAAGCTAACAGAAACATATATATTAGACTGTTTACATCAAAAGAATTTAAATTACATATAATAAAATAATTGCCCTAACAGCCTTGATTATTTTTTTTTCAAGATTACTCTTATTCAGAAGTGAGCACCAACCCTAGACCCAGACAGAGATGGACCATGTAACCCCAGCTAACCGGTTGGAGCATTTCACTTCCCAGCCACAGTGATGATTACCAGGGTGGATTAGTTTCCTATTACTTCTTTAATAATAATCACAAACTTAGTGGTTTAAAATAAGACCAATTTATTATTTTAAGTTATCTCAATCATAAATGGGTTTCACTTGGTTAAAACCCAAGTTCCTCAGGGCTGGCTGCATTACTTCCTGAAGGCTCAAGAGGAGAATCTGTACTCTTGCCTGTTGAGCCTCTAAAAAATGCCCACATTCCTTGACTCCTGGTCCTCTTCTATCTTCAGAGAAAGCCATGGAGTCTTTAACACACTGTGTTATCCTCACACTGACTCTTCTGGACTCCCTCTTCTGTAACCTTGGTGATTACACTGGGCACACCTGGATAATCAAGACACTCACCCTGTTTCAAGGTCAGCTGCTTAGCTCTTTAAATCCAGCTACTTCCTTAATCCCTCTTCACCTTGCAATGTTATATTCACAGGTTTCAGGAAGGAGGAGGTGGACATCTTTGGGAAGTCATTATTATGCCTACTACAATGGATAATAGGTCTAAATTAGTACAATTAGGCCTTTTCTAGGAAGCTGAGAAAAAGACATTAATCTTCACTTCTGAATAGAAAAGGGGAAACATACCGTCTGAGAATTTGCTAACATCCATCTTGGTGGCAAACGAGGAATCAGTCTTAGGATCAAGATGATATAATGCGATTCAAAGGACAGAGAAGCATGAATAATTTGTTAGGTAATGTCACCAAAGCTACTGGATTAAGTTTCATCTCAAGTTCATCTTAATCTAGTGTTTTCAATTATTTTAAAAAATAATTTGTCCTTTACAAATAAGGAAGTTTGAGCCAGATTTATGATACACAGGCAAAGCTATCTTATGTGATATGTTTGCTATTTTTATAGTTTTTATATTTACATCTACTGAGGTCTTTGTGTCTTCATATTATTTTTCCTGATTGCTTATTGCTGTCATTTAGGAAACTGGTAATTTCTGAATGATTACCCTAATTAATTCATCTTTTAATTCTAAATGATATATAATTTTATTTCTTTGGTTTTTAGGCAGAAAAGTTAAGAATGTTTAAGTAATAATAATACTGTCTCTTTTTACTCACTATTTAGATCTCAGTTATTTATCTTGTATTGGCTAAGATTTCCAAGTCTTTATTTTATTTTTTTATTTTTTTTAAAGTTAACTTCTAATTCTTTTTTTTTTTTTTTTAAGATTTTATTTATTATTTGACAGAGAGAGACACAGCAAGAGAGGGAACACAAGCAGGGGGAGTGGGAGAGGGAGAAGCAGGCTCCCCGCTGAGCAGGGAGCCCGATGCGGGGCTCAATCCCAGAATCCTGGGATCATGACCTGAGCCGAAGGCAGACGCTTAATGACTGAGGCACCCAGGTGCCCCCAAGTCTATATTTTAAATACAGCATTTCATTCAT
>NC_138379.1:19611936-19631510 GCF_054177405.1 Leptonychotes weddellii
TTCTTTTTGGCTGATTGTGTCCTTATACCATAGACCCTCAAGTCCTATATTCCTCACTTGTTTGTATTTAAAAGCTTTTAATGAGGGGCGCCTGGGTGACTCAGTCGTTAAGCATCTGCCTTCTGCTCAGGTCGTGATCCCAGAGTCCTGGGATCAAGCCCCATATCAGGTTCCCTGCTCAGCGGGAAGCCTGCTTCTCCCTCTCCCACTCTCCCTGCTTGTGTTCCCTCTTTTGCTGTGTCTCTGTCAAATAAATAAAATCTTTAAAAAAAAAAAAAAGCTTTTAATGAGCTCTTGTCCCACGACACTTTAGCACAATCTGCCTTATTTTTCCAAAATGACTAAAAAACGCAGATTCTAAGTAAGAGATTTTAGGTTATTATTTTCTTTTTCCTGGAGCCCAAACAAAGGAGACGACTTTTCTCTGGGATATTGTAAAAGCTCTCAAATGAGTTTCTCTTTCAGTTCAGATTTCTTTCAGTTTAGCAGTTCACACATAGACTCATATGGAGAATTGTACTTAAGGTCTTGTTCTGATTCCGCAGGTGAACTGAAGCAGAACACCGAAGACTAGAAGACATTTTCCCTGTGAGCAGCCAATCATGCCTTCCTGCCTTTTGTTGCTTCTTTGATTTCTCAGACAAATATTTCATTTCAGCACTGCAATGTATTCCATAAGCCTGACGTAGCTATAGTCCGATTTCCCTTCTGCTCTCTTGAAGGGCAATGCACAACATCTTTCAAAATTACTCTGTAGAATGCCAGAAGTGCTATTATTTCTTTTTTTTTTTTTTTAAAGCTTTTTTTATTTTTTATTTGAGAGAGAGAGAGAGAAACAGCATGAGAGGGGATAGGGTCAGAGGGAGAAGCAGGCTCCCCCCTGAACTGGGAGCCCAATGTGGGACCCGATCCCGGGACTCCGGGATCATGACCTGAGCCGAAGGCAGTCGCTTAACCAACTGAGCCACCCAGGCGCCCAGAAGTGCTATTATTTCAAAGGCAAATTTGACTTCCCCCTTTAGCTCTGAAAATCAGTTATTTTTCTTAAAAAAACTTCCAACCAGAGCTGAAGAAGTGTACTTATTAGTTACGAAAAATGCTTAAGTTCCCAAATATTATTATTCTCTCCATTATTTTAAATGTCTGTTGACAAAAATAAACCAATTCATTAACATCTATTGAATTTGATATTGGAATCAGATATTAGGGAGGCTGTACAGATTTGTTTAGGTCCACATGAAATGCTTATGGATCTTATTTGAAATTAATAGAATCACTGATTAATCTCTTAACTCATTATCCAGTGAAAGTTTGTTGAGTCACTGGAAAGAGGTTAGAACAAAATCTTGCTATATAGAGACTGATTTTTATGCTCTATTTTTAAAGGTTTCATCTTTTTTTTTTTTTTAAGATTTTATTTATTTATTCATTAGAGACAGAGAGGCAGAGGGAGAAGCAGGCTCCCAAGGAGCAGGGAGCCCGATGCGGGACTCGATCTCAGGACCCTGAGATCATGACCTGAGCTGAAGGCAGACGCTTAACCATCTGAGCCACCCAGGCACCCCTAAAGGTTTCATCTTGATTGCTAAATATGATCAACTGTAAGTAACTGCTAAAGGGACTCTGGTGAGCATCCTGAAGCTGAAGACCTACAGGCTGGAATTCAGTAGAAAAGATGCTGTGAATTTCCACTTTGGATGTGGGAGGGGCACTAAAAGGCATGGGTGTTATTTATTTGCCATCTCCGGTAAGAGAAAGGAAATAGACTCTGGGAGTCAGAGTAATGAGTTAACTAGATGTGTGCCCATGGATAAATGGATTTACCTCTGTTTCTTCATCTGTAAAAAAAGGATACTGGATGAGGCAATTGCCTAATTTTTCTTGCTGCTTAATCCTCTGACTTCCAACATTTGAAGAAAAATATTTACTACACTCAGGTTACTATAATACAGGCTTTTTTTTTTTTTTAACATTCATTTGTGCCATTTTATGTTCACATACTTGCTGCTATGTGATTAAAAATAACAAATTTGTGGGGCGCCTGGGAGGCTCAGTCGGTTAAGCGTCTGTCTTCAGCTCAGGTCGTGATCCCAGAGTCCCGGGTTCGAGCCCGGCATCGGGCTTCCTGCTCAGCAGGGAGCCTGCTTCTCCCTCTGCTCCTCATCTCACTCACTCTCTTTTGCTCTCTCACACTTTCTCAAATAAATAAATAAATAAATATTTTTTAAAAAATCTTAAAAAAATAACAAATTTGTTTAATAATAAAATTTAACTATTAGATATGATGAACCCTCTACATTGATGAAACTCATTTGGACCCTCCATTTTATTAAGGCTCACCTACTTTAATTTTAGGTTAGCTGTAGATATGTACACACAATGTTATCATTTCATGCAGTTTTCAAAAAGCACAACCCATTCTATTTTTTTTTAATGTGATGAGTGTGTGTGTACACAAGTATGTGTACATGTGTGTACATGCCAATGATTAGTGCCAGAAAGAATATGCTTGACCAAAGGACTTTTTTTTTTTCCCACTTTTTAGGGTCATAATGTCACAGGGTGCATTTCCACTGGAACAGGCATGATTAATATTGTCTGCTAGATTCGGTGCTAAGTTTATTGTCCTAAGTTTCTCCTAAAATAATTAATTCAGCATTCAACAACTAGATCTGATCAATTTCAAACATGATTAACTTAAATTTGCATTTACAACTTTCAAATAAACATGTCATCAAATAGTTCCTGAGACTCTACCAGACCCCTTTCCTGTTTTCCTACAGAATTTTTAGATGACTGCAAATTATTCTATGATGCACTGCCCTTTAACACTTCCTAGCACTTCATAATCACTGTACAGATGTCTTTCTCAATTAGAGGTGTACTGTTATTTTCCAAATGATAGAGAAAAAAAGTGAATATTCAGAAGATAATTTCAAGATAGGTCTAATATAAAAAGCCAAGTTAAAACTAATACTTTTTTTTTTCTCATTTGGAACTCATACATGCTAGAATCCAAAAAATTATAGATATTGTTTTAACATTAATTTAGGATACTTATAAGCACCTTTAACACACTAAATTGATAATGCAATATGGTTTAGTTATCTTCTATTTTTAATTTTGAAATTACTATATTAAAATAACCACAATTTTGTTCAGAAGGTCATTTTGTGGATAAAGACAAGAAAATATTGATTTATTGAATACATTATTTAAATTTTAGCCTTGGTGAGATAGAATGTTCTTATCATGGCAATGTTATCAATTTATAACAATAAGGAAATCAATATGGTTATTTTGAAAATAAATTTAAAAATCTTAGAGCTTTTTAGTGTTCTATTACCTTAATAATCTATTCTGGTAGAAAAAGTGAGTTTGGAGGATTTTTTGAAGGTATTCCACATATAACACCACTAAGATTTGTCATTGTTATTAAGATATAATTATTGCTCACTTGATGACATACTGCCATGACTCCTACTCTAGCTTATGTCATCAACACTGATGGCCTGGCAGGCCAATGATTTTCTAATTTTTCTGTTAACTTGTAGTTATCCTGGCAATCCCATTCACTTTACACCTTAGCAAAGAAGAATTCTGATCATGTTCTATTCTGTTTAAAAACAACAACAACCAAACCAATAACAACTAGCAGCAAAATCTGAATATAATAAATAAGTAAATACACATATTTTTAGGAAACCTGAAACTTATACCATTTGGAGGGTCCTCTTTATGGAAAAGAACATAACATGCCCAAATGTAAAATCAGATATGAACGTGAATTATGTTTTTGAAAAGAAATCTGAAATCATAATACATTATAGATTCAACCAAACTTGAAAAATGGAAAACTTCACAAAATATAAATATATATATATATATTTATTTATTTATAAAGTGACACAACACCATAGCACTTATTTTCCTACATTCATTGACTAGTACTCTTTGTTTGCCTTTTCATTTCACAAAGATTTTATCATACCATTTTCCATAGAGAGATTAAGAAGAGATTTCATTCTTTCTTTTAGTGTAGATTTTTAGAAGAATTTTGCAGAGGGAGGGCAACACTCATTTGACAGGGCCAGAGGTCAATATAGCTAGAGAAACAAATCTTACCATGCCCAACAATGGAAGTTGACTGGTAATGGGAGTGACACACACACCACAGCATATTTGGATTATACACATACATGCATATGCACACACAGATTCTAAAGTAAATACATCCCCAACTCAATTTCCTTTTATTCAGATCATCAGTGGTGGTTGAAACTGGAACCTCTCCTGAAAATCCTGACTTCAGTAGGCAAGATGCTAAGTCTCCGACTCCAACCAGCTGGAGCATGTTCGCTAAAGAGGCCATGAGGCACCTGTAGCAAATTCGATGCCACTGGACCTGTACTACCTGCCTAGCAGCTAGCTATGCTTCTGACTTTCTTTACCACCCATTTTTGTAACACTTAAGTTACTTGTCAACACTTTATGCGAGTAATGTTGACCAAGTATTAATACACCTAATTGCAGAGCATCCACCCTTTATCCCTTACATCCCTAATGGATCCTAAGACTCCAGTGCCTGTTGTATGTTAGTCTGTCTCCTGCTTTGAAGGGTGCCTGTCTGGTGGAATTAAACATTTGGCTAAAACTTTAAACAAAGAAGAAAACAAAATGTTCCACAGCAACTCCACCATTACACAACATATGGGGAATGCAGTAGGGGAAAATCAGAGTAGAAAGAGTCTACAGTTTTAACTAATTGCCATTAACGATCTTACCTTTGTAAATTAACAAAAAAATCCCACATGATTTTGTGAACATATTGCTCAAGTCTCTTCTAGGCCTTGGAAGGTGTCAGGGTAGTTGGGGGCCCAGCATCTAAAACTTCATTTGCATTATGGAAAATCCACTTCTGCATATCTGTTTCTTGTCAACAGTTCCATGCTTCATTATCTCTTTCTGCAATAGGGCCTGACACTGAACTTTCCAGATTCTTCTTCCAATATTCAACTTCATACATTAAATCCTTTACTCTCTCCGCATCAAAAAACATTTATTGATCTTCAGATGTGCTAACTACTGTCAAATCTACTCTCTCTTCCTTTAATAGAAACATCCTGCTCTATTCTTCAAGGACCTCTATATAACCAATTTCATTCGTTACAGCAGGAAATAATGTCTTTATTCCTTTGACACAGAGATTAAATTCCTATCCAATGTTTTATGGTTATTTGGACCACGTCGATAAGAATGACTATCATACATATGTTATTTAGACTCTCCTAGACTGGTTTGGAGGCTAATTTTTTCTTCAAACCCCTCTGAAAGGCTTAGAAGACAGTGAATAAAGTTTTGAATTAATGAACATGATAAATTCTCCATCCTAGTTGACCAGTAATTAAAAATATTTTGTGTCCTGTAAATTTTGGTTTGCATGTATTCTCTCTTAAAAGGAAACAGATTAATGAATATTATTTTGTCTATATCTCAAACAAACAGGCAAAATCTACTTCATTAACATGCACTTTTTCCTAGCTGCCCCGAACTGAGAATAAGGTCTTTTTATAATCAGATAGGAAAAAGTACTGGTGCTCCTCTGGGGTTTCTAATGCATTTCACATATCTGTGTAATAACTAGTCATTCAAATAGAAAATAAAATGCAAACAGATGAGAGGGAAATTAACTTACGTGTATTTCTAATGCTTTACAGAGCATGACGGATCAGGGAGACCACATTTAGATTTTATTTCCATACTTTTCTGCACAATTTCCTCAGATCCCAGAAAGCGATCTGTAGGGTGGAGAGGCAGATGGAAGAGAAAGACTGTGCTACAGAGCGTATGAGAGAGGTCTGGCCACACAGCAGAATTAACTCTCCCTAGGGCCTTTTCTCCGAAAATTTTCAGTTTCACTTGAAGGACAGCAAATCTGAACAGTGACTTTAGTCTAGGACACCTTCAACCAAGATGCAGGAGACTATTAGCATTTTTATAGCTGTCCACCAGAAGTCTGCATGAATATAAAGTTAAAGGATGTTGAAGTTAAATTTTCTTCCAAGAAATCAGACTTGCATTTTTTTTTTTAAAGATTTTATTTATTTATTTGAGAGAGAGAGAATGAGAGAAAGCACATGAGAGGGGGGAGGGTCAGAGGGAGAAGCAGACTCCCTGCCGAGCAGGGAGCCCGATGCAGGACTCGATCCCGGGACTCCAGGATCATGACCTGAGCCGAAGGCAGTCGCTTAACCAACTGAGCCACCCAGGCGCCCCAGACTTGCATTTTGAACCGATACCTTAACTACTTAGGTAGGCCCATTTGAGATTGTAAGGGATGCATATTTACTTCCAGCTGAGTATCTGAATCACATTGTAATTTTTTGTCCTTAGTTTGAAAGAAACTTTTATAAGGATACAACACATTTTACATATGTTTTCCTTTAACAAAATACAGACAGCAAACATTTTGATAACCCCATAGAATAACGAGGTCCTGTATGCATCTATCTGGTTTGGTATTTTTGTTTGCTTGTTTTGTTTTATTTTAGTAAGAGCCTGATTTACAATGATGAATATCAAATAATATGTGCCTTCCAACTGTAGTGGCACAGCTTAAAATACCTCCATACGTTGACTTTGCTCTTTACTACTTATCTTAGACCTTTGGCTTCACCACAGAGCCAGTCACCTGTAAGAAGTGACTAAGAAAGAAGGGGCAGGGGCTCAGCTCAGAACGTCAGGTGTAAAGATAATGCTTAGCTTTACTACTTTCTTCCCGACTTTGATTGGGGGGAGTCTACCCCCAACACAAATTTCATCGATGAAGTTTGTTTTTGTGTCCCTTTCCCTAATTACTGATAATTCCTTTCTCTTTCGATCTTGTTATGTTGGGCTGTCCATTATGGCTTTTCACAAAGGTCTTTAATCTTAGAGAATCATATTGTCCAACAACTTCCTGTTTCCATCTTTACATTCTCAGCAAGGATCAGGCTGATACAGGCAGTTTAAGCAAGTATGTGGATACGGGTTATTCAACCTCCACACAGAGGAGAAAGAATGGCAGACAACTAGGTCATCTTGGATGAGGAGTCAGGGGTTTTCAGAGAATAGATGATGGGACTGAGTGGTTCCAGCATGCTAGCAAAAAAAAAAAAAAAAAAAAGCACAGTAATGAGGATAATTCACATATCTTGTTATTGGCAAAACTTGATCTATATAAATCTCACCATGTATAAGAATATGTCAAAATGTTTTTTAATTTTTTTTAAATAAGTCACTGAAGCATAACAGGAGGTGCACATTTTTTTTTCCTGAAGATTTTTAGGTAAATCGTAGATATAGAAATAATCTACAGGAAACAAATTAATTATAGAGAATATCTGATTTTTATTCTTATGATAACATAAGGAAAAGTTGTGCTTTGTGGGAAACTAATTATATAGTATTCTGAGAGTGGCTGAATTAAAAAAAAAAAAGAAGAAAATCTCTGCACTCTATAAATGGCAGCAAGAAGATGTAAGTATATCCTTTTCCCCCCACACAAGTACAAAAAAGGAACAGAATTCTCAAAGAAAATAATTTTAGGGCTCTGGAAAACCAAAAGAAAACAACAAGTGGAGAAGCTCTTATTAATGAAGAACTACTAGAAATTTGAGTAAAAACAATGGGAGTCTACAATCTTTCCAGGGATGCTCCCAATCCCCACACCTTCACTCATTGGTCAAGAAGAGTAGCCCTGCCAGGGGAGGTTTTGCTGTGAGTGTCAGAACGACCGCTGCCAGAGGGTGTGGATCAGGTTAGTGACAAAAAAAAGGGAAGAAAAATAAAGCTTCTCAAATTTGATGAAAATTGTTAATCTAAGATTAAAAAGCTCAATAATCCCCCAAAAGATAAATATTAAGAAATACCCACCTATATGCATCATAAACCAAAGTACTGAAAGCCAAGGACAAAAAAAAAAAAAAAAAATCCTGAGAGTAATGAAAGATAAATCAATACTGGAAAATAAAGTGATTAATAACTGCTCAACAAAAACAAGGTGGCTAGAAGGCAGTAGAATGACATCTTCAAACCACTGAAATAGAAAACTTGTCAATAAGATATTCTATATCTATCAAAACTACCCTTTACAATTAAAGACCAAAAGAAAACATTCCCAGAAAAATAAAAACAGAGAATTCACTGCTCATGTACATACTCTATATGTAATACTAAAGTTATTCAGGTTAAAAGAAATTGATACCAGAGAGTAACTTAAGCCTAGAGGAAGAAGTATGGAAAAAATTGTAAACATGTGGCCATTAAAGCCTGCATTATTATATATTTTCTCTTTTCTTAATTTCTTTTAAAAATATAAGTATGTAGGGGCATGTGGGTGGCTCAGTTGGTTAAGCATCTGCCTTCGGCTTCGGTCATGACCTCGGGGTCCTGGGATTGAGCCTCACATTGGACTCCCTGCTCAGCAGGGAGTCTGCTTCTCCCTCTCCCTCTGCCCTTCCCCTTGCTCATCCTCTCTCTTTCTCTCTTTTTCAAATAAACAAAAATCTTAAAAATATATACATATATATATACATATATATAATATATATATGTATAAAACAGTAAGAATATAACAGTATATGGACACCTGGGTGGCTCAGTCAGTTAGGCATACAACTCTTGATTTTGGCTCAGGTCATGATCTCAGGGTCATGAAATTGAACCCTGCATCAGGCTCCATGCTGGGCATGGAGTCTGCTTAAAATTCTCTCTCTCTCTCTCTGTATTTGCACACACTCTCTCTCTTCAGAAAAAAAAAAAAAAAAGGAAAGAAAAAGAATATAACAGTATATTGTTTAATTTTAAGACAGGTGTAATATATATGACAATCATGACAGAAAGGATGGGGAAAATAGATTTATACTGGAGCAAAGTTCCTATTCTTTACAGAATTTAAGTTAGTAGTAACATGAAATAAAGTATGATAAATTAAGATGTATGTTTTATTTACTAGAACAACCAGTAAGAAAACAATTTTAAAATAATTAAAATATGAAGAAAAACAGAAATAACAAAATGGCAAATATAAACCCAATTATATCAATAATTGCTTTAAGTTTATTGGAACTAGATACTCTAACCAAAATGTAGATATTGTCAGACTGGATGAAAAACAAGATCCAGCTACATGTTGAATATGAGGAATACACTTTAGGTTCAAAGGCACAAATAGGTGGAAAGTAACAGTATAGAGAAAAACAATAGACACAAAAGAGCATAGATGGATATACTAACTTAAATCTGTTGAACCTATCTAGTGAGTTTTTCATTTCAGTAATTGTATTTTTCAACTTCAGAATTTCCACTTTGCTCTTTTTAAAATGTCTGTCTCTTTGGGCACCTGGCTGGCTCAGTCAGAAGAGCATGCAACTTTTGATCCTGTGGTCATGAGTTCAAGCCCCACATTGGATGTAGAGATTACTTAAATAAATAAAACTTTAAAAAAATAAAGTGTCTATCTCTTTATTAATAATTTCTATGTGTTATCCTACTTTTCTTTAATTTTTAAACATGATTTAGTTCTTCAAACATATTTATTATAGGTGCCTTGAAATATTTCTCTGCCAAGTCACACTTAATGCTTGCTCAATGTGTGAATTTAATAAACCTCAGTTTCCTTCACTGTAAAATGGAGAGAAAATAGAAATTTTCTTACAAAGTTTCCATTACATTAAAATACATTAATGAATGTAAAATGTTTGGCATATAACATTCTCAATAAAATAGTATCTATTATCTATTATTCCTTATTGCTAATACCTACACACTTATTACAGGTCTTTTTCAATAACATCCAATGATATTCCTTATTATTCTCAAAAGTCTTTAAATTGTCAACTAAAATTTTAAGATTGATGAAATAAAAAGTAATCCTGCTTCTTCTCACATAATTTTCAGCATGTTTGCCCCGCACCACTTACTGAAAAAGGCACATTGACAAAATTACTGTTCAAAACCTTTTATATTAAGCATTCAAGAAAGAAATTACTGAGTGGGAAGCCTGTTATTATCTCCACTAAAAAAGCCACTTGAAATTTCTCTAACTGAAATTTTACTTCCCAGGGTCAGCTTTAAAAATGCAGATGAAGAATTTTCATTTATTGGCAATGTAACCCAATTAAGATATAACACTAATAATTAAGAAAAACTGTCATAATTTGAAAACTTTCTTGCCTGAATTACAAAGAACTTCCTAAAATGTGTCATTCCATTTCCAACATACAATATGGTGAAAAGTGAATGCTTTTAAGGTTTCTGCACGCTACTGAAATGATAAGCATTAACAAACAGGAGAGAGCTAGAAAACCAGTGACCTCAGAAAAGCAACATTTTGGGATAAGATAATAGGAATTTCCATGTTTAATCCAGCCTGGTGTCTATTTCCAACAGACTTTAAAGAGAAGTGATGACATAAAAGGTTGCTGAGTTCTCTCTCAAGGATCATATGACTCTTGTGTGTGAAAGCACATAGCAGGACCTTTCCATTCCCAAAAGTACATTCCATTTCCAAAAGGAACGTGTCACATTTAAACATCCCTCCATGCCAACTAAATGTGAAATTTGGTATGATAAAGGAAAGGAAAAGAAAATCAAGAAGCATCTTGCTCTTCATTTCTTATATGACCATTATCAAAATGATCATAGAATCAGTTCATCTCCCTGAAAAATATACAAAGGAGGCTGTTTTAGAGCAGGATTTATGTTTATATTGTTTGTCTTTGCTGTTGTTTTATAAATGTAATGTTGAAATTGTACACATAATATTTTAATAAAATATATTAGAGACATTTCTATGTCCCTTGTCGAAGGGAGGGAGGGATAAAAAGGAGGAGCACTGAGGATTTGTATGCAGGACAACTATTTTAATGTAAAGGACAGTTTCTATATAAAATTTTGTACAAAGGTGGATACGTGGCATTATATATTTGTCGAAATCATAGAATTTACAATATTAAGAGTGAGTTCTAATGTAAACTATGGACTTCGGATGATAATGATGTGTCAGTGTAGGTTCACCAATTGTAACAAATGTACCACTGTGATGCTGGATGTTCTCAATGGGAAAAGCTGTGCCTGTTTAGGAACAGGGGGTATTTGAGAACCTCTGTACTTTCGGCTCAATGTTGCTGTGAAACTAACACTGCTTTAAAAAACAAAATCTGGGGCGCCTGGGTGGCTCAGTTGGTTAAGCGTCTGCCTTCGGCTCAGGTCATGATCCCAGGGTCCTGGGATCGAGTCCCGCATCGGGGTCCCGGCTCAGCGGGGAGCCTGCTTCTCCCTCAGACCCTCTCCCCTCTCATGCTGTTTCTCTCTCTCTCTTTCTCTCAAATAAATAAATAAATAAATAAAATCTTTAAAAAAAACAAAAACAAAATCTGCTTAAAAGGGAAAAAAAACCACATCTTACATTTAAATATGTGGTCAGAGATTTCAACACACCCTAGTAAAAGGGACTGCTGAGTTTCTTGGGCTTTTTATAAAAATACTCCGTAGGCAGGCAAATATGGCAAATGTATTAAGTATAAAGAGTGAACAGAAAGAGTAACAAGAATAAAAATGGAAACATGAAAGAAGAAAAACTGTTTTAAACAATTCGTATTCTCCTGAGTTGTGTCTACATTATAATTATCGTAACATAAAAACTATATGTGAAGGAGGATGAAGACCAGAAAAAGAGAGATGCTAAAGCATGGTATGCTTAGATGTGGTGAACTTGAAGCCTACAGTTCTACTTTGCCACTAATATGCTGTATGTTCTTAGGCAGGTCTCACTTCTTTGGGGCTCAATTTCCTTATCTGCAAAATAAGAGAGCTGAAAGCTTGAACTAAATTAATGCTTCTTCCAAGGTTCCAATAAAAGAGTAAATACCTATTTCCCCAGGCTCAGAGCTGGGTAGTTTGAAGCATCCACTGTAAATCCAAATCTTTTTGAAGTCTCAAACATTTGTCCTAAAATTCCATGTCCTAGTATGTGAATTGTGCATCAATGAAGCTGTTTAGAGAAAAATAGCCCTGGTAGGACCAATCAGAAGCTTGTTTTTCACCCTGCCCTACCACTTTAGAGTAAGTTACTTAAATGCGTAGTGCCTTAGCTTCCTCTTTAGTAAAATGATCATAGTAGTATCTCATGGGTGATTTATTGACAATTCATAGTAAGTGTTTCAAATGGGAGTCATAGTTATTGATTGTTATTATGATAGATGATCATCTTTCAACTTTATTATGAATTGTCTTATTTTCACCTTTGTTGTCAAGACTCCTCAACCAAAGTGTTGCTTTTACTCCTGTTTGCTCAAAAAATATTTAATAAAATTCTAACAATAAATATTTGAAGACTTTTGTGTGTTTATATTACTTACATACAATACACACAAAGGATTTGCACACTATAATTATATATTTGCTTCCAAAACAGCACTTTTGAGTTGGAAGCAAGGTTAAATTTACCTTCAGAAAAAAAATAATAATAATAAACAATTAGAAAACATCAGGAGAAACCAATCCATTTGGATTACGAAAGGATCTAGAGGAAAATCTATTTTAATATTAAAAACTCAGATTTCCTAACTTACATATCAGCTTGTCAAATGTTCTATATTATTTAATAATAAAAAACTCAAATATATAATATCAGAATGATTGAAATGATTATAAATTTCTTGGCTCCTTTAAAATGCTACTTTTCCTGTGTTTTTCTTCTTCTTTTTTCTTTTTTTGTTTTATAAAGTTCATTCCATCTCATGTTTCAATTAGTCTCTTTGGTAAATGGACTCAAAATTAAAAAAAAAACAAAAAACCTAGAATATTTATCTTTGAAAGTAGAATCTAGAAAGGGAAACTTTTTTTTTTTTCTATTTTGACTTTTAGCTTGTAGGGTTTTTATGATTGGTTTCCATCTGAATATTTGGAAAATTGATTAAATGTGGATAATTTAAAGAGATAAAATGCATGAAACTCCTATTAAGCTGATTATTGATCAATTTTTAGGGCTTTTTAGAGAAAAATATCAAATGCTTCCAGTAAAATTTAAAAGTTACAGTTTCTTTAAAATGGTTTCATTTTTTAAAGAATTGAGATGCAACTAAAAAATAAAACTGGTAGTTTGGTATCATAATTGAGGCAAATGGAAAAAGAGAGCGTAGTATGCATGTTTAAATTGTTTACTTTGATTTTTTTGTTTATTTTTTTATTTACTTTGATTTTTTTTTTTTTTTAAAGATTTTATTTATTTACCTGAGAGAGAGAATGAGAGACAGAGAGCATGAGAGGGAGGAGGGTCAGAGGTAGAAGCAGACTCCCTGCCGAGCAGGGTGCCCGATGCGGGACTCGATCCCGGGACTCCAGGATCATGACCTGAGCCGAAGGCAGTCCTTAACCGACTGAGCCACCCAGGCGCCCTATTTACTTTGATTTTTAATTGAACCATTATTTTATGAACTCTCCCTATCTCTAATAAACAATTTTTTATCTGAAAGGTACCATTTAAGTCCAAGTTGAAATACCAGGAAAATACAATATAGTGAAGGCCCAGGAAGAGAAGACAAAAGTAGGTGAGTCTTATAATCACCCAGGTAATTGCGTTATATATTTTCTAGGCCACAGTGTGTGATGGAAAGTCACGGGCAGAGCCTGGGGATCTCCAAATATCAGAGAGATGGAGTTGGAAGTTTGGGTAACCAAGATGTCTTCTAGCTACAGTTTGCAGGACAGGGTACAAAGAGAGAAAGAGCAGTGGGCATTTGCTGAGAGACCTTGCTTTCTCAGATGAGTACTGATCATTAGGCAGAAGAGAAAACCATCTATAAAGCTCAGACAGGGCCAGAAACAGTTCCTGTTTCCACTAGCCAAAGCAGATAACCTTGTAATTCCTGGGTCACCAAAAAGAGTATCAGATAGTTGTCACTTCAGTAGGGAAAAATTAGTCCTAGACTAAAAGTCATTCAGATCTTGTCTAAGAAAGTATAAAAGCAAGACTTGAAAGAATCAAACTATTTCCACACAACTCTGTCCCAGGACACAGCTACAGAATATTCATAGGAATATAAAAAAGCCTAACACCTTAAAGGATAAAGTTACAATGTCTTACATTCAATCAAAACTTAGCATGCATACAAAAAGGAAGGGAATAAGGATTCACACACAGGAGAAAATTCAGTCAATAGAAACAGATCTCAAAATGGCACAGATGATAGAATTAGTAGACAAGGACTCGACAGAAGTATTGTAAGTATATTTTATATGTACAGGAAGGTAGATGTGAACATGTTAATTAGTAAAATGGAAAATATAAAGAAGACATCAGTCAAATTTCTAGAGATAAAACATTTCCATGACTATCATTAAAAATACAATGGATAGGGGTGCCTGGGTGGCTCAGTCGGTTAAGTGCCCACTCTTGATTTCAGCTCAGGTCATGATCTTGGGGTCCTGAGATAGAGGCCCCCCGCTGCCCTCTATGTTCAGTGGGGAGTAGACCTCCTCCTTCTCCCTCTCCTTCTGCCTCTCCCCCTGCTCAGGCATGAACACGCACTGTCTCTCTCTCTCTCTCTCATTCTCTCTCAAATAAATAAATAAATAAATCTTTAAAAATACAATGGATAAAAAATACAATAGACGGTATTAACACTATATTAGATAATACAGTGGAAATATTAATAAAGACAAAGCAATAGTAATTAGCCAAAGTTAAACCTAGAAATAAAAATGACTTAAACTTTTTTTAAGAGAAGTAGGAATGAGCTATGGGAAATTCCATGTAGCCTAATCTACATGTAATTGGAGTGTCCTGTGGAGAGGAAGAAATGATGGCTCAAAAGCATCCAAATGTATAGTAAAAACCATAAATCCACAGATTCAAGTAGCATGAAAAACTCTAAATATAATATACCTGAAGCAAATAACATCAAAGCACATTTCAGTCAAGGAAGTAATATGTTCAGAGCACAACTCCACAAGCCAGCAAGTAAGTCCAAGTGAAACTTTTGGAAATGCTGGATTATTGTCATTATCTGAATGGTGGAGATTGTTTCAGGGCATTGATGTATGTCAAAACTCATTTAATTGTTTACTTACAATATGTGCATCTTATTTTATGTCAGTTATACATCAATAAAGGTCATCTAAAAATGATACGCCATTCTGAGCTCAGAAACCTTTTCCTTCAATATTTTAGTATCTACTTTACTACATTACCATGTGATATTTCTGTGGAGAAGTCTAAAATTAATTCAATTCTTGACTATCTTTAGGTGATGTTCTTACTCTGGATGTTTTGTATGTCAGGAGATAATTCTCTACAGGTGTCTTACAATTCTACACACACAGATGTCCTTTGTTTCAGATTATCATTTTAAGGATGATACAGTGAACAGCCTTGAAGAATAGATACAGTGCTTCCTATGGAGCAAAAAGTGGGCATGCTTACCTCCTATTATAAAAGATCCAAGTTCCCTTCAATTAGGGTTTCCCCTTCATGATGCAACTCCGTGCATTCAAGCATCCATCTGGGCCCACCTGTAGCACTCCCGTTAGACTGATGGGCCAAGGAGAAGTGACACAAACATGCTGATGTCAATGCTTATCTTTGTTTCTGACCCAGCAGTCTTTATCTATTGCCAGCCTTCAGGAAAATGTTGCCATGCTAACTTGTTTCTAAGTAGAGTCTCAGACTCAATAGTTCTTGCTACAGTTTTCTATATTCTAAAGAAATCCAATGTCAAATCTATAAATTTTCTGTGTTACAGCTTATGGGCTCTTTCAGTCTGGAGTTGTTCACCTTTTTCTATTCTGGAAAATACATCTCCACTAACTGTAAATATTTCCTCCTATCCATATTTATTTTTCATGTGTGCTAGGATGACTATTATTCAAATATTGGCAATCCTGTATCTGTCCTCCCTATTAAATTTTCTTTCATATTTTCTATTTTTTATCTTAGATGGATACCTTATAGAAGAACTAAAAACAGTCTTCTAATCTGCTAATTCACCCTTTAGCCACACCTTTCCACTCTATATTCCATCTTCTGTGTTCTTTATATCAACTGGTATTTTCCATACATAATATTTCTATTTGATTGCTTCATAATGATATCTTGTTCTTATTTCACATTACAAATAACTTCCTTTATCTTTGTATTAGGGTTCTCCAAATATTCTGAGACTGGCAGGTCAAAAATGCAAGGCAGGCCAGCAGGCTGGAAATTCTCATGGGCACTGATGTTGCACTCTTGAGTCTGTCTAAGGGAAGTCTAGAGGCAAAATCCTTTCTCTTTGAGAACTGGCATCTTTTCTCTTGAGACCTTCAACTGATTGGATGAGACCCACCCAACTGTGGAGAGTAATCTGTTTTACTCAAAATCTACTGATTAAAATGCTAATCACATCTAAAAAATACCTTCATATGTAGACCACTTTTGATCAAGCAACTGGGCACCACAGCCTGGCAAAATTGCTGTACAAAATTACCCTTACAATCTCTCTCTCTCTCTCTAGATAGATAGAGAGAGAGAGAGAAATAATATTCATGCTTATCCAATGTCCTGTTGAAATTACTGACACATAGTTATATATAACATATATTTTTTCTTTTTATGTCTAATTCTTTGCTGGTTCCATCATCTGATTTTGGAGTTTTCTTATTTTTATTCTGAATAATTATTTTTTTCTCTTATATTTTATCATCCTCCTAAGTGTTATTTTTTGTCTTCTTTTGAAATAGTTCTTTTTTTTTTATTTGTTCTTTTCTAGCATGCTTTCATTGTCTGTAGGGATATTTTCTTTGCAGGAATATTTTCTGTGCTTTATTCTTCCCTTTTCTTATGATAATTTAGTGTAGGATTTGACTTTGATCTTTTGCTTTAACTCAGGTTAACATGAGTTTGTTTTTCTGAAATTTAAAATGAGTTGCTCAATTAGAAGGCACAGTACAGAAGTTAGAATAGCTCTTTGCAAAGCTTTTCAATTTTTTGGTGTTTATGTAGTGTTAAAAAAGTACAATGTCTTGCTTTCTGGAATGTTCTGGTTCCCTTTCCTTCCCTACTTACATCAAATCCATCTCTGTCTTTTCCTCTCAGTTTGATTCTACTCCCTTCTCATTAGTGTGGGATGCTGTCCTGGAAGGAAGACCTGTGTGGTCAATTTGAAAGTTCATATTTTCAATTTACCTGATATTGAATTGGGCAAAATCCTCCCCAAGTTCAACTGCTATTCTCAGATTGGCCTGTGATACTTTCCTGTGAATTCTTTTTGGTTGGTAGAGAATTTTTCTTCTACCAGATAGGTCAGATACAGTATTTTCCCCTCAGCTTCTTCCCACAAAGATGGTTATAAAATGCAGGTATTTGGGCTCTTGGTGGTTTGCTCCCACCTGTTTGTATATAGAGTTGTGTAGGGATATCATATCATCTAGTTCTCTTATAAATGCTGTGTGAGTGTGTATTTGCGCATTTGTGTGTATGTGTTTTCCTATCTAGTTAATCTGTATGATGTATCAAGGAGATTAATCTGGGGAAATATCCATATGGAGTGTTTTATGTACAAAGTCAGAAATGGGAAATGAGGAGCAAGAAAGAGAATTAATAACGGACCTTAAAATTTTAATTACATGACCTGTGGGAGGAAAAATGTTTTCCACTTGAAGGTGCTCCAAGAAAGTCTATATTCTTAAAACAAATAAAGTATTATTTTCCACGTGAAGATGAAAAAAGAAGTTCAAATCACTGATTTCATAGGGGAATTTGCTTCTGTGATTCTGAGAGTACCTAATAGCACAGCATTTATGAAAGCAAGAGAGATCGGAAAAGGAGAAAAGAAAATGTACAGAGTAATACTGAGGTAGGTAAGCATTGATGCAGAAATATTTTCTGGAGTAAGTGGACAGCTTGTATTAGCTAAAATTGATGAAGATATAGGTATTACAGATTTATTTCTGGATCGTGAAACATGAGGCTACCTTGATTCATCCAAGCCGAATCCTTTAGCATGGTATTATGACATTTGTGAAATACAAAACAAAGACTTTAGGTCTAATCTTATTGCCAATAGGCAGATGTGTCAGCAGACATCACAATGTTTGCCCTTCATTCAGTCTAGTATAGTCAGAGATATTCTTTTTTTTTTTTTAAAGATTTTATTTATTTATTTGACAGAGAGAGACACAGGGAGAGAGGGAACACAAGCAGGGGGAGTGGGAGAAGGAGAAGCAGGCTTCCCGCCGAGCAGGGAGCCCGATGTGGGGTTCGATCCCAGGACCCTGGGATCATGACCTGAGCTGAAGGCAGACGCTTAACGACTGAGCCACCCAGGTGCCCCTAGTCAGAGATATTCTTAAACTCTAGAGCTATGAGAAGTGCAGACTATGACGATGGTCCATATGTTGTCCACAAACATGTCCACCCTCTATGGAAATAGAAACCTTTTACAATTACTCATTACACAAAATGGATTTCTGATATAAATATCCAACATTTTCAAATGCTCCAAATTCTCCTTAAGTACTGAGATGTTAGATTAATTTCTACATACACTTTGTTTGCCTCCAGTTCATACTGTAACAATCTAGAAAATAATTTATGAAAGCCTTTTTGGTCTGTTTTCTTGGATCTAATTCTCTTCTTCAGAAACTTGAGTTCTAGGTTCTGTATCCATTATTGCTGCCATGAACATTTTCAACCACACTGCTAGAATGGGGGAAATGATACATCCAATTTCTTTGGTATGAACAAAACCTTCTTGATTGGAACTAGAATTAAATTTTACAATGACATAACCCTTCTTTGATAATGTCCTCAAATAACTCTACCAGTATCTGCTCATGTAAATTATGGTTTTATTGTTTAGTGTCTTCTCATTCGATAGCATGTAAGCTACGTGGAGGCATTTAAAAGAATACTATTAGTGATAAGTATGTATATATGTATGTATGTATTTATAGCTTGATGGTTCCTCAGATACGAGATTTCTTTTAGACCTCAGGTTTATAAAATACCTTCTTGAAGATTAACTTTGAACAGGTTTTCAACAACAAAGAAATACTATTTGTCAGCAACAGTGATGGGTGGAGATGACCTATACGCATTATGGGAAGACAGTTTTGTGGCTATCATCTCCTGGTTTGGGTCAGAGTTGTGTGTGTGTGTGTGTGTGTGTTCCTGCTTTGTTTGTTGTCAATATTATTGTTTCTACCTTCCTCCCTTGATTAGCCAAAGAACAGAAAATACACCCACATGTCAGTGCTCTTTGCCCATAACCGATTTATTGGTGTCCATTTATCACTGCATTGCAACTCTGAGCTGGTAGCATAAGACAAATGGTGGCATTCAGTCTTTTCCTTTTCTGTACTTGCTTTTCAACCCCTCTGAGTAGAAAGAGTGGTGGTGGCAAAATTAAGCAGTGGAAACTCAATACAGAAAGGCCTTCTAGGTGAAGTGCAAGTTGCAATAACTTTATCATCAGGGAATTCTCTCCAAATTCTGTTCTGTTGAAACTTTAAATCCAAGTCAAATAGATAACTGTAAATTTACAGAGCACAAC
>NC_138379.1:19632010-19678714 GCF_054177405.1 Leptonychotes weddellii
TGCAGATGTGAAACTGTCTGTTGCTATCAAAGAACAGCTGGAATCAGTTAATGAGTCAAGTCAGCATGAGCTCAAGCACTAGAGACTAGCATGTTTCCTCTGCATGGTACAGAACACTAAGAAAGGAGGAAGCGAGCCAGACTGTTGTAGGAGTGGCCCCATGAGTGACACAGCTGTGAGCATAATTAGGTTCATCTCCTACTGGCAAATAGAAGTGTTGTTTACCCTTGTACGTATGAAACTTAGCCATCAGCAGACCGGTCTTTAATCCTGTCCCCACTGTGATAGAGCCCCAACTCATTCACATCAACTAGACCTGATAGACCCCCCAAAAAAGAGAAAAGATCTTTGTCTAGAGACTGCAGGAAGAAAGTATGTCAATTTTCCTGAGATTTGAGAGAAACACAGGAGTTTCCTTGGTGATCTTTGCTTTTCTTTTTTCTTATATAGTCAGTAATTGACAGAGGAAGAATGGGAGGCATTTATAACCTCCACTAGTTTCAAACAAAAAAGCATTAGGCTAACCCAGGGGCTGTGATGCCATGGTTAAATAACATGACATAAATGGGTCAGGATATTTAATGAAACTAGAGCACGTGTTTAATTTAGGTTATGATTTTAAAATCCTGATCTTAAATACAGAAGTGTTGCTCTAACTACTACAATATTTAGGAATTAGAAAATAAAATTCATTCTTAAAATAACTTCCAAATCTCATAAATTAAACATTTGGGAAGCATTATTCAAGGATGAGGTTTCTATTTTCCAGAATCTTTCATGTAGCCAGGTTCTCACTACCACCTCTGAGATAAGTAAAAAGTGATGACATGGTTGGTGATGAGATAGGTAAATTTAATTTCATGCTACTCCCAGGAACACAAAGCAGTGATATGAGGAATTAAACACACACACACACACACACACACACACACACGTGTGGATCCACAGGGAAACATTACAGATAGTAATATAGCATCATCATAGGAATGTTATTCCTTAAGGAAAGAGGAAGTTACCTTTGCATTTATAATACACAGCCTTACACAGTAACATTTCCACCATCACCACTGTCACGATCACCACCATTACTGCTACTGCTCTTTGCTGTAAACAACATGTACCAGGCACTGTGCCCAGCAGTGAAAGTGCACTAAATCCAAACTACAAACTGAAAATAATTACTCTTAATATCACCATTTTATAGATGAAAAACTAAGGTACAGAGAAATTAAGTCACTTATCTAAAGTCACATGTCTAAAATGTGTATAGCTGTAAATGAAACACAAACAGTCCAATTCTAGAGCCTATGTTCCTATTCACTCCACTCTACTGGGTCAGCAAATATGGTTGATAATTTTGAAAGAAAGAAAGAGAGGGAGAGAAAGAAAGTAAAGAAGAAAGACAGAAAAAGAAGGAAAGAAGGAAGGAATGAAGGAAGGAAGGAGAGAAAGAAAAGAAAAGAAAAAGAAAGAAAGAAAAGAAAAAAGATAAGAAAAGGAAAAAAAGAAAAAAGAAAGAAGGAAAGAAATGAGAAGAAAGAAGGAATGAAAGAAAAAAAGAAAAGAAAAGAAAAAAGAAAAAGAAAAAGAAAGGAGGGAGGCAGGAATGTAGAATGATGTCCCAAATAAAAATCAAACTTTCTAAATGTGAATCAAATGTTCCTTTTCAGAAGTTAGAAAATATTATTATATTTAGACATCTTAAAATCTCTGGATAAAAATCTTGATTTGTAACTATCATTTGATCAGGCTCAAGATTCATACCTCTAGGATATTCAAGCCTGTCAAGACAGATTTTAATTCTGGAATAAGACTAAGGACAAATGGAATCAACATTTGGTTTAAAGAAGCTGTCAAAGGTATCTCTCCAGAGAGTCTTCAAACATATGTAAGAGTTCTCTCACTGTGTTTCATATTTTGTGGGTGTGAATTTGGTAAATCTAGGCATTGTTCTCTAGAGAACAGAGTAAACAGCATTGCAGATTAATAATGTTTGATAAAAAAATACAGAGTGGAATTAATTGACTTTATCCCACTGAAATAACTCATTTTGCTCAACAAATTTGACAATCCTATCACTGTGGTGTTTCTTCCCTCATCTTCAATGAAGACAGGACCAACATCGATTTTGAGTGGACATGTAACCATCCATCTGTGCTAATTTTCAACCAGGCTCCCACCCACTGCAGAAAGGAAAAAGTCATTATGCACCTGAATGGGTGAGTTGCCATGATTGAATGAATGCAGGACAGTAGTTAAAAAGAAAATATTACAAGAAGCAATAGAAAAATTTCCAATCATCTGGGGCGCCTGGGTGGCTCAGCAGGTTAAGCATCTGCCTTCGGCTCAGGTCACGATCCCAGACTCCTGGGATCAAACCCCACATCAGACTCCCTGCTCAGAGAGGAGTCTGCTTCTCCCTCTGCCCTTCCCCCTGCTTGTGATCTCTCTCTCTCTCTAATAAATAAATGAATAAAATCATTAAAAAAAAAGAAAAGAAAAAGAAAAATTTCCAATCATCAAACTATCTCAAGAAAGCCTCCTTAGTAATGTTTGGCTGATTTTGTTCCATTTATCTGTTCCACCCAGCAGGTATGCCCTCTTCACATGAGCCATAATTTCCTTTTTTTAATGTTTTAATCTTCCTTTTACTGACTGTGACTCCTCTGGCACCCTTGGTATTTCATGTCTTCTCTCCATAATACCCTGATGCTCTTTAAAGGAATAAAAATTGGAGCTGGCAACTCCTGTTTATCAGAAGTTTCTATCCTGAGACATGCAATCATCCCCTCCATAATTTGGAGTACTAGTTATGAATTACGACTAGATTGCAGCCACAAGTCTCTTTTCACCTTTGTTATTTTTGTCTGCATCAAGATTGCATAATTCTAATCAGGGACTTGGTTTGCCTTTGTTCTATAAAGGCCCATACATGCATATGGAAATTTTAGGTCTTATGCAGTAATACTTAGTTACAGAGCATTATCCCTAAAATAAAATACTTGATTGGTGAATGGAATAAAGATGACTGAAAATTATATTGCACATCCAAGCACTGACCAGAAAATAACAGTGCACTTTGTTTCAAAATGATTTAGAGGAAGAAAACAACTGAAGATAGTCTATCTGAATATAGAATATCTACCTGTGCATTAAGTGACCTCTTATTTTTCCTATTGTATTTTTAACTCGTGTAAATTATTTGAGTGAAAAGAAGTAAAGTATCTCATAGTGCCATAATTATCAATGCCTTAATATCTTAACAAATATCAGTTCATTGCATACAGGCATAAAATAAATAATTTTTATCCCGGTAGATTATTTTTATTCTGGTAAATTAGCAAAAAGGCCATATATAAATAGGTTTGTATAAGAGGAAAAAAATCAGTTATACACATGAATCCAAATGTACTAAGACAGGTCGCCGCTATATAAACAACTCCTTCTTAAGAACTGGAAAACATTAAGAACAAGTATTTTAAAATTGGTGTCTGAGTGCTGCTTTCCTTGGCAAATGTACATACGTAGTTCAAAGTAGAAGAATTTGTGCTTTCCAAACTTGACTAGACATGGAAATCAGGATATAAAATGTACTATCTCCATATTTTAAAGATATAAAAGAATGTCTCCTTAAATTTGCATGGCAATTTTGTATATTTACAAAATAGTCCCACATGCATTAGCTTATTTGACATTTATTTATCAGCTTATTTGATGCTAAGTCTTTGAAGTAGCCTCACAAATCACTATTCCCATGTTACCAATGAGAACAATGCAGTTTGTGGAGGCTGTGATTGCCAAAGGTGATTCAAGCAGTGGCAAAGGTCAGATTTGAGTTTAGATTTTCTGATCCATGTCCAATGCACGTCTAGGTTTTGTTTCAACTGCCAAGTCTGACTGATTGACAGTAATACTTGGGATGTCATGTGCAAAGGATTTTGAGACCCCATATGTGCTTGGTGGGAAAGGGTACTGTGATTCATACAGATGTGACTATGGACTGAGAGCTTAAATAGCAGCGTAAGTATCATGAATTTTCCATTGCTTTTCTACATGTTTCCTTTTTTCAGTTCACTTTGAAAACCATTGTGAGGGCTCTTGGGTGGCTCAGTCGTTAAGCGTCTGCCTTCGGCTCAGGTCATGATCCCAGGATCCTGGGATCGAGCCCTACATCGGGCTCCCTGCTCCGCGGGAAGCCTGCTTCTCCCTCTCCCACTCCCGCTGCTTGTGTTCCTGCTCTCGCTATCTCTGTCTCTGTCAAATAAATAAATAAAAATCTTAAAAAAAAAAAAAAACATTGTGAAATTTCTGAAACAATGTTGCCTATCAGTATGTGCATTTCTCATGTCCTTCCTTGTATTTGCATTCATACTAATCAGACCAACCATCTCAATTCCCCAGCAACATGCCATAGCTTTGCTTTGGTCTTGGTTTTGATATATTTTCTTCTCACCAAGGTCAGCCTTCTTATCCTTCCTGGCTATAGCACACCTGGCCACTTCTCAAAACCCAATTTGAATATTACCTCCCCTGCGAAGCACTTTCCCGTTTTCTCTCTCTATCACATGTAGTTCTTTCTCCCTCTCCCTCTCCCTCTCCTTCTCTCTGATGATCTTAGAATTACCACCCTACATTGTTTGATGTTACATGTACATGTAACTCTTACCTCCCCAATTAGATTTAAGCACCTTAAGGGCAATTTTTATATTTCTGTATTCTCTGCAATGTGGTGAGATCATCATTGATGACAAGTAATAACCTAGTCAAAGTCATTCAAGAAATACTGATTTTTTTTTTTAATTTCAAAGAAAAGAAAACAGTTGAACTGGGAAATTTGGGGTAATTATAAAATCAGGAAAATTTATCCTGTGTCACTATAGATATTCCTAGAAATACTTAGAGACCACATTTGCTCATGAATCAAAACTTAAAATTCAGAGTCAAGAAGAAATTATTGTGACAATTAAAAAGATATATAGGGTGCCAACCATATGTTGAGATGGACAAAACCCATATGGTGAAAATTACAGATGGCCAAATCCCATAGAAGCTCTGAGATTGGTGGTAGTAAAACAGAAGTAGCAATAAAGGTTTATACGGAGGAAATGTATTTTGTCATTATCCAGAAGACTGACTGATCATTTTCATGACACAAAATACAAAAGAAATAGAAAGGTCTCTTTAGATACAAATTAGATGTTCTGCCTAAATATGAATAGAGCATATGCGGTATCACCTAATCATCAAGCTTATTCATTTAAATTATGAAAAAATTTACTATTAGGTATTCAGTAATTACTGACAAAATGAATGAATGAACATATAAATGAATGAATGACATTATTATATATCCTGCTAATTGAAATATTTTTATTAATATTGTTTTATAAATTATGAATATTGTTTTATGATTGTTTGTTTCCCTCCAGAGAAAACAAAGCTTATAAATTTATTTAAGAGATATTAACATTTCTTAAGAGCACCTGGGTGGCTCAGTCAGTTGAGCAACTGACTCTTGATTTTGGCTCAGGTCATGATATCAAGGTCCTGGAATTGAGCCACCATCTCAGGCTCCTTGCTCAGCAGGGAACCTACTTGAGGATTTCTCTCCTTCTCCCTCTGCCTCTTCCCCTGCTCATTGTCTCTCTCTCTCTCTCTAATAAATAAATAATTTTTTTAAAAAAAATAAGAGATATTAACATTTCTTTGAGTTGAAATACACATTTTTTTCATTTAAAATTAGGATATTTCTTGTAATCCATGGCATGTCATAGTTAATTTGTAGTATTTTCTTATTTCTTTTTTTTTTTTAGAATTTTACTTATTTATGAGAGAGAGTGCTGGGTGCGGGGAGAAGCAGAGAGAGAGGGACAAGCAGACTCTACCCTGAGATCATGACTTGAGCCAAAACCAAAAGTCAGATGCTTAACCAACTGATCCACTCAGGTGTCCCAGTATTTTTTTATTTCTTAACCGTACATTAAAGAGTGGTATGATTTATAAAAGGTATGTCTCAAATTTAATAAATTATGATACATAGTGATTATCTTACCACAAGTCAGACACTGAATGCTTAAAATAATATATTAAATATATATATACACACATATATACACACACTGTATATATATATATATATAAAATACAATGTCATACATGTATTATATATTATTTAATATGGCATTCTAGATTATCATATAACATTTATATTTTTATATTATATTACATTATATTTAAAGCAAGCCCCAAAATGACTTCTTACAAGAAGAACTATTAGCATCCCCATTGTACCGTTGAAGAACTAAAATATAGATAGATTAAAGAAGTAACTTCCTCAAAGTTACACAGTTCTGCCTATGTTTTTTTCTAGGAGTTTTATGGTTTTAGGTCTTATGATCAAGTCTTTAATCCATCTTGAGTTAAGTTTTGTGTATGGTATAAGATAGTGGTCTAGTTTCATTTGTTTGCATGTGGCTGCAACAATATCCCCAATGCTACATATTGAAGAGAACTGTCATTTCCCCATTGTATATTCTTGTCTTCTTTGTCATAAATTAATTGACCATATATGTGTGGGTTTATTTCTGGGCTAAATTTATTTTTTAAACTGTATAGATTTTGCCAGTTTCATAATGTCTAAGGACCCTTATCATATGAATGCTTTAAATACAATAAATAAAATACAATGAATTATGCAGTAAGTCAATTGTACTGAAATACATACTATCAAAAATATTTCAGAAATAAATCTGCAATATAGTTAAATATATGTTTCTTCACTAAAACATTAAATATTAAGATTTATCTGAAGTTTAGTAAGTGTCATGATTTCAAAGTTGGATGAGCATAAATAGTATTTCCAGATGCTTGAAACAACTAAATGTGATGTAAAATTTTCATAAAAAGTCTAGGATATTGCTAATGTTAATGTATTTTGTAGCCTACATTTAGAACTAAAGGAAAAGATGTATTTTAGTTGGAGACTACTGAAAATAAGATCATTTTTTCTCCATCCAATGACATGATAAAGAAGGAAGTCTACAGTACAATAGTAAGATTATCTCTACCTTGTCTAATGACTAAGGACCAGGTAAAGATGAAAGAATCAACAAAAGAAACATAACTAATCATTAGTGAGTTGGGAGTAGAGTCAGGAAAAAATGTGCTCTAGAAGACAAGGGAAGAAAGAGTTTTTAATGGGAAGAAAAGTCAAAATGTATTGGATCATAATTGTGCAATCTGATAATCCTTGGTTTGAAATTTGACTCTGCATTGCACTAGGTGCACAAACCTGGGTGATTATATTATACACTTCAATTTCTTCTTGTGAAGGGATGAATTAATTTTATTAATTTTTTTCGATTCTTCATTCTCCCTGTAACCATGCTCTTCGACATTTGATTTTGCAGTTCTACCCATTAAAAAGGTAGAGTCTTCTTCCTCATATTTGAATCTGAGATTGGTTGTCTGACATGCTTTGGCTAAAAAATAAGAAATTTAAAGTTTGGGCCTTAAGGGGCATAACATAGTTCTACTTCCTCTCTTGCACCATTGCAACTGTCATGAGAATATGCCTGGTCTATGGGGTGCCTGGCTGGCTGGCTGGCCAATAGAGCACGGAGCCTACTAAAAATAATAATAATAATAATGAACAAAGAAAATTAAAAAAAATAATATGCCTGGTCTAAACTGTTGGAGGATGAAAGACTTATGTGCAGAAGTACATCCTCTCAGTTATGCCAGCCAACATGGGTCTGGATGTTCCAATAGTCAGTGGAGCTCTTGGACATGAAAAAGTCCAGCCAAGATTAGTGCAACTATACCCAGATGCTTAAACAATGAATGTTTATTGGGTGTATCATTGAGGTTTTGTGCTTGTTTGTTAACAAAGAATTGTCATGGTGATAAATAACTTACATTAACTAGTACAATCTAAAAAACAGGAGTAGTTGCCTTCCCTTATAGAGTTTTGTGAGGAATAGAGAAGACAATTATAGACACAATATTTTAGTAGCAATTGGAAGTAGATAGGTAGTTCAATAAATGCTGTTTAGAATACAAATAAAACACTTAAAAAACTACTATTATCAATTGGTGGCCCATACTTCTATTAGAACAATATTAATGACATAGTGATAACAGACAAGGACAACAAAAGCAAACTGTTTACAGGAGTTGAGAATAAATAGAAGGAGAAAAAATGAAGACAGAATACTAATAATGATCACGGCTAATATTTACTTAGCACTTACTATATTCCAGGCATTGTACCAAGTATTTTATATATTTTTCCTTACTTAATTCTTAAAAAATATAAGGTTATGAGGTTACCAATCTATTTTTATACACAGTACGTGAAGAACGAAGATTATGATTATGATTTGTATGTACCACTTCCTCTAACTTTCAAACAAAATACCTCTTTGACTCAATAGGTTTCTCAAGAGGTATCATTTATATAGATAGGATGCCACCTGAGGGATTTTGTTATATTGTCCAGAAAGTTTCCTCAAGAAGCGTGTGTAAGGCATTGCAGTTTTGCAACATTGATGTGAAGCAGTATAAACTTTCCAATGTTTCAGGGATTTAGAGCTTTAACTACTCAGCAGAGAATGTAGAGGATTGTGAATCTGAAACAAAGCAGGTTAAAAGGCAAAGGGCAAACTTCATTCAGAAGAAGTTGTGTTACTTAGAAAAAAATACCATAATAACACAAGGGAAGAACTCTGCATAAAAAAAGGAGGTACTGCAAATGGAGAGAAAGAGATGGCTTATTCAAAAAATGAACAATAGGCGTTGGCTGTAGCAACATTTTTCTAGATATGTCTCCTGAAGCAAGGGAAACAAAAGCAAAAATAAACTACTGGGACTAGATCAAAATAAAAAGCTTCTGCAAGCAAAGGAAACAACAAACCTAAAAGGCAACCTATGGAATGGGAGAAGGTATTTACAAATGACACATCCAAGAAAGGGTTAGTATCCAAAATATAGAAAGAACTTACACAACTCGACACGAAAAAAACTCCCAAAAAACAACAACAAAAACAAAACAAAACAAAAAATCCCAAATAATCCAATTAAAAATGGGCAAAAGACATGAACAGACATTTCTCCAAAGAAGACATCCTGATGGCCAATAGACACATGAAAAGATGTTCAATATCCCTAACCATTAGGGAAGTGCAAATCAAAACCACAATGAGATATTACCTCAAACCTAACAGAATGGCTAAAAGCAAAAACACAAGAAACAAATGTTGGCAAGGATGTGGAGAAAAAGGAACCCTCGTGCACTGTTGGTGGGAATGCAAACTGGTGCAGCCACTGTGGAAAACAGTATGGAGGTGCCTCAGAAAGTTAAAAATAGAATTACCATATGACTCAGTAATTCCACCACTGGGTATTTACCCAAAGACTACCATAACACTCATTCAAAAGAACAAATGCACTCATGTTAATTGCAACTTATTTACAATAGCCAAATTATGGAAACAACCCAAGTGTCCATTGATGAGATGAATGGATAAAGAAGATGTGGTGTACACACACACACACACACACACACACACTCAGCCATAAAAAAGAATGAAATCTTGCCATTTGCAACAACATGGATCAAGCTACAGAGTACAATGCTAAGTGAAATCAATCAGTCAGAGAAAGACCAATACCACATGATTCCACTCATATGTGGAATTTAAGAAGCAAAATAAACAAACAAAGGAAAATGAAGAGACAAACAAAAAATGCCTCTTAACTATAGAAAACAAACTGGTGGTTGCCAGAGGAGAGGGGAGGTGCGAGGGATGAGTGAAATAGGTGATGGGGGTTAAGAGTACACTTATCATGATGAGCATTAAGTAGTATATGCAATTGTTGAATCACTATATTGTACATCTGAAACTAGTATAACATTGTATGTTAACTATACCGGAATTAAAAACTAAAATAAAATAAACAACAGGGTTGAAAAAAAAAAGAGTTGTGTTAGAATTCCTGTACTGGGGCGCCTGGGTGGCTCAGTTGGTTAAGTGACTGCCTTCGGCTCAGGTCACGATCCTGGAGTCCCAGGATCGAGTCCCGCATCGGGCTCCCTGCTCAGTGGGGAGTCTGCCTCTCCCTCTGACCCTCCCCCTTCTCATGTGCTCTCTCTCTCTCTCAAATAAATAAACAAAATCTTTAAAAAAAAAAAAATTCCTGTACTGATTCTAGATGTGTGCCTAGAGGGACTTTGTTTTCTAGACAAGTGGCTTCAGAGACTTCATTTTGTTTGTTTTCCTTTTTTCCAGAGCCTAAGTTCCCTCATCTTTAAATTCAAATATTCTTACCATTTCTGTATAAAGTTCTTGTGAGGATTAAATGAAATGATATACCTGAATGCTTAATAAAGTGTCTGGTATACTGATAATTACTACTGTTTGAAGAATAATCATTGTACTGATGATTAATAATGTTATGGTAAATAATTGGTAAAATAGGATTAGTATTCAATTGACTAATGGTGTGTGTTTAGGCAATGTTGCCAAAAAAAAATAATACGGAGGGTGGATGCACACGCATTAGTTCTATGATAAAGTCTAACTCTTTAATTCTAGTGAAGTAATAATCTAGAAGCATGAAGTAATAATCTGGAAGCAAGTAAATATTAGCCATTATGCATAATTAGGAATCAGAAATAAAGGGCTCTATTCCAGATTTGCTAGTATCTTTGTGACCTTGGGAATGTCCTATTCCTTTTTTAGGCCAAGACTCAATTTCCTCTTCTATTATGTGAAGCAGTTAAGTAGCAGTTGAGACTCTAAAATTCTTTTTAGAGCTAAAATTCTGTGGACCGGGTCAACTTTAGATTTAATATTCCCAGAAAGAATACCAGTCCTTCCAGCTGGTATTCAGAAGAGAGGAATGAAAAGGAATGCATGATTTAAAGGAGCTAAGGTTCCTCTCTCTGACTTTGTCAGCCTGTTGGCTCTGGTTTCATTCAGATGTTGCTTGACATATAGCCAAGGCAGCATCAGAACCCTATGAAAGAAACCGCAGGTTTTCGAAGGATTGTTGCTGAGTGCCCCAGTTATTTCCAAATCTATCATAAGAAGAGAAATAAAGCATGAAAACGGGCAACTTATTCTCCAATAGTTCTCAAATAGGAAAATGGGGAAGTTTTAGAAAAGCCCCAGGTTCTTCTGCTCCACAGATTAAATTCTGCAAATTAATGTCATGCCAACACACTGAGGGGGTGGTGTTGGTGGGGAGGCTGAAGGCAGTACCAGAAGCATTCCTGTAATCTGCTGCCAAGAGAGCTGCACAAGGGGATCTTCTTCTACCCCTGGGCAGTTTTGTTTGTTTTTTTTAAAGATTTTATTTATTTATTTGAGAGAGAGAATGAGATAGAGAGAGAGCATGAGAAGGGGGAGGGCCAGAGGGAGAAGCAGACTCCCCGCTGAGCAGGGAGTCTGATGCGGGACTCGATCCCAGGACTCCAGGATCATGACCTGAGCCGAAGGCAGACGCTTAACCAACTAAGCCACCCAGGCACCCCCCTGGGCAGTTTTTGAACTGAAATCCTGCCTACCTGGCAGGACAGACTTCCATGGAGATGGAAGAACTAAGCCACAAGAATTCAAAAAATTAATCCCGCATGGCCTTGTCTGCTCTGGATAGGTATATAGAGCTCTCCTGTATGGTCCATAGGCAACTAGCAGTCTTCTGGCATCTTCCCGATAGGCTGAGAACTGATCCAAAAATCTGACTCTCTGTGTGTGTGTGTGTATGTGTGTGTGTGTGTGTAAAGTACACTCCACACTCCAGACATTTTCACTTTTATGCATTACTCAGGCATATTATTGATGACATGTTATTCTGTCCTATACATACATTAAAAAATTGGTAAGACAAAGTTAGTCCATTCTTAAAAAATTTCTAAAACCTACCATTTAGGTTCTGCGACAAATCTTTTTTTTTTTATTAAAGATTTTATTTATTTATTTGACAGAGAGAGGCACAGCGAGAGAGGGAACACAAGCAGGGGGAGTGGGAGAGGGAGAAGCAGGCTTCCCGCCGAGCAGGGAGCCCGATGCGGGGCTCAATCCCAGGACCCTGGGATCATGACCTGAGCCGAAGGCAGACACTTAACGACTGAGCCACCCAGGCGCCCCATGGTTCTGCGACAAATCTTAACTACCCAGCCAAAGCAAAGCAACATTGTAAAGACAGATTGGCACATGGCCAGTACAGACACTTGGAAATCACATGATGTTAAAGGAGAGCTTTTGTTATTAGGATATTACCAACAACATTTCATAGTAATCGCTTTTAGCTGTGATTCCCCTTGATACATTTTTAAAATCCCCTTAGATTTGTTAGTCATGTTAGTCTGTTCCTTAGTCTGCTCTTTGTAACTTGTGTGGTTACCATTTTTGTTGTTATTTTGTCCTACTTAATGAGTAGAAGAAAAGAGGTATTTTAAAGCACTGGCACTGAAAATAAACTATCTAAATTCTAATTCCAGCTCTGCTACTTGCTAACAGGAGGCCTGGTCTCGGTTTCCTTATCTGTAAAATAGTTATGATGAATAAAATAGTGCTTATTCCATGGGGCTCTTTTGAGGCACAAGTGCATCCAGCAAGGGAACAATGTATAAACCACTAGACCAGATTTGGAACTTAGATTTCCTCTAGGATGTCCTTGTATTGGAGGAATTAGGAAATGGGACTCTATGTGACAAGGATTAAATCCTGGAAGCTCCAGAGAAGAAGAAGATAGGGCAGTATCAGTACCCAGTAGATTACAAAGTAGATGTTTAAAATACTTAGTTCTCTACTCTGCACATATTGCTCTTAAGTTCTCCCATTGTACCTTATTAAGGGAATCTTTTTGAAGACCTGCCTCTCTCAGTTCTGCTCTCAGAAATGAAAATGAGATTTTTCTACTGTTTGAAGGGGAATGCCCTCCACACTCCTTCCCTTTTTCTCCTATTATATAAGCATGTTGTGATAGGAAGCGGACATCAGCACGTGAAAACCCAGTCAGAACAGAACTGTAAGTAAATAGATCAGCTACTACTCTGCATTTAAAAATTCATTTTCAGTGTTAACCTTGAAAATTCTGAATTCAATTCTTTTAAGCTAGATGGAATTTCTTTCTAGTTCTGTACATTGAAATCACATCCATCCCCTTGCCACCATCCCTATAAAAATTCTAGTTTCCATAATATAGTCAGTTTTTGAAGTTGAGTTTAGATTGAAGCATAAAGCAACCTAATTAAACTAATTGAAAATACGTATAAAAATCTTAACCTTCACAGAGACATTTCAATTTTAAATGAAGTAGTTTATTATTAGCAATGAATCACTAAGTTGATGAAATGTCAGGCCATATGATAAAAGAAACATGAAAAAAACGAACATTTTTTGAGAGTCCACTATGTATCAACACTTTGCATGTACCTATCCTTAAAATAAGCATACGAAGTAATGCTTTTTTGTTTGGGATTTGTTTGGTTTTTTTTAAAGGCTCAAAGCAGTTAAAACATTTGCCTAAGTCACATAACTAATACAGCAAAGAACTTAGAACAGAACCTTCACATGCTCAAATGATTACTCCAGTACCACATAACAATACTCACAGCACCAGCTCTTGGTTCCTTATTCTGAATCCCATGATAATGGATTGGAACAATGCCAAGTAAAAATGGGTACATCTAAACTTACTATATAAGAATATATTTTAATTGATAAAGGCATATTCGTTTCCCAAATATAATGAGATGTGTAGAATTTTTTAGTAAGGTGAGTATGCAAAACAGATAGAAAAGTGAACCATTTTCCCTGGCTCATTCAGGAAGTTCCATTTTGTTGGTTTTCTTGCCATAAGTAGGTCTCTTTATCTATCTATCATCTATCTATCAATCAATCTATCTATCTATCTATCTATCTATCATCTATGGTAGGGGCAAGTAAGTTGCCAACTTTCCTTCAAAGATAGTAACAGGTAGATGTATCTTCTTATCTCTGAAAACCTGTTGCAATCCTCATACTCTATAATTACATGGTAGAACATGTGTGGTAATATTCATTCTCAGTATTTTCAAAGGTATCTTTGTATTATTGCCTTTGTTGCTATGGAAATCATTTCTTGAGTTATCAACATTTATCTTTATGCTGCATGAAATCCAGATATATTTTCACTGGTAGCCTCTTTCAGCATCAAAAAGGGAATTCTGTAACCACAATACTTTTCTACATTTCTACATTTCCAATAGGCAACAATAATTACCTGAACACGGGGCGCCTGGGTGGCTCAGTCGTTAAGCGTCTGCCTTTGGCTCAGGTCATGATCCCAGGGTCCTGGGATCGAGCCCTGCATCGGGCTCCCTGCTCAGCGGGAAGCCTGCTTCTCCCTCTCCCACTCCCTCTGCTTGTGTTCCCTCTCTCGCTGTGTCTCTCTGTCAAATAAATAAAATCTTTAAAAAAAAATAATAATAATTACCTGAACACACAACAGTATATAGATACTGTGGAATGTTCAGCATCATGTCATCTGATAGACATTTATTTTCTGGTCAGAAACTTTCATTATCATTCCAACACAGTGGCACTCAATTGTAGAAGCCAAATAAGAAAAATAAAGTTCTTCCCTAAAGAAAGCTTTGTAATTAAGAAGAAGGTCCTTCAGAAAAGTTCTCTAAGAGAAGCAAAGATAGCTCAGTAGTACATTAAACAAATAGAGGGATTTTGTCAAAGAAGACACTGTATAATGACTATAATTATTAAGTTGCCAAACTAAAAGTTTTCAGACATCTTTCACTCATCAACATAATGTGAAATTTCCTTGAAAATACTATGTTATCTAGCTCCTATCGTTTTTAAGAAGGGGTATAGCTCTCTGTAGAGTACAAAATTCACAGGTAATATTTTCTTTTTTTGGTGTTTTTCTTCCTTAAAAGGAAAATTCATTACCATTTTTCAAATCTATGGTAATATTCTACCCACCTGGTTCACTTTCCAATAGAATTGTTTCCTTCATACTTATAGCTGTGAATTACAACATTGCTTATTGATCTTTCTCATCAATACACTGAAATTCCAAGGATGAGGCAGTTTTACTAAGAAAATAGAAAGTATCCACACTCACATTAGATGGGGTGCTTCCCACAAATTTATAGAAAACATGGTAAAATAGACCTTGTTCATTTGGGAGCTTTCTCTTCCTCATTCAGTATTAATGGTTAACATTATTCCAACATTCAATGTATAATTTATTTTTGCCCCCAGAATAACTTATTTCACTGTATTTATTGTTATTTTTATTCCAGGAAAGGCCTTGGCTCTGAGACCAGACTGGTAAATCTCCTAGGCTCCAAATCTTTAAATGTAACAAATAATTCTTCAGCAACATCCACATTTCAGCACCTGTGTTCATCACCTGGAATCTTTGCTTTCTACACCACCTACCCTCCAAGAGAATTTCACAAACATCTGTCTCATTTTCATTGATTTTATGAAACTCAAAGGAGAAATCAAGTATTGCTTTCTGTGGCCTCTACCAGAAATGAATTTTTGGCATTGTGCAGAGCCAAGAAACTCAGGCTGCTGAATTTTTCAAGTTAGTTTTTTTTTCCCCTGCGTTTTATTATTTTTTTTAACTTTCATATAGAAGCAAGATTTTTTTATGTTTTTGTAGAGTGACCTGACTTGCCTCAAGACACATCAAGTCCCAAAGCATAGTTAGTTATTCTCAGTCTCCTTGTCAATAGGCTGGGGCCATTGTGTCTGTCTTGACAGTGGAATTAAGTCAGACAAAAAATTGGGGCTGAATTATCCTATTGACTGATCTATGCGATTAATTCTATTAAAATAATTCAACAAGTTGAGTGTCTAAAAATATAAAGGCATGGAATAGTTCTAAGACTCTGACATCTGTAATAAGTTTGCTGACTTTGAAAGTTAAGCTCTACAGACACAAAAGGAAAGACATCTTCTGAAGACAAGAATATTAATTTTCTAATAAATTGCATTTTTGAAATAGGCATTTCTGGATTATTCAACTGACATTCACTAATAAACCACTACACCGGGCATCTCCCATGATGATAGCTGTCTAACAAGTAAGCTAAGATGGTATTGTAATAATATTGAGTCAGAGAGGGGATGTAATATCTAGTGTTAGTACCACTCATGTTGGATATTACCCTTAACAAAGAGCACTCAAAGTGTTATGGTTTCTTTTCTTGAACATTCATTGAAAACATTATTCTATAATATGATTGTTAAATTCTTTATGTTATAGATATTTTCATATTTTAATTGTCATTATTTTGAATGGAAAGTAAAAATACATAACCATGAACAATAATACATGGAATTTATTCTTCTAATATTTCATTGTATTAAGTTGTCATTTATGTCATAGTATGACATCAAAAAGGAACAGAACAAGAAAAAAATTAAGTACTGGAAAGCAGCATAATTTTACCTCGGAGATTCTAGGATTCCTTATATATTTCTTTCTGTTATATGCCCCAAAACACATTATTTGTGATTAATTCAAAGCACATCATTGCATATCACTGCGTATCATTGACCTAACATTATTTCAAGGCCACCTAAATATTGTATGTCAATGAAAATATAAGATAATGCATATCTATTTCATCCAAATACTTTTTTCTTTTATTCTTCTATACTCTTATTAATAACTTTGGTATATGTCATAAATAACAATGGTATGACCTAAGTAGACCATATTTATGGTAATAATTATTTTCTTTCCTTTCTTTGTATCTAGTTCCCTTAGCCGGGCAGAGCAGAGAATAAATAACCGTTAAGAAGTATATAATAAATACATTTAAGGGAAGAACACAATAAGTATTTATTTTTATTTGTCCCTTTGAATAAATAATAGTATTTTTTTTTAAAGATTTTATTTATTTATTTGACAGAGAGAGACACAGCGAGAGAGGGAACACAAGCAGGGGGAGGGGGAGAGGGAGAAGCAGGCTCCCCGCAGAGCAGGGAGCCCGATGTGGGACTCAATCCCGGGACTCCAGGATCATGACCTGAGCCGAAGTCAGTCACTTAACCGACTGAGCCACCCAGGCGCCCCAAATAAATAATAGTATTTTTGAGCCCAGTTTTTATGCCGGCACTTTATGGTATTTATAAAAATATGATATATAATATATTACACATACTTTCCCATCTATCTATCTATCTATCTATCTATCTATCTATCTATCTATCTGTCAGCTCTACCTGGATCTCTGTATTTATGCACAAATACTTGGATATTTATACCGTTACATCTACAAAATACACTTAATCTAATCTCAGTCTAAGAGGTATAACTAGAAGGGATGTTATATCTCGAAAAACTGACTGAGGGGAACAGCGATGTTTAAAATTCACCTTACCTGTAGTAGTTCTGGCATTAATTCTGAATGTTGAATTGATGGTAGCAGAGCACTCATTCTGTGGACATGGTAGTAGATACTTCCTCAGTAGCAGTTATTTCAGAGAACACACTGTAACAAGACTGATTCTATGGTGCAGTGTGGTTTTGTTCTGGACTTTAGTCTAGTCCCCTAACATCCCTACTTTTGAAGCCTCATTTATCAGATCTCCGATCCATTTTGTGAGCATCTGCTATTATTCTGACAAAGACTTCTTCTTGAATTAATCAGGGTTAACTTCTGTTGTCTGAAACTAAGAACTCTTAATGACACCATGAACTGGGCTTGGGAGTAGTAGTAGCAAAGTCCACAACAATTAGGAGGAATTTGGAAGACAGTGAAAATCACATCCCTACATAGTTAGCGATAGGAAACTTGAAGCCTATGCAGAAGTGACCCTAGTAGTTCATGTATCAGAAGAAGGTCAAAGTTTGAGGATCTGAGCTACTTATAAAGATAGTATGAAGGGCATGAGGAATTCAATAATTATTATATGTGATAACTACTCCTAACAGTACTGGATAGCTTAAGAAAAGAGTACTGTCACCTTGATTCCCTAAGTGTTCAGGTCAATAATATACACTGAAGAACGTGGCAAAAACATGTTTATCACTTAGAGGCACAGAGTGGAAGGACACAGAGAGAAAACTCGCCTTTTAATCCTGGAGTTGCCAAATTATAACATCGGTTGAATTTAATATCACCAGATCTCCAATATAAAAATTAAGGCATTTGACGGTCGTAAGTATAACTTGGAGTGTTTTATACTGAATATATGACAGGACCTGAACACCAAGAAGAGGAGGCTGGACATCTCATAATGCTGTAAATCTGAAGAGTATTTATGGAAATGGATTCTGAGATAGTCCAACCAAAATGAAGACTATCATTTTCAGATTATGTGATATTTATTAACATAGATGTAATCACCAGAGAGTATGGATTCAATATTTTATTTTATTTTTTTTTAAGATTTTATTTATTTGAGAGAGAGAATGAGAGAGAGAGCATGAGAGGGGTGAGGGTCAGAGGGAGAAGCAGACTCCCTGCTGAGCAGGGAGCCCGATGCGGGACTCGATCCCGGGACTCCAGGATATGACCTGAGCCGAAGGCAGTCGCTTAACCAACTGAGCCACCCAGTCGCCCTGGATTCAATATTTTAGTTTTAACCTTTCCAATTTCTGCCTACATGTTTCTGAGACCTCAACTCACCAGTAGTCCATGTATAAAGATTTCAAATGCCAGAAATTCTTTAGTAAAAGATACAGGGAAGAATCTACATTTTTTGGAGGCTATGAATGCAGACTTTGTCTTTCATTTGTAACTTGCTAGAAGACACAGTTTTCACAAAGGTCTTAAAAAAACTGCTGATGAGTAGAACAATATATTCTTTAAAAAGTGCTAGAGTAATTTTTCTTATAAATCATGGATATTAGTGAGAGACTTTGATGCCTGAAATAGGTTTCTTGACTTTAGTGGGTTTGGAAGGACCATGGCAAAATCCAAACATTTATCATCATATTCAGCAGAGCTAAGGATTAGAAGATGATCAAAAGTAGTAATCCTTGGATAAGACTAATTCATCTTGAGTTCCCTGGAACTAAGCTTTGTTAGCCTGCTAACACCCAAGATAATGTGTGTAACCAGAAATCCTCCTGGTATAGTGAACATTGAATCAATGTACAAGAGAGTCATATTCTCAAATAAGCCCTGAAACCATAAAACTCCTATTTGAGAACATAGTTAAAAAGCTCCTTGGCGTTGGTTTTGGCCACGACTTTATGCATATGACTCCAAAAGCCCAGGCAACAAGAGCAAAACAACAAGTGGGACTACATCAAATTAAAGTGTTTCTGTGCAGCAAAAAACAAAATGAAACAAAACAAAATAACACATCAAGAAAATGAAAAGGCAAAACACAGAATGACAGAAAATATCTACAAACCGTATATCAGATAATGGGTCAATAACCAAAATATGTAAGGAATGTAAACAACTAAATAGTAAAACATAAATAAATAAATAACCTGATTAAAATGGGCAGAGGACATGAATAGACATTTCTTAAAAGAAGTCATACCAATGGCTAACAGGTATATGAAAGGTGCTCAACATCACTAATCATCAGGGAAATGCAAATCAAAACCACAACAATGTATCCTAACAATTGTTAGAATGGCTATTATTAAAATGTCAAAAGATAACAGTTATTGGTGAGATGTGGAGAAAAGGGAACCTTTACACACTGTTGGTAGGAATTGGTATAGCCATTAAGGAAAACAATGCAGAGGTTTCTCAAAAAAATAAAAATAGAATCATCATATGATCTAGTAAACTCATTTCTGGTTATATATCCAAAGGAAATAAAATCACTATGTTAAAAAGATATCTGCATCCCCATGTCCATCGCAGCATTGTTCACAGTAGTTCATTATGGAAATAACCTAAGTGTCCATTGATGGATGAATGGATTCAGCCTTAAAAAAGGAGATCCTGCCATTTGCAACAACAGATGAAACTGGAGGTCATTACAGTAAGTGAAATAAGTCAGAGAAAGATAAGTACTTCATGATCTCACTTATATGTGGAATATAAAATAGTTAAAGCTCATAGAAACAGAGAGTAGAAAGGTGGTTACCAGGGGTTGGGAGTGGGAAAAAGGGGAGATTTTGGTCAAAGGGTACAACCTTCCAGTTAGAAGATGAACACTCTGGAGACCTAATATACAGCATGCTGACTACAGTTAATAATAATGTATATTTGTAATTTGCTAAAAGAGTAGATCTTAAATGTTCTCACCACACACACAAACAAATACGGTGATGAATATGTTAATTAGCTTGACTGTGATAATCATTTTACAATACATATCACATCAGCACATTTTACACTTTAAATGTATAGAATTTTTACTTGCAAATCATACTTTAATAAAGCTGGGAGTGGGGAGGAAAACAGTACAAAAAATATCTGAATTTACTCTCAAACCCAGCATACAAAAAAAAGGGACTTATTGGTCAGAATTATCAAAGACAATGAGTAATTAAAAACTATTGTTGCTAAGCATAATGGGCAGGGAGAACAAATTCAAATCTGGAATAACTGACAATTTCAATGAGGACAAAATTACAATATATATATAATATAAATATAACATGTATTTATATTATATTTTATGTATATATTTAAACCTATGTAAGACATATACTATTATATTATTAAACATTATTAAAATAATATGTATTTTTTCATATCTTATGGTTAGTCATTTCTTTGGTTCAATTTATCCCTTCATCAGAGATGCAAACCCTCAATGTATTTGAGAAAATAAAAAAATCTTATGGCAATCTAGCTCATGGCATGCATTCCAGAAATAAAGTATATTAGAGAACAGCCTACATAATTTGTTGAATCATTTTTAAAATATTTTCCTTAATATCAAGACAATCACTATCAACATTTGAATAAGTGTGTGTGTATGTAAAGGGCAGACAGAAAATTCAGGTGTGGAAGAATTATATGATGCATTGAAACTGAACTAAAGAAGGTATTCAACTATGGCCAGGAATATGAGATCTGTTAATCATCCTTGATTATAAGTTCAGAAGATGTAACCCTTGCATCCAGGTGTTTGCATACTATAAGGGACAATGCTTATTTTTACCCAATATATAAAATGAAGGGTGGAAATATTGTATGTATGTGTATCACTTTTTTAGTTACTGTAATTGCTTCTCCTCTGGATAAAGGCAATTAGCTAACACAGTGGTCACCCAATCACCAGGTGACTCAGGTCCTCTGTCTTCAGAACTAGTTTTTGTTTATCTTGAAAACATGTATGTATGTGTGTACTGGATTTTCTGCTTAAGCATATAAAAAGAATGAGATTGGTTTCAGTCTGTGTAATCTCTTAGTGGATCACCTGCGATGTGCATCACATTTGGTTTAATGCTTATTTAATAATACAGCTGTTTTCTTTCTCTACTACCTTTGTGAAGATGATTTCTAGGTTGGGAGATGATTTTGTTTTTAATCACGTTTCCCCAGCTTTACTAAGTTACTATGTGTACTTTATACATTATGAATTTTGTTTCTCACAAAATATTTATTTATTATCCTTACTGAACAGATACGTTTTTTCCTATTGTTCTATTTATTTGATTTTCTTGTTCTCCAAACAAATTCAAATGTTCTCAAATAATACAACACAAACAACTTACAGCTCTCACATCTAAAAAGGGCAGTGGTAACTGTGAGATAGACTATGGAGGACATGGCAATTTGACGTCTCTGGTCCAGCTATCTTTGAGACCAGGAGTTGAAAAGTTAAGGCTTACAGGGCACATTTGTATTCCCTCTCCACCTATAGGGAAAAAAAATTTAACCAGGACTGAAAACATATAAACCCTCTTGGGCAATTCCAGATATATTTGCAGAGGCACTTGGGAATGTCCTCCAGTGGACCAAAAGAGAACTGATAAATATTATACTATTTCCCTAAATGTTAATGTAACTTACTTTGTATATTAACAGAGTAACCCATGAAATAAAGAGAAGCATCTCATTTTGGAAATGTTATCAGAGTGGAAAAGTATTGGAAAGGCACTGGCTCTCACCATGACACGGCCATTTAAATTTAACTTGATAAAAAAAATTAATGTAGAATTGCTTTAATTCCATAAATTTTTAGACTTTCCAATAGAGAGCTGGTAAAATGACCATTTTCATATATATTTAATCAATCCTATGAAAATGCCTTGTCACACCGTCACATAATCTCTATCTCTTGATTGGTATCATTTTTGTGACAAGAAAACAGTATAAGCAGAAATATTTACAGTGCTCTCGAAAGAAAAGACTGTAATAAGTAACTATTTTCATTCCTGCCTTTTGTGATGCAGAATCAAAGAATAATCAGAAAAGTACAGACTCTGAGAGGAGGAAGAGAACTAGAACAATTTAGCAAGAGGTACTAAATTAATCTACATAGCAAAGGGCTGGGATAATTAGCAAAGGAGGAACCTAGAGAAGGAAGTACATTGCCCAGGAAATACAGAGGAGGTGGTAGGGGTAAGTAAATGAGAATCTCCAGAAAATAAAAGGTTTGAAGAAATTGAGAAAAGAAAAAGTACTTTGCAGATTTACCTATAGGATCCTCCCTGTAATGTTGTTTAAAGGATAAGCATAAATGATAGATATCTTTTTAGAATAGTTTCTTGCTTTTGAAAAGTGTTTTGTGGGACACCTGGGTGGCTCAGTCAAGTGTCCAACTCTTGGTTTCGGCTCAGGTCATGATCTCAGGGTCATGAGATTGAGCTCCAGGACAGACTCAGTGCTGAGTGTGGAGCCTGCTTAAGACTCTCTCTCCCTCTCCCTCTTTTCTTCCCCCTGTTGCACTCTCTGTCTCTCTCTCTCTCAAAAAAAAAAAAAAAAATCTGCGAAAAAGAAAAGTGTTTGGGGATTATGATAACATTTAGAGATTAAGTCATATTGGGCCAGCTTCAACAGGTTCAGAATTTGAGGAGCCCCCCCCACAAAAAAAAAGGATTTGAGGAGGCCAGGAGGCTTCTCTGAGATAAGTAATGGTCAGGTACACCCCAGGTTAACACCCTCCTCTATGCTATCCTGAGTCAAATTATGAAACTAGGTGATATGAAAATGGATCTTCAATTATGAGGCACTGTGATCACTAGAATAGTGCAACATCTTAGCAGTATTTTGGAAAGAATGAAGAATTCAAATTTGCAAATCATGAGATATGTGTTATTTGAAACTCTACGTTCCTTGCAGATAATTTATTCAGAGATGCAAAAGCTTGCTAAATTTAGGGAAAAAAACATTGAAAAGAAGTAGACTGAAAAATAGTTTTCACTTCCTCTTCATTAACAAATTAAAGTCTCTTTGTATAACTATTGAGATGTGATTCCCAGATTTCCTAAAGCTAATTCAAGGCCAATGCTGGGTTCCGTTATTGCAAATACTCTTGTCAGGGGTACAAGCACAATGTTAATAGACCTATGAAGAAAGCAAGCTTTAGAACCACTGGCATAGGAACCAGTAATAGAAAAACTTGAGAATTTGGATGAACTTCATGACCTAGGATCCAAATAAAATGGTTTTGAATTATGGTTAGACTATGCCTCAGAAATCACAGGGGAGATGAGGCAAAAGACACAGCCAGCTTGTAAAAGTTTACAATGACTGCCGTAAGCACAAAGACAGAACAATTTTCCCTGGGTCACTGGTATACAGAGATTTTTTCAAAATTACAATTTGATATTTGGTTACACATTTTTTATTTCTCGGGTGTGAATTACTCAAATTATGTTGCCTAATATTCCAAAGAACAACACCCGTTGAGCAGCTTGACACTTATAGAGCACCATTCATTTAATACCAAAATTCTCTACCTTAAGACAGGAAGTAACTGCATCCATTTAAGCAGTTAAGGGAACTGGGTCCTTAGAAGGAAAATGACTTTACCAAAGTCCAACAGCTTCTAAGTTCTAGGTGCAAAATTTAATAGTGCAAAATACTGTTGTAAAATACTGATTCTTAGTAAAGCAGTCTTTTTATTATACCACACAAAAGTATGGAAGGATTTCAGAAATTAGTTTCTCTGCTCTGTGAAGAATAGGTCATTATTTGCAGGCAGATTTGGAAATGAGATAATGGGTAGAGTCTTGGCCATTCTGACACCATACATTATCCAACCTTACCAATCATCTACCTTTATTTTTATAGTTGATCAGATTTTTTCCCAGGGAGATACTGATAATAAACATTGAAAGAAAATCCCAGTCTATGGAGCAATTTGCTCTACAGGACCATGAGATGTTCTAATACATAATGCAAAATTAAGCATTCCTTCCTTTCCTCTAAGCTCACTGCACTAAATGGTTCATGGAGCCTCTTCAGACAAGGTCTTAGCTATTTTGATCTTTATCATTTTAAGTTTTCATGATTTGTCTAAATAGCAGCAAAAATGCCAGATAGAGAATAAGTCTTTTCTGTAGTACTTTTTTTTTTTTTCCTTTCTCACTTTGTTTCAGGGGTGAAACCAAAGAAAATACACACAGGTGAAAAACAAATGCTTAGCTCAAAAAACTGGTCTTTCAAGTAAACATGTCTTTTTCTTTTATCCTATCTTTTAAAATTAAGTGATTTGGAGAAAGAGGTACAGTAACAGTAGAGTGTCAGCTCCTTGTTCAATATAAATAATATATTTCCACAAGGGACTAAGCAGGAATATGAAGGATTCACAGGGATGTATATGGAAGAAGCCAAATACATTTAAAAATTGACAGCTTTTTCTTGAGTCAGAAATTCATTTCCATATTAAAGTTAAAAAAAATCAGGGCCTTCATATTCTAACAATTCAAATATATTTCCTGTATGAGAAAAAAAAGCAGAAGAAATGGAGTTAGCGAGCATGCGAACGATCTCCATATGAAGTTACTATTTCTATTCATCCTTTGCTTCTCTAAGTAAACTAGTCTAGAGACTTTAATCTCAGTGGACAGTAGATTGTCAAAGGAATGTGGGGGTGAAAAGGAAGAAAGAGATACACTGATGTAAAAATTCTTTGAAGATGTTTTAGCAAAACATTAAGATCTTGTTACACAAACTTTGATTTCAAATAGTGGCTAAATTAAGTACAAATAAAAAAGGTTCATATATCTTTTTTTTTAAAGATTTTATTTATTTATTTGACAGAGACAGAGATAGCGAGAGCAGGAACACAAGCAGCGGGAGCGGGAGAGGGAGAAGCAGGCTTCCCGCGGAGCAGGGAGCCTGATGCGGGGCTCGATCCTAGGACCCTGGGATCACGACCTGAGCCGAAGGCAGACGCTCAACGACTAAGCCACCCAGGCGCCCATAAAAAAGGTTCATATATCTTAAAATCATATTGTGTTAAAGGGGATACTAGTAGTATAGCAAGAAAATCTATTCATACTTACTTTTTATAAAAGGCAATGATGTTTTATTGTGAATCACTATAAAGCCCATCGAGGGTTCTAATAAGCCCCTGTTTGGATATATAATACATGGCAGTTGAACAATAATTTCCCCATATAGTGTAATCCTTCATTCCCCAAGGAACAAAGAAAGCTATTTTCAATTTGTTTCTATGACATAAAGAGAGTGATTTTTGTGTTTTTTTTTTTTCAACTGATCTGGACCATGTATGTTTAGGGGATGGGTAAATATCTGTGGATATTTAGAGAAACACATATATTATATTATATGTAAGTTAAAGTACATCAAAATATGACTATATAAGTAATTGCCCATTATTTTTAAATTCCACATTTTCAAATTCACCTGCTAGAATTTATTTTTAATCCTCAAATTAGTATCTGTGGTGCTTTTGAATTCATTTGTGGACATGTGCATGTGCATATCCAAAAAAGGAATTGCACGATGGACACATTCTCATCTAAGGTTTATTTCTCACAGTTCTGGAGGCTGGAAGTCAGGCATTGGCAGGAAATCCTAATACACTGGGGCTTTGGACTTCAACATATGAATTTTGGGGTATACATTCAATCCATAACAATAATTAACCCCACAAAATAAGAATCGGCTTCATGTGTTTGTATACATGTATGTGAGCATGTGTGTCTGTGTGCATGAATGGTGAAATACTCTGTCACTAACTTATTGCTTTTTCTATTGGATATCTCATTATAAATGGACTTCTGAGATCTGAGGGAAAATCCTGGGTGCTGGGTGGAGAACTGGATAGAGACACAGCACGTGTATCATGGGGGACACTGTCAGCATAAGTCTGAAATTGCAGATAACTGTCCACCACACCCGTGGCCACATTAAGAGGTGAGCTGGAGCAATGTGAGCTCAACCCCACGTAAGCTTGGGATCTTATATGAGCATCTGGGGCACAAGAGATACTTAAACATTACTGGATTTTATTTCCTACCAATACAATGAGTGGAGGACTGAGGCAGAGTAATCCAATGGTTAAGTATTAAATGAATGTAACAAAGTCTGTTCCTTATAGGGGAGAACCACATTTCATTTACTATAAGGATAATACTTAAAATATAAAGTAGTACTCTAAGCACATACTTGTCAATATATTTTAGTTTCCTTTTCCTATATACTTTTTTCCTGCTTATTATAAAAGCTCATCATTTAACTTCTATCTAGATATGAGAGAGTCTGTTGACTTAGATTTTAAAATATCTGCAAATCTAATGATGATAATATTAATGAATCATTATAATAATCATGGTCATTATTTTAATTGGATTACTATCTACCATATTCATTTTCTTGTCTTTGTTATCTTTGTCTTCTACTCTTTTTCTGCTTTTTGTGATTTTGATTAAACATTTAATATGATTCCATTTTCTCTTCTCTTAGAATATTAGTTATACTTCTTTTTTAAACATTTTTTTAGTTATTGCTCCAGAGTTTACAATATACATTTACAGCTAATCCAAGCTGACTTGCAAATAACACTATACCACTTTGCAGTTAGTGTGAGTACTTTGTAATAGCAAAACTATCCTAATTCCTTCCTCCTGCTCTTTGTATCATTGTTATCATTCATTTCACTTACATATAAGTATACACAGCATATATATGCATATATATGTGTATATATACATGTATGTGTGCTTATATATGTATATATATATATACAAACACACACACTCACACAAGCACATATAATACGTATACATAATTGTATATTATGTATTGTTGGTATAAATTTGAACAAACTGTTATCTGTTAGTTTAATTAAGAATAAGAAAAACACAGGTTTTCATTTTACCTTCATTTATTTCCTCTTTGATACTCTTCTTTTATTTATGTAGATCTGAGTTTCTGACCCATACTTTTTTTCCTTCTCGCTAAAGAACTTCTTTTAACATTTCTTGCAAGGCAGGTCTACTGGCAACTAATTCCCTCAGTTTTTATTTAGCTGGGAAAATCTTTATATCTCCTTTGTTTCTGAAGGAAAATTTCACAAGGTTCAGAATTCTAAGTTTGTGTATTTTTTCTCTAAACACTTTAAATACTCCATTCTCTTCTTGCTTGGTTTCTGAGGAGAAGCTGATGCAATTCTTCTAGTTGGTCCTCTGTAGGTAAGGTGTTATTTCCCTCTGGCTCCTTTCAGGATTTCTTTTTTTATCTTTGATTTTGTGTTTGTGGGGTTTTTTTAATTAACTTTGAAAATGATATGCAGAGATGTAGTGTGTTTTTTTTTTTGGCATTTACCTATTTGGTGTTTTTTGAGCTTCCTGGATCTGTAATTTGGTGTCTGACATTAATTTGGGGAAATTCTCAGTCATTACTGTTTCAAATATTTCCTCTGTTCCTTTCATTCTCTCTTTCTTCTCCCTGTGAGTTGTCTCACAATCCTTGGGCATTCTGTTCTGTATTCCTTTTTCAGTCTTTGTTCTCTTTGCTTTTCAGTTTTTGAGGTTTGTACTGAAACATCTTCTAGCTCAGAAATTCTTTCTTCAGCTGTGTCTTCAGCTTATAAACCCATCAAAGGCATTCACTTCTGTTACAGAGTGTTTGCTCTCTACCAGAGAGCTAGCAAATTCTGCCCCCCTTCTCTTCTCTGTGTCTCTCCATTCCAATGCACTGAGAAGAACCCAAATGAGTACACAGCAGAAGGCAGTTGTCTACAAGTCAAGAAGAGTGCCTTCACTGGAAACCAAAACCAAACCAAAACCAAAACCTGCCGAACCTTGCTCTTGAAATTTCCAGTCTCCAGAACTGTGAGAAAGTACATTTCTGTTGCTTCAGCTATTTTGTTATGGCAACCTGAGCAAACTAAGATGGTATATTTACAAGGAGCATAAATGCTGATATATAATATGAAATAATAAATAGTATGAATACTATTCTAACTGGTGAACAAAACTAAAATAGTTTATGAATTTAATATCCCAAACTGAGAACCAACACCTTGATATTTCTGAAGCTGATGGTATGTTTTCCTATACAACACAAAGTACAATACTTGGTATCTGGATTAGCTTTTTATTGAATAGTACATCTCATTAAGAAACATTTGTATCTTTGTTTTTTCTAATGTAAAAACATTGCAGTATTTCTGAAATGCAGCAATTTTGCTTTCTTGTTTCGGAATAAGAATCTGCACCATCTGCTTCAAAAGATCTATAGTGTGTTTTATTTGAACAAACAGATTGAATCAAAATTTGGTGCTAGGGGCTGGGGAAATGGATATTACAATAGTTTCACAATGTTATTTGTAATGAAATTTGCAAAGCCCCATTAGTATAAAATAAATGGTGCCAAACTGCCCAAATATTTAAGATAAGAGGAGAAGAGGCATTTTTTTTCCTGGGGATATTTCTGTATGTATAGAATTAGCCATGCATAAACACAGTAGATTCCCAATTATAAATGGGAAATCAATTCTTCCATCAGCAGGATGTCTTGGGGACAATAAGTACATTTTAACTCTAACTGAAGTTGAAATATCAGGGAAGCTTGCCCACTAAAATATAATCATAATTGAATAGATGGTAAAATTAAATAATTAAATTCAGCTTCCATAAGCCCTTGCTTCTGCCCAACTACTCTTGATACCATAACTGAAGAGTTGACTATTTGTAAATTTGTGTACGTACACAAATCTGCCTGAATAGTCATACTTAGTTTAGACATATATGATTGAATTAGATGTCCTGCCACTGTAGCGCAAACACCACAGTTCAATACTCTCCTTAAATCATGTTCTAATAAAGTGATGTTTCTTTTCTTGAAACAGGATAAAGGTAAAGCTGAAAAAGAGTGTGGATAGCATTTAGTTGCAACCAAGTCTTCTCTTATGCAGGTGAAAGAAAAGCAATAATAAACCTGGTAAGATATTTAGATATTCATATTTCACACGAAAATATTTTCTCTAAAAATAAGAAATAAAAATAAATGTAATAAAATCCATTTGAATGAAGCATGAAATTATAAGTTTGCTTAACTTACATAGAGGAAAATATGTAACATATACTTTGAAGACTTAAGAAGAAATAGTAAAAAAAAAAAAAACCTAGGGGCACCTGGGTGGCTCAGTCAGTTAAGTGTCTGCATTTAGCTTAGGTCATGATCCCAGGATCCTGGGATTGAGCCCCACGTCAGGTTCCCTACTCAGCAGATCTGTTTGTTTCTCTCCCTCTGCTGCTCTGCCTGGTTGTGCACACTCTTTCTCGCTCTCAAATAAATACGTAAAAATCTTTAAAAAAAAAACAAACAAACAACTAAAATATATGTATGTGGCTTTGTCTTGCTAGAGATTCTGATGATACATTCCAGTCAAAGACCAATCATAAATTTATGAAGTATCATCTAATACCCAGAATTTAATTGCATATAACCCTTAGAAAGTAATAGTAAACTAATACTTATAATATCTTAAAAATACCTCTTATCAGGAGTTGCTGAGTAATATATTGAGTATATTACATATTCCAGTTACATATATCCAGTTAGAATATATATATACATTCACATACAATTAAATGTAAACTAGATATAAACACTATAGCTCTCATATTAATAATTTTCAAAATAAGAAAATAAAAAAAAATTCCTGTGCTCCATTTTATGCATACTATAACAATGGCAAGAGTTACTACTACCTTTTACAGAGTGCCTTTACATTGAAGGAATTATACATCTATCAGCTCTAATCCTCACAGTGACCCACTTGAAATGATACCATTATCTTCATTTTAAAGACAGGAAAATAAATCAGAATACTTAAGAAGTCTACATAAAATTAAATGTTTAGTAAGTAACAGACCTTGAATTTTAAGCTATATGTACCTAAACCCAAACTCCAACTTCTTTCCTGTCTCTCTAAATAGATTTGACCGGGTGCCTGGGTGGCTCAGTTGGTTAAGCAACTGCCTTCGGCTCAGGTCATGATCCCAGGGTCCTGGGATCGGGTCCCGCATCGGGCTCCCTGCTTTGCAGGGAGCCTGCTTCTCCCTCTCCCACTCTCCCTGCTTGTGTTCCCTCTCTCACTGTCTCTCTCTGTCAAATAAATAAATAAAATCTTTAAAAAAAAAAAAAATAATAAATAAATAAATAAATAGATTTGACTTGTGAACCTGTAACTTCAGATGCCTGTCCACAGAAAATGTCACTATGTAATGATCACGAATCAGTAGAGTTTTTTAAACACAGTCACTGGGACAAGCCAATTATCTAAAAGAAAATATGTGTGAAGGTGTTCTTGCTAAAAATGTTATTGTTATACTGTCACTCCAGGAATGGCATTGAAGGCATGAAGAGTCAAATTGATGAAAGAACTGAAATTTGGCTTACTTGTCAAGTGTGGGTGGTAGCTGGAAGATGTCAGCCTGCAACTTAATTTAATAAAGTCCACAATACATGGGTCAAGAAATCGTCTTTTTTTATTATTACTATTCCTGTAAGATGGAGAATAAAACATGCCTCTAATAAGAACTGTAGTTAGGAGCTATTATTCTAGGAAATATTTTTGCTATATAGAAATCTATTCCTCCTTTTTTAGACTCTCTCATAAGTATGTGGGCACACCTCCCCACCCCCACCCCCACACATAAACACCAAACTGCATGTCCTTTTTGGTATCTGCAATTCTCTTTTCCCCTTTACATTTATGTAGAGAAACATGATTCTCTCCTCTGGCTTTTGTATAGCATTCTCTGGCATATATGTTAATTTCTTTTTCTTTTTCTGTCTCTAGTATTTCCTTTTACCCTTCTTTCTTTTAACTGACATGTTATTAAAATATTTTAGAGATGATATATGTTTTGTGTATAAATAACCATTTCATTTGCTTTTTTTTTTAATTTAGATGAGAAATGGATTGTTTATAAGCTATGTGTATTCTTGTGCAGCTTTCAGTTGATTTATTTTCTGTGGATCAATGGCCCTTAATAGGAAACAGTCCCCCTCAGAGTAACATAGATTGTACTTTTATAACATCAAAACAACAGGTCAATTCTGATGATCAATTTTTGAAAACAATCATTTCAGTGACAAAAGAAAAAAGAAAGAAATCAAACTGGTTGGGTGATACTGTAGAGATACAAACATCTCATTGCCTTTAACACTTTCAAAGTTATTGTTACTCTTTTAAGACTCAAAAATAATTATTTTCATGCATGTTATATTCCCTTTCCAGTTTATATAAGATATAAGTATTAAATGCTGCAAGTCAATTATCAGAGACCTAAGAATACAAGTATGCTAAGTATGTTTGAAGGTGGGCAGGTAGCCAGTTGATTGAAGAATTAAACTTATGACCATTTGGTATGGGTTCCAGTGACAAGACTAGAAATGATGTAATGATGTATAGCAACATTTGAGAAGAAGGCCTTTAGAGCACTAGTGTACAAATTGAAATTCTCTGAAGTAGGGAACATTTTATGTAGAAAGCTCAGAGTGGTCAAGAGAGCTGCCTAAATCATATAGCAGGTGTAGCAGAGCTGGGAAGAGAGCCTGGATTTTTACACTTTGAAGGTAGAGTATCTGCTGAGAACCTTCACGTGTATGTGATTTTATGTATAAATACAGAACGTTTCACAAGATACCCCTGTCATCCAATCAAATCCCTTTCTATATTTGCTGAATATGGTGGCATCAAATAGTATATATGCAATCGTTTTTTAGAAAATATTTTTTTTAAAGATTTTATTTATTTATTTGAGAGAGAGAATGAGATAGAGCATGAAAGGGTCAGAGGGAGAAGCAGACTCCCCGCCGAGCAGGGAGCCCGATGCGGGACCCAATCCCGGGACTCCAGGATCATGATCTGAGCCGAAGGCAGTCGCTCAACCGACTGAGCCACCCAGGCGCCCAGAAAATATTTTATTCTATAAACAGGTACCTGTGATTTCTCAGGGAAACTGGGATTGAGGTATACAAATAGGATAGAAACTTTACAGAGCAATTTGGGAGCAAATATAATTACACACGCTCATATAGATGTCTCTACTTTCCCACAGACAAGGTCTCTTCATTTTGACACATTTACATAAATCATCATCCTAATTTGATTTGCTTACCTCTCTGTAATTCTTCATTATTAAAAGGAATCATATTATCTACAAATGAGAGCAGAAACAATCCAGAACTCTTAACATAATCTCATGTGGCATTGATCAGGCATAGAAGATTCAGTGGAGCTATAACTGATTTGGCAGGTGCAATAAAAAACAAACTTTATTTTTTCTATAACTTCCTTAGATGAAATCCCAGGCAGTTCACATAGCTTTTCTTGTCACTTCTTAGTTGTTTAGTAATTAAAAAGTCCACCCCCAGTAGAAAATGAAACTTGGTTCTCTATCCAACACGGAGTTTTCCAGTCTCCAACATTTTATCCTTTCTTCAGGATGGGAAACCAAGGGGGGTGGGGGTGCACAGAGGTATGGACGATTCCTCTCTGGAACTTGTCTACCTATTCCCCAGTCACTGTGATCCATCAGAGTTCAAGCTGAACAGGAAGTGGGGTAGAGAAGAAAGGGAATTCCTTGACTAGACTACAACTGTAGTCAAGTTTTGATGCTATCTAGATATGGTGGATGCACAATAGCTGACCTTTTCTTAGTTCCTCTGAGGTTCCCAGGAGTGGGTCTCTAATAGTAATTCCTCTAATGAAGGCAAGGTCTTCACTGGTAGGCTGCTTTTCAAATCTCCCTGCACACTTCAGTGCTATGCTAGATCTAGCTCATACTGACTAGAGAGCTGATCGTATGCATCTCTTCTCTGGGTCATGCCCCCCCTCCCCATGTCATATTGGTAGCTTGAAGTTGGCTATGGTGGGATTATTTATACCTATTTATACCACAGAGATTGGAAAATGCTACAAATTGGTATTCCTTTTTTATTTTTCAAAGAATCAATTTATCAGCACATCATTACAAGTGGTTTTTTGGAATGGATTTCTTTTAAAAATGTCTCCAGGCTGATCCCCTTTTGTAAAATCCAGGTCTGGCTACAAAAATCATACTCTTGTTTCACCTTCTGTGAAGATATAGACTGCTCTTCCAACCTATCTATTTCCCTCTCTCTCTCTTTCTCTCTCTCTTTCTCTTCACCATGTCCCCCTCCTTCACCCCTTCTCTTTCTTTTTCTCTTTTGGCTCTGCCAGGTGGAGCCACCCTTTTATGTATACATAATTTTTTTTTCCAGTGTATGCTTCCATCAGGGTTGGGGAAACCTCTTCCACTGGGAAAGAAGACTCATCAGAATTTAGAGGCCCAATGCGCCCCAGCCCCTGTCTTCCCACACCTCCTCACCCCAACTTACAGGATCTCATTCTTTCCCAGTCAGTGCCCTCACTTGAACAGTAGACACCCTGTGAGGCTGAGAGTTCAACTTGCATTGTCATTCAGCCACAGGATAGGTTCTGCATTGATTTTCAGTAGCTTCAGTCCAGTGGCTACAGGAGGTAAGGCTCTCCTTCAGGAACACTTAGAAGCTCTTAGGTCATTTAGGCTGCCCTAGAGCTGGGAATTCTAATCCCTGAGTTTATCCCTTTTTTTTTTTCCACCTCTTTGCCCAGGGATATTAGGAACAACCAACCAATGTCATTATATTCATTAGTTTTCCAACAATGTTTGAAAGTATCATATAGAAATAGCCACCTAGCTCCTGGCTTCTTATAAGAAGTCAATGAGAAATATCCAATGCAGATCATTTGTGTATCTCTATGAACAGATCACAACATGGACTATCAGTGCTCTCTTTAATACTGCAAATGGAGTTACTGGAGTCTTTCAATCTAATCAGACTAGTGAGCCAATTTCAAGAACTCCAGAACCAATTCAGAAAACTCATCCTTAACATTCTGTTCCTCTAGAACCATGAGGAACCGGCTCACTGGACTATGGAGGCTGAGAAGCTGCAAACCAGAGACCCAGAAAAGCTAGTTGTATAATTCAGTCTAAGTCCAAAGATCCCAGAACCAGGGGCATTAATGGCATAAATCCCAGTCAAGGGGTGGGAAAATAAGAGATGAGGTGTTCCAGATCAGTCTGTGAGGCAGGAAAAAGGTGCAAATCCCTCCCCCCTCTCCACCTTTTGCTCTGTTCAGGCCCTCAAGAGATTGAAAGATGACCACCCACACTGGAGAGTCTACTTTACTGGGTCTACTAATTCAAATGCTAATTTCATCTGGAAGCACCCTCACAGAGACCCCCAGAAACAATGTTTAATCTGGACACCAAAGTGGCCAGTCTTAAAATGACACAATAAATTAACCATCAAATCCAGCAAATGGCAGACACCAGTAACTGCATGTCTCAAATCCCAGGGGATACAGGCATAGCTCACAGAAAATTCTTCCAAGAAGTCCTCATTAATAGCCTCTTCAACTACCCTTATATTGACAGAGTGGCTATCGAATAATTAATGGTAGGAGAATCAGCTGTATACTCTCAAATTTCCTATAGGATATGGCACTACTAGACACTCAGAGCTATTGCCAGATTTCCCCCCAATACACATGTATTTAGAGTAGAATTAGAAGCATTAAAAACACATAATTGAGTTGTTAAACGTCTCCCTTTCCCATTACACAGAACACAGTAATAACTAACACCTAAACTGCAAAGTTACTATATTCCAGACAGAACCCTATGAAGAAGGTACTATTAATTTCCCATTTTTATTGATGAGGCAAATGACATGTAAAGATGTCAAGTGATTTACCTTAAATTATAATTGGGAGAGGTCATGTATAGTGGCTAAGAGCAGAACACAGATACTTCAGCCACTATGCCTGAGTTCAAAATCCAGATCTGACATCTACTAGCTCTATGACTTTAGGGAAGTTACTTGACCTTATCTTAAAATAAGGAATACAAAATAGCACTCCACTTATACTGTGGTTATAAAGAGAAATAGGTCATGTGTACAACATTGGTACGTATGCAATATATGTCTCCTCATATAATGAGGTTTAAGAAAAAAAAGATGAGGGTGCCAGGTTGGCTCAGTCAGTTAAGCATCTGACTCTTGATTTCTGTTCAGGTCATGATCTCAAGGTTCTAAGATAGAACCCTAAGTCAGGCTCCATGCTCAGCGTGGAGTCTGCTTGAGATTCTCTCTCTCCCTCTGCCCCTCCCCCTCCTCTCAAATAAATAAATAAATAAATAAAATACTTTAAAAATTATGAAAAAGATGTTCATATGGTAAACATATTTCTGGTTAGTTCAACTAAAAGATACAACTTGGTGTTTTGTAATATCACACATAGGTTACAGATTCCAAAGAGATCAGGTGTTGTTTCTGTCTTTGACCTGAATTCTTCCCTGGAAAATCCACATATATGAAAACTAAGTGTGATTCCAATTTACTAAACTCATAAGAACAGATACCAATTTATAAAGAAATGTTCTATTTGATTTGTAGTCATTTGTTATTCACGGTTAACTCAAATATATTTTATTTTTTTTCTTCAAATGTTGCTTTATTGCTCATAAAAATGGACTCTAATCCCACCATCAGTCTGAGGTTTATATCTGAGTTAAAACACAGATAAAACAATTCTCAATCATTGTGCTTTTTCCTTAATATTTAGAAAAGAGTTTTCTGAGGATTTACAAGTGCTAACTCAGGCATCATGGTCAAAAACGGGGCCTTTTTATTTAGGTTATATTTATCCTCATTGCATTGTTAGAATCCCGCTGTGGAAATAAACTAGAGGACTCATGAAAAACAAATATCATATAATTTCAAATTAACATTTAGCTGGCCTAGAACTAAAAAATAGCCAAGGGTCCTTGTAGTAAAATATAGACAAACTAATTTTTTTTTGAACTTTATCTTCTTGTCCAGGGAGTAATACCAGCCTAAACGTATTTCTGTCTATCCCTTCTAAATTTTGAAATAAGCAATGTCTTTAATAATAATTTTGTTTTATTTATCTGTGTATTCCAGAGATACAAATACAAATAAAAGCTGTTTGGTCTTAAAATGCATACCAGCTGCAGACACAGTTTCGGGGTTTGTAACTAGATAAATGATCAGATCCCAAACTGGAAAATTCCCAAGGAAAGAAGTTTTCAACTTTCCACAATGGTAATTTAGAAACTGGCTCACTTCTTGTGCCTGTACTGAATTGATATTGAATTCTGATTTATGTTATTTTATTCTCACCACTAGCGACTGAGCTTTTAGAATGTCTTCCTGCTTATACTTAAAATTCAGTGACAAATAAGAGTAATTACCATCATTGAACATCTTTATACTCAACATATTATTTAAATCTCACCACAATCTTGTGAAGAAAGTTCTTTCAAACAAAACAACTACAGCTAAGAAAATTTTATATGACTTTTTAAAGGTTACAGGGCTAATAAATTACAGAACAAGCTATAAAACTCAGATCTATCAGATTACAAATTTCATGGTCCTTTTCCTACTTTTACTACCTATATAGATTGCACTCAACACGTACATAATGCAATAGATTAATGCATTCTTAAGGAAATAAGAATCAAAACCATGATCAGAAATAAGCTCAATTTATCTTACTATAGTCAGCCAAATCAAACACCCACTCAATTAAGTATCAATCAACACTCTTCCCTAATGATTAAAAACTATAATAATAACTTGTGAATTGAAATATATTATGTGTCATTCTGTTGTACATATCTCTTATTTGTATTGAAGAAGAAACAGTCTGTAGCAGAGATTCTTAATGTACAGTGCATATTACGATGGCACTTACAGGTGGATACTCTACAATAATATCTAGGTTTTTTTTCTGACAGCGAATTACTTTATGTGATTCATTATTTCTATAATTCATAAATTTTCAACATTCTTTTATAAATCTTAATGAAGACTTTCTTGTTTTGTATTTTTCCCCAAAAGAATTTGCAGTTGGTCTATTTATAGGGAATTTTGCCAAAATGGACAGCAGTCTGAAAAATGTAGAAACTAACGTCCCAGAAGATCCAAATAACTTGTAATTCTCCCATGATGTATTTAACACTGTTCTTTGATAAAATATCAAATGTCAAATAACCACAATATTAAAACATTGGATGGATAACAATAGTCCAGGTGATGAATCAAGTGTTTCCCTACCTTCCCTTAATCTCATTTTTCTCATCTGAAAAATAAAGTTGGTTCACATGAACTCTAAGCGCTCTCTAAGTTCATGTTTTTGGGTGCCTGGGTGGCTCAGCTGGTTAAGTGGTTGCCTTTGGCTAAGATCATGATCCCGGGGTCCTGGGATTGAGCCCTGCATCGGGCTCCCTGCTCAGTGGGGAGTCTGTTTCTCCCTCTCCCTCTGACCCTCCTCCCCACTTGTGCTCTCTCTCAAATAAATAAATAACATCTTTATTAAAAACAAAAAACAAATAAATTCATGTTTTCATGATGGTCACAGTCCTCATTATAACTCCTGAATCAACATAATATTAATTATTATTTAAATGTGTGCTTACCTTCCCATAGTATTTGGTGAAGAACAATGGACTAATGCCATCATTGTCATTTTTCTGATCCTTTTATGCTTTTTGGTTTGGTATTGGTACATTTGAGGCTAATGACATTCTTAGCCCCATGTTTTAAAAACTTTACCCTGAAAAGAGTTTGAAAAAGAAATTACTTGAAAAAATGATATCTACATAAGTAGTTATCATTCCTGCATTAGTGAACTTTTCCAACAGCTTATCCTTCCTACCACCTTTACCCCTTCATGTAGACTACTGAAAAGGAATGGATATTCCAGTGCCCTACTTCTTAGACTGCAAAATTCTGGATTCGTGCATCAAAATCCAACCTCCTGGGACACCTGGGTGGCTCAGTCAGTTAAGCATCTGCCAGTGGTTCAGGTCATGATCCAGAGGTCCTGGGATTGAGTCCAACATCAGGCTCCTTGCTCAGCAGGGAGTCTGCTTCTCCCTCTGCCTGCCACTCCCTCTGCTCTGTGCTCTCTCTCTCTCTCTCTCTGAGAAATAAATAAAATCTTAAAAAAATCCAACATCCTTTTCTATTTTTCTTCCCTTTATAAGTTAGAAGAGATCATTCCCTTCATCTTTTTGTCTTTTTTTTACTTTTTTTATTTTTTATTTTATTTTATTAATTTTTTAAGATAAAATTTTATTTGTTTGAGAGAGAGAGATTGAGAGCATGAGCACAAGTGGGGGGATGCAGAGGGAGAAGCAGACTCCCCAATGAGGAGCGAGGCCAATGTAGGGCTCCATCCCAGGACCCTGGAATCATGACCTGAGCCAAAGGCAGACACAACCGACTAAGCTACCCAAGCATCCCTTTTTACATTTTTTTTTAAAGATTTATTTATTTATTTGAGAGAGACAGAGAGAGCACCTGAGTGGGAGGGGCATAGGGAGTGGGAGAGAGAATCCCAAGTAGACTCCATGCTGAGTGCAGAGCCCAAGGCGGGGCTCAATCTCATGACCCTGAGATCAGAACCTGAGCCAAAACCAAGAGTCGTATGCTTAACTGACTGCACCACCCAGGCACCCTGAGATCATTCCTTTCTTCTATTTTCTTTTTCTTTCTTTCTTTCTTTCTTTCTTTCTTTCTTTCTTTCTTTCTTTCTTTCTTCCTTCCTTCCTTCCCTCCTTTCTTTCTTTCTTATTTTTTTTACTTATTTCTTTTTATTTTTTTATTATGTTCATTTAGCCACCATATAGTACACCATTAGTTTTTGATGTAGTGTTCAACAATTCTTTAGCTGGAGCCAGTGAGGTATTATCTATATTAAATGCTTAATCATCACGGAACTCCTCCAATTTCCCTTAGCCGCTTTGTCTCTGTTAGTAACCTGACCTTGAGGAAAACTACAGTCTGTTAGTGTCAGTTTCCTCATTTGTAAAATATTCAGGTGAGACTAAATATGCCATTTCCAAACTAAATAAAATTTAGAGAATTTGATAGTACAAGTATAAAAGGATATTTAGCCAATAAATAGTTACCAAATACCTGTATGTGCTGGATGTATAGCAAGTGAGGTGTCTCTGGCATAAAACATGGTATCTGTCCATTGAGGGTTCAAAGTCTAGTGGGGGAGACAGGAGCACAGAGAAATACTTTGAGTAGAATAGAACAGTATTCTTATGGAAGTGTGTCATATATCCTAGGGACCATTAGAGTGAAGTGGTTAATAAATGCTAGGGATATAATGGCAAGTGGGGTATCTCAGCTGTGTCTAGAAAGATAAGAGGAGACCCTAAGCAGAGAAGAGATGGAAAAGCATTCCAGGAAAAGACTAGGGAGCTAAAAAAAAAAAAAAAAGGAATTGCATACTGAAAAATGCTTATGTTGCCAGAGGGAAGACAGGAAGGAAATGGCAAATGAAGCTAAACAAATAGGTTAAGCAAATATTGAGAAGGGCTTTGTCAATCTGCCAAGATATATAGACTGCCTAGGAAGTAAGAATTATTGAAGCTTTTTAAGCAGGGGAAAGATGTCATCAAACTGCTTTTAGGGAGCTAACTCTTGCAGACGAGATCAGGCGCGTTCGGGGTGGTATGGCCGCAGATGAGAGATAACTCTTCCAGTGCTGCGGACAGTGAACTGGAACAGGGAAACCCCCCAAAGAATATAGTTGTCCATATTGGACACCTATTAAAATTTAATTAGTATCTGATGCATATTACTTTGCAGATGGCTAAGGTAGAAATATTGACCTTTAGTGGACAATGAGTATGACATTAAGAGCTTAGATTTTATCAGAATGTGGAATCACTGCACATGAAATCTGATGATTAGATGTGTTCTCTGCAGAGCAATAAATTTCTGCTCTGGACATAACAGGGAATTCTCAAGAAATTAGCCTCAGGGAATTTCTTACAGAAGATTTATTATATTGGCAATCATTATGCAACGATTTCTTAAAACTCAATTAAATTTTGACCTTTGAACCTTTGGAGTGTGTCTATTTCTCCTTCACTTTTTTTTTTTTTTTACTCCAGCATAGCACTTTCCAACAGAACTTTCTATGTTGATAGTGGTAGAATATCATAAACGTGCTATCCAGTGTGGTGGCTACTAGTATCATGTGGCTACTGAGCATTTGAAATGTAGCTAGTATGACCAAGGAATTGAAATTTTAATATTGTCTAATTTTAACCTAATAATAAATATTCACATTGCCTAGTGGCTACCAAATTGGAGAGTATCACTCTAACATATCTATACAGACATGGTTGCTTTGGGACAGCAGAAACTTGTAATATAAATGATTATTTGGTACATTACCTTTTATATGTGCCTCCATGAAAGTTGACTAACTCTCAGATATAGGCATTTTGGAGCTTAAAAATCGCAAGAAAATATATCAATGGCAGAAAGAAAATAAATACCATTCACATACTCCAGCCCCACTCAGGAAGTGCATCAAACTATATCTCCTGAAGGCAGGGTAAAGAATCTGTGGCCTTGGGGCGCCTGGGTGGCTCAGTTGGTTAAGCGACTGCCTTCAGCTCAGGTCATGATCCCGGGGTCCTGGATCGAGCCCCGCATCGGGCTCCCTGCTCGGCGGGAAGCCTGCTTCTCCCTCTCCCACTCCCCCTGCTTGTGTTCCCTCTCTCGCTGTGTGTCTCTCTCTCTCTGTTAAATAAATAAATAAAATCTTTAAAAAAAAAATCTGTGGCCTTGCCTTAAAACCACCTGAATCATTAGTAAATTGGTCGTGGTGGGTGGTGGTGGTGGGGGGGAGATACTTAGAGACTATACAGAATCTTCTTTCTCCTTAATACCTACCAATTTTAGAATTCATCAATGTATCTTTCCTACAATAATTATTAGCGTTTTCTTCTTTTTTTTTAACAACAGAAAAGATTTTTATAGGTTTTCAGATTTCATCAATATATAATATTTGTCAACTTCTTTATTTGAAATTATGTGCTTAAATGGTTTAAGTATCTCTTAAAGATTAAATAATTTCCAGGCAGAACAAGATTATGTCAAGTTATCTTATTTTTTGGTGTTGAGGTGTAACAGCACACAAGTATTTACCAAGTAATACATTCTTTCAGGAGGAAACAATCTAACACATTTAAGTTACCTTTTGAACTGTTTCCCCCAGGAGAGAGCCTGAATTTCAATGATGCAGTCATATTTGGAAAGACAAGTGATAGGACTCAAGTGTTGAGTTCTTTTCAATATGCATTTAATAATTTTTATTTTCTCCAAAATTATCTGGCTGTGCAGGGAAAAATGAAGTAACTTATTCTCAATAACTTAGGCATAAATTCACTTGCCTTTTGTTTTGTTTCTTCTGGCAGCAAAAATTATAGGTGAGTGGATGTAGGCAGCAGGAAAATAAAAAAGAAAGGTTTGACACAAACTTTCTTAATTTTAAGAGTACATTGATCAAATTCATCACATAATTTCATTAATCTTTGTAAAACGTGGCCTGCAATTTTGCCTATGCACAATCTGCCAGACTCTTTACATTCTCTGAAGTTGTCAAAGTAATCAGATGAGTCCTCAAATATACCATTAAATTTTAGTCTCTTGGGCGCCTGGGTGGCTCAGATGGTTAAGCGTCTGCCTTTGGCTCAGGTCATGATCCCAGAGTCGTGGGATCAAGTCCCGCATCAGGCTCCCTGCTCAGCGGGGAGCCTGCTTCTCCCTCTGCCTCTCTCTCTGTCTCTTATGAATAAATAAATAAAATCTTTAAAAAAAAAAATTTAGTCTCTTGAACAATATTCTAATACCTGCTTCACTACAAGTGTTCTCTTTACCTATGTTTAGGTCATTTTACTAAATTATTTCTGCCTCTGTTGATTGAAAAGTAAAATATCAGTATTCTTATTTTCTCTGGACTTGAGGAAAGAATAAGGTACAAAGTTGGTCATGAAGTTGTTTGAAATACAGTTCTCCCTGAAATGAAAACCATTGGTGCAAACCTCCTACAAGACCTTTGGGATTTGTATCTTTAATACCAAATAAGCTTTTCATGTGTGGATTTATTTATTTAGCAAGCATTCACAGAGCATATACTAAGTAATAGGCATCATTTCAAGCACTTTCAATTGCTAGCTCATTTAATTTCGTGTGTGTGTGTGTGTGTGTGTTGTGAGGTTTTGTGTTTGCTGTTGTACAGGTGTTAGTTACTGAGAAATTGTACCATGATAGAAAATTTCCTTTCAAAATGTTTCATGTCTAGATGTTCAATCTATTTTATAGTTATCCTGATCTAACCACTTTGCTTTTTGGATATGAACCCTGTTATCTTTGATCCAGCCAACTTTCATAATGTGTAAGATCCAAATTGTTTAAAATACACTTGGAACCAACAGTAGTATGTTTATTGAATCTGGAGGATATTGAACTGTTTGAACAAATGTCTAGGGGCTCTGAAAATACATCTCTAAAAATAAAGTGGAGAAGTAGATAAACAGAAGATATTGGACTTTTATAAGAAATACATTTTTATAGATTTGCCTTAATATTATGTGCATTAGGAAATAAAAAAAGGAAGTTAAGAATGTGAAATTTAAAATAAGAAACAAAGCAGGAATACATAAAAATGCAATACAAGTAATAATGAAGTTTCTAGGTAGACAACTTTTATCTGAAGACATGCTCATCAGTAATGGGCAATACATTTTGTAATTCTTGGCCTTTGTGCTCTGAACTCATGTTTTAGGTTCTATACTAGAGTAATAAATAATTTTCATATCACTGACTAAATATAACACTATATCATTTTTACTATGGACTCTGCATACATACTAAATAGTACAAAAAATGAAATGAATATTATGAGAAAACCCCATATATTTATCACTCAGCCAAGAAAGGCATATGTATTCCTCCTGGATTACATCTCTTTCAGCCACACAAAGTAACTACTTCATTTTATGAAAATCACTTAAAGAAGTGATTCTTCTCTTTATTTTATTTTATTTTATTTTATTGGTTGTTTGGTTATTTGTTTATTTTAAAACCTGAGCTCATTTTATTTATTTTATTTTTTTAGTTTATTTTTTTATTATATTATGTTAATCACCATACATTACCTCATTAGTTTTTGATGTAGTGTTCCATGATTCATTGTTTGTGTATAACACCCAGTGCTCCATGCAGAAGTGCCCTCTTTAATACCCATCATCAGGCTAACCTATCCTCCTACCCCCTCCCCTCTAGAACCCTCAGTTTGTTTCTCAGAGTCCGTAGTCTCTCATGGTTCATCTCCCCCTCCGATTCCCCCTCTTCATTTTTCCCTTCCTGCTATCTTCTTTTTTTTTTTTTTAACATACAATGTATTATTTGTTTCAGAGGTATAGGTCTGTGATTCAACAGTCTTACACAATTTTTACCATATATATCCCTAATAACATACATTGTAATTTTTGCCCACCTTTAAACTTTATAAAGCTGCAATCTATATATTTTATTGTAACATACTTAATTTTCTCAAAAATATGTTTTGGAGCTTCATCTATATTGATCCATGAAGGGTTTGTTCATTTATTACCCACCACTTATTTATCTTCCACTGTTTGAATAAATCATAATTTATAATTAATGTATATTTGAGGGAGTTCCAGATTTTTAAAAATTGTTTTTGAGGTTTGAGTATATATTTGCTTGTTGAGAGAGTGTATTGGAATGTTTATTTATAGGGCTGCCATGAATAGCCTTGTTCACAATCTTTGGTGCAACAGAGAGAATTTTAAATATTATTTTATTTAAATTCAATTAATTAACATATAGTGTATCATTAGTTTCAGATGTAGAGTTCAGTTATTCATCAGTTGCATATAATACCCAGTGCTCATTATATCACATGCCCTCCTTAAAGTCCATCACCCAGTTAGCCCATCCCCCCACTCACTTCCCCTCCAGCAACCCTCAGTTTGTTTCCTATAGTTAAGAGTCTCTTATGGTTTGTCTCCCTCTCTGATTTCATCTTATTTTATTTTTCCCTCCCTTCCTCTATGATCCTCTGTTTTGTTTCTTAAATTCCACATATGAGTGAAACTATATGATAATTGTCTTTCTCTGATTGGCTTATTTTGCTTAGCATAATACCCTCTAGTTCCATCCATGTCAATGCAAATGGTAAGATTTCATCCTTTTTGGTGGCTGGGTAATATTCCAACCTTGATCCCAAAACCGAAGACCCCACCAAAAAGGAGAATTACAGACCAATATCCCTGATGAACATGGATGCCAAAAATCTCACCAAGATCCTAGTCAATAGGATCCAACAGTACATTAAAAGGATTATTTACTACGACCAAGTGGGATTTATTCCTGGGCTGCAAGGGTGGTTCAACATCCACAAATCAATCAATGTGATACATCACATTAATAAAAGAAAGGACAAGAACCATACAATCTTCTGAATTGATGCAGAAAAAGCATTTGACAAAATACAGCATCCTTTCTTTATTAAAACTCTCTACAGTGTAGGGATAGAGGGAACATACCTCAATATCATAAAAGCCATACAGGAAAGCCCACAGCAAATATCATTCTCAATGAACAGTAACTAACTGAGAGCTTTTCCCCTAAGGTCAGAAGCAGGACAGGGATGCCTGCTCTCACCATTGTTGTTCCACATAATACTAGAAGTCCTAGCCTTCTAGGACAACTGAAAGAAATAAAAGGCATCCAAATTGGCAAAGAAGAAGACAAACTCTCACTCTTCGCAGATGACATGATACTTTATCTGGAAAACCCAAAAGACTCCACCCCAAAATTAATGGATCTCATATAGGAATTCAGCAAAGTGGCAGGATATAAAATCAAGGCACAGAAATCAGTTGCATTTCTATAGATGGGGCTATAAGCTATCTATAGATAGGCTTATAGCTCAAGCACACATTTCATTTACCCCATGACTAAAGTGACTAAAGATACCAATTTATTTTCCCATCAGACCTTTATATTTTGTAAACATGGTTGTTGCAAAATGGCATCTCATGAACTTTTATTTGCATTTACCTCACCTCTTCCATGTTCATGTGAAATTCCTACTATTTTTCCCATTTTTCTATTGGCTGTTTTGTCTTTCTATATTAAACTGCAGATTACATTTTATATTTAAGACCTTAACTCTTTGCTGAAAATACATGTCATCCATTTATGACATATTTTTCACTCTCTTTTTGATGTTTGACACATACAGAGGTTATTAATAGTAAGGTCATTATCACCAAATGTACTGATGTTCAGCTCTACAGTTGCATATTTTTGTCCTGCTTAAAATTACTCCCTAACATAAAGCTACACAATAATATTTCCTTATATTAATTCTAAAATGTTTCTTTCACTTACAATCCTTTCAGCTATATAGAATTTGTTTTCTTCTTTATAGTATGAGGTAGAGATTTAATTTCAGGTGTTTTAATTTTTTTTCTGTATAAATTAACAGTTCTCCTGTTAAATAGCCTAACCTTCTTCACAGATATGCAAAGGCCATTTTATTATAAATAACTTTCATTACATGTGGGTCTATTAGTGGGTTTTACACACCATTTCATTTGTCAATTCTTGTATCTGTGTACCAATATCACACCGTTTATATTAGGTTTTGGCAAACTATGGCTAGTGGGTCAAACACAGGACATCTGTTCTTGTTCAACCTGTGAGCTTATAATGGTTTTCATATTTTTTAAATGGTTAAAAATTCAAAGGAATGATAATATTTCATTGCAAGTAAAAATAATATAACATCTAAATTTTAGTGTCTATCAATACAGTTTTATTGGAACACAGTGAGCCCAGTCATTTGCATATTGCCTATGGCTGCCTTAGCACTCCAACTGCAGAGTTGAGTGATTATGAGAGACACCAAACCTAAAATATTCACTCTCCGCCCCTATATAGAAAAAGTTCGCTAACTCTAGTCTAATTTAAGATAGACAAGTTTCAAAACTCTTCAGAGTATAGGGATAGAGGAAATGTTCATAAAATCCATCTATGAAAAACCCACAGCAAATATCATCCTCAATGGGGAAAAGCTGAGAGCCTTTCCCTTAAGATCAGGAACACGACAAGGATGCCCACTCTCACCACTATTGTTCAACATAGTACTAGAAGTCCTAGCAATAGCAAACAGACAACAAAAAGAAATGAAAGGTATTCAAATTGGCAAAGAAGAAGTCAAACTCTCTCTTTTCACAGATGACATGATACTTTATTTGGAAAACTCAAAAGACTCCACCCCCAAATTACTAGAACTCATACAGCAATTCAGTAATGTGGCAGGATACAAAATCAATGCACAGAAATCAGTTGCTTTCTTTTTTTTTTTTTTT
>NC_138379.1:19679214-19740796 GCF_054177405.1 Leptonychotes weddellii
ATTTGTGGAACATAAGGTATAGCATGGAGGACATTAGGAGAAGGAAGGGAAAAATGAAGGGGGGGAAATCAGAGGGAGAGATAAACCATGACAGACTATGGATTCTAAGAAACAATCTGAGGGTTTTAGAGGGGAGGGGGATGGGGGGATGGGTTAGCCCAGTGATGGGTATTAAGGAGGGCATGTACTGCATGGAGCACTGGGTGTTATATGAAAACAATGAATCATGGATCACTACATCAAAAAACTAATGATGTATTGTATGGTGACTAACATAACATAATAAAATAAAAAAAATAAAATAAAGATAGACAAGTTTCTTTGCCATCCATTTTTTCCTGGATAATTTATTTCTCTTTCATCCTTATAACTAAGACATAATGCAGCCCTATTGATTCATGTGCAGGTTTCTTATTGGACTCCCACATTCACTGGGCTCTGACTTTTATTCCTAGTCTGTATACCCCATGCGTTCATCAATACACAACTTGACTTGCCCTGAACACAGTGGAAATCCTTGGGGCAAAGACTGGTTTGTTAGCATGGTCTTACTTGACTACCATTTTTATCTCTGCAGATTTCTTCCTTTTTTGTGTGCCAGCTCAAAATTTACAAGCAATTTTTAAAATTTTTGTTTAATCCAGACTTTTAGCTGTTAAATCAGGATGGCTGTTCACATTATCTAGTGTGCCATGCTGCCTAAAAATGGAAGTCTATATTATGTTTTCTAATTTTTTTCAGGTTTCTTAATCAATTACATTAGGAATTAAAAGATATACAGATATCTTCATGAAATGAATGCTGCCATCACATTTATTAGAAGGTTTGAAAGACTGTGAGTGGAAGTAAGATTGGGATTGACATCAGAAAGCCCAGCCACAGACCAGTCACCTGGAAACTCTAAAATATAAATAATTTATAAAAGTGGAAACCTGTTTTCTGTTATTATTTGTATTTTAATTATAAAGTTCTATGACTCTGTATTCCTTTTTAACTACATCTCTCTGGAAATATATAATTTGTTTATAAAATCTGAGTATCGTAACTCTGTCTGAGGTTATAGATATGCAGATTCATGACAAAATTATCTACTTATTTGTGCCTAATGTGTTTCCTTATACCTAGAAAGTGACTTCCTCATTGTAATAAAACATATATTTAGAAAACGTGGCTTATAAAGATTATGCTTTTGTGCTAAATATTTTACAGTATAGGTCCAGATCTTTCATAGGTTTTCCTGTGAAAGAGTTTATAATTTACTCAGTTCACATACAGGAATGACAGCACATAGAAGGTATCTTTTTTTACATTTGTACCTAAGAGAAACCCATGAGATATTAAAGAGATATTAATTACAATATACATTATAATCATTTTGCATATAACAGTTAAATATTGTTGATAACAATTATGATAATTTAAGGTGATTTCTATGACTATTTACATGGATAAGTTGATATCTTTAGCATTATGGCTAAAGAAAAATCAAAACTAAGTTTAAATAATTTGTTGGGAACTTGGGTTGGGTTCTGTCCTAGTTGCTTTTCTGCAGTACCAGAAGAAAAAGCTTCATATAAAGCTAATGTTCCCCAATAGGGCAGTATATAGCATTCCCAAAGGTCCCAAGTCTTCCAGAGTCTACCACAGACATGAGACTTAGGGCTTTCACATCTCCTGAAATGATTCTTTCATCATCAACTATTCTTGACCTCTTGATGCTCTATGAGGATGCCCCTGGGCTGACTTCATGTATATTCAGTGAGTCTATTGTCGACTCAGTCAGTCCTGTACACAAGCATATATTCCTCTCTAATTTCCATGATCAGAATTCCTCCTAACCACCAAGCCACCACACCAAGCCATGAGAGATTAAAACTGCAATTTAGAAATATTTAACTTGCAATTTTAAGATATTTAACTCTCTCTTTAAAGTTCATCAGTATGACTTTAAATCAGGCATTGACTCAAGCTACCACTTAAACAAATGCTGCTACTCAAAAGCAAATAGCTCTCTATGCATGTATATACAGAGCAATAAATATGATAGTTCATAACTGATAATTATGTGTGATAATAAATCAAGACAACTACAGATTTCTGTCAAATTCCTTTCCTTCTTCTGGTTCAGTGGCTCTCAAATTGCCATCTCCAGACCAGCAGCATTTCCAGGCCCCACTTCAGCCCTACAAAATTGGAAACTCTGGAGGATGAGACCTATAAACTGAGTTTTAACAAGTCCCTCAAGTGATTTCAGTGTGTGCTAAAATATGAGAATCATTGCTCTCACTCCAAGACCTTCAGTTAGATATACTGCTTTTAATATCATTCACATTACATATCACGTATCAAAATTATGTATTTGTATTTTCACAAAAATATAAACTAGGAAGGGAATAAAATGACTCTGAAAAAGTACTTATGTCCTTAATTAATAATCTTTAAAAAGTTCCATTGTCTAAACAACTTAAATAAGCTCTATACAAAAAATGGGCTCAGGTATTTAATTTTGAAATATCTAATAGGAATGGTAAATAAGTTGGCATGCAATATGCACCCAAAAAGCCTCATCGCTTCATGGCCAATGAAGGTTGTGGACACAGGAAAAATTTTCCTTAGCAATGATATATTTATTTTTTTAAAGATTTTATTTATTTATTTGTCAGACAGACAGAGAGAGCACAAGCAAGGGGAGCAGTAAGCAGAAGGAGAAGTAGGCTCCCCACTGAGCAAGGAGCTCAATGTGGGACTCAATCCCGGGACCCTGGGATCATGACCTGAGCTGAAGGCAGATGCTTAACCCATTGAGTCACCCAGGCATCCCTCCCCTTAGCAACAATTTAAATGCATAGTAGTTCTTTCTTCTGTGTTAATGACCAGAAGTCAAGAGAAAAGTGACTCAAAAAGGAAGAGAAGAATGGCAGATATTTTAATTAATGAGACCACTCAAAAACTACTCAACTGAGGTTCTAATGTCTTTTCACTATAAGTTACATATATCTGTCCCCATCTCTTTATTTAGAATCCTAAAATAATTCTTTTTCTATAGTAATAATATTTTAGTTAATTCTATCCTTTTTTAAAAATTCTATTCTTTTTGATGTTATTTTTCCTGCATAGACCAGAATGCATTCTACTGACTTATACTGGTCAGACAACTTCTTATATTATTCCAAAGTATTCCAAAGCTTGTGTTGAGTAGTACTTCTGACCATTCATTTTCATCAGTTTAAATACCCAGTCTGTGTTTTTCAACTTTCTCAGGTATACAATCCTCTTCTTTCACCTTCTATAATCAGTTTATTTTTATCTAAATTGCTTGATCTATTCAGGTCCTCTGACCATTTTTAAATTAGATTATTTGTTTTCTTGGTGTTGAGTTGTACAAGTTCTTTATATATTTTGGATATTAACCCCTTATCAGATTTTTCATTTACAAATATCTTCTCCCATTCAGTAGGTTACCTTATCATTTTATTGATGGTTTCCTTTGCTGCACAAAAGCTTTTTATTTTGAGATAGTCCCGATAGTTTATTTTTGCTTCTGTTTCTCTTGTCTTAGGGGACATATCTAGAAAAAGTTGGTATGGCAGATGTCAGAGAAATTACTGCCTGTGCTCTCTTCTAGGATTTTTATGGTTTCAGGTCTCACATTTAGGTCTTTAATCCATTTTGAGTTTATTTTTGTGTATGGTGTCAAAAGTGGTCCAGTTTCATTCTTTTGCATGTAGCCGGAGGGAAGGAGGTAGACAGATGAGCAACATGGGTGAAGGAGAGTGGGAGATACAGATTTCCAGTTATGGAATGAGTAAGTCACAGGAATAAAAGGCATAGCATAGGGAATACAGTCAATGATATTGTAATAACAGTGTATGGTGACAGATGGTAGCTACACTTGCAGTGAGCATAATGTATAGAGAAGTTGAATGACTATGTTGTATACCTGAAACTAATGTTTCAAACTAATGTGTTTTCAAACACTGTGTGTCAACTATATTACACAAACAAAATTAAATAAATAAAAGTAACTGCTTGGATCTAATAAACTTTATCTGATCTACACTAATTTTCATTGGCTAGACAATGCTCTTTCTAAGTTGAATGTTTTTGAGTTTTCTCTAAAAATCTCAGTACATCTCTGGCACTGAGATTTTTATAGACCAATTTTCCTTTTGAATTATAATAAATTTAAATTTAATTCTTGCAAAAGATACTGCAATGATTAACTTACCTGGATCATTTCTTGGATCATAATGACCAAAAGCTATAAAGATGAGCCTTACATACCTATACTAAATTATGCAGCAGTTAATTACTTCTCTGTCTGAAAAGCAAATGTGGATAAGGAACAAATACAGGTGAAACTGGAGCTATTATACAAACAAAAAACTTAATGAGATAGGAATGTTAAAATAATATATAAAACTAGATGCATCTATTCTACATGGCCTATGGTAGAACGTCAATGTCCATTCTTCTAAATTTATACGGCACTTAATAAATTACCAAGCATATTCACATAAATTAATTAGATATTGTTTATGCATTATTAAATGTTAATATATCTCTCAAACTTAACATGTTGACAAACGCACTCTAGATCCTCCCAACAAGACAACATATTCTCCTTCAGACTCCTCTATGTCAGTTAATGGCAACTCTATTCTTCCAATTGCTTAGGCTCAAATTTGGTTTAATTACTTTATTTCTCTCTCACTCCACAATTAATTTGTAGGCAATTACAAATTTAAATTCTATCTTCAAAAATATGTCCAGACTACGATGATTTCTTTTTACCATCGCTACCATTTCCACACTGCTCAGAGTTACTCTTATGTCCCAGATAGATTCTTATAATAGCCTCCTCATAGGTCTCCCTGTTTCCAGCTTTGTTAACCTTTAGCTTCACATCAACAGCTTTGCTAGAGAGAGCCTACTTAAAAGTAAGTGAGATCATGGAAGTCCTCTGCTTTGTAGCTCATTGGAATAAAAGATAAAGTCCTCACAAAGGTCTACACATGCCTGAGGGGCTTGGCCTTGCCTCACCTCTCCCAGCACCTATCCAGTTTACCCCCCACACTTTGCTCCAAAAACTCTGATCTTGTTCTCCTGACGCATGATAGGCAGGCTCCTGTTGTACAGTTTTTGCACTTGCTGGCCCTTCTGCTAGCTCTTCCACCATATAGCCCCGTGGTCTGTTCTTTTGCCTCCTTCCAGCCAGTATTTGATATTACTCTTTTAGTGAGGTCTTTCCTGGTGATTCTACCTAATGATTTAAGCTCATTCTCTATTACTTGCTCTTCCCCATCCCTGATTTATAGATATTCATAGCATTTATCTCCATCTAGCAAAATAAATGTCTATGATGATTCATTTTATGTGTCAACTTGGCTGGGCCAGAAGACCCACATATTTGGTCAAACATTAATCTAAATGTTTCTGTGACGTTTTATCTTGTTTTTTTTTTGTTTGTTTGTTTGTTTTTAGCTAAGATTAATATTTATTCAAATAAAAACTATGGCAATAGGGGAAGAGAGATTCCAATATAGAACTGGGCTCAATCCCGGATATACCAGAACAAGTGTGGGTTTATAGCCAAGGAGCAAATTCAGGGGAAGGGATATTCAGCAATAGAAAGTTACTAAGAGGAGATAACAAGCCTGGGGGATTCTGGCTGAACCAACCTAAAAGGATTCTCGCCGAAGACAGGCCAGGGTGATCATATATCTCCTGGAAAAACAGCAGGTATGAAGAGTTTGATCAGATATCAAGAATGAAGAATTCTCACTAAACTGACATAGCAGGATTCTTGCTAAAACTGGATTCTATAAGGAAATACACAGGCCTTATTGATGAGAGAGTTCAAGGGAGCCTGACTAAAGTTTGGTCGGGCAAAGAATTTTGTCACCTCCTAGAGGAAGAGGGAATTCTGTCAGCAGACTAATCTTGAGCCCAAACTTCAACTCGTCCCTGGGATCCAGCCTGCTGACCTACCCCGTAGATTTTGGATTTGCCAGCCTCCACAATCACATGAACCAATTCCTTAAAATAACCACCACCCCCCGGATATGTGCACAGACACATGTACATTCTATCTGTTTTGTTTCTCTGTCTAACCCTGACTAATACAATACCACACTTACTTACCTTATTTGTTTGCCTATCGAGTCTGCCCTGAATAGAATGGAAACTCCATGTCGTTAGGGGCTTTAGCTTTTTTTCATTTGTTTGACCAGAATAGTGCCTTGTTCTAGGTATATATTTATTATCTGGAAGAATAAATTAAAAAGTTGATTCATTTCTTCCACAAGTTTCTTGAGTTAGGCAGAGTTGGTGTTATTATTCTCATTTTAAATTTGAGGAAACAGGTCCCAACATGGTGAGTGGCTTGGCTCAGTGATTCATATAACTTAGGAAGGAAAGCTAGCACTTCAGTTGCATTGTTAATTCTTGGCTATTTCATATACATGGATTGAAACCTTGGTGATGGATAGCAGGAGCTTACAAAAGACATAGTACTTTTGGTACCGAGTGAGTTAAATATTTCCAGACTTGCCCCCTAGGATTTAGCCATCCAGCCATGATCTCCAACTGGCATTCTTTTTCTTATCAGAACACATTCTTCCTGAATGTGATGCCCTATTCCACTTTCTCTGAAGTGAACTCAAGTCATCTGACACTCCGTCTCTTCTAAAAAGCCTTTCCACGACGGCACTGCTCGTAACGCCTACAAATGGGTTATCACCCATTTGGAACAGATGTCTCACACTGTTATGTATCTCTTTGAGAGTATATTCATGATTATATTTTATAATTAAGTGTTGAGTACCTACTATCTGCCAAGTGTTGTTTGGACACTGGGTAAAAAGCATTAAATAAGAAAAATCCAATTTATGGCTTCAGGAATCAGAAGGGAAACAAACAAGCAAACAAATACATAGTTACAATAAACATCCATATGTCATGATGATTATTAAGAAGAATAAAATATAAGCATGGCTCAGAGAAAAGGAATAATGTTGGGAGTATACACTTCAGTTAGGTTGGTCATGGAAAAGTTGATATTCAAGTTGAGACCTAAGGGATGAGGAGTCAGCCAGAATAAAAGTCTTCATTTTGAGTTTTCAGCTAAGTAATATATTCAAAATCACTTTAGAATCTGTAAAGCATAGTATAAATATTATGACCTGGGGATTTTATTATTAGGAAAAAAAAAAGGAAAACAATATGCTTCTGAAGATGATGATGATCAGTATGAAATACGGTAAGGTATAGCACTCACTTATTTACTGCTTAATTATTGACTGACCCCAGAAATATTTATTGAAAATTTATTAGCCAGGCATGATCCTAGGCAATGCAAGAAAAACAGTAAACGAAACAAAACAAAATTATCTGCCCTCAGGGCTTGAATGGTACTAATTTTCAGTTGGGAAAGATAGGGAAAAAATAATAAATAGATCTACAATAGAATTTTGGTAACAATAAATGTCACACAAAATAAAGCAGGTAGGTAAAGACTGATGCCAAGTGCCAATTCAGATGGGGTGTTCAGGAAAAGTAAAACTAATGATGTAATGTATGGTGATTAACATAACATAATAAAATAAAATAAAATAAAGAAAAGCTATAACTTTTGATGTGCTGGGTGTGAGGTTGGAGGCAAAGAGAGGAATCAAACATAACTTGTCCTGCGGGAGTCTAGTGATATTAAATAAGATGGGAAAATGGGAAGAATCAGATTTCCCAAGAGTGCTATCAATAATTCAATTTGGAACACGTGGTTCTAATGCCTTGGATTACTTTCAACTTCCAACATTTATGGAAGAACTGAAGTTGTCTGATCTTTGCCCAGATATTTCCTAGCTCTGGCATTAGCCAACTAAGAAATCTTGAGCAATTAACCATTTTGAGATTCAATTTCCTTATTATAAGATGATGGGGGCCCGATAAGTCATTTCAGGCATTCCTTATGAATTAGGTATTCTAAAAATAAAATAAGACATAAACCCCCCAGTTTACTTCAAATATGTTTTCTTTAAATCATCTGTGAAATCAATAATATCAGTGACCATTCGGTGGATCCATTAAGTCTACTTTAGCTTGCGGTGCATTAACAAGCAGTCATTGAAAGTTCTAGTTACTTCATTTCAGACTGTCTCTCAAATGCCACCAAGTTAAGGAAAATTCTATCGAAATCTATAGAGTTTTAGATTCTTGTAACCCAGTGAAACTTGGCTTTTTTCTTCTTTCTTTATTTCTTTTTTAATTTATATTTGCTTACTGATTAAGCATCGTACCAAACACTGAACATCATAAAATTATTCTGGACTCTGAAAGGGGGTGATATTACAGGGAATATAATCTTAAATTTCATATACAGTAGCAGCTGTCTCCAGGGAATGACCCAGTTTATTCAAGATATCTAGCAGGTTCCAGCAACGCCACAACCCAACCTTCTCTATCTTAAAGCAAAGCTCTGTCCAGTTCACAGTTCCACCAACTAGAGACAGATTATTTTCTCCCCAAACTGTTTACCATGAGACATCTGCATTAATCAGATGAAAAATCACAACTTAAAGAATGATTTATTTATGCTTTTCTCAGCCAAAGATACTGATTGGGCCATCAAGATTATGCCAAGTGCAAATACATCATGAGCTATTCTGTCAACAATATAGCAAGTTAGCTTGGCAGCAAGGTGCCAGCATGATTACGCAAATACCAGCCCTATTGGCTTATCAGTCAAACCCACCGCCAGGATGCCGGGGAGATACATTTCAGTAAACGGAGACAGAATATATCTCAGTCCCACTGACATTAATAATTTATGATTAATCAGCTTATGAAGACTTGCTAACAGCAGAAGGAAACTGAGAGGAAGATGGATTCTCTCTCTTTAGATTTAACCTTACTTTTCTCCCAGGCTAAATCTAATCATTTCGTTTCTGAAGACCAGATAATTGACTAGCCATTTACTTAAACTTCCTTAAAGGGCATCAATAATCCTCCCAGGGGTCCATCTTTGATCAGGGGAGGTTAAATTAAATTGACTCCTGATTATGCAGTTTAGGGAGCAAGCAGTCAGGATGCAGCCACCCAGAAGGGAGCTGGCCTCTTTCAGCAGAGTCGCTCTGGCATTTGTGAAAGCGGATGAGAGGAGACTGGTGTGGCCCCACTAACTTGTACAGCCAAGTACAAGTAGGAATGGCACTAGATAGCAGCAAAGGCTCTGACAGTCCTTTGATTTGCAGAAATGATAAACTATGCTTATTTTTTTATCCTCAAAGTCTTAACATTTTATTCTAAATCTTTCATGATTTCTTAAGTTACGAATTCTATTTTCATTTTCAAATATAGGAAAAAGTCTGCATAGTTGGAAACATTTTTAATTTTTACTACGCTTTTTTATGACAGTGATAAAATAAAATTGCAGTGAAAATTTTTTAAAAGAGAGAGAAATCATGATCCCAAACTTTTACTTTTTTATTCAAATCACCATTTCATCTAGTGTGTTTCTCAGTATCTTTTATCTGAAATTATTTTCAGTGGGACTCACAAGCTCCCACCATGCTTACTGACAAGCTGTAACCATGAGCAAAATATTTATCCTCTGTGACCTCAGTTTCCTCTTCTGTTGAATGGAGACTGCATGGGTCTTTATCAAAATAGTAGTTGACTACATTAGGTGAAACACATAAATCAATGTTTTTTATGTTGTTAGTTTCAATGAATTTATTTTCAAGGTTATTTTTTCTATCCATTTTAAAGAACTATGCATTTAATTAAATGTTATTCCAAACCTTTTTAATGTTATAATGTAGCTCTCAGAGTCATATCTCCTAATGCTTCATGGCATTCAATCCAGTGGCTTAATTAATCAGTGTCCCACTCTGGTGCTTTTATCAGTATTGAAATGTGTCTTCATTTGTCTATGGAAAGGGCACAGCTTCCTAACTCACCAGTTTCAAAAAAAACTGTTGAAGACAACTTAACTGAACATGAATGAGATTATTTAATTCCATTCCAGTGGGATAATTAGAATCTTTATGGTAAAGACATTTATATGAAATAAAATTTGGCTTGTGACACTTTGAACCAACATAAATGACTTTGATAAAAATAAATGTATTAGAAAAACCCAAGAACATCTCATAAAACTCAGCAGGAAGTATATCGCAACCATATTAAAGACTAGAATCAATAAATGATTCAGAGAGTGATTCTCTCCATCTCATTTTCTCTCTGAGACACATGGACCGACACCGTGTTCTTCATTCTCCTGCTTCTTTATAGATTGGCTTTGTCTGCATAATTTATGGGCCAAAACTGACTGCCTCTGCCCACACTTAACATTATTTCTTAGTTCAAGAGCCCAACAGAGATGCACTAGAACAACCTTTCTCTCTCTAAGTAGAAAACGTAGGTGGGTTAATGAAGCCATGGCAATAACAATTTTGGACAAGAGAAGTCCAGTCCAAAGATCCAATATCTCTACAGAAGGGATCATGACAGCAGACTCTCTGAAAGGGGATGAGAAAAGGAAACAAAACGTATTTAATTCCCGATATATAATTGTGTATCTGATTGTTTTAGATTGTTCTCTTGAGCACTGATATTTTAAGTTGCACATGAAGAGAACTAGAAAGTTTTCTAGTGGACAGAATGTTTTGAGTCTATTTTTGGGCAAAAGGCAATGTCCAAATATGAAATGCTGATTTATTCTATTTCTGTTAAAGAATAGATCAACCTGGACAACCAATTAGAGAAGAATTGAATATCTGGAGGAAAGAACTCTTACTGCTGATCTCTGTTGGAATTCTAGTATCAAGGTGAGAAGAAGGTGGATTAATGTTCTAGGGTCAACTTTCTTAAACCCCACAGAACCGATACAAAACTGGAAGAGTCTAAACTATTCTCATTAATGGTTTTGTGCAGTGGGTACAAGTCTCAGAGATTTTTCTTTTTTCTTTTGCTTGAATAAAACAGTCATCACAAACTGCCCAAAATAGTATTTTCTTACTTTAAGAAAAAAAAATAATAATTAGAGTCAGAGAAGCGTGAATTCATAAACACGTTTTTTTGGTATGTTTCCCTTGTCAGCCCAGTTCCAAACAGTCCATCCCTATTAATTACCAAGATGAATGGGGCTCATTTTTTCTACTGTGAATAGGGGATACTTCTGAAATACTATAAAATCAGAATTTAGTTAATTGTAAAAGAACACATATTGAACTCACTCTCCATCTTTGCAGCATTAAATAACCAGGATGATTCTCATACCAAAATATACCTTTCTCTGCCTTCCTTAGTGGTTAAGGGAGGGGACAACAAAGTGGTGAGTTCAGCTAATCTCTTCTGCAAGATCCAGATTAAATGCAGATGAATTAATTCAGACAACCTTTCATGTACCTCATCCAATTGTCCTTCACTTTGGCTTCCTTGGTTTCTCAGACACCTTCATTTGAATGTGCTCCTTGATTCTTTGTTGCTCATCTGTCTGGTCCTCAGTCTTGGATCTGCACTGAAATCCTGATGCCTGAGTCTCACCCCTGAACTTCTGATTTAATTGTTACAGGGTGGACCTGGGCATCAAAATTTTTAAAAGCTCTCCAGGTGTCTCTTAATATGCAGCATATATTGGTAACACTGATTTACACCATCTTCACTGATAGCTTGTTTTGGATTCATTGTTCTGGCTTTGACTCAAACAACCATGCCAGGATTTGAACTTCAGTGTTATCTATTTGTGATCCTACTCATTACTCATTCAATCACATATACATTCATTCATCAAATATGCATGAGTGTTGTATATAGGAGATGGTAAGTACATAGTAAACATTGTATATTCCTTCAGAGATCTTACAGGCTAATATCAGTGAGAGACATTAAAAAGGACAAAATTATTGTTGAAGGCATGATAATCTGCTCTTATCCCAGGTCCTTAACTTACCTATTCCTTGATCTCATCATTGTTGTACTTGCCCCTCATGATAGAGTCCCCAGCCACACCATTCCTGAAGTTCTACCAAAAAAATAGCCTGTTTCTGTATCCAGTCAGGGCCTGTACAAATTCCATTTTCTTCACATAGGACAGTTTCTTGGCCCACCTCTACAAACTGTGAAGTTCTTGTCCGTGCTACTGCAATTGGTGTAGCTATCATAGGCTTTCAAGAGTCTCCAATAACTTTTCTTGGCTCTCACTGCCACCCCATGGTAAAAGTCAAGTACTACTCTGCAACTGACTGTTAAGCCTGAATACCCAAATAGAGTTCACTACAAGAAAGATATACTTTCCATCAATTGACTCATAATAATCGAATCCCCAGTATGTTCTGTGGATATGATGGGTATTTTATAGAGTCTCTCTTCAAAACTCTGGAGATGGAAAGACATGACAAATGTATATTCATTCATAAGATAAATTATAAAATTAAGTGTATTTATAAATGTCATGTATCTTAGTTAACTCAAGCTGTCAAAACAAAATACCATAGACTAGGTAGTTTAAACAACAGATATTTCACTTCTCACAGGTATGGAAGCTGGAAGTCCAAAACCAGGGTGCCAGCATGGTTGGGTTCTGGTGAACACACTCTAGTTTGCAGATGGCCGTTTTCTCACATGGTACAGAGAGAGAGAACATTCTGGTCTCTTCTTCTTATAAGGACACTAACCCCATAATGAAGACCCCACCCTCATGACCTCATCTAAAGCTACTTACCTCCAAAGTTTCTACCTCCAAATACTATCACATTGGGGCTTCAAGATATGATTTTTTGGGGGGACACATTCAGTCTGTAATTCCATGTATGTAGAACAGTGATACAGGACTGGTATAACTAGAAAAGTTGAGAGGTTGAAATCTATGTATACCAAAACATCAAGAAAGACATCATAGTGAGCCTAAGTCCTGAGAAAACACTTGAAGACCAGGTAGGTTATTTCCCCAATACCTGTGTTTACAAAACGTGTTAAGGTTTTCCTTCATGTAAGATTTTTTGTCACCAATCTTAGCTTTCAGTACAAGTTTCTAAAGGCAGAATCTATAATTTGTTAACATGACTAATAGTTGGAAACACATGGGCTGGGAGTTAGACAACAGAACAAGCAAAAGACGGTATTTGCTTTAGGAGGTTATAAGCAAGAGTGAAGGGATAAAACCAATATTAAGCAACATTTTAGTAACAGAATTAACAAAGCCTAAGAACCAATTAAATATGGGAAATAAGAAATATAAAGACATAAGGGGACTGTGAAATGCTCACAAATGGCACTTTGCTCATTTACAATGAACAGACATCAGAATTATAGTCACTTCATACGAACAATATAGCATAGCATTTTGTAGTGTCCTGAGGCTACAGTTTTAAAGGTACAATGAGTAGATAACATAAAATAATAATGTCGATCACCCATTCCTGAATTTCTCAGACTTCCTCAAAGATTGCCATTGGAGTCATTTACTTATGAAGCCTCCATGCAGTTGTAGATCTCTGTCCATAGAAATCAAGCAGGCCAGTCTTGCCACACTGGATAGATCCAGTGGGAAACTGTTGAGGAAAATCTTAATGTTTAGCTTACTTGTTTATAGAAGGAAGTGGATGCAGCACTAGGCAGACTGATGAAATATTTATGTATTGTAAAGTCAGTCTTAAATTGCCTAAATGCTTTATAATGCTTTTTGTAAGCTTGTTACCTAAAGACAAATTAGTCACAAAATATGATGTCAACTGTATCATTTGATAAGAAGCATGACAGAATAATTCCACCAGCTACAGCTTTGTGGAAGCCATCACAGCTTTGGTTCCTTGTTCAACATGGAAACACCTATATGCTGAATTCCTCAAAGAAGACAAATGTTACAGAACTATCTCAAGCCCTCTCTCCCTGGCCATCCACTCCCAGCATTCAGATATTCCCCAGAATTATCTGTATCTATATCTATTTAGACATGTAAGTGACAATCCACTGGTGCAAGTAACCAAGATAACTTACTACTTCTGAGTTTAAGAGAAACAGTGTTTACAGCATCCCACTATAAAAAGCAACATCACTACTTTACAACATCATTTGCAGAGGAAGATATAGTCCATCAGTTTATCTGCAATGCAGATTACCTTTTTTTTAATCAGATTTTTTATCAAAGATAAATTAAGTTTTGGGGTGATTGGGTGGCTCAGTTGGTTAAGCATCTGACTCTTTATGTGGGCTTAGGTCATGATCTCAGGGTTGTGAGATCGAGCCCCACACTGGGCTCTGTGGTGGGCGCAGAGCCTGCTTAAGATTCTCTCTCTCCCTCTCCCTCTGCCCCTCCCCACCTCTCTCCCTCTCAAAAAAAAAGATAAATTAAATTTTTCATAGGATAGCTTTTTCAGGTTTGAGGTATGACAATAACTCAGAGCTCCACATGGAGAATGTGTCTCTGTTCTGTACTTTCTCTTTATGTCTTTATCATCAGAAGCAACCCAACAATGCCACAGGAGTTGATTGCAAAAGAGATGGGAGACTCTTTCCATCAATTGGCCCATTCTTCCTAAATATGAACAATTCTGCTGCTTTGACACTGTTAAAAATTAATGCTAAAGGCTTCATAATAGTTAAATTTCAAGACATTTTATTATTATTTAACCCCATAGCATTTTTCTAAGTGCTTTTACTAGCCTCTGGTGTAATTAAATCATTGCCACGCACAGTGACTCTGGAACTATCAGTTGTACAGCTAATTGATAAATCAAACCCTAATTGAGATAATGAAGCTGGTCTTAGACATCAGTGAGATGGAGGCTACCTAATTAGCATCTTAATATCTGTTTACTAGATGAGTGGACAGTAGACCCGGGGTAATGATGGTACGGTAAAGTTACTATGAGAGGAAATAAATGTGGGTGAAATGGATCAGAGCAGGGATACAGCTTCCTACTAATAAGCCTCTGTAGTGCTTGAGAGCTTAGAAAGAAATACACCATATCTCCTCCCCTTTCCACTCTCAACAAGGTACAGTGTGAGAGGCCTAATCACAGTAAATGATCCATAAGTGCTGGTTACCCTGAAGTAGGGGTTAGAGGCTAAAGGGAACTGCAATTCCTAAGTTTTATGTAGTGGAGGTGGGGGTATATACTTTAAGTTTACCCAAGCAACCTAATACTACATTAATGCATAATGTTACCACTTTGGGCTTTGCATATGTGAAAAAAAAATGGCTGTTCTCACTGCCTTCATTGATGATTATAATAGTAATTGCCATATAGTAATAACGAAAGCAGATAACTCTTAGTAAGCACCTTCTATGTGTCAAACACTGAGCTAAGTGCTCATTCCTACTAAATTCTTACAACCAAGTTAGGCGGTACTGTTAATGTATAAGTGAGGTTTACAGAGAGGTTAAATAACTTGCCTAGGTTCAGAGAGCTAGAAAGGAGAAGAGCTTGCATTGAAACTACAGTCTTTAAATTAAACATGACACATCCACCATGACACTATGCTGCCTCCATTCATTGAGATGAACCATGAGCAAAGCACTGATTTAACTAGCTTCTTCAGTGAAGGACAGTTAATACAATTAAATAAACTGTCCCAACCTGATGCAGCTTGTATTTATCTCAATTTTATTTGAACCCAGGTCTGACAAACTATAAAGCCATGTTCTTTCTTCTATACCACATTTCTGTGTAAAACACAATTTTTTTTAATGATACAGTACAAGTAATAAGAGGTCAGTTCTATTGTAGTCATTTCTCACTGTGCCTTCCTAAGTCTTTGAGTTCCAGTAAAACTCAGCATCTAGAGATTTCAAAACATCTCTTCAGCTCCAGGATGATGACCCAGAGTTTGGAGATCCAAGTCTCTTTTAATAATACATATAATACCTCTACTAAAAATACCAAAAGTTTAAATTATATAATACCCTTCTGAATTAGGTAAGACTTTGTGAGGTATCTTTATTTTAGAAGATAGCATATCAGAGATCAGAAAGCTAAGTAGCTCTCCCTACCAAAAACAGAAACAAAACAAAGCAAAAACGTAACTAGGAAAAGAGCTAGGGAGTGGAATCTGGGTTTGGTAACATGCCACCAGCATTTCAGTAGGTCTCATCCAAATTAGAAAGCACCAGAACCTTCCTTTAGGAGAATCAACTAAAAGCCGTGGTTCTAATTTCATAGAGGTATTTAGTGGCAACTGAAAACATTTACTCATTCTTGGCCAAATAGTTCATTCATTTAGCTCAACAACTGTTGGAAATTTTCCTCATTCCCTTGAGCCGTCCCTCAAATCAATATTCTAGTTAGTATTTCCAATCTTGAAATTCCTCACTCTTCTCATCTTGCCAACATATATTTACATATCTCATCCCTTCACTTACTTTCTGTCAGCCTCAGAGGATAAGCTGTTGCTCTTTTCACCATGAAACTAACAAATGTTACCTTGACACCATATCCTGCCCTCCTTATAGGTCATTGTTCCATCAATTGTTTCTTCTCTCTCTCTCTCTCTACCTTTTTTTTTTAAACCTAAAAGGAGTAGCTTATATATGTTCCAAAATTTTCAATCCATCCACTCCTCAAACCACGACATTATGTCCTCTGCTTTCACTACTGTGTTGTGACTATTCTCATCAATCTCAGTAATGGTGTTCTGGCTTCCATAATCAATTGACCACTTTGAAGCCAATATCCTGAATCTCTCTGATGCATTTACAAGTCACTCTTAAGGAAGCTCTCATTTCTGTGAGTGTCTTAGTTACCTGTTTGTCTAGGACTGCCTCTTTGTGGGCATGCTTACTCTTCCTTCCCTCAGCCCTCAACCCTCTCAGCTCTCACTCCACACAACTTCCATTCATGATGCTATATTCTTGCATTATTTCATTCTTTCAGCCAATCATTTTTTCAACAAATACTTCTGGAATTCTCACTATATATTTGGCAGTATTCCAGATTCTGGTTATAGAATGAAGAACTGAATAAAATCTCTGGCTGCATTATGCTAAGATGCTAGTCAGTACATACAAACAATGTACAAATAAAGACTTAAAAATACTTTGTCAGGTGCTAATTATTTTTATATCAAAGAAAAAAGCAGGGCAGAGGGATTAAGACTGATAGAGCAAACCATTTGATAAGGTGACATTTTGACAATAACATGAGTAAAATGAAGACAACTACCAGGTATTTTTTAAGGAAGAACATTTTAGATAAAGGGAATAGCAATTTTAAAAAGTTCAATTTGAGGGACGCCTGGGTTTCTCAGTTGGTTAAGCAGCTGACTCTTGGTTTGGGCTCAGGTCATGATCTCAGGGTTCTGGGATCAAGCCCCCCTGTTGTCAGGCTCCCTGCTCAGCAGTGAGTCTGCTTCTCTCCCTCTCCTTTTACTCCTCCCCCCCAGCTTGTGCATGCACGCTCTCTCTCTCTCTCAAATAAATAAATAGATAAATCTTAAAAAAATAATAAAAATAAAAAGCTCAAGTTGGAAGTATGCCTGATATATCCTAGAAATAGCAAGGAGACCTGTGTGGTTGAGGTGGAGTGAACAAGGAGGAGAACAGGATGAACTGAGTTCAGAGATGTGGAAACATAAAGATCATGTCAGTTTTGTAGGATATAAAAGTTAGGATGGAAATTCTACCTGCCATAATAAGGACCAGATTTTAACAGTTGCTTGAGGAAACTAGAAGGGTATTTGTCTCTCTTTTAAAAGTCTAAGTTTAAGCCCTTGAGAAACAGTGTGCTAGCTCCATGATGCAGGGTTACTAGACCATTTGTTCTTACTGTTTTGTATTCCTAAGCACAGGGCTTTCAAAAATGCACCTAAGATGGCTATTTCGTCATCCTACAAGCACATCCCTACTGTGGCTAGTGGTAAGACAGAAGGTAGAAGATGAAAGTAAATGTCTTTTATTTTTAAGGTGCTGTGAAGAAGTTAAACACAACACTTTCATTAGTGTTGTCTTCACCAGGACCCAAACGCACAACCAAAATTAAATTCAGGAGAGCTGGGAAATGTAATCTTAACTGCATGCTCACAATACCAGCTAAAAGTTCTCTTACTGTAGAAGAAGAAGGGGATGAACTATCCTTTTTCCAATGAATTACCTTTGTTCCTTTGTGAAAGATTAGTTGACTGCATTTGAAGGGGCCTACTTTGGGACTATATTCTGTTCCATTGAGCTATGTGTAAATTCTTTCACCACTGTCACCCTGATTTGATAGTCTTAACTTTATAGTTAGTCTTGAAGTCAGGTAGTGCCAATCTTTCAGCTTTGTTCTTCAGTATTTTGTTGGCTATTCTGGGTCTTTAGCCTCTTTGTATAAACTTCAGAATCGGTGTGTCAATATCCATAAAATTGCTTGCTGGGATTTTGACTTGGACTGCATTAAATCTATCTTACAGCTTTTTTTTTTTTAATTGAAATATAATTGACATACAATGTTATATTAATTTCAGGTGTATAGCATATTGATTTGACAAGTCTATGTATTACTCAGTGCTTACCACAATAAGTCTAGTCACCATACAATATTATTACAATATTATTGACTATAGTCCTTATGCTGTACTTTTCACCTCCATGACTTATTTATTTTATAACTGGAAATTTGTACCTTTTAATCACTTTTATTAATTTCACTTGCCCCCCACTCACCTCTTGTCTGGCTTCTTATCTCTTAAATAACTCCTCATCTGATTTCCCTCAATATTTACTACTGCTACAGGGCTGACTTAATTCAGACCTTTATTATGTCTTTCTTGGAATAACAAGTTTCCTGACAAATCTGTCTTTAGTCCTGTCATCTTCAAACACATTCTTCATAAAGGGTTCTAGTTAAAATAAACTTGAGTCCATTTAAATCCCTGTTTTGACTTCTCACATATATGATAAATTCTATATCCCGTAACATGTCCTACAGCGCCCCCTATAGGTCAGCTTTTCTTTTCTCTGGATTAACATTTCACCCTCTCCACCTTCTACGTGAACTTTTTGAAGTTCTCCACAATCTGTGTTGTTACTCTTATGTGTGTTACTACTGCTCCCCTTTTATAGAATGTGCTTCTCTTCTCTCTTAGCTTACAGGTATTCAGTTTTCACTTCTGCCAGGATTATTTTCTCTGAACACATAAACATCTCATAAATTCTCTACTGTCTTAATTGTCTGCACATTCTTGTATCCCTGCATCTAACCAACACATCATACTTTTCTGTTTATATGTCTATCTGCTCCTTGAGAATAAAGATTGGTTCTTACTCAACTTTGTTTCTGGTACACTTAGAACAGTGATTGACACATCTGGAATACTCGGTATATGTTTATTAAGTGAATAATGGAACAAACAAGTGAGTAAAGGTATGATCTCTCAGATTCAAGTGCCAGTAGAATTTCTGCTACATATCATTTTTCTCTCTTCAAATAGTTGCCTTTCAAAGAGAACAATTCAAATGATAAAAGTAATTTGCTCTGTAACAGCTGTTCACCTACTTGTAGTTCTCAGATTTGCTATCAGTCATCTTTCTTTTTCTATGTTAACCATGAGAATTTGTTTCTCTCCTTATGCCAATTGTCTTCTGTCACACATCTGCATTCCCTCTCTACTCAACATTTTCCAAAATTCATTTTACCTCTGTGAGTACATTCCCAGATCACCATCAGACATTTTAGTTAACAAGTTACATATTTATTTTTAACTTCGATTTGACTCCTATCTGTAAAACCCCTCTGTCCTCTTTCTCCTGACTTTTATCTTGCCTTTCTGATTAAGGGTATGCAAAGGTAAAATCTGCTTCAGAGTAGTAAATAAAATGACTAAGAGTAGATATAAAATACCTATTATTTCACACCCAAACAAATCAAATTTCTCTTCCCCTTTGATTGTGGGCTCATTTGGGAATTTAGTTGAAGGGGTTTATCTGTATGAAATTTAGAATACACTGGAAAGGGACTAAAATAAATGTTGAAAATAGTTTATTTCAGCATTTCCAAAACTTCTCAAAACTATTTCTGTGAGATGCCTATTTCTATTCTGAGTCAGCTGTGGAGGAGGATTTAAACCTCAATATATTTTTCCTTGCTCATATTTTCAGAACAAAGTTGTATTTTATATCAATAATTTAATTGAGAAAGATAGAAATATAACATCAATCTTACCACAATATTCACCTTACTGAGATGAAAAAGAAATGCCATAGCTTTTTGTTCCTTAATATAAATATCACAGAAACTTTATATTTAAAAAATTGCTAACCTTTGTTTGAATTTCAGAATTATTAAGATGGCAGGATCATCTGACTTATTATCAATGTAGATTTCTGGTTCCTAGACCCAAAATGCCTAAATCAGAAAGATCACATCCTAAGAAATAGTGACTATACTCTTTAGCACACTGAAGCCATTAAGAGCTACAGATCTGAATCACATTTGAAGCTCCTGTCAGAAATGAGCCAGAGAGAAAACCCCAAGATGGTATTCTGTATCCAGAGACATTATGGCAGACGCATAGGTACAGATATAATTATAAATATTTTATGCATATATGATATTACCATATATAGTACAATTATATACATAAAACATAACAATATTACTATATTAATATAATAAGAACTTGTGTGAATGTTCAGGTAGATCATTTTGGTATATATACACCTTTGCTTATGGACGTGTACATATGTATGCATACATATATTTATAAATTTATAATTAAATTGCTCTAATGTTAATTAAGTTTTTGCTTATCTTGATAGTTTACATAAAGGGGCACTTTAACACCATAATTCACTTAGAAACCAATTAGTTTCTATGTCATTCAATATGATGTTTTCTTGTTTTTTTCCCAAGAGAAACAATGTTCCAGTTGGAGTTCTGAGATATGAAAAATGTGCACAGTGGTAAAATACAGACATATCATTATTGCATTTCATGGGGAAAATACTTGAGGGAAAGCATTTTAGATACATAACAATTTAAAATCAATAAAATGGTTTTCTACATAGAAGACTTCCGAAGGAGAATGTTCTCAAATATGCTCAAAAATATTGCATAAAAAGTTGATTTATATAACACTGTAATAAAACACTTGAAAATATCTGTTCATAAACCTTAAGTGTTTTGGGGTTTTTTTCTTTTTTGAAAATGAATTAGTTAATGGCACTCTTGGGAAAGAACTATATAGATCTTTCAGGTGTGAAGATAGATGATATTCAGAAGTAATTTATATTCTTTTTTTTTTTTTAGATTTTATTTATTTATTTGACAGAGAGAGACACAGAAAGAGAGGGAACACAAGCAGGGGGGAGTGGGAGAGGGAGAAGCAGGCTTCCCACAGAGCAGGGAGCCGGATGCGGGGCTCGATCCCAGGACCCTGGGACCGTGACCTGAGCCGAAGGCAGACGCCTAACGACTGAGCCACCCAGGCGCCCCCAGAAGTAATTTATATTCTTATGTCCCAGAGGAGCTAAATCTCTTCTAAAAGAATGTGTTTTATATTTAGACGTACTCAATATATTCAAATTAGTTTAAGTTGTTTATTCATAGCCAATGAACTGGCCTGTATAGGGAAGCAAGTGGCTTGTTTCTAACACTTGGATAGAAAGAATCAGTTTGTAGCTGCTTATAACTGGTATAGGTTATTTTATGACTTGTATGTACATGACATATAAGAAACATGTTGCTAAGACAGGGCTTCTTATTGCTTTGAAAACTAGAGAATTAGAATTTCTTTTTTTCTCATTTTAAGAGTACATGCAAATGAAATGGAGAAAAAACACTGACAGCTGAGAAAGGTCATCCAGAGGCACTTCTGCTGACAAATTAGTTTAAACCTCAGATTGATGACCTGGTTCAGAAGGAATTGACCTTAAAAAGGAACTAGGATGGGAATTTTGGGGAGATGGCAGAGCAGGAAGGGAGAACTTTCTCTTTACCTAGACAACAATTTCACTAGCACAATCTGATCTATTTGGTAACTCTGGAGCCTATTGAAGGCTGGCAATATCCAGGGGAAGAATTAGATGGTAAATTGTGGCAAATTTTAGTCAATTTCAACTCTCAGTCAATTTCAGCTCTCAGCAGAGTAGCAGCTACCTACCCCTTATCCCTTAGCCCCATGGCAGGCAGCTGTGTACCTGTTCCTGGAGCAGCCTGCACACAGCTTGCTAGAGCTAGGGTGGGCCAAAAGGACCTTATCCTCCAAATTTCAGAGATCTGTGCTCTGATGGCCAATTATTGCTTCTGATCAGAGGTATAGTTCCTCAAAAAATTAAAAATAGGATTACCATATGATTTAGCAATTCCACTACTGGGTATGTACCCAAAAGAAAGGAAAGCAAGATCTCAAAAATATTTGTACACCCATGCTCACAATACTAAAATGTAGAAGCAACCCAAGTGTCTACCAATTGATGATGGAAAAGCATGCCAAAGCAGTGGGATATCATGCGGCCTTAAAAGGAAGGAAATTCTGACATATCCTTACGACTCTCCCTCTCCTACCCCATGAAAAGCCACATTAGACAACATTATTTATACAATATTATTAAATATGATTCATTAGTCAAACATGCAAGTGAATATGATTTTAGAGTAAAAACCTAGGGGTGAAAAATGGTTAATTATTAGCTCTGTAAAGTTGGAAAAGTCATCTCACTTCTCTGAGCCTCCATTTCCTGATCATTAAAATAAGGGTAACACCCACTTTGAAGCATTATGGTGACAATTCAATGTGAAAATGAGAATTCAATGAGAAAATAAATTTGAAATGCATCACAGAGCATTCAACACAACACTGATTCTCTGTAAATTATGGTTGTTATTATTATTTGGTAAAAATTCACAAGTATGCAGTATTTAACTTTACACATAACAAGATCCTAGAGAATCAGGGTTCCAACTGTAAACTTGTTGCTTCTTGATTCACAGAAATGTTTTTAAAAGTTTGCCAGGATGGGAAAAGGGGAAGATGCAACTTTTTCTTTTTTCTAAAAATCTTATATTAATATTAACATTTAAATGGTATCTAGTATTACTTTGTTCTCTACTTTTTTAGGATTCTGTTAATGACTGTGGATTTTACACAATGTTTAAGTTGATTATTTGTAATTTAGTTCTATTATGTAAGACAGATTAATCTATCCAAAAGGAGAGTATTACCATGGCAGGGGGAGGAGAGGAAGGTGTTTGTAATGCTTGGAAGGAAATTTCTAACATATAAAAGTATTATAATTTTCCCTTAGAAAATGATAGAGAGAATACATACGTAATGGGTCTGACACTCCTTCAGAAAGCTGTGGGTAATTCAAGGGAGTCTGATGGGTATTGAGGAGGGCCCATTCTGCATAGAGCACTGGGTGTTATGCACAAACAATGAATCATGGAACACTTCATCTAAAACTAATGATGTAATGTATGGGGATTAACATAAGAATAAAAAAAAATAGAAAAAAAAAAGAGGCTGATCTGCAGTCACTGAATGGTGACATGGTAATAGGACCTACATCATTATTGTGGAGAGATTTAAATGAGATATTTTGTGTGAGGTGCTTAACATCGTCTAACTCTTTATAAATGTGGAACCATGGCTATTGTATAGAGTACAATAAAGTGAACTATAATCTAAAAAAAAAAAAAACAGTAACACTATGATCTGTATAGTGCTTTAAGGTTTACATAGCTACATGATGTTAAATCTCATTTGATTCTCATGGAAAAGTTAGGAAGTAGATAATATACTTTTAATTTTACCAATGAGAAATATGAGGTTCAGAAAGTATAAATAATTGTTAAAACTCACAAAAAGAGTCAGGAGAGAACTGAGACTAAAATCCAGGCCTCAGGATCCTAAATCCAGAACCCAGAGAACCAGAGGTTGAGTTACCCAACCCATGATCAATCAGCAGTGTGACATAGCCCTGTGCCTCAGTCTCCTCACTGATTAAATGAGGGGTCTCCTAGCACCAACTTTATAAGGTTGTCATGAGGACTGAGTGACATCACATCTTACTGCAATGACTGGCATTTAAGAAGCAAGCCTAAAAATGATAGATATTATTTTTACTAGTACCCTTATGTTTCACTTTCCAGTATCATCTAAGAAGCACAAAGTGAGGTAAAGTAGAAATGATCTAAATGTTTCTAATAAACCAGATATTCTCAGCGTCAAAGCAACATCCTTGTAGTAGGTGGGGCCAAATCCTGTGGGCTTGCTGGACAATTAGTACTCTAGGAAACGGATTATTTACTGATGGACTCAAGTTTAAGGCAGTATGCCCTAGTGTCTCAGTATCAGACAGCAAATGGTTTCTTCCCTGGCAGTTTTCACTTAAATTTTTTCCAGTAACATAGAAATCTCAAATCTGCCTAACTCTCCTCCTTTGTTCTATCAGGTTTGATGGTTCTTAAGGATCCAACTTGTCCATTTGTTTAGCTCACATGAACAATTTTGTATGACATAATGTCAAACTTGGAACCACATTTCTTTTTAAACAAACAGGACAATATATTTGAGTACTTTTATGAGCCAAAGACCATATTAGTTACTCATTCTAAAAAGGTGAACCTGAAGACTTCCATTTCTTAGAAAATCAGATAGAATAAATGGAGATGACAGAGAACAAGTATGTTCCCTGCAATTCCATGAATGCTATAATGAAGACTGTATGCAAAAGCTACTGATTTCAGAGGAAGTGACCAGCAGTCTGGGGGAGATGGGGCAAGTGTTAGGTTACAGGAATCACAGACTGGAAGCTCCTGGCGGAGTCTAGTCACAAACCAGATGATACATGAATAACTTAAATAGGCATAAGCAATCTGTTTAGCATAAGCTCTCCCATGTAAGTTTCTGCAAATTTGACTCTTGACTTTAAGCAAAATAGGATAACAAATGTGCATATGCCTAACTGTCCTTCTCATGAAGCAGACAAGCAGGATATATTGCTTAAATATATGAAGTTCCTAAGAGTTACTGAAAGGCAAAGATAATTGTTCAGTCAGAGATATATATGAAAGCATAAATACAAATCTGCCATTTGAAGTTAGAAATGATGTCTTAACGAACAAGAGATCACTAAATATAATACATGCCTTAATATTTCTTGTGGATAAGCAATGTGAAGATAATAGACATGAAATATTTTTCCCTATATAGTTCAAAGCATTGGAAATTTTATCAGGGTCACCTCTACAGTAGGCAGGACCCTGGACAAAAGATTTTTTCAGGGCCCAATTGCTCTATAAACAGTTTTATTTAAAAAGTTATTCCAAAATACACTGGCCCATATGAGGTTTAGTAATCTATCAATGAAGATTTAGAAAAATGGGTAAAGAAGAGGTGCTAACGCAATTGTTTATTGCCTTATTAAGTGCATTGGAAGATTCTTCACAGATTCCGAGCACCATCTCTTTCTGTTCGGGGCCATGAAGTATCTCTTTGTGTTCTTTATTACCATATGCATTATTTCTAGCTGATTATAAATCCATCACCATGGAAAAAAGGCAGAAATGCTGTCATTTCTCATGATGCCATGGCTTTTTAGCCCTTCTTTCTATTGAAACAAAAGAGATCTTTCATCTCTGCAGTTGCCTAAGTACACATTTATTTAATGCTGATACTCATGACATGGCATTATTTGTCCAGGAATGTGAGTGTTTGATAACTCTCTCCAAGTTTCTAACTGTGCTTTGTTGAGACTGCACATAATTTCATATGTCACCCAGAGTATGCAAGAGAATGGGAATGAAAATTCATTTTCTAGCCATGTTAAATTAGCTGTTTGGAATTTTATCATATAAATCTAAAACAGCACACCTTCCAATAATGCCCCTTCTTGAACTCTTTAGGCCATAGTCATTGCATTTCTACAACATGATATCTTTTAATGTTGATGACACAGTCACCTTCTACACATGGACACAGAAAGAGCAGTTCCATATGCCCATATTCTGTATCTATCATTTCTGGCTGGGCTTACGACTAATCTAAGAGAAGACACCATCACTACACTGATCTAACATGAGAAAATATACAGGCCTCAGAAGACCTTTGGTGTAATAATCAGGATTTACCCTCAGAGCAGATAAGTGTCACCACCTCATAGGAATTCTGACATATGACCCCTATCAAGGGGTTGGAGTGACTGCCCTGCATACCAACAGCAAGAGACATACAGTGTGCAGGATACCTGCCTTTGGACAATGTTTGGCTTTTGTAAACTAGAGATGACATTGTGATCAGAACCAAAATAGGTGAGAGCTAACACACCAGCCCATACACGCATCTCAAGTCAGGGCCATCATAGCCCGGAACCCTGAACTCAGCCCAAGTGTGATAGGAGTGAACATCACCCCACATCAGCAAATCAACACCACTGTGGAGGGCCAACCTCACGTGGTCCCATGAAAGCACGACCGTGCTGACTCATCAGGCCCTCTTCTTGATCCTCCATCCATGAGGTCCTGAGACAACACTCTCAGACACAAGTTCTGTATTTCCTCAATACATTTGGTCAACCTGACTTATGGCAAGGGATGTTAAGGGTTAAAAAGCACCCTGAAGGGGTGAACAGGGACTAGGGTCCAAAGGGGTCTTGTCTCTGCCCAGACTACACTGACGACCCCAGTGAGTCCCAGGCACCAGAAGGGAAGGAGGCACTCTGAAGAGAAGATAGGGCCCCAGATAGAAGTGCCTCTTGTCCTGAGCTAAAAGTGCTACCAAAGCTTATCTTTTTCCTCAAATATGCACCTCCTCTATTTTACCTCCTATATTTATATCATATTAATAGATATTGTGGACAAAGTAGCATCCTTGGAAAAATAAAGATTAAAAACATTGGATTAAACAAAGCTAAGAATGTTTCTTTAAGGGTGGGATTTTGCATGCCCGTTACATTAAGTGTGCTTTGGACTTCTCCAGAAGATGCATATTATATCCTCAGAAGGTACATTCTACATGGTAGATTACTCAATAAATGTGTTCAAATAAATTAAAAAATGAGCCACTATGGGAAGGAAAAAGCATTCAGAGTGTTGGTGTAGTGGGTGATAAAGAGTTAGAGCTTGGGGATCATATGTGCTGGTCAATCCTGGCTCCAATCTTACTTGGCATATGCCATTGAGTAAGTTCCTAAATTTCTCTGTCTCACTTTTCTCATTTAAAAAATGAGAATAATAATCCAACTGCCATGAGTGCTGTTATAAGAATTATGGATGATATATAAAACAATTAGCTCAACGCCTGGCCAACAGAAAAGTCAATGTATTTTCCTGACATAATCCCCTTTGTAAGAATGCTGTGAAGATTAAATGAGATTTGTAAAGCACTTAGTTTTTAAAATCTAGCCTTTTCCTTGTTTTCTCTGTCCTTGTTCTTAAATTTGAAAGCAACCAATATTCAGGAGGTGAATGGATAAATTATGGTACATCAAGACAATGGAATATCACTCCCCTCTAAAAAGAAATGGGCTAACTCTGGAAAACAGTATGGAGCTTCCTCAATAAGTTGAAAGTAGAGCTACCCTATGACCCAGCAATTGCACTACTGGGTATTTATCCCAAAGATACAAATGTAGGGATCCAAAGGGGCACGTGCACCCCAATGTTTATAGCAGCAATGTTTACAACAGCCAAATTGTGGAAAGAGCCTAGATGTCCAAAACAAATGAATGGATAGAGAAGATGTGGTATACACATACACACACACACACACACACACACACACACACACACACTGGAATATTATGCAGCCATCAAAAAAAGAAATCTTGCCATTTGCAACAACGTGGATGGAACTGGAGGGTATTATGCTAAGCAAAATAAGTCAATCAGAGAAAGACAATTATCATATGATCTCACTGATATGTGGAATTTGAGAAACAAAACAGAGGATCATAGGGGAAGAGAAGAAAAAATGAAACAAGATGAAACCAGAGAGGGAGACAAACCATAAGAGACTCTTAATCTCAGGATACAAACTGAGGGTTGCTGGAGTGGAGGGAGGTGGGAGGGATGGGGTGACTGGGTGATGGACATTGGGGAGGGTATGTGCTCTGGTGAGTGCTGTGAATTGTGTAAGACTGATGAATCACAGACCTCCCTCCCTGAAACAAATAATACATTATATGTTAATTAAAAAAATAAAAAAATAAAGAAATGGGCTAATAAGCCTTGAAAATACATGATAGAATCTTAAATGTGTATTGCTAAGTAAAGGAAACCAATTTAAAGAGGCTACATATTGTATTATTCCAGCTATATGACATTCTACAAAAGGCAAAACTATGAAAACAGTAAAAAGATCAGGAGGTAGAGGGTAGGGAGGATGAACAGGCAAAGCATGGAGGATTTTTAGGACAGTGAAATTCTTGTATATGATACTATAAATGGTGAGTACATGTCATTATACATCTGTCCAAATCCACAGGATGTACAACACCAAAAATGAACCCTAAGATAAACTACAGATTTGAAGTGATTATGATGTGTCAATATAGATTCATCGATTGTAACAAAAGTACCACTCTGGTGAGGGATGTTGATAGGGAGGCTTTGCATGTTTGGGGGAAGGGAGTATATGGGATCTCTCTGTACTTTGTGCTTAATTTTGCTGTGAAGTTAAACTGCTCTAAACAATAAAATCTATTTAAAAAAAAAAAACAGTTAAGGATAAGTTGGGTAAGATGTTGGCATTAAGGAATACTGGGTTATGGAGGTACTAGAATTCTTTGTGCCATCTTTGTAACTCTTCTTTAAATCTAAAATTATTTCAAAATAAAGTGTTAAAAAAAGTTAGAAATACCTTGATCATATGATCCAGCCATTCTACCCCAAGTTTTATGCACATGAAAATAAATCTATATATTCATGCAGACTAGTACACAAATACTCCTGGCAGCCTTTTTTTGTAATAGCCAACAACTGGATATAACCCAAAGGATCATCATAGATGAGTAGATACACAAATTCAAGTCTATCAATTCAATACAATATTACTCCACAATAAGACAGCATGAACTACTGATACACAGAAAAACAAGGATTAATCTCAAAACAATGAGTACAAGGAACCAAAGACTAACAGTACACAGTGTATGATTCTATTTACGTAAATTTCTAGTAAATACAATCTATAGTAACACAAAGCCTTTGTTTGGGTACAAAAAGCCCGGTAGGAAATGTGGGAAGTAAAGATTACAAAAGGTCAGGAGAAAACTTTTGCTTGATATGTTCATTATGTTGATTTGAAAATGGTTTCAAAAATACACACACGTGTGATATATTTGATAAGTTATATATACTTATATATTTTATTCTATTTATATGTTCACATTATTTTTTGTTTTTTATTAAATTTGTTATTTTTTTTTAAAGATTTTATTTATTTATTTGACAGAGAGACAGTGAGAGAGGGAACACAAGCAGGGGGAGTGGGAGAGGGAGAAGCAGGCTTCCCGCTGAGCAGGGAGCCCAATGTGGGCCTCGATCCCAGGACCCCGGGATCATGACCTGAGCTGAAGGCAGACACTTAATGACTGAGCCACCCAGACACCCCTAAATTTGTTATGCTTATTCATATATTTATATTAATATTTTAAAAAAATATTTATTTATTTATTTGTCAGAGAGAGAGAGCGCACAAGCAGGGGGAGCGGCAGGCAGAGAGAAATGTGGGACTCGATCCCAGGACTCTGGGATCATGACCTGAGCCAAAGGCAGACGCTTAACCGACTGAGCCACCCAGTCATCCCAATATTAATCTTTATATTACATATTTTATATATTATATATCTGATGAGTTATATATTTATGCATTTATATGCTTATAAGATATATGAATGTATATTTGATAATTTGATGTTTTGATATGTATATATATAAAATCTATCAAACTGTACATTTTACACACATGCAATTTACAATATATCAATTATACTTCAATTAAGCTGTTAAAAACAGAGAAAATGTTCATTTAATTGCCATTTTGAAAGCTCACTTACAAATTTTGCATATTTCAAATTTAGTAAAAGTTTTCTTTAGTGTATCTTGTGATGAGAATGGAAAGTGTATTACTCACATGAATCAGCCATTATACTTTAAATACAGAGTAGTTTGTGAGTAGAGAAAGGTTTGTTTCTTTAGTTTCTCCAGATGATTTGGGGCTGAGCTTAAAGGTATAGCTGCAATTTACACAACTTAATAAAGCTTTCAGCTCCACTATTTTTATACAAGATCTTCCTAAGGATCATCAGGGCATAAAATTTATAGATGTTTTGACTCTCATCAGCCACCAGCCATGCATAGACTTAATTAGCATTTTAGAAAAGTGTTAAAAAGGGTCCAATAAGTATTTCAAGTATAATTTTGTCCTAACAAACAGCTATTTGCATATTCTTAATCCTTAGAGAAGTGAATTTCTACTATAAGCTGAATTTCCCTAGGTTTTTGCATAATTGGCTATCACCCCAAATTAAAGCATTAGGTACAGTGGTTTTGCAAAGGTATTTTTGTGGTTATGCAAAATGCAAATAGTGATAGTAGCAATGTAAACTTGTGTATGTGTCTGTGTTTAGATAATCTTTTATTCTAATTTCTTTGCAATAAATTTAAAATGAGAGAGGTATGCAGAAAAAATCCCTCAGAATTTGATTTTACCCTATAAAAAAGATCTATTAATCATTAAATAAGTTAACATTTGTAAAGCATTTAGAAAATTACCTGGCAGGGGCGCCTGGGTGGCTCAGTTGGTTAAGTGTCTGCCTTCGGCTCAGGTCATGAACCCAGGGTCCTGGGATCGAGTCCTGCATTGGGCTCCCTGCTCAGCGGGGAGTCTGCTTCTCCCTCTGACCCTCCCACCTCTCATGCTCTCTCTCTCTCTCTGTAATAAATAAATAAAATCTTAAAAAAAAAAAGAAAATTACCTGGCATATAAAACATTATATTTAAATGTCTTTAAAAGAAGAAAAAAAAAGAAATACTTAAAGCATGATTGGTTAATCATGTTTCCCGTATTTCATAAAAAATATATAATTTGGGTCCTCTCAGTGTTACAATTCTTCATGCTCTGTGCTTTATGTGTATAACTGGATTATTGGGTGTTAAGGCCTGAACTAAATAGGAGCAAAATGAGAAAAACAGTTTTATTCTCTTCACCATTGGTTTCCTCACTTCACATCAGCCTCTACTCCTCTCCCAGGCCATCCTCAGCTTTGCCTCTTCACAAAGGGCAGGTATTATTGAGGATGCAAAAAAAAGAGACTGGTAGATATGGTTAATCTGGTATTGGCACCTGTTGGTTTTGAAAAATGCCTACATGTTGGCCCTTCTCTGCCTCCTTCAGCCACCATTCATACTCACATACTGAGTAAAGTACTCTTACACCTGCAATCCCAGCATGGACTCTCTCATTACACTCTTTTTGGGTGTTGGAGGATATGACTTCTGGATGGAAGAAAAATTATTCCCAACCCAAATCTTGTTTGGGAGAGATTTAATTCTCTACTTCTTTTTGGAATAAAGTATTACTTGTGGTAAAATGCTTCAATGATTTTCTGATGAACTTTATTTGAATTAAGGCTTATTCTGGGAAACTAGTTGCTCCTCTGCCCCTATGAATGGCAATGAATATCAACTGATTGTCATTCAAGTCTAGTGACTTTAACCAGACATGTTTTCTTTTGTTTTAAGCAGTTACTGTCTTACAATTCTCTTTTTTTCATTAAATGATTCCACTAAGACTGAATCTTTGAAACTGTCTAGCAGAGACCGTTCCCATTGATTTAACATTGTTTGAAATGGGTTAAAACTAAATTATCTGAAATGTTTTCTTCAGCATAAGACTCCTCCATTCCATGTTGCTCCTGGCCCTACATCTCATGCAGATTTATTCAGTTGGGGTTCTCCAGGCAGAACTCTTGTTGAAAGTCCCTTCATGAAGATGCATCTTTGGTCAGCTTTTGTGGAGTCCACTCTGGGCAAAAAAAAAAAAAAAATTTACATTGCCTCAGGACTATCAGTGAACGTGAAGTGTAGTCTTGACAAGCCTCCACCTTTGGACTTTTCCAAGCAAAAGACATAAGCTTGTTTTACTTCCCTCTATATCCTAGATAACACATGAAGAGCTTTCTAAATAGGTATCTTGAAGGTCCATTCCTTGGCTTAAGATGGACTACCTGAAGGGAAGGGAAAACTTGACAATCACTCAATAACTCTCTCCCAAGAAATCCTCCACATGGGTCTTCCTCATAGTCTTGCCCCCTCCCAACCACCATCTTCGGCTTCAGTCTGAGTGAAGGGTCAGAGGTCCGGAAAGCCAAGAGTCACACTGATGACAAGTCCTCATCAGTAGTCAGCCATGTTTACTTTAAAATAAGGCATATTGATATTTAACTGTATTTAATTTGGGGACTTCAGCCCCAAACAAGATATCAAAACAGCCTCTTTCTAACATTCAATTAATATGTAAATAATACAATGTCATCAGTGTTACAAAAGGATGCTTCTCACAGACATCCCAGAAACAAGTTCAATGGATTCCTTGATAATTAGCTCCAATGGGTTCTTAGAAATGAAATATAAGTCATTGATAAAGACTGCTCATCAAAAAACAAAATACCTTACTATTCATCATAGAAAAGCAAAAGAATGAAAACTTGTTATTTATATATGAAATACCGAGATGAAACCATGGTTTTATTATAGAAAGATCAATAATTTTGGCCATGTTTTACAAAGAATCCAAAAGACAAATATTTAGAACTGAAGAAGATTCATCTTCTTTGTGTGTCTCATAAGAAACTGAAAATCATTGAATCTGTATTGAATCCCCCATACTTCATTATTTCTGAGGTTTTTTTGTTTTTGGTTTTGTTGTTGTTGTTTCTAATAACTAGCCCTGGCACTTTTTTATGAGAAATAGCTACCAAATAAAGGAGACCTGCATCTCTTATTTTTGAGAGTGCTTTGGTTGTCCCAATAAACCACTCCAAGATGTCCTGGAAATTAAAGTATTTTCACGTTCAAACTACAGCTGTTACCTGAGTCTTTTACTAAAATCTTTCTTAGATAACCTGATTGTTCATTTGCTAATATATACTCCCTACATTAGTAATTCATTCTTATGTTGAGTGGTACCTACAGATCATGCCTTTAGTTTTTTGCCATGTCTTAACAATCAGCATAATTATTGCATTAGTCATGAGCATAGACTTTTCTTGCCTATTTTATGAAAGATCTTATGTTGTTTTATTTCATTTTAAAAGATTTTACAGTGCTTCACACCCCAGCATGTAGTAATAGTCTGCAAGTTTTTTTTTTAATTTTTTTATTCTTATGTTAATCCCCATACATTACATCATTAGTTTTAGATGTAGTGTTCCATGATTCATTGTTTGTGCATAACACCCAGTGCTCCCTGCAGAATGTGCCCTCCTCAATACCCATCACCAGGCTAACCAATAGTCTGCAAGTTTTAAAGCATTTTTATAATCTTTACAAAGAAATGAGGAGATGCTGCGGCTCAGCATTAATCTTTTCATACTTTTCTCCCATGTACTTATTTAATTTGATTACTGAAATCCTTATTTATTCTAACTTAGGCCTTACCATGGTATTTTAGAAAAACTACTTTCATTAGTATTGCCTTGAGTAGCAAATAAATGAAAGCATGAAATCAAATCATATTTACACACTTGAAGTTTGTAGGACATGCAAGTTCTAAATTCTGTTGAACACAGTTTAGAGCTAGTGGCATTAGTTTTATATTATACAACTTTCTTATCAAACTGTAATTCATTGGAGGAAGTTAAAAGTTTCTCAGTTTTTCCAGTTATGTTATATAAGCTTCAGATTAATCTCCTGGAGACATCCAAAAATGCCGACAGCACGTATATCAAATTTAACAAAGGTTCACGTATTTAAAAAAACACAAAGTGAAGAACAGGTTCTTTGCTCAAGCTTTGGTCAGGTATAGCTGGGTTCAAATTCTGATAAATTCTTTCCCACACTTTTTCCTAATTTGCTTGCTGTGTGATGTTGAGAAATTTTGGGCTGACTTAAAATTTCTGAGCCAGATTTTTTATCTTTACAATGGGATTAAAAATAATTAAAAAATTAAAAATACATTGAAATGCTATGTAGAGGATCAAGAAAACAAAATAGCTAAAGTCCATTATGATTTCTGGAACAGTATTTCTCAAACTTCAAACTTTAATATGCATTCAAATCATCTGGGAACTTCAGTAAAATGTAGGTTCTAATTCAGTAGGTTGAAGGTGGGATCCAAGATTCTGCATTCCTGAAAAGCTCCCTGGCAGTCCTCAGATTGCCCTTTGAGGAGCCAACCTCTAGAAGGTTCCCATGAAGTAGTATCCATTCTACTTTTATAATAATTGCTTTCTAGACAGATCAAAATATTCTCATTATATACAGAAAATAACAAATTCCCCCATTTTTATACTAGTTGTCAATTACTCTCAGTAGTGTATTTTAGCTATCAACAAACAAATTGACCTATGTCAAGAATTAAGACTGTAGTAGAAATAAATACAAATGTCAGGAAAATTTTTTGCTACCTGTGACTCAAGTTCTAAACAAAAAAGAAACTATTTTTTAAGAGCTTCCGTAAAAATAGAGTTTACAAAAGTATGAGACACAAACACAGATCTGAATCTGTTCTAATGTCGTCAATTGCTAGAAGGTTTTATAGACCTTAGGAAGTTCTACAGAGGCAAAGATGGATTGACATTGTTTTTGTTGTTCAGGGTTTTTGTGTTTTAAGATACTATCTGCACAAAACAGTGCCATAAACAATGGGAAAATTGACAACATCAAATCACTTTTAGAGGAAAAGTCATAAGCTACAGGCAGGGAAAGGCTGAGAGACAGATGAAGTGACTTTATGTAATCAGAGTAAAAATTGCTGCCTGATGGAATCCAAGCAGCAAGAACCTCGTTTTGTAAAATACTTGATGACTTTTTATAGCGTTATAGCATTTGGGCTTTATGTCGTATGATATTCATCCAGTGCGGGCTGACCCTCTTCTCCCCCAAGAAGTTATCAGTTCTCTGCAGAAAAGTAATTCTGTGGCTGTCTTGCTAAAGATGAACACATGAATCAGTGATGTGGGCAGAGGTGGCGTCCCAGATAGCATTCTGAAAAATCCATAAATTCTTTAAGAAAGACTGTTTCTCTACTACTATCAGGTGCTATTATGCCCAAATCATGCAATGCTATTTGGAAACTTGAGGTGGTCTACAAAAGTGCCCTAAGGAGCTAAAAGAAGAGAGAAACCATAAAAGTGAAAGTGTCAGGGAGACAGGATATTTTATTATTGTACAAAGGTCAAGAAGAAAGATGTAGGGCTTGTCACCATATGGTAACAGTTTAAAATACTACAATTTAATTGAGACCCGATCTGCAATACACTGTCAATGAGATATGAAGTTTTAGGATCAATGAGCAATATGTTCTAAGTCATGTTTCAAGAATCACCAAAGGGGTTCAAACTGGGAACAAAACAAACTAATATTGCCTGAGAGTTCCAATATTTTGAAGAAATGAGATATCTCATTGTTTTATATTAATGACTCATTCCTTAAGTCTGTTATATCTGACATACACTAAGGACAAGAATTTACTCAAATATAATAACCTTGCATGCTTGGCTGGCACTTAGCCTAATCACAAGCTAATAGTTGGTCAGTAGCTGGAATATATTTCAGATATATTAGGAAGAAAGAATCGATGATTTTGAGCATAGAGTGGAGTTGGTTATATCAATTTATATTTGGTAAGGTGATGAGAATTAAAAAAAATATTTGTTTGAGGTTTTGTTTTCTTTCATGGTTACTTTTCCTCTGGGTAACTTCTCTTTTTTCTTAACTGAGGTATAGTTGACATGACATTATTAGTCATTATTACTAGTTTCACATGTACAACGTAATAATTTGATACTTGTATATATTGCAAAAAGACCACCACAGTAAATCCAGTTAACATCCATCAACTTACACAGTTATAAGATTTTAAAGTTTTCTTCTAGTTTGTGATGGTGTCCAGCCAGTTGTCTTTTCTCAACTTCCTTTTGAAATGCCTAAGAAAACTTTGTGTGGAGTCTTAACCACAAAAGTCCAGAAAACTAAGAATGCTGGCAAAGATCTACCAATCTCTGGGATGTTTTACTCTAATTACTACAGATCTAGGCTGTAAACCCAGTTAAGATCAATCTTTTGCAAGAGCAAAATGAACAAATGAATTACATTTTAATTATGTTTCTTTATTAATTCTGTCAGTCAACAAATATAACCATATGCTAAGTTGGTGATACAATTATGACTAGCTGGAGTGATGCAGACTTTGTTCTCACAGAACTCAAAGATAAATAGAAAATCAGAGAATAATTGTTTAAAAAAGAACACTGGAGGTATTTAGAGATGCTGGGAGCTACAAGAGTGCTGTAAGAATGTAAAAATGTTAAAAGCTAATACAAAGAGTATTTTGAACAAATAACACTATTGTTTTTAACAGTGAAATTAACTAGAAGCATTTGCACAGATATGAAGGAAAAGAAGAAAATGCATAATGTAATCACCACCTTTTCACAAATCTTGGACTAGTTCTGGACAATTCAATAAGATATTTAAAATGATTTAAAGATTTAAATAATATAAACTAGCATCATTATTTGTAGAATACTTATCAAACTGAAAATCTAAAAAAAATGGATTTAAATCTATTATGTGTATTAAGCAGAGGACTATATATGACTAGTGACAAAATACACAAGAAGTCATAATTTTTATTTGTTATAAAATATAAAATATCACCAACTAAATATAGCATTCTTATAGCAATGCAATAATGAAATTCCAAGACAAATCTTTATAGATACACACACATGTACATACACAGAATGATTATATAAAGAAAATTGCACCATTTTAATAAGTGATAGGAAAAAAAGACAAATACAGAATGCATCATTATCTGGCAAAGAGAGAGGGCAGGAATGAGAAAGTGGATGGAGAAGAAACAAAAATTCTGACAGTCCCACTCTAAGAATATTTCCATCAATAGGGGGATACTTATAAGCTTTCTCCAGTTTCTGCCCATTAACAAAACATTTACTTTCTTGTATTTAATGGAGGTGGAAGAATCTTTTTACTCCTTTATTTTGCTATAACATCTATCTAGGAGTGCCTTGCCAATTAAATATTAATATTTAAAACAGTTATAAGTTCAAGGTACCTACTACAAGAGAAGGAAAGACTACACAGATGTGTTGTGGTTCTCTTTGTGTTCTAAGAGACAAGCATGTAAATATAATATTATGCTAATAATTATCAATAGCATTTTGGCTGTGTTCATCCCTCTCCTTTCCTCTACCCTCACCAGATATTTTGCTGCCTGGAACTGGAGAACTCCTTTGCAAATATCAGAGGCTAACCAGAAGCCACTGAGTTAATGTGTATCCTGGAATTGAAATGAGGCGAAGGGGTTAGACCAAAGGATGAAGATGGTGAGGAGAATGATGTAGTTACTGCAAGTCAGTTTGGTCAGTCGGACCATCTTCTTGCACCCTATCAATCATAAGAAATTGGCTCTCTGGTTTTATGTGACCTCAACCAGAGAGAAGTGTCAGTGATACCAGCAGCATCTGACAGCCAGAGATCAGAGTCAGACAAGTAAATGATTTCAAGCTCATGCTAATGGTAAACATATAAGAAAAATTCTGCCTAGGACCCCTCTAAGCACAGTAAGATTCATAGATTAAGTCCAGGCCATAAATGTACCCTCCATGTTCAAGAATTTATGGAGAAAACTTAGGATTTCATTTTATCCAAGAAAATTGTAAGGCCTAAAAGCATTTGCTCTCTTCCTCCATTTTATAAGAAGAAAAATAGAAGGTTTGACATGATTGATTAATTGCTGCAAAATAAACCATTTTAAATTCAGTGGCTTAACAATAACCACAGATTCCATGGGGGAGGATTTTAGCTTGTCTTTGGTCCATGATATCTGGGGCCCCAACTAGAAAAGCTAAAAATGTTGGGGTCTACCAAGAAGATGGGAGCTAAAGTCATCTGAAGGTTTATTCATTCACATGTCTGTCACATGTTTAGTACCTGGGCTGAAATGACTCCAAATCTAGGCAAATTTGGGACTACCAATCAAAGCACATACACTTGGCTTTTGCATGGAACTTGGGCTTCCCAGCGGCAGGATCCCAAGAGTTACCATCCCTAGAGGACAGGCTGAATCTGAGAGCAAGAGTTCCAAGATGGAAGCTGCATGGCCTTGTCTGAGCCAACCTAGGAAGTCCCACAATTTCACATCTGACTCATTGTACCTGATACAGACAAGTCACCAAGTCCAGCCCAGATTCAAAGGGAGGGAAATAGGGCTCCACCTCTTGAAAGGGGAAGGATAAGCTCAATTGCAGAGGAACATGTAGGATGGGAAATACTGCTGAGGCTATCTTTAAACAATACATCTCCTACAGATATAAAATGTTTCTGAACATGAAACCAAATTAAAAATATTTGCCATCAATGGGGGATTATTTCCTTGATTTTAAGATGATTAAGTTTAAAAGCAGGGTATCAGTTTAATATCAACTTTTCTAGAGAAGATGCATTCTAATCATGATATGTAGCCCACCTTTAGAAAGTTATATTTAGATATTCATGTAAAATTTATTCTGTGGCCAGAAATGTCACTGAGTGCCTTCTGAATACAATCTGACTGTATTTTCAATCCAGTGAGTTGATATTAATATCCTGATTTTAAAAATGAGAAAACTGAGGTACACAATCAGATAGTAAAATGTATGGTAAATTTATAGCAATGAAAATGTCATATTGGTGCAGATAGACCACAATAAGAGCCAAGGTTTTACCCAAATTTTACAAGAGAGAGAGAGAGAAGTCTAAATGGAGATAGTTTGGTTTATTTAATAAATGGTGCTATAAATTTAACTTACTAATCAACCTGGGTAAAAACTACTATCAGTTCAATTTTTAGTAAACTTTCAATTTAAAACTAGTTGTAAATTTACAGAAAATTTGTGAAGGCAGTACACAGACTTCCCATATACTCCACAGCCAGTTATTCTTCTATTTAACAATGTCTACTGGTGTGGTATATTTGTCACAATTAATGAACAAATATTACATGATTAAGAACTGAAGTCTATACTTTACACATCTGTTCCTAGTTTTTACCTAATGTTCTTTGTATCTTCCAAGATCCTATCCAGGGTTGGATCCTATCCAGTTATCCTGTCACCTTAGGCTCTTCCTGGCTATGATAATTTCCTCAAACTTTCTTTGCTTTGATGATCTTGACAGTTTTGATGATTACTGGTCAGATATTTTGTGGTATATCTTTCAATTTGAATTGATATGATATTTCTCTCATGATTGAACTAGAGTTCTGGGCTTTTGAGAGGAAGACAGCAGTGGTAAAATACCATTTTCAGTCACATCATATCAAGGGTACATAATATAACATGATTTACAACTCTTGATGTTAACACCAATCACCTGACTAAGATATTATTTGTACTCTTTTTTTTTCTTCTACCTTTCCATAGTATATACTCTTCTGAAAGACATCAGTATGAGCCGCCCACACTTGAGGAGTGAGGAATTATGCTGCACTTCACTGAAGGCAAAGTATCTATATACATTATTTGGAATTCTTTGGCACGGGAGATTTTTCTCTTCATCCCTGCTTACTTATTTATTCAATTATTTATTTATATCATTATGGACTCATCGATATTTATTTTATACTTTGTGTTATAATGTAATACTACCTTATTTATCATGTTGCTCAATTTTTCCTAGTTTTGGGGCACTAGGAGTTCTGTGTCCTTTTAACATATCCTTATCACTGTGAAACTCCTTGATCAGCCATTTATCTAAGGAGTTCAGAACTCTTTTATTGGAGAATAGTATTAGGAACCAAGACTTGAGTGCTAGATAGTTTTTTATACTTTTTTAAGTTTAGAGGTATTTATGGACCTACAAGAAAATGTAAAAATAACAGAGTTCACGCATACCTTTTATAAAGCCTCCCCTAATAATATCATGTTACAAAATTATAGAATGGTGTTATAATCAAAACACTATATTTATTATATTCATTATTTAATTATATGGAAAGGCAAGTTCTAGTTGGATTATTCAAGATTCCGTTTATGTTCATTTGATCAAGCAAAAGCCTAAATGTGAATATATATAGAATCTTCTCCTGGAACCTAGGACAGATAAAGCTTGGTCACCTGTAAAATAGATGAGTACCAGTCACTGGAATGCTCTGAGAAACTAAGGATACTCTTTGCTCTCCTGTTCTCTAGGGAGGCTGATAGCAGTTATCCTCTCTACTTTTTTTTCTGTATATCTGCTTCATTTATCTCTCTCTCTTTCTTTTTCTCTCTAATTTACCCCTTGATGATTGATTGAATTAATAGGTCTCATTAAATTTCCTTGCTGTTCCCCAATATGACTGGCTATTGATGATACTGATTATCTGATGAATTTTTTTTTGCCTGTGAGTATCAAGAAACAGCTGGAGATTATAAGAACCTTCTTTTCCAGCAGGCCCCTATGATTATTTTATTAATTTTCCTGCAATTTTCCTGCAAATTTTTGAAATTCTCGTTATTAACAGTTTTTCCTATAAGGAAAAAAACAAATCAAAACACAAATTTAAAACAAACAAATATGAGACTGTGTCTCTCTCAGACCCATTTGTACCTGTGACACAATGCCAACTGTACATTGTGGCCTTAAGTTACTCAGTTCTAATTTTCTATTTTAAGGAAAACTCTTCTTCTTCAAGTAAATAGCAGGATTGTAATGACATCCTTCATGTAAATACCTGCCCCTCCCTGCATATATATCCTTGACTTTGTCTCAAGATTCTGAGACTATATTGATCACGTGGTAACCACCCAGACAATAAAACTTGACAGAGACCCAACTATAATAACAAAGGGACAGTAACACACCAGCTATAAAACTTTTAAACAAGTAGCTTGGATACTGTATCTAAACCAATCAAATCTTCACTTAGAGAGATACTTAAAATAACATAATTAATACTAGTGTTCTTACTCTCCAAATTTATTCAAGGCTATGGAATAAAAAATTATTCTTGTATAAATTTAGATGTGTCTTTTCTCAAGACTGCATGGCATTTGACAGATTTGAAATCAACTCTTTGTCACTGCCTAGAGTAACTTATTTAAAAATAGCTAATGATAAAGTTAGAAAAGTAAGAGAACTCCCAAATTTTCATTTTAATTAGATTTTTACTTAGTCATTCTTTGCCTTCCTTATCCACAACATTTAGAATTTGAAGAGCAGCCCCTGCTAAATAAATGAAGAACAAAATCAATGAGAAATCCAAAGCCTCATGTTTTCATCCCTGGCTGTGATAGAGCATGATGCATTACAGACATAATTTATGAGTAAACATTAAATTAAATGATAGAGAATGAAATCATGATGGTTTATTGATGATTCAAGTATGAATCTGATAGACTCAAAACCTTCTAAAACAGGTATTTTATTTAAAACTATCTTTCATTTTTTGCTACCAAAAAGAGCAAATTGGAGGGGCTCCTGGTGGCTCAGTTGGCTAAGCGTCTGCCTTTGGCTCAGGTCATGATTCCAGGGTCCTGGGATCCAGCCCCGCAAGGGGCTCCTGCTCAGCGGGAAGCCTGCTTCTCCCTCTCCCTCTGCCGCTCCCCTGCTTGTGCTCTCTTGCTCTCTGTCAAGTAAATAAATAAAATCTTAAGGAAAAAAAAAAGAGCAAATTGGAACCTACTATGGAAGGAAAACTAATAATTAAGATCTTTGTTATTTGTGGTATAATCAGTTCTACAGGCACACTTAAACAGAGATAAGAAAGACTGATAATAAATAGTGTTCCCCTAAAGAGAGAGGTTTAACTGGGATCTGAATCTCATGAAAAATAAAATGGACTATTTCAAGATGAATTTGTGACTGAAAAACAAACAGTTATTTGGTTTCTTTTTAAAAATGTCACTATGATAGATTTCTACCAATTAGTTTTGTACTTTCATTGCCTCCAGTCTATCCCTAAAGGTGGGCAAAGCAAACAGCACCCATTGTTCAATATCATTCATTTGGTCACTTGAAATACAGTTACTAAAACAGCTTCAAAAGGTGGGAAAGTTTTATGAAACAATTAAAATGACACCATTCGGGGTGCCTGGGTGGCTCAGTCGTTAAGCGTCTGCCTTCGGCTCAGGTCATGATCCCAGGGTCCTGGGATCGAGCCCCGCATCGGGCTCCCTGCTCAGCGGGAAGCCTGCTTCTCCCTCTCCCACTCTCTCTGCTTGTGTTCCCTCTCTCGCTGTGTCTCTCTGTCAAATAAATAAAATCTTAAAAAAAAAAAAATGACACCATTCACAAGATCCTTGGCTTTTACACCACAGTAGACCAATTCTCTTTTCTTTTTTTTTAAATTTTTATGTATTTCTTTGACAGAAAGAGAGCACAAGCAGGGGGAGTGGCAGGCAGAGGCAGAGGGAGAGGGAGAAACAGACTCCCTGCTGAGCAGGGAGCCTGACATGGGGCTCCATCCCAGGACCCTGAGATCATGACCTGAGCCAAAGGCAGATGCTTAACCCGCTAAGCCACCCAGGCACTCTTCTTTTCTTTTGATCTCATGTTTGTATATGTGAAATTCTATGTTCATGTTCAATGGAATTCTCAGTAGAATGGAAATCTGAAGGTTTGAGATTTAGTCCTCTAACTCTTTTTGGCATTTTGACTAGGGTAGTCTTTTCTCCTCTTGCTTAAGATTTTTTCCTTGTCAGGGATGTCTGACTCTTGGTTTTGGCTCAGGTCGTCACGATCTCAGGGTTGAGAGATGGAACACTGCATCAGGCTTTGCACTGGGCAGAGCCTGCTTAAGATTCTCTCCCTTTCTCTTTCTGCCCCTCCCCCTCTAAAAAAATATTTTCTCCTTGTCAAATTACTCTGAGTCTCTAATTTTCTGATTCTATCCATGCAACAAGTAAACAATTCATCTAGCCATTAATTATAATTTCTCCAAAAGAATAAACAAACACCAACACTTTTTTTTACACATGAGATTAGCATATGGAAGAGCAGGTAGAACATAGTAGGTTATTTTTCCCTTTGGTGGTGGAAAGTGTGCATTTCAAAAACTGTTTGGAAGAAGGTGTGGAATTGTCTATCTCTGAACAAGAGCATGACTTACTGAATTTCAATCATAGGAATGAGTAACAAAATAAAAGCATGGTAATAGGAAACTTCAAATTCTCTTCCTAAGACTACCTTCTACTTCTCTCTTTCTACATTTTATCTCTTCCTATAAAAACAGAAGTTACTCTCAATATATAACTGCAGGTTTATCAACTGAAATACCAAAAGCATTCCATTTCCTCTTTAAAACATGGGGTTTGCATTTTAGTTGGCCATCAACTACAACCTGAAGTCACATGTTTCAAATGAGAAAGCACGAATCTGGCCAAAAACCTAAGGGGAATTTTATACAAACTTTAAAATATTTATCATTATGCATTATCTATTGATCAAAACACAAAGAATCTTATACACTCATTACATGACTTTGAGAGGGATTCGGTGGTTCCCTAATTTCCCCAATATGACACGGACTTAATTTTCTCAATGTATTGAATATGCTCCTGTCTCCTGGGGATGAAGTCACACTATCCATGTTCACATCACATATGCCTCATGTGAAAAGTCTTGACTAGACATACTGGGCAGGCACAATCTCTCCTTGTGGGCAAAGCTCCATGGGAAGCAGATTATCCAGAAACTCTTTCTTAAAATATGGATATATTAATGAGAATTAGCTGATTATAGTGATATCCCTATCATCAAAGGGATAGGCATAAGGCAATCTTTGTAAATGACACAGAGAAGGGATGACACCTTCTGACTATCCAGAGGTTATAAAAAATATAACCAAATGAATCTGTAGCTTTCAAAGTTATCTGAGTCTGACAGATATCCTATTGTGGGTTCTTTCTTCATAACTATGATTATTTAAAAAGTAGTGTTAAAGCAAAACACACCATGAATTAATTTATGCAAAGCACTTAGAACAATGTCTGGAATATAGTAAAACCTTCATATGTATGGTGTAATTCCACATAAGTTATAATTCCGTAACTCTCCTTATGTCAGAGCGGCATGTACAGACAACACTGCAGCTTTATTCAGGTTTCCATTCAGGACAAAGTGAGTTTTTGCCCCCAATATTTTGCATGTATTCAACATTTTATAGAACATGGAAAGAATATCTGCAGGTACACTCTACCAAATGCCCCATGATTACTTTGACAATATTAATGACTTTGGAAGGAAAGTGAGATTAGGCATCCCTCAGACAAAATAACGTAGAGTGAAACTGATTATTACAAAATACTGATTCCAGTAGCAGAGGACGCCAGGCACTGATAGTTACAATATTCATTTTGGCAGTACAGTGTGTTTGCTAAGGAGATGAACACATCATAAACCCATTTCCCTAATGCATACAAATTCTATTCGGAGCTAAATGTGTTCTTATGTATCCTGCTTTATTCACAAATATAAAGGGGATTTTTTGTTTAGACCCTGCATGTTTCTTTTCTTTTCTTTTTTTTTTTAAAGATTTTATTTATTTATTTGACAGAGAGCGAGAGAGAGAGAGAGAGAGCACAAGCAGGGGGAGTGGCAGGCAGAGGCAGAGGGAGAAGCACGCTCCCCACAGAGCAGGGGGAGCCTGATGTGAGACTCGATCCCAGGACCCTGGGATCATGACCTGAGCTGAAGGCAGTCGCTTAACCAACTGAGCCACCCAGGCGCCCAGACCCTGCATGTTTCTTGATTTTTTGTTTGTTTGTTTGCTTTTTTAAAAAAAATGATTTTGTTCCCACATTGCCAGTAGAAAAGTTAAGCACAAATGCCTTCAAAAAAGACCTAAGTGACTTTTAAAAAACTCTTTCTTTTAGAAAAACTATCCTTAAAATGAAATGAACATATATAGAAATTTAGCATGCAGCCGATGCAAGACACGGTGAAGGACCCCTGATATGCTCAGGGAAGAGATAGAGACCCAAGAGACAGTCTTAGAAGCCACAGCAGATGGCCCTGTTAAGCCAGAGCAGGCCAATTAAAGATGTATTTGGAGCTCTCTGTTACCCCTGGAGGACAGAGGGGAAAAAAGAAAGTAGGTGGCGCCACATTTAGTAACTGTTTAGACTGTAAAACCAAACCGTAAGAAGTATGTCCCTGGGAATGAGATGCTTTTCATTTAGACTGTGCCTTTTATTTTATGCATTGTGATCAGCAGTCAGGGATCTTGACTATGCTGGCTGTTATTTTTACATTTCAAAGGAGCACAAATGAAGCCAGGTTCCCTGTTGCTGTGTTTTTATTTAGTTCACATTTACTCTCTGGGACACATGTCTTTTTAGCAGCCCTGATAGTAGGGCTCCTCTAGAACAACCCCACAGGAAAGGGACAGAGCAAGACACTAAAGAATTTTAAAATTCTTCTTCGAGCTGGGTTGATCTTGGGAAAAAAAACAACAACAGAAAAACAGTGTTTCCAAATATCAAAAACTTCTCTAAGCTACCTAGGAGGCTCTACCTGCTTCTTAAAGTAATTGTATGTGAGGAAAAGGAATGAATCAATGCATTTGGAAATTGCTTTGAACATACCCTATATACAATTAGGGACAGATGCAAACAGTGTGATTTCAGTTTGGTGCAGGGAGGGAAGGCATTGTTTTGCAGATATTGCTAAAGCTAAAGTTAAGGCTCTGCTCAGGTACAATTTCAGAGAAAACAGATTTTTTTTTTTAATCTTCACCAATCTAATTCTTTGGCAGTGACTAAAATTCTCATACACTTAGTCCCATGACTTAAGGCACTAAAGGCCATTACTAAAATTTAAAAGGCAAGGGAAACAAAAGCAAAAATGAACTATTGGGACTTTATCAAGATAAAAAGCTTCTGCACAGCAAAGAAAATAGTACACAAAACTAAAAGGCAACCTACGGAATGGGAGAAGATATTTGCAAATGACATATCAGATAAAGGGCTAGTATCCAAAATCTATAAAAACTTATCAAACTCAATACCCAAAAAACAAATAATCCAATCAAGAAATGGGCAGAAGACATGAACAGACATTTCTCCAAAGAAGACGTACATAAATGACCAACAGACACATGAAAAAGTGCTCTACATCACATAGCATCAGGGAAATACAAATCAAAACCACAATGAGATACTACCTCACACCAATCAGAATGGCTAAAATTAACAAGTCAGGAAACAACAGATTTTGGCGAGGATGCAGAGAAAGGGGAACCCTCCTACATTGTTGGTGGGAATGCAAGCTGGTACAGCCACTCTGGAAAACAGTATGGAGACTCCTCAAGAAGTTAAAAATAGAGCTACCCTACGACCCAGCAATTGCACTACTGGGTATTTAACCCAAAGATATAAATGTAGTGAACCGAAGGGGCACGTGCACCCCAATGTTTATAACAGCAATGTCTACAATAGTTAAACTGTGGAAAGAGCCTGTTCCATTGACAGGTGAATGGATAAAAAAGATGTAATATATATATATATATATATATATATATATATACACACACACACAGTGGAATATTATATACAATGGAATATTATATACAATGGAATATCACTCAGCCATCAGAAAGAATGAATACTTACCATTTACATTGATGTGGATGGAACCGGAGGGTATTATGATGAGTGAAATAAGTCAATGAAAGACTATTAACTACAGGAAACAAACCAAGGGCTGCTGGAGGAGAGGTGGGTGAGGGGATGGGGTAATTGGCTGATGGGCATTGAGGGCAGGTGATGTGATGAGCACTGGGTGTTATACACAACTGATGAATTATTGAACTCTACATCTGAAACTAAGGATTCACTATATGCTGGCTAATTGAATTTAAAATAAATAAATAAATAAATAAATAAATAAATAAATAAATGTATGTCACTTGAGGATATTTCACATTGATTCGCTGATCACTTGGGGAGTGGGAATGATATGTGTTAACCTCTGTGTGTCATACAGTTTGTTAGAAACTTTCAAAGGTATTCTCTTGAATTCGAGCAATTCATATAGAGAGTACATAGTATTATTTCCATTACAAGTATGAGAAAATTGAGGCTCAGTGAACTTAAATAATATGCTCAAATTTGTGCTGCTAGTAGACTAATTGGAACATGAGTCATTTTAAGTCCAAACAATTCTTTTCACTACTTTGCCTCCTTCACAGTGTACTTGGGAAAAATGATTGGGGCCTCTATGTTCTACTGGTAGCACAGGCTTTGGGCATTAAGAAATACTCAAAGCACTGTTGTGGAGAAAACTTTGAACAGTCTTTAATTAATGGAGAACTTTTAGTAGTCTTCATGGAGGGGGCAGAAGAAGAAGAATGTTCTACAGAGACATTTATGTGCATGTGTGTGCTTTGGGCATGGAAGGGTCCCTCCCCTCCCCCCTCCCTATGAAATCTTGATATTCCTGAATGATTCTAGGGTAGAGCAATGCAATCAATGTTTCATCCTTTCAACTGAGAACCACTGACCCATGAGCCCAGAGTCTGGCTAGAGGATACAGCCTCAGAGTATTTGTTTCAAATGAATGTAAAAAGTTCTTGGTTCCTGGTTATAGGAGAGAATTCCATCCCACAAATTCCTTATAAACCAGATGATTTAGGACAAATATATATATATATTGTTGGCTTTTGTGTTCTCCTCTACAGAGCAAGTTGATTGTGCTTAAAACAGCCCTTAAAATTATTTTCTTTTTTCTAGGAGTGAAATCTTTAAGATATGTGAACTCATGCCACATGGAACACACATATATAGTTGAAATTGTTCTGACTGGAAAAGGGGTTTAGGAAGTGATAGAGCCATTTCCATAAATACCAAGGATTCTGTGGACCACATTTTACAAGTCACTGAGTCCCTAACATCACTTTCAGTTATAGAAAATACACTAAACAACCACATAATTCCTCACTGAAGTCTAGAAACTCTTTAGTATTCTCCAGAACAAAAATAAGTTTAATCTAGACTGATATTTTTTTAATTTAAAATAGTTTGTAAGTGATCATATATTCTCTGACTTTAGGTGAAAAATTAGTCTAAACACAGGAGAGGAAAAGGCAAATGAGAAGCTCTCCATAAAGCTTTTGCTCCATCTCTTCAGCTCTGCACATTGATACTTGACAGTGAAGGGGGCTGAGCTTTGTGTTTTTTTGAGATGTTTATATGAAGTCTCCTTATTTTAAAATATTGATAACTCACTAATTATTTTTCAAATTCTATCTGGAGCAAACAAAAACATATTCTAGAACCAAGATGCCATCCTAGGATTTGCAGTCTATTGCAGGTCAAGTCTGTTTAAAACAATGAAAGTATAATACAAAATGGGAGAGATTTGTATGGTAACTTTCATTGGTTGTCATATATAATCCCCACTTCAGCACTGGGTGACAGGCAGAACAGACCTTTACCTGATTGTAAATAAGCCTGAATGCCATACAGTTTTCAGACGGGGAAATGGATGGGTGTCTCATTTGGTGATTTAACTCTAAGTTTTAATGGAGTCCCTAGAAACTTCCACCTGGCCAAGTCAAGTGCACACTACAGCAGCTGCTGCTGAAGAGAGTGTCTCGAGAAAAGATTTTCTTTCTCCTCCTCTGCTGCCTCCTCCTTTTTGCTAGTTCTGCAAATCTACTCTGCACTGTGCCGGGAAAATGCCATCTGCCTCCTACACAAAAGGCAACAGTTTCCAACATAAGCAGTTTTGCAGCTCTGTGGTAGGAATGTGTAGAAGTAAAACTGCAGTTAGAAGGAAAGAATCCACAGCTTACATCTTGACATACCTTTTTAATTGATGCTTTGGTGTATTCTTGCTTTCTTAAAACCACTTCTTACTAAGCAAATGGGGACTTTAGGATCATCATCTCTCCATGAGATTGAAAATGAGATCTTAAAATTAAACTGGTCTCAAGCACTTATATTTACTCTAAATGACCATGTGTATGACTGGGGCAGAACACCAAGTAGGCTCATAAACCAACAAACGTCTTCAAATTTCAGGTTCTTAATTACTTTCTTAGATTTCTAAGAAGAATATTTTGTAATAAGAATTAACTTATTACAGAAATTAGTAAGGAATAATTCCAGTCTTCTGCAACCAATTCATAAGTGGCTAAAGCTTTCACAGAGTTTGAAAAGTAGCTGGTAGCCAAGGTAGAATCCATTAATGAATAGTAATGTGATCATATGCAAATTACATAATCTCAATGAACCTCATGTGTAAAATAAGTGGTTCTGCAGATTAGAAGGTGATATGGGTGGTTCCACAAAGGAACCATATCATAGGGTGGTTCCTTCATCAAGTAGTTTTACAGATTAGATGATATAACGCAAGTAGAGTTCTAAGTACGTAACAAAACATTCAATTCTCTATATTTTACTACTTTACCCAGGTGCCATTGACTTGATTTATGATCTCAAGTTAAACACTGTATTTTGCCTACTTAGATCAATCTGTAAAATGCCATCTCTGAGGATATATACTTTTCCTATGTAATGGGGTTCCTTGAAGAGTCTAATAAGATCACAGATGTGAAATCATTATGAAAGTTATAAAAACAATCTCTAAGTATGGGTACAATTATTATTTGTCATCATCAAATAAACTCTTGAGAGTTGGCTTAGTGGAAGATAATGATCGGGGTATTAAGCAGAGGCCACATCAGAGATTTAAAAGGGATTGATAAACCATGATGAAAAAAATTATAAGGTCAGTGGACTGTATCAATATCAATTCCCTCATTGTGATGGTATTTTATAGCTGTACAGTAAGTCACCATTGGAGGAAACCGAGTAAAGAGCACATGGGATCTCTCTGTATTATTTCTTGTGACTATATGAATCTATAATTACCTTAATTTAAAAAAAATGGGCATAGAAAACCATATACTTTATCCTGAAATAAACGGATAGCCATTGGTGGGTTTTATACAGGAGACTGAAAAGATCAGACTGTTATTTTAGAAAAATTCTTTTGGAGGCAAGGTAAAGGGGAGAAAGAAAGAAAAGAAAGAAAGAAAGAAAGGAAAGAAAGAAAGAAAGAAAGAAAGAAAGAAAGAAAGAAAGAAAGAAAGAAAGAAAGAAAGAAAGAAAGAAAAAGAAAGAAGGAAGGAAGGAAGGAAGAAGGGAAGGAAAGAAAGAAAGGAAGGAAGAAAGGAAGAAAGAAGGAAGAAGGAAGGAAAGAAGGAAAGAAGAAAGAAAGAAAGAAAGAAAAGAAAGAAAGAAAGAAAGAAAGAAAGAAAGAAAGAAAGAAAGAAAGAAAGAAAGAAAGAAAGAAAAAGATAGAAAGACAGAAAGAAAAGAATGGGGGAAATATACAAAGGACACTAGAATTTCCAAGGAGGATTTTCAAGAGTTTTAAGTAAGAGACTGACACAAAAAAAGGAAATGAAAGTGGAGAGGAAATTGTTGTTTGAGACACAAGAAGGGTAAGGAATGGATACAAGTTTATAGATATTAGACGTGACTATAAGGCAGAGAGAGTAGTCAAGAAAAATGTTCACATTTTTAACTTGAATAATTAGATGACAGTGGTTTCATTTACTCAAATAGACAACAGGGAAGAACATAAGGAGAGAGGGGGGAATGTAAAGGACACTGGATTAGGAAGTACTGGGTTTCAATACCTGGGAGATAAGAGAGATGATTAGTAGACAGATATACACATATTTATAGATTTCAGGAGAGAGGTCTAGGTTAGTTTCATATGCATATACATATGGCTCCAGACCTTGGGAGTAGATAATCTTACCCAAGAACTGCACGTGGAGTAATAAAGGAAGAAAATCTAAGACACAAGGATGAATTTGTGCCCCTTATGTGAGCCAAGTCATGAACGAACTTGTCCTGATAGACATTCAAAATGTCTAGGTTGATGCATAATCTTAATGATTCCAGAGAGGCCACAAGTATGAAAAGAGTATACTATACTAATACAGAGTCTCCACCAATAAAATAGTTACACAATATGGTTTAAAGCATTAAATGTGATACATGTCATGTAACTTAGAGAATTGTTTCTGGTGGATGTTTGCTCTTTATGATCCTTCTTTCCTGCTTCCCTAAGATCTCACCTCCTTTCCTCATTTCAAAAAAAAATTTTTTTTAATGATTTTATTTATTTATTTGTTAGAGAGAGAGAGTGAGCACAAACAGGGAGTGGCAGAGAGAGGGAGAAGCACACTCCCTGCTGAGCAAGGAGCCTGATGTGGGACTCCGATCCTAGGATTCTGGGATCATGATCTGAGCCAAAGGTAGACACCTAACCAACTGAGCCACCCAGGTGTCCCCCCTCATTTCAAAAGTTTTAAGTCCTATTATACAAGTCAACAAATAAGGCAAATGTGATTATGAAGTGCTGAATTCTCAATGTGCTGCATTTAATGCTGATCACTATTATTTTTTCTCACAGTTGCTTTCCTATCATTAATTTTCCTTTTCCATCTAATTCATTTTTCTTTATCATTACTTTGAAACTCACTAGCAACCTATCTTCGAGAAACATCTTAGGTGCTATTTTTTCTTTATATCTTTGCTTTGCTGTACCTAATTTTACTATCATTCACCCAACTGCATTTCTGAAGAATTTATTTTTTAGAGCAGTTTAAGGCTCACAGAATAATTGAGGAGGAGGTACAGAGATTTCCTTACCCCCACACTTGTATAGCCTTCCCCATTACCAACATCACCCCATCACAGTGGTACATTTAGTACAATTGATGAACCTACATTGACACATTTTAATCATCCCAAATCCATAGTTTACATTGTAGTTCACTCTTCCTGATGTACATTTAATGAGTTTGAACAAATGTATAATGGCATGTATCCATCATTATGTCACCATCTAGAGTTTTCACTGTTCTAAAACCTTCTGCACTCTGTCTATTCATCCTTCTCCATCAGAGTCAGAAGCAATGAGCTAAAATGCAAGGCTTCCACCGAAGAAACCAGAAGACAGAGACAAGAAGAGTAGGTAGCAAGGCAGGAAAACCAACTCAAAGCAAAATCAGAATGATAAAAAGATGATCTGAAAATATATTTTAGAGAAGCTGCTGCTTCTTTTTAAGGCAAGTTGCCTGGCACATGGGCATAGGAAACTGTTTTAAAAATATGCCACATACAGGGAAAGGGTAAGGGCCAAAGAGTTCCAATTTGATCCAACAGTGGTATGGATATTCCAGTGTATTGAGCAAGAGCATAGTAGAATGAAATGTTGACAAAAAAGAAAAAGAATGAAAAATGTTGAGAAAAAAGACACTGCTAGACTTAGGAAGTGTGGCTTGAGCTAGGTTAGAAATTACAGGCAGGTAAAAAAAAATCAGAGATGCTTGTTCATGCATTCATTTATTCAATAAGCAGCTACCACATCCCAGGAACTATGCTTCCCATAGTGAACAAATTGACAAAGTCCTTGGTACTATGGAGCTCATGCTTAGTGGAAGAAGAGAGATAATAAACAAATACATATATGACATTTAGTTGATGACATATAATAAAGAGAAAATAGTAGAATAAGAGAAATAAATAGTTTGGGACCAAGTGGGTAGAGGTACTACTTAATATGAGTGGCCAAGAAAGATCTTTCTTAAGAGTTGACACTTGAGCATAGCATCAAGATAACACTTGAGTGGGCCCAATAGAAGGAGCCATTGTCAGTTACATCAATTCATAAGAATAAATACAATTTTAAAAACTTCCTATGGATAGAATCCAAAAGATAGAAAACCATTCTGTTTTGTAGGCAAAAGTTTCCCCTTCCACACAGTGATGTGAAAATGCCTCCTTTAGGTCCTTGCAAGTAGGATACCAAATCATACTGTGGAAAATCTCTTTCCATGGATTATTTTAATACAAATGTTTCTTACAACACACCTCATTGTAAGATAACGGTTCAACATCCTCTGTTTTTAATATCTATTAGCACCAAAACAATGTGGTTCAAATACATAGTTTGTGTTATTTTAACTTGATCCAAGGTGAAATTGAGAAATGTGGAGAAATTTATAGACAGTAATCATTACCCATAATCATGACACTAGCTAGGCTCCTAAACCATTATCCTAATGAGAAAGGCAGAGAAAAAAAAAAAATGTGACTATTTTCTCAGTCTGGATGGCGTCTCCACCCAGTGGAATATTTCTGTAGAGCATGTCTGAATTAGATGACAATGCATAAGCAGCTAGAATTAGTAAAGAAATTATTTTTTAAAGAAAAAAGAAAAAGCATCTTAGATTTTACTCTGACAATGGAAAGAAGTAAATTATAAATCCACTCCTACCAAAAAGAAGATTGTTCTTTCCTTTGATGTAATGTTATTTTGTATCTCTTTATCCCTCAAGAAAGCTTGGATTCCCATTAGTGAGTAGAAAATATTGTAGCTGACACTAGAAAAATGTCTGAAGTGAACTCCCTCTGATGTGACTAAGCTAATCTCTCACTATAATTATCCTTTGACCTAGAGATACTGTCAGTTTTTAACATTTTCACCCTAGAACTTTTGTCAAACAAATTGGTTTGAATAAGAACAAAATGTTATTATTCTTACCATTTCTGACTGACTATATAAACACACACACACACACACAGTCCCTAAGAGATAGGGCAGTGGTCTGTGAAGAAAGCACATGCAGGATATTTCTTGCAAATTGCCATTATTTCACCTGGTTAATGGGAAGATCACAGAGCAGTTTATAGAATTAAGCTCCAAGTTAAAGTCCTAGTCCTGACATTTACAAGTTATATGAACTTGGGCAAATGACTCATCTTCTCCAAACTTAAAACTTCATCTGTTAAATGAGATTATTAATGACACTGTTCTCTTAAAACAAATGTGAAAATCAAATTGATGAAAATCTCCTGGATTATATAGGCAATATACGATGATTTCCTTTTTCCCATCTTATTTGCTTCAATGGTTCAAAAATGCATAAAAATATAATACAACTAAAAATATTTTGCATGGGAAATTAAAATTCAGATGACTATGCTTTCTATATTTTAAAACTTATAATATTTCTTCATTTGAAATTTTCTGAAATCACCATGCTTTTTATAAATACACTTACATGAATTGTTTCTTTTGCAAATTATTGTTATATATATGATGAAAACTGTAGAACAATAGTATCTTAGAATAAAGGAAATACTGTGCTTAGAATGCAGTTGTAATCACCACACTAGTAGACCAATTATATTATACTTTACATATATATCAAAAAACGACTACTTCAGAATTGACCCAATCATCCAGGGTGGGGTGACCCATTCTAATATGGAAACACCTATGTCCTAGTAAAAGTTAAGAATGCAGACGCTGCTAAGTGCAATAAACAGGGCCAGGAGAAAAATACAGATCAGCAGCAATTTCACACTATCTCTAATACTGTCTTATACTGTGAGTGGGGAAAAAAAATTATTAGGCATATTTATTAAAATTGAGACATCTTCAATTGTAAAACACCAAGAATGATACAGGATCAAATTTGGATCTGGTCTTTATCTTCCAAATTTGACAGTTTGAAACACACTGGTAGGTAACAGTTGATCACTAAAATTCCCCACATGATACCACCACTATCCTGTCTCCTCTACCTCTTGCACCCAAAGAAAAACAGTTTTAAATCCCTTGAAAATAGAAAAGACTACATGGATTGATCTGCCAAATGGTCCATGAGTAAAAGAGATTATGTGTCACTTCTAGGCCAAAACATTTAATGGTGGCATTGTTACCTCTCCTCTTTCTTCCTCTTCCATGTACTTATGGGGAAGTGTTCACACTGTCATGGCAAAGACTGAATCACCCAGCCACTCCAGAGAAGTCAGGTACCTTGAAGAGATACTCAAACTCTCATCAGAATTTGTGTGATTGAAACACAGAAATGTTGGGGCTTACTGTTCCTGTGGTCTATCTAGCCTATCCAGACTAACATGTCAAATGACAAGTATGTGTTGGGCGCCTGGGTGGCTCAGTCGTTAAGCGTCTGCCTTCAGCTCAGGTCATGATCCCAGGGTCCTGGGATCGAGTCCCACATCGGGCTCCCTGCCCAGAGGAGAGCCTGCTTCTCCCTCTCCCACTCCCGCTGCTTGTGTTCCTGCTCTCGCTATCTCTGTCTCTGTCAAATAAATAAATACAATCTTTAAAAAAAAAATGACAAGTATGTGGAATATTACTGCTGATGATTCCAGGAAGGGTGCACTGACAATACACTCAGGTATCTGGTTATCATAAAACAGTATTTCTTAGTCTGCATTTCTTGTATCATAGAATTCTCAGTGAACAAACGCTTTGAGTATCATAGAGTGTGAGAAACAATGTAGCTACATCACCTTGTTAGAAATACACAGCACAAACGGGCACATTAAGGATTCTGAGATTTTTACATAAAAGGTATTGCCATATACTGGAGGACTAGAGAGCGCTTCCTTGAGGATGTGGCATAGAACTGAGCTCTGAAAGAGCCCTGGGTGGGGGCGGGGGGGGCAGGTAATGCTGCATTGAAATCATCTTTCTTTTTCTTTTTTTTTTTAAAGATTTTATTTATTTATTTGACAGAAAGAGACATAGCGAGAGAGGAAACACAAGCAGGGGGAATGGGAGAGGGAGAAGCAGGCTTCCCAGTGAGCAGGGAGCCCGATGCGGGTCTCGATCCCAGGACCCTGGGATCATGACCTGAGCCGAAGGCAGATGCTTAACGACTGAGCCACCCAGGCACCCCTGAAATCATCTTTCTAATCTCTACCCAACCCCTTACACAATCCAACCAATGGAAGAAAAAGGATCTTACCTATATTATGTCTGTCTATGATTCAATACCTTTCTATTCCCTTCCTTTAAAAAAAAAGAGATTATTTTCCTCCTTGTAGGAAGCAATATGCTCTGCTCTACCGATCATAACTTCCAGAGCAGCATGTCCACCCTGGGTGGTAGGAAGGAGAGGGCACTCAGGTTGACTAATCTGCCTGCACCTCAGTGGTTGAAACTACTTCTGAGAGGCAGAGAAGTGGTCCATTTAGTCCAGAGTTCCTGAGATGTCATTTATCACCTTTATTTTTGCAAAAAATTATTTTTGCTGTTCCTTTAAAATCTCTACCAGATGCACTTATCTATCCAACTTGGTTTCAAACACAGTGGCAGAAAGAGAAGAAACACATGTGTCTGATGGTCAGATGAAAGAGTATCTATAAGTACCATAAGCCAAAAAGAAACACACTATAGTTAAGTAGCTGAATGAAGGCCGCTGAGTCTGGAGAAGGAATTTAGTGGTGCAAGATGAATCTAGCGAAGTAGGCAGGGGGCACAATATAAAGGACTATGGGGCCATATGATGCATTTTGTAATGTATTCCAAGTAAAATGCCAAATCACTCCAGTGTTTAAATAGGAATGAAATATAAGTGGATTAGATGATGGAAGAGAGTAGATACTGGGAGAGCAGTTTGGAGGTTCCAATATTATGCTTGTTCAGGGAACAAAAATAAAATTTAGATGAGGGTGATGGCAATATACATGGGGAGAAGAGGACAGATTCTGTAATCTTTGGTTAGGGGGAAGTCACTCCTAGGATTCTGACTTTCATAGCAAAGTTGAAGGTGATATATCCACTAATATCTTCTTAAGGGGTTTCCATTAAAATAGCTATTTAACCTAATGTACACAGATACCCCTATTGAAAAATAATATCTTCTTGCCCTATTTTAAACAACTTAACTCTTAGGCATAGGGTATTACAGCACATTAAGTGCACTGAGCCATTATATGACTTATCTAATTTCACTCCTGTAATTAGAGTGAGATGTGCTCTGTAATCCAGGATTCCTAACTGTCAGTTATAATTATGTTACTTATAGAATACTCCACTACATAAGAGCACATCTTTCATTATGTCTATTTTATCTCAAAAAACTTCAAAGCCTGACATTTGCTTACCAATTAGAACCCAAACTCCTTAGTGGGTAATGATAGGCTCTATCTGATCTTTCTTTAACCTTGCTTTCTGTCCGTAATAGTCATGATTTTTTTTTTAAAGATTTTATTTATTTATTTGACAGAGAGAGTTAGCAAGAGCGGGAACACAAGCGGGCGAGTGGGAGAGGGAGAAGCAGGCTTCCCACTGAGCAGGGAGCCTGATGCGGGGCTCGATCCCAGGACCCTGGGATCATGACCTGAGCTGAAGGCAGACGCTTAACGACTGAGCCACCCAGGTGCCCCAATAGTCATGATTTTATTAAACTTTAACAATTAATAATTATTTGAGCTGGCCTACACAATATTACTGGGACTTCTCATTTATGTTATTCACCTTAAAATGCTTTCTGACTACCTATCTTTCTTTGTAAAATAACCAGTCCATTATAGTATGGCCATTCCTCTCTAAGAATTTTTTATGCAACTACCCAACATGACGATGTCTCTTCTTCTTATGTTCAACAGCATTTTCCTTTGTTCACTCCAAGAGCTCTTCTCAAATAGAGTCTGGTTATTGATGGTTTTTAATGGTCATGTATTATTTCCATTATTAGATTGGGTGAATAATAGCTTGCTTATCATTAATCATATATGTATTATGTATCCTAGAAAGTCCACAAATAAATGTTACAGATCAAATCAAACTATGAATTAATCCTTCCACACAAGCTTCCAGATAATGTTATGTTATGGGAAGCAGAAGTGAAAAACTTTTAGGCAAGATAGTTTAAAAAATTATTGAGGAGACAGGAATATTCTCAGATTATAGAAGAAATGGTTACTGATTTTTTATTCAATCAACTCACTCTCACACATATAACAGGTTTTTTTTCCCTACTTCTCTTCTACCTTTCTTAGGACATTAACTTCCTTGCACATGTTATCTCATTTGATAATGAAATTCAAAGTTTGTGAGGAGTGTGAGATCTGGAAAGAGGAAAATCACTTACCCAGTCAATCCTGAATACCAATTCAGCACTCTAATGATTGGATAAATCCATATCAGTCACCAAAGTTATCAATTCCATACATATTGCAAGCAAAAAATTAATTTATTTGATAGCATAGAAAGGCCCTTATTGAGCAAGCTGATAAGAAATGTGTAAAATTCCCTCACAATATTAGCTGGCAATGACTCTGTGCTGAGAGTATTGAAGTTGTATATTCTAATATTATGGTGACATGTAATTAATGGTTTTATATGTTAGTGTAAAGGAGTACAATCAATCCCTTTGTGTCAAAATAAAATATAACTGAAAGTTGACCTGAAAAAAGGGAACAAAACTGTTGTAATTAACACATTTCATGACTCCTGGCTGAAATATATATTTGAGTTGTCTTTAGCAAATATCTCTAAAAGAAGAAAGTGATACTGTGTGTAAATTTATCAATTTGACAGATAATGATTTTACATAGTTATGAATACAAAGTAGGGCTTTGTGATTCAGATATGAAAAGCTTTGACTAGGATATTGAATAGTAAATAAGGGAACACTTTGAAGAGACGAAATGATAGCTAATGGAAGGAAAGTAATGTAGCTAAATAAAGCAGTATGTTAAAAATCAAAATTTCTGAGCTAGAAAAAAACACTTGCAGATAAATACATATTCAAAATAGTTGTCCTTATTCACTTTATAAGTGGAAATAAAGCAATTAAAATAAATGCGTCAGTAGCATCTTTTCATGAAGAATCTTAAATCTGTATTGCATTTTCTCCTCTGTTAGAAGCATAATGATAAAAAGATGCTTTGTTATTTTATTCGCAAATAGTTTAATTTGCATTATTGAAAAAAATAGGGGCCGGACTAAAGGCTTAAAATATGTTTATACTGTGTTTTTATTGATATGAGACAGCCCGATAAAATGTGGAAACAACTGGATACAGGTTGGCCCCATGACCTTGTTCACTTTCTGACATTATAAACAAATTCAAGGAGCAACCTAGGACAAAATCCCTTTATCTCGGTGCTGTTTGTTTCTTTGTTTCCCTGAAGGCCAATTTCCTGGTATCCACATATAAATGACCTAACTACCTAAACATAATAACTGCTTCCTTAGATTTACTTGATCTCCTTGTTTAAGCACTCTCCAGTATACCCGGCTTAAGTCCACTAAGCATACTCCCACCTCAGAGCTTTTGTGTTACTTCTTTTATCACCTGACTACAGGGTTTGTAACCATCACTTCTTTCAGGTCTTTGCTCACCCATCACTCTATCTGCATCCTCCTCTGGAGTCAACATACATTAAGTATCCCTTCTTCATCCTCACTCTCTAGCCCCTTATCCAGCTATGTATTCATGTGCAGCATTTATCACTATTAGATATATTCCTTATTCTATCTGTGTGTGTATTTCTCCACTTTTTATTTCCCTCACTAGAATGTAAGTTAAAAGAGGTCATAGACTTTGTATATTTTGTTATCTGTTGTGTCTCTAGAATATAATGCCTATCTCATAGTAATCATTCAATAAAAATTATTGAATATGTTCATTTTTCTATTCTATGAGAAGGAATTATTACACAGCTTTGCAAATTTTTATTAAGAGCTTATTAAGATTTCATATTCAAGAATATTTTACAGGGATGCTTCTTAGCTGAAAGTAAGATCTAAGTATATCTCAGAAGTGAGGTTTGGTAATATCCCCTCCTCTTACATTTCCCATTCACTGATTTTCATTGTGGGTACTTAATGGAAAAATATTTCAAACCAAAACTGGGAAGTAAACAGGTATAAGTACGTTTGGAAGTCTGTGGAGAAGTTTACAGAAATGGAGACTATTAGATATGAAGGAGCCTGATTATGTTACTTCCAACAGAATCTTTAAGGCAGTGCTGCTCAAACTTTGTCATCTCAGGACTACTCTAGACTCATAAATATTATTCAGGGCCCCAGAGATCCTCAGTCTAAGAGGTTCATATCAGTGGACTGCTGGAGCCGACTCATACTGACCCATACTAGCCAATCATTGTTTACCTCTCTTCTCAAATTTTTGTCCAGTTATACTACTTGGTAGCTTCAAATCAGCTATGGTGGGAATATTCACATATGGGAATTGAATTGAAAATGTTAAAATTTGGGACTTTTTTTGAGAGCCAGCTCACAAACATATCACTGGTATGGTTCTCTGTATTTCATATATGAGAAAGTAAACCGAGGAATTTTAAAGCATAAAATATTGTGAATTCACAAGAGAATAAAATGTAAGTAAGTCGTTAGTATTATCATACAGTAGTTTTAACCATGTGGACCCTGGAAAGGTTTCCATGGATTCCCTGTAGTCCCCAGTCTACACGTTTGGAACCACTGTTAAATACCATGGTAGCTAGAATCTGATTCTATCCCAACAATTCCACCTGTAGCCTGTGCACAAAGCACAAAAAGTATACAAATATAAGTTAAAGTACATCATTATTTCTTGAAGCTAGGTAGCCAAGGAAGCTAGCCTGTGGGATTTCCTTAACTGAATATAAGGACACAGAGTCATCCTGCTTCATAGTTAATAAGAAATTGCTTGTTTTTTGGGTGCCTGGGTGGCTCAGTTGGTTAAGCGACTGCCTTCGGCTCAGGTCATGATCCTGGAGTCCCTGGATCGAGTCCTGCATCGGGCTCCCTGCTCGGCGGGGAGTCTGCTTCTCCCTCTGACCCTCCCCCCTCTCATGTGCTTGCTCTCTCTCATTCTCTCTCTCTCAAATAAATAAATAAAATCTTTAAAAAAAAAGAAATTGCTTGTTTTTTATACCTCAAGCTAGAAAACATGTATCACAATGTGCCATAATCTTCAATGATATTCATGTTGGAACAGCAAAGACCACTGGTTATAGAACTGGACTGCTCAGATCTGTAAAAAGCAGCTGAGATGACATAGAAATATTTAGACTAGAGGATGATTTAGGAGCAGAAAGAGTGCTAGAACTTCGGGTAATAGGAATTAGTAAAAAAGAACAGCCAGGACTGATGCACAGGCTACTGAAACATTATTCTAAAGGATGTCAACAAATACCAGTTGATAGACCTTGTTTTGTAAACTGCTGAAGTTTTTATATAATAAGGAAGTAAGGACAGGAGACTTGTGAAAGTAATTCTACTCAACAGATTTCATTGATATTGATGAACATGGTTAGTCTATAGGCAACTAAAATTTATCTAGTTCAAACCTTCCCAACCATATTTATACCAGGACTGTATTCATTTTCTATTGCTATATAAAAATTTACTAAATTTTTATAACATAACATAATAAAATAAAATAAAATAAAAATTTCCCACAAACATAGCATTTAAAACAAAACAAAACTTATTTCACAGTTAGCTTAGCTGGGTGCTCGGCTCAAGTTCTCACACACTGCATTCTTATCTGGACGTTCAACTGTAGAAGTATCTGCTTTCAATGTTGCTGGCAGAATTCATTTCCTTGTGTCTGCGGGACTAAAGGCCTGGATTCTCGCTGGCTATCAGCTAGAAGT
>NC_138379.1:19741296-19838148 GCF_054177405.1 Leptonychotes weddellii
AGTTTGTTTCCTGAGATTAAGAATTCCTCATATCTAAGAGGTCATATGATACATGTCTTTCTCTGATTGACTTATTTCGCTCAGCATAACACTCTCCAGTTCCCATCCACGTTGTTGCAAATGGCAAGATTTCATTCCTTTTGATGGCTGCATAATATTCCATTATATATATATATATACACACACACACCATATTTTCTTTATCCATTCATCTGTCAATGGACATCTTGACTCTTTCCATAGTTTGGCTATTGTGGACATTGCTGCTATAAACATCGGGGTGCACATACCCCTTTGGATCTCTACATTTGTATCTTTGGGGTAAATACCCAGTAGTGCAATTGGTGGGTCGTATGGTAGCTCTATTTTCAACTTTTGAAGAACCTCCATACTGTTTTCCAGTGGTTTTAAATTTTAAAAGTGTATTATGCTGACTTTTAATCTCTGAAGTTTACTTTTTCACTTAATATTCAGTTAACAATAATATATCAATGTTGGGTCATCAATTGTGATAACCTGATACAATAAATTATAATAAGTTATATCTGATGCCAGATATTAATAACAGGTAAAAATGCAAAGGGGCAGGGGAAACTCTTTGTACTTTCTGCTCAATTTTTCTGTAAAACCTAAAACCTAAAACTGCCCTAAAAATAAAGTCAATTAATTAAAAATAAGATAAAAATTAAAATGTAAATTTACTCATGTAAGTTTTCATGAATCTAGTTTTTAACCTATCACCCCTTTGACTACCTATGTCTTACCAAGACCTCCCATATATAGTCACCACTTCCCCAATTCAAGTAGCATGATGTCATCAGCATAGAACCAGTATGATGTTCTGTGGAATGTCCAGCTGTTCCAGGAGTCTTTAAATAATATTATATCTGGATAAGAGTATTAATAAAGCCCTGGAACTAGACTGTAAATTTATATTGTTGTGTTTTCCAATGAAGTTCAGTTTTAGATCCTTTTTTGTGATACAGATGGGTAAGAATCATCTACCAAATTAATAGCTACACACCATATACCTAATGGTATATTAACCTGATATATCAAAAATGCCTCATCTGGCAGAACAGCTGCATCAGAACTAATCCTTGGTTTAGTTTATATTAGTCCTCTGTTATCCTTCAATATCTGTCGTGTTTATGCAGGACCCAGGCTGGTGAATTAGGTGGAAAGATGTGAATGAATACACATGCATCCTTCTGTCCTTTAAGGATAGCCTTAAATTTTTTTTTCAAGAAAAAATTTTTATTTTATTTTTTAAATTTTATTATATTATGTTAATCACCATACATTACATCATTAGTTTTTGATGTAGTGTTCCATGATTCATTGTTTGTGTATAACACGCAGTGCTCCATGCAGAACGTGCCCTCTTTAATACCCATCACCAGGCTAACCCATCCCCCCAACCCTCTCCCCTCTAGAACCCTCAGTTTGTTTCTCAGAGTCCATCGTCTCTCATGGTTCGTCTCCCCCTCCGATATCTCCCTCTTCATTCTTCCCCTCCTGCTATCTTCTTCCTTTTTTTTTTTTTAACATATATTGTATTATTTGTTTCAGAGGTACAGATCTGTGATTCAACAGTCTTGCACAATTCACAGCACTCACCATAGCACATACCCTTCCCAATGTCTATCACCCAGCCATCCCATCCCTCCCACCCCCCACCACTCTAGCAACCCTCAGAAATGGGCAGGATAGCCTTAATTTTTGTCAGCATTCCCAAGGAAGAGAAGTTTCATAGTCTTCCTTTGGCCTTTCACACTATAACAGCCCTTGCCTTGTGTGTTAAGAAACCAATGCGTGGGTTCTGCCAACTACCAAATAGGTCTCCTCCAATTCTACATTTGGAGAGCATGGAGATTATCATTTAAGCCATGGTGAACTATACCTGGACCAGGACTCTATTTATTAACTGTCTCCCACTTGCCTTACTTCTAACAAGGGGCATATAATAATTCTTCAGGCCACTGTTTACCAACCTCTACTCAAAACTGATTCCAACAGTCCTCAAAATGTTTGGAAATTCCTCTTTCCACAGTATACACTTAATCATAGACCTTATTAAGGTTCCAAAAACTATCTCAGGACTAAAAACTGGGCAAGGGATTGTGACATTTTATTGAGGTAACTCTTTATAATACCCTGATCATACATGATAATTAACTTTGTATTAATTGAGGAGTGTTTTCGAGGTCTGTCTACCTTTTGATTTTCCCCAAGGGACACTATGTTTTATAAACCAACTCCATAACTCTTTCTAACTTACCCCACTCCAATGGCATTCTAATGATGGCACTTAGTCAAAAACTACATCCACTTGGCTTCTAAGAGCTAGGTGCAGTCACTGGCCTCTATTCTTTCAGAGTCCCATTCTATCCATACTGGAAGCATTAACATAGATGTCCCCACCATGTGTGCATTGCATTCTTGCTTCCAATTAAATTTCCAAATAGTCATTATACCTCATTATCTCTCATCCAGATGACTGCTCTATCTTCTTAAATGGCCTTTCATTCTCCAAACCACTCAAACCTCTTCCATTTTATTTGATACATAATATCTAGAATGGTCTTTTGAAAACCCAAATCAATGTTGTTTCTGTTTAAAATCTTCAAAGCCTTTTTAATGTTCTTAAGATAATGAAGAAACACTTAATATGACCTCAAAAGCCTGTATAGTTTGGCCATATCCTATCCTTAAGCTTTACCACTTGCACCACTTTCCTTTCTGAATTTCAGCAAAACTAGTTTTTTTTTATTCCTTCTCAGTTCCTCTAGTTTCCAGGCTTTTGAAAATGCTGTGTCAATTGTGTATAATGTTCTCCATCCTTCACCTACTTTCATAGTCACATTCTACTTATTGTCAGATATCAGTTCAAATATTCACAATCTACTAGGATTATTCCTTGAGATGTCAGACTATAACCAATCCTTTTGTTGCATGTTCTCAAAGAATATTCATTAAATCTGTCCATGGCAGGGTGGGGTGGGGAGTAATTACATTGTCAAATGTGTCTACTTTATTACCATGAAGGTAATCACTATATCCATCATCTCCAATATTCTTATTCTGAGTAACCAACACAGTAAACAGGCAATAAAGCATCTGTTGATTGAAAGGCATTCCCTTGGTTACTAAATAACTCTGTCTCTCTGTCCCTTCCACCATGCTGCCCTGCATCCCTGTACGTTCTGGGGAGGAGACAGAAATAAGAGAGGTGATGAGAAATTTATTTTCATCATATTCAAGATTCCTATTTCTTCTCAAGCTCTGAGTCTGTCATTTAATTATTTCTTCAATGATTTTATTAGACATTTTTCCATATTTCATTTAATTTAAAATATTGTGATTAAAAAGAGTTCTTAGTATCTTTTCCTTGTTTGAGAAGTCCCAGAATACTAAATTATTTTCACATATTTGAACATTACTTTCAGAGTGAAAGCTTACAAAATCAGAGCTTACAAATAATACCCTCCACCAAATTGGCTTTTATCTAGCTCTACAATACACTTTGCTCAACATTAAAAAGCTGTTCTGCAGTTCTTGGAAATATCTTTAAAAATAACACTGTGATAAAACAAAGATCCAGTGCTACAAAGAAGAATTGCACTATGAATAGTAGCTCTTTAATTTGTATTAATGAAATTCTGAAATAATTCCTCCATTGAAGATATTTCAGTAAATTACGAGATCACTTGTTATTTACTTTTTTTTTTTTTTCCCAGGCATGGGATTTCTCTTTAGCTGTGTCAATCTGTGGATCCCTAAAGTTACATTTTCAGTCAAATTTGTTAAAACTTGTCTTCACAGACACTCCAAGTTTTTGACCCTACTGATTTTTTGTTCTTAGAAGTGAAGCTAGGTTTCTAGGCAGTTCAAATTATGCCCCAATCTGAGGGATGGGGCCCAAGAGGAAAAAAGGAAAAGAAATTATGGGACCTATTTGTAGCACATGCACAACTTGTGGAACAGGAGGGGTCTTCAGTTAGTCTCTAGCCAGAAGGTCTAAACCTCTGGTACATTCATGGGTAAAATACACCCCTCGGGTTAACTGCTCACAGCTCAGTTACTCTCTTCTTTCTTATATATTCTCCCGAGAAAAGTTTAAGGCAGGTGATATAAGAAAACATTCTAATTTGGAATATAGTTTGGGTCAGGAAGCATAGATCTAATTAAACTCTCAGTCTTCATTAGAAATTAAATTAATTTGCCTGTTTGTCTCTCCTTGTACAGAAGTTTGAATTCTTGGGATTGCAAGCCAAAGCTCCGGCCATATTTCCTGAACATTTACCTTATCAAAATACATTTTCTTTAAAATATGCCTTCTGGGTATATACCTATTTGGTTAAAAAGAAAAAACAGCCTAACTTACTTCCATTCCCCAATATATTTATGAAAATAAGCATTTGTTACTGCATCTATTTGTGTGCCTGCTACTTACATTACTACTTTACCACTAATATTATTTCTTAATATGACTGTTATTGTTGCTACTACTGTGAGCTGTCTTCTGATTATTTTGGAGTGAATTATTATGTTATTCCCATCCCAAAAATAATTTTTTAAAGATTTTATTTATTTATTTGAGACAGAGAGCTAGAGCGACTGGGGGAGGAGTAGAGGGAGAAGGATAAGTGCATTCTGCCCAACGCGGACACGGGGCATGGTCCCGTGACCCTGAGATCATGACCTGAGCTGAAATCAAGAGTCAGATGCTTAACTGACTGAGCCACTCAGTCGCACCAATAATTCTTTTTTTGTTTTTAGGTAGGCTCTATGCCCACCAGGAAGTCCAGAATGGGGCTTGATCAAGATCCCAGCCAAGATCAAGAGGTGCCCCTCCCATCCCTAAAATAATTCTTTAAGAAACACATTTTTATATTTTACTGATGACAATATTGAGACTTAGAGTTGCTAAGTTTGTTGACCAAAGTTACTAAATTAATAAATGCTACAGAGGGGATGAGAATTCATTAAGATTCCTAAACCGGTGTTATCTTAAGCATTATTCTATACAGTTTGCATTATTTGGATATGCAGGATATAATATCCTGCTTAACAGAGTTAAGCTCATTTAGAAAAAAAAAAAAAACATGAAAATCAATCCATAGCTATAGTTTTATTTCTCACGAAGATGGACACGTTGTTTTCCCTTTTAACTCCTATGATTTGAATTGCTCTAGTCCAAGATGGATATTATCAAATTTCAGGTAAGAAAAGGGGCCTTTATTTCATTTCTCTGATACATTCTCAGGGAGGCAACTCTATACGTGCTTGACCTTTTCAAGGTTCTGCAGTTTGATTGGATGTTATCTGTTATCACCCTTTACAACCTCTGCTTCATGTGAGAAATCAGGGTGGATTGAGAAGCCAATGAAGTATGGAATATTGAAAAGGTTACAGCAGTGCTGCCGAATACAAACTATCCTGGACCGCAATGGTTATTAACATTCCGGTGTCTCATTCCAATGACAAAGATTGTAATAAGAACAGATGAGGCTGAGGCATGAATTTTATTCTTTTGACAATGACCGGATGGGAACGGTTGAATCAGAAGGGCTGCCCCATCTATTCTTCCATTACTGCACTGCCTGTTTATAATGCTGCAAATCGACTTCAGCGTCATGAATGGGGGTTATGTTGACATAAATCAGGACAGGGGTACATCCTCCTGCACATGGCTTTGGGCCACCCTTTACTACTTTAATTGTCTTCCTCTGTGCTTTCTCTCCCTTGTCCCATTTCTACATGGCATTTAAAAATGAAATTGGCTTTTGAAATATTGCCTCCTTTATTTTTCATTAGGACACAGACTCCCTTAAAAGAGTCAACCAGAAATGCCATGAAGTGGTTGGAAGAAAAGTATCTTAAAGTTTTATTAAATATATAATCAACTTGACTGTCGAAGGCAATATATGGTATTAAATCAAATGGCAGGGCTAATGCCTGAACAGTTACATGGTGTCTGACTTTATTACTGGTTAATTTATTGTATTTATTTATTTTGGACAAAGCCTAACATTAGGGCTATTTTTATATTCTGTATTTTCTAATATACTTTGTTAAAGGAGTTTTCTGTTTGTTTTTACTTTTTAGAGCTTTTTGTATATCCAAATACTTTGGAAAATGCCAGGGGATCAGCCTCTTATGAACAATTTGAATAACATTGGCATTGTTGCATCCTTGTGAAATGGAGCTGGGAAAACATACATTTTTTTTTTTTAGACATAACTGAAACCTGAACATAATACATTAGAGCCATCTCCACATTCCAGTTGATTCCAGTATTTAGATGCCTGATTAAAAGAAGAACCAAATATTTCACAACCTTCAGGAAAACAGGACTTGGAAATAAGCAATGGTGCACAGGAGTGTTGTATTTTTTTTCCACACAAAAAAAACAACTTACTACATCCCTAGAAAAGAAAATATGTTTTTCTCATTAAATTCTTGATGCAATAAATCTTGCATCTGTCATCCATTCACAGCAGCTCTGGAAAAAAAAAAAAAAAAGGTACTTTCTTCCTTATAGCTTTAATTAAAGGTCAGTTCAGATTTTCACAGGCAACTCTTTCTGATGTTTTCTAATCTTGGTGGAGATGAATGTCCCACCGCTATGCCATAAAACCTGCTGTGTGGGGCTTGGATCTGCCCTGTTGTCATCTCCTCCACATAGCTGGGAATCTCCTTTTAAATCTGGGGCATCCTAGTGTGTGCAAGGCACACAGAAATGTGCAAGACGGAGCAACAGCTGAGCCATCTGCCTGTTAGAGCTGCTTTCATAAGATAAGAAGGAAACATAACTGACCATTACATGGAAATATTTCACCTTCAGAAGTTCTAATAAGAAAAAAGTTTTGTGCTTGTCTGTACGCCTACCAGTAATCCCAGTTAATCCACTGAAATCTTTAAAATAAAATCAGTCATGGCATTGAGTCACTCTTTTAGTTGGGTCATCTTCCTCCCTAAAATATGACCCACTTTACCCTCGCATTTTTTATTTCACTCTATTTTATGAAAGTGTACCCACAACCATTTAGTAAAGGCCCCGTGAATTGTGTGCATGCATAGCACCTCCACTGCTTAAGCTACTACCCCCAGCTCGGCAGCACAAAGAGGCCATCCCATAAAAAGGACATTCAGGGCTATGCACAGAATGTCCAAAAGTTCTGAATCACTTGCTCCTGTCTACTGTTAATAATTCTCCTGCTCGCCAGCTTTGTTACTTTTGTTTTCACCCAAAACAAAAGGCAAAACTTTGTTTTCTAGACCAGACCCCTTCTTTCCTTTTATCTGTGATTCTGACGTCCATCATAATTATATTCACACTGATTTGCTTTTTTAAGTAGCTAAAAACAACTCAAACCTGATGAAGAACAAAAAGGAGAATGAGGTTATCAGCTTCTTTGTTGAGCTCTGACAAGGTCACCACCAGTTTTTCTCCCTGTTGCCATCTCTCACCAGTTTTTTTCTCTTTATCTTATTATCTTATCTTATTCTATAGTAAGAGATTTCCAGATGGAAAAAAAATACGGCTGCCAGTTACTTAAGAATCATATCTTACAAACTTAGTAAACCCAGGAGAAAGATGTCTTTTAAAAATTGTTCTGACAAAAGTAACAAGAAGTTACCACACTCGCTTAGCTTGGGTCACAGACCCACTCCAGAACTTATCACTGCGGTCACCATGGTGGACACCTCTAACTTCTCAGTCTGCGTTATAGATCCTATCTAGAGACAGGGTTATAACAATAGACCCAGCCTCAATACCACATGGACTAAAGTGGGGAAGGATGGTGTGGTAGGTTGCATAATGCCCTCTCCCTCTACAGAGATGTTCATGTTCTAATCTCCAGAATCTGTGAATGCTACCTTATGTGAAAAAAGAGGACTTTGCATATATGATTAAGTTAAGGGTCTTGTAATGGAGAGATTATCCTAGTTCATCTGTATGGGCCCAATGTCACCAAAAGATTCATGCAAAAAGGAAGCAAGAGGGTCAGACTCATAGAAGGAAATATGATAATGGAATCCATAGTCAAAGGCAAGGAACAGATTCTCCCCTAGAGCCTTCAGAATGAACTTGGTCCAAATAAGACCTCGATTTTAGTCCATTAAGATGTATTTTGAATTTCTATCCTTAAGAAGTATAATATTTGTTTTATGCCATTAAGTTTGTTTTAGTTGGTTTCAAGAGCAATGAAAAACCTAATAAAGATCATTCTTCTCAAAGATATTGGGCAGAAATTTAAAAAAAATGCCCATTAAATTTGGGGGGTATCCTTTATGTTTTGACTTCTGACAAAATTATTTTAATTCTAAGTGGACCATAATGCTGGATAAATTGTAAACTCTTTAAGAGTTGACACTATATCCCGATCCTGTTTGCAACCCTTACAGCAACTTGGCCCATGGTCATGCACATATAAATGCTCATTAAATATATACTGAATTGAATTGAATTGAATTGAATTGAATTGATGTGGCATTAGGCAATCATATCTACAGTGAAAATGACAGTAACACTTCCTGGGTTTGTTTTCAGCACTATGGTGAACAGGAGTCAAACACAGAGTTTGAAAGATAAATCTGAAAAAGATAGAAACAGGCAGAAAATGAAGCAAACAAAAGTTAGGCAGTAAAAACAGATTATGCCTTGTAAGCATAGCAGTTCATAATTCAAGACAGAGTCTGGTACCCAGCGCCATGTAAGCATTCTTGGATGGGATTCTTCACAGATATGAGACACTAATGCAAATGGAGATGGACCACAAAGAAGCACAAACAACTTGGTCGTGGAGTGCAAGGAAGATAGTATGACAGTGGTTCTCAATTTTACTGTGCTTGCTTAAGGGCACATGTTTCAAATGGCAGAGAATCACCAAAGAGCTATTGGAATCTGCATTTTTAAAAATTTTTTTAAACCACTAATCCTAGGGTTGTTTTTTTTTTTCAAGATTATTTATTTATTTATTTAAGAGAGAGAGCATGAGCAGGGGGTGGGCAAGGGAGAGAGAGAGAAGCTCCCACTGAGAAGGGAGCCCCACATTGGGCTCAATCACAGGACCCTGAGATCATGACCTCAGCTGAAGGCAGAGGCTTAACCACTGAGCCACCCAGGCGCCCCAATTGGAATCTGCATTTTAACAAGTATTTCAACAGCTTTTGTGCCAGGGGGTCATTGGATGACTTTTTAGGACAAGTCATGGTGCACCTGGGTGGCTCAGTGAGTTAAGCGCCTGACTCTTGGTCTCAATTCAGGTCTCAATCTTACAGTCATGAGTTCCAGTCCCACATTAAAAAAAAAAGAAAAAAGAAAAAGACACAGTGCCATGAGGCAATGGCAGGCAGTGAGAGCAAGGCCATGCAAGTCAGTATGTCCCAAACACAGAATCATGTCAAAGGGTCAGTGACCCCAACGAAAACTACAAGTAGACAAGGCAACCAGTGACGCAAAAACTACACCATGTTGTAGGGACCATTCACTTTCTGTCTCAGCCCCAAAACTCGAGATTCTCTTTCCAGCAGAATAGGACCCAACCACAGAATGTAAACAAATCTGTCATCAGGAACTCATGACACTAAAAACCTTGCTGATGGTAGTCAGTGGACCAGCTTCAGATGCATCACGTGTAAGCTCATTAGAAATGCAGAATCTCAGGCCACACCCCAGTAACATTAAACTGAATTTACATTTTATTTTTTTTTTAAGATTTTATTTATTTGATAGAATGAGAGAGCACAAGCAGGGGGAACAGTAGGAGAGAGGGAGAAGCAGGCTCCCCACCAAGCAGGGAGCCCGATGCGGGGCTCGATCCCAGGACCCTGGGATCATGACCTGAGCCGAAGGCAGACGCTCAACCATCTGAGCCACTCAGGCACCCCTGAATTTACATTTTAACCAGCTCTCCAAGTGATCCATATGCACATAAAAATTCAGGAAACACTGATTAGCAGGCTCATCAGCTACCTTCATTATGCAAGTAGCATAGTTAATCACCCAGTCTCCTGACTCCTGGTAGGATGAGTGAATGAGATCTATAATAAAAAAGGAAAATGCCTTATTAACTGTTTATTAGGATTATGAATATTAAGCTTTAAGCAGAAAGGAATACATTACTCAAGAAAACAGAGTAATTTCAGAACCCTGCTCCCTATGCCCCAAACATTTTCAGAATGGATCAGAATGAATAAGTTGAAGGTCCAAACATCTATAGAAAGTCTATTCCTTTCATTAATGACATAAGTCTTTCTCCATAACTCTCTTGCACATAAAAATCTTACAGACCTGAGAGGAACCTATGTTTACCTTTGTCTGTAAAAGTTTGATGACTTGAAATTTCTAATAACTAGATCTTGGCCTCCAAAAATGTGAAATGGTAAAAGACCTCCAGAGATGCCATTTGACCTGGATGCCATAAAGAATATATGGACTCTGGAAAACTAGACATCAAAACTCTTGTTCCTACCATATATTGGAGAAAAGGGATTTTGTGATCTATATATATATATATATATATATATACACCTGGGTCAACTCTCGTCCTTTGAGAGAACCTGAGCTATTGCCTTGCTCTATCTGTCTAAGAATTGTGCCCTCAGGTGGGTAATAAAAATTCATTAGCTACTGTGGACTTTGTTTTTGCCTTTTCTAGGTATGTTTGGACCCTTGGGAAGGTACAACTACAATGATGAAACATCCCAAACCATAACTACTTCTTAGTTTAATTATTTTTATAAAACCTCTAAGTGATTCATAGCTTCCAGACAAGTTCTATAGAAAGCATACTTAAATGTCTTGATAATGGGATAAAGATAAATGTCAAGTGAAATATTGCTACAGCAAAGATGTTTCATTTTGACTAATATATTGAGCACTAGGATGGGAAAACTGGGTAGTGGATTAACATATGAAGAGAATACAGATCTTGACCTGTATTGACAATAGCAATGTAAGACGGGGGGAAAAGAAACCCTACATATTTAAATATAACAGAAGGCAGAATCAGAATAAACTTAATACTGAAGACAATATATTTTCTTAAAGAATTGCACTGGTAAAACAATGAAGACAAAAATTATTTTCAAAACAATAGCCTGTAAGACTTCATTACATAAATTTTATATCCCAATTTAAACTTTAACATTAGAGAATGCAGAAACAACAATATAAGAGAAAACTCAGAAATGTGAATGTTCCTGCTTATTTGGAAAAAGCATAGAGAAGTAAACGTGTATAAAAACTAAGTGTAATGAGAAGCTAAATGGAAGAGTTTTTGTTAATCAATCAGATGATATATTATTAGTAATGAGATGTCATCATTACATTTATTCCATAAAATTAATGTCTAGGTTAAAGAAGATGAAATATTTAAGAAGAAAAGATTTATAAACTTGAGAAGATAGCACTTGAAATAATCCAAAATGAAACACTAAGAAAAAGAATGAAAGAAATGAATAGCATGTTAATGATCTGGGAGAAGGTTTCAGCTATGCAGCCAAATATATGAGTAACTGGAGTCCCCAAAGCAGGCTGGGGAGTAATAATGGTGAAAAGTCATCCAAGAAGTTCAATAAACCTCATGCACAAGGAACATGTAAAAATTAAGTCCTATCAGAATGAAATTACTATCATTGAATAATAATTGAATAATAAAGAAAATCTTAAAAAGAGTTTAAACAAAAGTAATATGTTCTATACAGATGTAACAAAGATCAGAATGTTAGCAGATTTTTCATCGGAAACACGCAAGTGAGAAAACAGAGGCAACAACATCTTTGGAGTACTTAATGAAGACAAAATGTCAACCTAGAACTGTCCAGTGAATTTATCATTTAAAAAAAAAGTGCACTAAAAACCAATGTGGGGGCACCTGGGTGGCTCAGTCAGTTAACTGTCTGCCTTCAGCTCAGGTCATGATCTCAGGGTCCTGGGATTGAGCCCTGCGTCAGGCTCCCTGCTCAGCGGGTAGTCTTTCTCCCTCTCCCTCTGCTGCTTTCTCACTCCCTCTCTCTCTCTGTCACACAAATAAACAAATAAATACATACATACATACATAAATACATAAAATCTTAAAAAAACAAAATTTAAATAAAATTTTAAAAATAAAAACCTATGTGTACATAGAAAAGTTGAAAGAATATATCATCAACACTCACATGTCAAGAAATGTTAGAAGACCTCCAGTCAGAGGAAAACATCAGATGGAAACCTGGATCTATGCATAGGAATGAAGATTAACAGAAATAAATGTGCAAGGAAGCACTAGGATGGGAAATGGGTACTTCTTGAATAAATGTGCAAGGAGCACATTTATTATCTCTTACTATTCAAATCTTTAAAAAAGATCATGGACTAAATAAAAGTTATAACAATGTAGTGGGATTTATAACATATGTAGAAATTAAATATATTGACAATGAAGGCACAAAGGACATAGGAGAGATACAAAAGTGTAATATTTATCGTTCTTATTCTGTACATGAATTGGACTAATAACACTTGAAGATAAATAGTGACAAGTTAAAAAGGTATACTATAAGCATTAAAGAAATCAGTTGGCCCACAGGTACATGAAAAGATGTTCAACATCACTCATCATCAGGGAAATGCAAATCAAAGCCACAATGAGATATCACCTCATATCTGTCAGAATGATTAAAATAAAAAACATTAGAAACATTAGAAAAAAGTGTTGGCGAGGATGTGGAGAAAAAGGAACCCTCCTGCACTATTGGCTGGCATGCAAACTGGTGCAGCCATGTGGAAAACAGTATGGAGTTCCCTCAAAAAATTAAAAATAGAATTAATACATGATCCAGTAATCCACTCCTGGGTATTTACCCAAAGAATATGAAAATACTAATTTGAAAAGATATGTGCACCCCTATGTTTATTGCAGCATTATTTTGAATAGCCAAATTATGCAAACAAACCAAGTGTGCATCAATAGATGAAGATGTGGTATGTATATAATAATGGAATAATTTTATACATATATATACATACATACATATATATGTACACTCACATAAATATAATGGAATATTACTCAGCCATAAAAAAAGAATGAAATCTTGCCATTTGCAACCACATCGACGGACTTAGAGAGTATAATGCTAAGTGAAATGAGTCAGTCAGAGAAAGATAAATACCATATGCTTTCACTCATGTGGAATTTAAGAAACAAAACCAATGAACAAACAAAAAAAGAGACACATTAAAAAGCATTTTTTTTAAAAAAATTATCTATTTGAGAGAGAGAGAAAGTGAATGAGAGAGGAAGGACAGAGGGAGAGGTAGACTCCCTGCTGAGCAGAGAGTCTGAGGCAGAGCTCAATGCCAGGACCCCAGGTTCATGACCTCAGCCAAAGGCAGACACTTAACTGAATGACCCACCTAGGTGCCCCAGAAAACACTCTTAACTATAGAGAACAAACAGATGGTTTCCAGAGGGGAGGGGGGGGGATGGGCAAAATAGGTGAAGGGGATTAAGAGCACACTTACCATGATAAGCACTGAGTCATGTATAGAATTGTTGAATCACCATATTGTACATGTAAAACTAATATAACACTGTATGTTAACTGTACTGGAATTAAAATAAAACAACAACAAAAATACTAAAAAAAAAAAGAAGATAGCAGGAGGGGAAGAATGAAGGGGGGGAAATCAGAGGGGGAGACGAACCATGAGAGACGATGGACTCTGAAAAACAAACTGAGGGTTCAGGAGGGGAGGGTGGTGGGAGGATGGGTTAGCCTGGTGATGGGTATTGAGGAGGGCACGTTCTGCATGGAGCACTGGGTGTTATGCACAAACAATGAATCATGGAACACTACATCTAAAACTAATGATGTAATGTAGGGGATTAACATAAGAATAAAAAAAAATTTAAAAAAAATAATAAAATAAAAAAAATTAAAAGAATAAAAAAAAAAAGAAAAAAAATCAGTAACATAGAAAACCAAAAACTTGTAGCTAGAGTCAACAAAAGATATAAAATGAAATGATTAGAAAATGATCTTAAAGGCAGCAAAGAAAAAGAATAAAGAACAAAACTGACAGGAAAAAAAGAAAAGACAAAATACATTTTATCACAACAAAATTAATAATAAAATTAAATATAAATGATCAAAATATTCAATTAAAAGACACACAGATCAGATGAAAAAGTAAGATCCAATTCTATGAGGCCTATAGGTTAGAACTAAAAAGGTACAAAAAATAGCTGTTAAACCTAATAAAAACAAGCTGAGAAACTCAGTGGCAATATTAATACTGAAGAAAGATTTGAGGATAAACAGTATTACCAGAGGCAAAAAAAGATCAATTGGTATTCATAAATCAGTACAAAAATTTAAATCTTAAAAATCCTGAAATATTTGAAAACTAAGTAAAACATTCATAAGCAACATGTAAGTTAATGCAATAATTAAAAGGGATAGAGAAAGTATTTTGAACTCAATGAAAATGGGAATGCAACCTATGAAAATGTGTTGGATACAGCAAAATCATTGTTTAGAGGGAAAATTATAGCAATAACTGCCTATAGGAGGAAAATAAATGCCACAAATCAATGACTTTCTCTTTTGATTTTAGAATTCAAAGAAGAAACAAAAATGAAAAGAATTTAATTACTATAAAGCTATAAAAGTCAAGACAATGTGGTATTGATAAAAGAATAGACAAACTAACCAATGGAACAGAATGGGAAGCCCAACATAGACCCACATAAATCCAGTCAAGTAATCTTTGACAAAGGAGCAAAGTCAGTATAAAGGAGAAAAAAACAGTCTTTCAACAAATAGTGTTGGAACAAGGGGTTATCCACATGCAAAAAAAAAAAAAAAAAAAGATTCTAGACACAGACAATACACTTCTCACAAAGATAACTCAAAATGGATAATAGAATTCAATGTAAAATGCAAAACTATAGAACATTTAGAAGATAACATATGATAAAATCTAAATGACCCTCGGTATGGTCATGATTTTACTACATACAACATCAAAGGCATAATCCATTAAGAAAAGAATTGATAAGCTGGATTTTGATAAATTGAAATTCCTCTCTTTGTGAAAGAACTATCAAGAGAAATCAAGCCACAGACTGGGAAGACATATATCCCAAAGACACATCTGATAAAACACTGTTACCCAAAATATACAAAGAATACTTAAAACTCACCAATAAGAAAACAATCTATGGGGCTCCTGGGTGGCTCAGTCATTAAGCTCTGCCTTCGGCTCAGGTCATGATCCCAGGGTCCTGGGATCGAGCCCCGCATTGGGCTCCCTGCTTGGTGGGAAGCCTGCTCTCCCTCTCCCACTCCCCCTGCTTGTGGTTCCCTCTCTCGCTGTGTCTCTCTCTCTGTCAAATAAATAAAATCTTTAAAAAAATAATTAAAAAAAGAAAACAACCTAATTAAAAAAATGCGACAGAACCTGAACAGATACCTCACCCAAGAAGATAGAAAGATGGCAAATACCCATGTGAAATGATGTTTAACATCATAGGTCATTAGGGAATTGCAAATTAAAACAGCAGTGAGATACCATCACGTACCTCTTATAATGGCCAAGACCCAGAATACCAACAACATCAAATGCTGGCCAGGATGAAGATGTGGAGTGACAGGAACCCTCACTCACTGCTGATGGGAATGCAAAGTGGTAGACTATCTTTGGAACACATTTTGGCAGCTTCTTACAAAATAAATGTACTTTTGCCATATGATCCAGTAATTGTGCTCTTCGGTATTTATTTGAATGAGCTGAAAACTTATGTCCACAGAAAACCTGCACACAAATGCTCATAATAGCTTTATTCATAACTGTCAAAACTTGGAAGCAACCAAGATGTTCTACAGTAGGTGAAGGGATAAATAAACTGTGGTACATTTAGACAATGGGTTACTATTCTGTGCTACCAAGAAATGAGCTATCAAACCATAAAAGGACATGGAGGATCATTACTAAGTGAAAGAAACCAATTTGAAAAGGCTACATACTATATGATTCCAACTATATGACATTCTGGAAAAGGCAAAATTACTGAGACAATAAAAAGACCAGAGACTGCTGGGGGTTAGAAGGGAGGGAGGAATGAATAGGTGGATCACAGAGGATTTCTAAGGCAATAAAACTATTTTTTATGATACTATAATGGTGGATATATACCATCATATATTTGTCAAAGCCCATGGAATGTACAACACAAACAGCGAACTTTAATGTTAACTATGGCTTTGGGTGATAATAATGAGTCCATGTAGGTTCATCAATTGTAACAGAACTCCTGTGCTGGATATTGATAGTGGGGGAGGCTATACAGGGGGGTATAGGAGAACTCTACTTTCTGCTCAACTTAGGTGTGAATGCAAAACTTCTCTAAAAAAATAAAGCTCATTAAAAATGAAAGCAATCAGAGTAAACAAAACAGTACAGATTGGAGTTGGAAACAGTTACATAAACAAATAATGAAACCAAAAGCTACTTTTTGAAGAATATTAGACAAATGTTGGCAAATCTCTACCCAGACTAACCAGGAAAAATAGAAATTATAGACAAATATAGATACATACATACATACATACATACATAGGATTGTCATCGCAACAGATTCTACCAATATCATGAAGCAAGCAAAAGATACAAAGGACATCCCAATTAAACAACAGTAAAACATTTATAGATAACATTTTCATCTGTGTACAAAATTCAATGTATTCTACCCGAAATGTACTTGAGCTAATAGTTATGAGTTTGCAGGATACAAATCAACATACAAAGAAAATTGAAAATAAAATTATACCGTGTACAATAATATCAAATAATATGAAATGCTAGGAATCAATATAACAAACATTGGTAAACCCTGTTCTCTGAATACTATGAAGACTGCTAAGCAAAGTTTAAAAAGTTTGAAATGATTAAGATAAACCCTTCTGTGGTCCAAACACTCAAGTATTATTAAAATGCCAATTCTCTCCATATTGATCAGTAAATTAAATAAATCTCTATTCAAAATCCCAGCAGGATTTTTTTGCAGACATTGTTCAGTTAATTCTCAAACTCTTATGGAATGCAAATGACCTAGAATAGCTAAAACATCTTTGAAAGAATAAGAACAAAGCTGGAAGACTCATAATACCTGTCTTCAAGTCTTATAATAAAATTACAATAACTTAGCAGTGTAGTTTTGGCTTCATGATAGACCAAGAGATCAATGAAACAAACACAAAAATATACATGATTGGGAAGGCAAGGAGGGACAAGTCGGGGAAAAATGAAGGGAACAAATTTTATAGGTGTATGTATATGTCAAAATGCATCAAACTATACAATTCAACATGGGTCTTATTACAATAAATTTCTTTTAAATGAAAAATACTGCATGGTAAATACTAAACATATTTTTTTAAAGTTACCTGTTTTCAGGTGGTTTCCAAAGTGTTACATTAAAACCAACAGCAGTGCTCCATGCAGTTTGTAAAGAGATAGGTTATTTCCAAACTCAAAGATCATTTTGCTATAATTTATCCAATATATCTATTTATCTACATATTGATATTTTGTTTTCCACAAAGAATATGTGCAACCTGATCTGCTGGGCAGGGGGGGGGCAACTTTATCTGCTTGCACACATGTAATTAGAAAACCCCTATCTGTTTTAAGATGGAAGTAGAAAAGTGTATAAAAGAGAGTTGACCTCATTTTCTGTTTCTGTTCATTTTCTTCCCACCAAGTCCTAAATGGTATAAGAAGCAATGCATTTTAATATGGCGAAAAGACGGTTGCAGAGTGGGAAAAAATGGAGAGAACTATTTCTGAGTTGTCAGAACTAGTTAGAAAGAAAAATAAAAAATACGAAAGTTAGAAAAATGAGTCTGGCTTGATCCCTCCAGAGAGCTCATTTTCCTTTGCAAACATTTTATGAATGCCATGAAATTAACTGATTTAAATGAATCTTCTTCTAGAAGGTTATTACAAAGAGACTTACCACCCTGCTTACCTACTTTCTATCCATATTTACTGAGCTGCCATACTGTGCTTCAAATTGATTTGCTATTGACTTTGATATGGCCACAGGTGTCAACAGAAAGTACTAAACTGAGATGCAAACAATTAAGGATATTGTGAGGGTAGTAAAATGCATACATTTAAAGTATTTGGGAAAACCTGCAATTTATACTTGAAGCAAATCAGAGGATCCTTATCTTTGGATAATCCAGGCTGCTGGGATAAGCCAACTTAGTAGAAATCTTTGTATGTGCTCTGGGTAAGATTCTGAATAGTTACCAGAATGGTGAGATAAGGGAATTCATAACATTGAAGAAAGTTTAGATACAAAGGCCACACACACACAAAATCTTCAATAGCTATTCCCATCTAACTTTCCATTGTTGTTTCTCATCCTTCTACTTTTTATACACAGCATCAACAAAGGATGACCCTGAATAAGCCATGTTCTGTATCATTGAAAACTCTCTTCTGTCTCCCTGGCATGCTCCTCTCATTAGTCCTTTTGTGGTTAAAATGTCTTATCTTTCAAATAATAGATAAAATATCATCTTTTCTCGGGAATCCTAAATCTCCCACACCATCCTACCTAGACAGAATTAATCACACATCCATATACTCCCATGAATGCATTAAGGCATTTAAATTCAATACATATCATTTAATGAGAGTCTATTTTGTATCAAGAATTTTATTGTTTTCTTTATACATTTCTCACTAGATTGAAAACTTGTAAAGACTAAGGAGCATGCCATTCTTTTTCGTATTCATTACACTTAGCACAGTGTCTAGGATTTAGTATCAATAAATGCTTACTGAATTAATCCATTTTATGACCTTTGAAATACTGCCATTCTGGGGTGTGTATATCATTCTACACAGATAGCTTATGCATCTAATCACCAAGCTTCTTTGTAAGACTCCTTAGCTACAATAATTAGTTTTCATTATAACAGGTTATCACATGGAATATCTGAAAGAATACATACTCATCAAGGGGAGAAAAAATTAGTAAATCGTATTTCCTGTATATCATAAGGAATTCCACCACTATTTATGGATGTTTCCACAAATCTCCCATTACTTTTTTTTTTTTTTAGTAAGCACTCAACTTACACAGAATCATTACAGCATATTGGTTTCTAATGCAAAGTTGGAATTCAGAAAAAGATGTGTTCAAATTCCCATTCCATGACTTTGTGCTGTATCTTTATTATGTGAACATGTTTGTGTTAAATAACTGTCTGCACATAAACTTACCTGTCAGGAAAAAAAGGACAATATGTTGCTTTATTAATGTGAGCATTAAATGAAATACGTATATGAAAAAGACTACTGACAAAGCTGCAAGTAGTCAGTACTCAAATACAAGATCTATGCACCACCACCTGCCCAGAACAAAGCTGAGAGTATTCACAAGAGCTAATAAAAAAAATTATGCATGCTACTTTTCTTAAGAAATGTATAGTCTAGCTGGAGAACTAAAACTTGCTTGTCATAGAAATATGAGACAGGGTTTAATTATAAAATATATTGCCTGATTTAAATTGTGATATTATAGGAGTTCAGAGAAAGGAGAGAAAATTGTGAATTATAGAAATCCTTTTGTCTATGGGAGGTAGTGCAAAAGGATGGTAAGAGTTGACTCACTCAAGGATTTAGCAGGAAGAGGGAAACACAGTTTGGATCTACTAAAATATAATATCGAAACAAAAGAACTCATAATAATACCCCTTCCTTTGTTTTTTCTTTCCCTGAATGTACTAGGGATATTGTGATGTTAATTAGGCCAACCATTTGGGCAGTGCCCTTGTTGTGTTGACTAAAGTTCTATCAATCGATGTAGGCAAATAACACTGCAACCAACTTCAGAAAGCATTTACTAACTATAGCCTGAGAGAGTCATTTATTATCTTTTGATTTAGGGTCACTGATTTTCAACCATGTTCTGATAGACATCCTAGGGGAAACCAGAAACACTATTACTATAAAGGAAGATGAATAGATCACAATTATTTTCATATTTTCTCAAATTGTGACTTACTGACCCAAAAGGAATTGAGGTTGATGATGCACAAAGATAATTTTGTTAGCCTGTTTATGATTCAACATTCAATAGGATATTTTTTTAAAGACTTTATTTATTTATTTGACAGAGGGCACAAGTAGTCAGACAGGCAGGCAGAGGGAGAGGGAGAAGCAGGCTCTCTGCTGAGCAGGGAGCCCAATGCGGGGCTCGATCTCAGGACCCTGGGATCACGACCCAAGCCAAAGGCAGACGCTTAACCAACTGAGCCACCCAGGTGCCCCAATGGGATATTTTAAATACATGGAATTTTCAACACGTTTTTCTAAGAATAGTTATGAAGTGCAAAAGAAAAACATTGGGATGAAGGAGAGAGCATCAATTCAACTTATAACTGATATCACATGAATTATAATTTCTACTGATTTCCATTAAGTATAAATACTCGTGGAGATATTACCATCCAGATTTGGTTTGACAGAGTTTAGAATATTAACTTATATATTTCTCTTTGTATTTCACCATTCCTCTTTCCTTTTCAAGTAGTTGGCTATCTACATACTTCCTTGCTTCGGGGGAGATATGTGACTGGTAGGAAAAATGATATACAACACAGGACACTCCTCCCTGGTTGTTGTGTCTAAAAAGCCCAAATCCATTATGAAGAACATGCCTCCATGCACTGAGATGTTTAAGGATAAACACAGACATGTAGGCAAGCAGAAGGCAGAATAATAAATATTGTCCCAAGACAGTGGCCATGAGACAGAGCCTAACCTTAGTTTGGAGGGCTGAGTGATGGACTTAAGGACACCAAATCTTGAGCCCTGGAATTCCCAGCCTCACTGTGCCCCAAGAGTGGCACAGAAACCACAGAACCAGTGCACCTGAAGAACAAGGTTAACTGGGGCAATGAAGGGACCTCTCCAAGGCTTCAACACTCCCTTTACTTCTACGGTTCCAGAGCTCCAAGAATGCCTGAGGTTGAAATCCTGTAAGTCCAGGGGTATGAGAAGTCAAAGTCAGATTAAATGAAGAAAGATTTAAAAATATAGATTTTTGTGAACTGTGCTTCTAAGTAGTACACATGGTGTGCCTCCACAAGTGGTCATTGTGCACCCTCACAATGAAGAGGTTTTTAGCATCTTCTAAGCCTGAGGACACTGAAGCTCTATCATTCTACCTGGAAAACTGAAAAATAATTGTGCCTCCCTGGAAACCTGCAGAGTTAACATCTCACCTGCCATTTAGGGAAATCAAAAGAGATACTTTTTCCATAGTTTATGTGATAGATTGAGTCTGATATTAGGCAGTATGATTTAGCTATTTTCAAGAACAAACAGTGAACTATGAGATTAACAAATATGTAGTTTGATAATAACAAATGCCAATGTAGGGGAAAATGGGTATGAGGTAATTATAAACATTTCCTGAGAACCTATACATGCCAGGTAATGTGCAATAGATTATTCCAGCAAATTAATGTCTACAACTATCCTAACCCCTCTCTCAGGAATGCTCTTCCCCTAGTTACTGGCTAATCTTGCTGTAGAATCTCCCTCTTGTTTTTATACCGATGTCACCTTCTAGTGAGGCCTTCCCTTGCCGCCTTATCTAAAATTTCAATCTGCCCCCCAATTCTTCCTATTCCTCCTCTATAATTAATTTTTCTCAACACTTATCACTACCTAACATACTGTATATTGCATCCATCTTGTTTACTAAATGTTTTATGCTTCTGGAGGCAGGGATTTTATCTCTTTTGTATACTCCTGTATCCTCAACCATAGAGCCATGTCTGACACATGATAAAAGCTGCATAAGTATTTGTTAGAAAAATGGACTAATATTTGAATGACTCACTGAAGAAATAGCAGGTATTTATTCTCATTTTGCCAGATAGGAAATCAAGGCTAATACAGATTCAGTAATTTACCCAAGGTCACACAGTGAACTGTAATGTGAATATAGATTTAATCTGACTCCAGTGCTTCTGCTCTTTTCACTAACACATTCTTTCATTTATTTAAAATAAAGTCATTTGAGCATGCACTTAAACACCATGCCAGGGGCTAAAAAGCAGGAGATAAACAGGTGACTAAGATACTATTTCTGATGCTCAGCTTGCACTCTAGTGAAGGAAACAGGATAATGAAGAAGAAATTTCAGTAAAGAGATAAGCATACTCTGGCCTGTTGAATGCTTATTGAAAGGAGTGGAGGAACTCTTCAACTAGATTTGGGGGGCTATGGAAAGTTCCTTAGGATATGTGATTTTTAAGCAGAGACATGAAGAATGGATAAGAGAAAAGAATAGCAAAAATGTTAAAGAAAAAATTAAAAAGGTAAACAGCAGGTGCAAGGTCAAGTGATGGATAAGTATAGCTAGTTCACAGACTAGTCCATGACCCTGACCTCCATGAGTAGTTTCGTGGAGCAAAAGAGCAGAGTTTGGTTTGAAGTAGTATAAAATGAAAAATGTCCAGTAATTAGGCTATGAGATAAGCAGAAGCCAGGTCATAAGCATTTTTGCTAGAAGGAAACCATCTACTAGGACAGAAACAAAGATTAAAAAGAAAAAAGCAATAGCAACCCCTTTGGTTTATCTATGCCTTAGTAACTATTCCAACCTCATACATTTTGAAAAGAGGAAGTTAACCCCCAAATATCTTGAACTAACCTCCCTTAATTCTTGGTTTTCTGGCTTAGGACTTAATTATTCCATTTTAGAGAGTGGATTCCTTGCCAATGTCACTGTTGAGAAATCTACTTTTCTACACAAATTAATGATTTGCTGAGATGTATTAGTTATATATTGCTGCATAACAAAATTACCACAAAATTAGTGGCTTAAAACAACTCACATTTATCACCTCACAGACGTTAGCAATCCAGAAATGATTTAGCTGAGTCCTGGGTTTAGGGGCTCCTAAGGTTGCATCAAGCTGTTGGCTATGACTGCTGTTTCATCTGAATCTCCACTGGGGAAGAATGGGCTAATATTCACACAGTCGTTGGCAGAATTCAGCTCCTTGCAAGGTGCTAGACAGAGGGCTTCAATCTCTTACTGACTGTAGATTGGAGGTAACCCTCAGCTCCTGGTCATGTGGCAGTCTCCATACGGCAGCCCGTAACATGGAAGCTTGCTTTTTCAAAGCCAGCAAGGGAGAGGAAGTCTCCTTACAGGACGAGCATTACAATTTTATGTAATGTAATCACATACGTGTAATCATATGCATCCTATCACCTTTGCTGTATGTTTTCGCTTACAAACAGGTCATAGGTCCAGCACACACTCAATGGGAGGAAAATACACAAGGCACAAATACCAGGATATAGGGGTCCTGGAGACCACCAAAAAGTTTGTCTGCCACCTGAAGTTTCTCTGCTAAACTCCAATGTGGTCATTTGCTAATCATTCCCCTTCACTGAAGTAAACACGTACATGACTCCATCTTGGTCAGCTTGGGCTGCCATAACAAATTGCCATAGACTGGGCGTCTTAAAAAACATCTATTTCTCATAGCTGTGGAAACCAGGAAGTCTAAGATCAGGGCATTGGCACACTGACAGTGTCTAGTGAGGACACTCTTCCTGCTTTGCAGATAGCCGTCTCCTTGATTTATCCTCACATGGTGGAAAGAACAGAGAGGAAGCAAGCTCTCGCATATCTTTCCCTATAAGGACACAAACTCTCTTCACCAGGGCTCCACCCACATGACCTAATTGCCTCAAAGGACCCACTTCCTAATATCATCACACTGGGGGTTAGGATTTCAACATAACAATTTGGGGGTCTGAGGGAGACACAGCATGCAATCCATAACAACTCACATAGTCTGGTTGCTGTTTAAAAAATTCAGTAGTAAATCTCTGGGCAAAACTTCACAATTCACAACGTGCTTTATCCCCACATACAGCTGAACCTGGTATGTCTGAACTATCTCTAGAGAGGAAGTTAGTCCCATTTCACAATTAATTAGAATCACCCATGCTCAGGGGAATGCTGTAATTGCAACACCTGTTAATAAATGAGAACGGCCCTCGTGATTTTTATGACTCCTTCATTTGAAGCTTTTCTTCCTTGATAGTTATAATTTCTTTAGGCAAAAAAGAGCTTGGCAGATCTGGAGACCAAGTGTTCTGTGTATCGATGTGAAAAAAAAATGCCAGGGAAAGGAGGTCAGAAGGGAGAGAGCAGGCCGCCAGATTTCCCCAATTTATGTGAAAACTTTAATCCACAAAGACCTCATAGGCAACTGTTTTGTAAAATGACATCCAAACAGTTGTAACTGCCAACAGCTATTTTATTCTTGACCTCAATTTCTGAAAACATCACCTGTGAAAAGTTCAACATTTAGCATTTCCTATTGTTCTATTGTTTCTTTGAGTACGGATCTAGTTCATGTGAAAAGTGCCATTTGAGGAAGAGAGCAAATACTAATGACCCCCAGATTCGATAAAAGGACACTCGGGATCTAGGGAGCTAGAGAGTGGACATTGGAGTCAGAGGATCTTTGCACCACTCTGGGCAAACTGATTCCCAGAAAGGCAATTAACCTCTCTGGGCCACTGTTTCTGATGTGTAACATGAGAGAAATAGATGCTCCTATCTAGTCCTTTGAGAGTTTAAGAGGAGAAATAAGGCGGTAGTTAAAAGAGTTTTTACTACATTCCCTAGATATAATTCTTTATTACTGTCTTGGAGGAAAAAAAAAATAAAAGAAAAAGGAAGAATTGAATGTTTCCAGAATTGAGCCTGATTATAAAGCTTGACACTGTGCAGTCGTTTCTTCAATTTGATATAGTAATACATTCAGAAAGTAAGTTGGTCTAATTCTGCAAATCTCAAGCTGTTTGTATTGTCCATATGAACCACCTGGGTGTTTCCTTGGTAGGAGAGTACCAGATTCTGTTTCCAGATGTTCTCATTAGGCGGTCATGAGTGTGTCTCAGTGATCTGCATTTTTAGTTACTACAGTCTGGTCCAGCTCTTCTTTACAACTTCTTCTTTACTCATTTGCAATACCCTTATCTAAAATTACAAGAATTCTGATCATTACTATTACCTCCTTGATTTCTTCCCCAGCCAAGGTATGCTCCAAAAGGGCCCTTGTACAGACCAATTTCATTCCTCCCGGCTCATTTAGATGACCTTTCACGCTTCACTTTAATGCCACTTTCTCCCACGAAGTCCTCTCTATGCATTTAATTAGGTCCCTCTTACGCATTTTATACCATTATGCACTTCTCCTTCACAGCAATTACCATAATGATAGTTAATTAATACCTGTATAATTATTTATGTATTATCTCTCTCCTCAATGGGATATAAGATTCCTATTTGGTTCACTAGAGCCACAAAAGTGGCTTGAACATAGTAGGTGCATCATAAATTTGTTGAAGGAAGGAAGAATGGGAGAAAGGAAGGAGATAGCATAACCAACCAACAATTCACCTCTTCCAGAGTCTGAAAGGGAGAAGCCTAGGGGGGAAAAATGGCCAAATTATTTAAACTAATATCCTGGGGTCAAGCCTATACAAATACAGCACAGAACAATCTTTGCAGAGAATGAAAATATCTTCGCTGCCCTCTCAAAGTTTCAGCTAAAACCAGTTTTGCAAACTGAATAAATTCCATCACAATTCTTCCATGTAATTTTCATCCTGCAAGGATAAAAGTACATTCAGACAGCTTTAAATTATTGTATTTTTATTAATATTAATTAATATTAATAGCAGCCATTATTATTATTATTATTATTATTTAGGAGTCACAAAGCACACCAAAAAAGTTGGAGTATTAACATAAATTGAAATGGCAAACAAGGGGTGCCTGACTGGCTCAGTCAGTAGAATGTGTGACACTTAATCTTAGAGTTGTGAGTTGAAGCCCCATATGGGGCATGGAGCCTACTTAAAAAAAAAAAAATTTGGCAAACAAGTCCCAAAGAAAAATGGAGAAAATATTCAGTATTGATCCAGGTAAAATCTATTTCCAGTGGCTGGGCATTTGCAGCTATGTACAGTATAAGATTTCTCATCTGACAAGATTAGTACCAATAGTTGATAAGTTCTTAGAAAAATGAGTTGAAGCCAAGAATCATAAAAAATATGTGTGTACCTCAAATATTGTTTAGCCTAAAACAGAAAAAAAAATGTATATTCATATATAATTTGTTGATGTACAGCCAAGGCTTCTTCCTTAAATGAATTTGTTAGTAGAGATTTGTATAACCTTTCTTTCCAAAAAATCCCCACTATTATTATAGTATCTCCTACAATTTCCAGCACGAGTCTCTTAAGGTGAGGTTAAAATTTTAAAAACACTTATAAACAAATTCCAGTGCAAAGTGTTTATTTTTTTATGACTTGTTTTCTCAATCTTCCATACTCACCTTTCCCATAACTATTCTGATAGCAATTTTGGTTTAGTGGCTTACCTTTATGAAGTCAAACTCTTGGTTTAGTTTGCATAAAAAACCATAGCTCTTTTTCTTACTGTATTCATATTTAACCAGACTAAGTACTACATCCATTACAATGGTACATGCAACACATGTGGGGACAGACTCAAGGGACTTTCAGTAAGCACACAACCCAGTTGGTGAACTCAAAATTGTCTGGGATGACTTGAAGGCCCTGACTCCACTGGGAGTCATCAAATGTTCACTGATCTGGTGATGAATTAAATTGAAGCCAGCTAAAAAAGTCTCTATCTTGTACAGTTTAAACTTCAGTGGTTTAAGTGCTTGCTAAAATGTTAATAATGAGCATTTTCATAAATGCAAGATAGTTCTCTCATCTTTACCAAATCACGATGGTTTGAAGTAAAAAGCCACAAAACCTTCTCTATGTTGCATCATGGGCTTTTTGTTTAGATCAAAACCCAGTCACCTGACATTTACCAATTCAAAAGTGACAGTACTGCCAAAAGTAGAGGCACTCTGGAGAGACGGAGCCATTTTGGGTAACTGGAGAGACGGAGCCATTTTGGGTAACTGGGGAGACGGAGCCATTTTGGGTAACTGGGGAGACGGAGCCATTTTGGGTAACTGGGGAGACTGGAGCCATTTTGGGTAACTGGGGAGACGGAGCCATTTTGGGTAACTGGAGAGACGGAGCCATTTTGGGTAACTGGAGAGACGGAGCCATTTTGGGTAACTGGAGAGGCGGAGCCATTTTGGGTAGGAAGCAGTAAGATTCTGAATTAGGTGCACATGGATTAATAACTCTGCTATGCCACTAAGAAACTAAATACATATATCGACTATATCCTGAATTTCTGTTGGACAGATGATACTCATACTACAGTAAACAAGAGCCAGTTGGCTGAAAGTAGCCTGCTTTCTAGGGCATCTTGGGTAATTTTCTTAATTCTTTTAAGCCTCAATTGTTGTACCCATGAAATGATCAAAATGTGACAGAATTATTTTTATAATAGCTAATTGGTTGTTTCAAAAAGTGTACCTTTAATCCCATGAAATTCCTTTGTTTGAACGAAGAAACAAAAAAATTTGCTTTGCAAAATGCTAATAGATTTTTGGCCCTTAAGCCAAACAGACAAAAACTCCGCAATGAGTAATCAAAATAATATTGGCATTGGGATAATGAAAATGTTCTGAAACAGACCATAGTGATGGCTGCACAACAATGTAAATTTACTAAATGCCACTGAATTGTATACTGTGAAATGGTTAAAATGGTAAGTTTTAGGTTATGTATATTCACGACATATACGTGACATGAAGAGATGACAATAATATAGGGACAGTATTTTTTGGGTCTCTATCATGAGTTTAAGTCTAAAATGATTACAACTGAGGTATCAGGTGGAATGGAATCAGAGCTTAATGTCAAAGTTAAGTTTTAGAAAATTAACAGCGATTATATTTTTGGACATCTGGGTATGGGTAATCTGTAAGTGGCATTTCCTTCCCTTTATAATCACTAATTGACTGTGCACAATAAGCAAGTCATTTAACTACTCTGAGTTTCATACTCACTTTACCAGTACTTACTATAGCAGGGGTTTAAACTAGATGACCTTTAACCCACTTTCTAGCTTTCTTATATTCTCTTCTTCATATGACAAATACTAGAAAAAAGAAAATTCTCCCTCTGCCACCCCTCGGTCAATTCCTTGGCTTTGTCTGCATTGCTTTATATTCTGGGGCCCTGACCCCCACAGACTACACCACCTAGGCTCTCTTACTTCATGTCTTCTAAGAGTGCAGACTCTGGGAGGCTCTGGTAGGAGATGAGATGATCTGAGGAGAAAACAGAATACCTCTTGTCCATCCCCACCCTACTCTGGCTGGTGTTCCTCCATATCTGTATCTCCCCCAGGGAAGCCTCTCCTCCTTGGTTCTAGCTAGCACCAGCTTCCAGTAACATTCTTTTCCCCCTGGTCCCTTCAGCCTTAATGGTGGCTATGGTTTACTGTTAGAGCTTGTCACCAAGTACCTCACCATCCTATGCTTGTTTGTTTTAACTCTGCCCACACCTCTCCTACATTAAATTCTCTTCATTTGCCCCATGTGTTTCCTGATAGAATGCTGACAAAGAGCATAAATATATTAAAATGCACATTCATGGAATGATTTAGAAGTCATTGACAATATCCAATGGAGTGATTATGATGCTAATGTACACCCATATGGTGTATTGTCCTCCTAAGAACAGAAAATTCTTTTACCTTGGTGACACTGCCATTCATTGTTCTGACCATACTCACAAAGGCAAGTGGCAGATATCAATGACCCTTTGGTCATTCCAAAGTAGGCAACCACTTCCATATTTAATACAATACTTAGAGCCTTTCATTCTGGCTTAACCTGGGAGCCTGTATTTATGGTTAGTTAGCAGTTTCAGCCATCTTTTCTATTAAGAGTAAATACAAAAGCAACAACAATAATATGTAACTAAACCCAAAATATATAATCTTATAATCTTGGGTGCTGGTAGGAAATTATTTTGCATCATGCTGTGAATTGTGTCCATTAGAATGGTTATCGCCAAGCACTGCTGATAGATACCACTACTTAAAACCAAAACCTTTGGGCGCCTGGGTGGCTCAGTTGGTTGAGTGACTGCCTTCAGCTCAGGTCATGATCCTGGAGTCCCTGGATCGAGTCCCGCATCGGGTTCCCTGCTCGGCGAGGAGCCTGCTTCTCCCTCTAACCCTCCCCCCTCTCATGTACTTTCTCGCTCTCTCAAATAAACAAATAAATCTTTAAAAAAAAAAAAAAAACCAAAACCTTTCACACACAGTAGTTAAATTGAGTTACTCTGAAATTAGCATGTATAAATATTTTAAAGAGATGAAAGTTCTGGGGCACCTAGATGGCACAGTCAGTTAAGCATCTGGCTCTTGGTTTCGGCTCAGGTCATGTTCACAGGGTCCTAGGAGGGAGCCCTGAATCGGGCTCCGAGCTCAGTGCAGTCTGCTTAAGATTCTCTCTCCCTCTCCCTCTTCCCTTCCCACTAAAGCACACTCTCTCTCTCTAAAATAAATTAAAAAATCTAAAGCAATAAAAAATAAAGAGCTTAAAGTTCTCATTTTTCCCCAAAAATGGCTTTCAATTATTTAAAAGATGAGATTATGTAGTGTAATAGTTTCCTATGGCTGCCATAACAAATTACTACAACCTAGGTTGTTTAAATCAATAGAAGTTTATTATCCAACAGACGGAGGGACAGAAGTCCAAAATCAAGGTGATATCAGGGTTGATTCCTTCTGGAGCTTCTGAAGGAGAGAAACTGTTCTGTGCCTCTCTCCTAGCCCTGGTCGCTGCCAGCAATCCCTGCTGTTCCACAGAAGCCCAGTCCTTGCATCTACTCCACATGGCTCTCCCCCATTTGTGGCTCAGTGTCTCAGTTCTCACTCTCTTTCCTCATAAATACACCAGCAATTCCATTTGGGGCTAACCCTAAAGCCAAAATGATCTGATCTCAAGATCCTTAATTCATCCACAAAGACCCTGTTTTCAAATAAGGTTACATTCACAGGTAATGAGAGTTAGAACTTGGATATATCATTTTGGAGAGACAATGTTCAATCCACTACATACATTTATGTTGTATGTGGTTGTTATGTTATAGCTTCTTCAGGACTCATACTGTTATAAAGAATTGAGCCTATGAAATAATAACTGGGTTTGATTATGCTAGGAGATTATTTTCTGAGAATTCTAAAAGCTTTCTCTTAGTGGAACAGATTTTTGCCTCAATGCATGAACAGCTGCTTGCATCTCATAAAATAATTTGTACTCTTACAAATGGAAAATAATCATGAACTCAGACAGGTGGGCCTTTGTGCGGGAAAAGATTCAGAACTCCCTAAATTTCTCTTTAAGACCCTAGTGATATTGAAGGGTATTACAGTCTGTTGTTAGACTGATATGTTGTCTTACAACAACACTGCGTGTGCCAGTTATGGGTTTTAAGGTCATTCATTCTTACATGTTTTCTTTCCTTTGTGTTTCCAGGTTATCAATCTTCTGGATTCAAGAGCCATCTATTTCTATCAGAGCACAACTCAATTTCTCTTGACCTCGTAGTTGTATCTACAATTCTCTGATCTGTATCTCAGTAAATGAGTTCATCAATGACTATCCCTAACACCTTTCTATTCTTTATGCCTCTCAGTGACATTACTTTTTTTAATGGATATTCACTCTTAACTCTTGCTCCATGAAGGCAAGAAGGTGATGGATATTGAGATTGACAAATATTTATATGTATTAGGAGCACACAGTTCATATTTAAGTGAAAAAAAATGGTTGAATGAAGAAAATAAATGAGTATAAGAAAACAAAATAAAATTTAATGTAATGAATTATTTATTGTGTGCCTGGCATATGAGGTATTTGTGGAAAATGCAATTTATTATCTGTGGAAAATAAAATACATGCTGATCTAAGAGTCAGAAGAACTAAGGTTTAATATTAATTCATCATTAGTTATCAATGTGACCTTGAGCAAATCACTTTACCTCAATGGATCATAAGTTTTCTTAATTGTAAAATGATGGGTATATACCAGATCACTTCTAGAGTCCCTTTTAGATTTTAACAGTTTATGGTCAGATAGTAACATCTATGTTAGAAATAGAACACACAGAAAATACTCATCTGAGACTTCTGCCTCAATCTGTAAATGATGTTTTCTTGCTTATGAATTTCATAGTATTATTCTATCCTCATTGATATTTCAACTCACCTGAGCCTAGTTTATCCCTTCAAAACATTATATTATTGGAAGGACTGGATTTGACTCTATTGTCATCAAAGGATAACGCAGGCTCCTCTGGAATGTATTGTGCAAGATACCTGGCAACGGAGAAGAGCTGTTTCAACTACTCTTATATTGTTCCACATTATGAACATCAGATGCCCTCCATATACACAAGATGATGCTCAATGTGTTCATGCATATTTGTGCAGACTCTCCCCACTTAATTGAGCTGTAATTTACATATAAAGTAAAATTTTTGTTTGTTTTAGAATTTGCAATAATTCCTCATTACACATTTGAATAGTTCCAAGAAGCCATCTTTTAGATTTGCTTATAATAAGCAATTCAGGATTAACTGATGGCATTGGAAGTAATCAAGAGTAGAAACAGAAAATTACAAATATACTACCCTTCAAAACCAAAGCCACAACTCTCCCTCCTGATCTTCCCTGAATGGCTATCTGGTACCAGGTCATCTTTTAGTAGTTAGAAATGTGCTTGGGGGTATCATTGATTTATTGGCTTTAAATAATAAGCACTTAGCATCTAGGTAATTAGATTAACATTTAATTTAGCAAAACATTTTTGTGTGCCATGCTCTCCTATGTTCTATAAGGTGTAAAAACATGGCATATTCTTGACCTCCCAGGATTTATAATATAGCCTAACTTGAATAGAAGATTAACTATATGGAGGCAATAATCATACAAATGTTATATTAAAAAGAGTAACAAAGGTTTGAGCTCCTTAAAGAAAGAGGAGATGGGGTATTGAGAAGATATTCAGAAAAAAAATATGGGAAAGGTGACAGATGTTCTGGGCCTTGAAAAATGAGTAGATTTCAACAGACAGCAATGAGCAGAGGTCCAACCTTGATGTGACTGAGGTATGATAGATGGAATGTGTATTGAAAAATAAAACTAAAAAGAGACTGGGATAAACAAACAGATGGCCTTGAATGACATGCTAAGCATGAGAAAATTACTTCTGGCCCATTTTGGAAATTAAGTTGAAATGAAGGCCAGAAGACTAATGGTTCATAGTATTGGAAACAGAAAATAAGAGAATAAATTCAAGAAGAAAATACTGTGGAAGTAAAATCAGCAAGAACTAAAATTCTCAGTTGCACACCTTGACATACACATTTGCATAATACTTTGTACTCTATTATTATTTCAAATAATGTTTTTCATCACTAAGTGCTTAATAAGCACTCATTAGGATTAATAAGTCAGACAAAAATGATATGCAAATCACAAGATTTCAGGTGCACTGCATAAATATAATTTTCCCTGCTGTGTAAGTGTTCTTGATACTTTCTGCATCTTTTGTATTTAGAAGAAGCTTGTAATTTCTTGTCATTGTCATTTAGTTTTTCTGTCATCTGATAGTTTTCTAAGATGACTATCATTCTCAAGGCATCTATGTCTGAGAGATCAGGAACTGAGGGAGTCTTAGTAGTGATACATCTTTTTTTTTTTTTTTCCATTATAACTTATGTTCTACATCTTGGGTCATCATCTAGGATATCAATAGTTTCACTACAGCTATACTTCCTTATTTTCTCTTGACAGTGTTCTTGGGGTTGATAAATGGTCCCACCTTGGTGTGGAAGGCAAGTATTTATTTTGAAGCTACATGTAAGTTTATGAAATCATCATTGACTGTCTACAATAACTGAAACAGGAAACAAGGGTTACTATCTCAACAAATTTGAGACCAATACTTTGAGGATTTTTTTCTCAGATTCCATCTTAATTTTTATAATCCTTTTTTTGTTGCTGGTTAGCATAGCTTTAACCCTGGGAATTTCTTGCCGTTGATATACTCAAAAAAACTCCCATAGAATCATTATGCTCAGGCGTAAGACTTACCCTTCTTCCCTTTTACCCTTTTCAAGGTTTGGTTTGATAGAACACCCAACCAAAAAAATGGTACCTAAACTGGAACAGCTTATCAATACCACAACAATTGCCTATTAAGTTTAAAAATGCATGTTCTGGTAAAAATCAATTTACAAAACACAGATTAGGGTTAAGTCTAAAGTAGGGTCTCTTATTTCCTTACCCTGAAATTGAAAACAACCTACAGTTCAAGACTGACCTGACTTAACCATTTAGTTATAGGCAGAGAAGCCTATAGACAGTCAGGGTATAACAAGTTTCCCTCTGTGGGGAAGTCCTATCTGTCTCCTACAAAGAACAGAAGTTTAGGAGATTTCAGAAGGGAAACAGAACTGCTGTACCAGAATACAGACCAAAGAGATAGAACCTGGGTCCCTCCTCTAAGAAAACCATAAACCTATACTTCAGTAAAATAAGATACTATACTTGTCATGCTCAAAACAAGATTGGTACTTCCTCAGGGAGTAAGGGTAGCGTGAAGAGGCAACAGTCCCTCGACAGACACTTTCCCCATACGAAGAGAAAGTGAAAGTCTCATCTTTTCTGTTATTTTTTTAATTAACATATAATGTATTATTTGTTTCAGGGGTACAGGTCTGTGATTCTTCAGTCTTATATAATACCTAGTGCTCATTACGACACATACATTCCCCAATGTCCATCACCCATTTATCCCATCCCCTACCCCACCCCCTCCAGCAACCCTCAGTTTGCTTCCTAAGATTAAGAGTCTCTTACGGTTTGTCTCCCTCTCTGGTTTCACCTTGTTTCATTTTCTCCTCTTATCTTTTCTCAGCTAAAACGTGGTCAATATGGGGCGCCTGGGTGGCTTAGTCATTAAGCTTCTGCCTTCGGCTCAGGTCATGATCCCAGGGTCCTGAGATCTAGCCCGCATCAGGCTTCCTGCTCGGTGGGGGGCCTGCTTCTCCCTCTCCCACTCCCCCTGCTTGCGTTCCCTCTCTCGCTATCTCTCTGTCAAATAAATAAATAAAATTTTTTAAAAAATGGTGAATATGTGTCCATTCTTATACAACTAAATACCAGTTGACAAATTAAAATTTATGTTTAAAAATTAAAGGAAGTACACTCAATTGGTAATATATTTGGACACATGGTGTTGGAAAGTAATTTTGCATAAATCCCTCATATTTCTACATACCTAGGTATTAACAGCCAATTTGTTTCAGACTATCTTTTCAAAAATGATTGCATAAGCAGATCACTTTGGAAAGATAGAGACAGTGATCTCCTCTGGAGCAGAATAACTTAAATTCTATAATAGTAAAGATAGAAATGTCTGTCTCCCCTGGAGATATTCCAAGACTAAAGATGGAGACATCTCCCTTTCTTCTACAGAGTAGATTTGCTTGTATTCAGGCAATAAAGAGAATTTCTCTCTCCCAGCAATTCACTAGCAGCACCTATATAAGAATGGGCTTTTCTAATATCTGTGTTCTTCTCTATAATGCATCCCCACTGCATGTTCAGGCAAGAACTTGCTTTCATTGCATTGCTCTGTGGGAACTGGGGCTTGAGGAACAAGTACCAAGATGATATTCCAGTTAGGGCTACTGATATGAGTAATAACCTGTCTTTCTTCTCTGACCCAGATGCCTCACATCTTTCTGCCAGCAACTATGAACCTATGACATGTTAAGTTGGTTAGCCAGACACTTTAGAATTCCTGGCGTGACAATTTAACAGATTTCTCTTTAACAATTTAGGGAAAGAAAGACAATATTATTTTGAAGATAAAAAAAGTAAAGCTAATGTTTATTGAAGGCATGTACATTATAGTATTTAATCTTCACAATGACTTACACATTATGTCTGTGAAGGTAAGGAATCTCTTATTCTCTATGTCCTCCAGTTTCTAGTACAAAGTCCTGAACAAAACTGATGTTCCAAAAGTATTTGTTACATGAAAAAAAAATGAATGAGTAAATATAGTGATTAAGTATGTTTTTTTTACAGATGGTAGACTGCTGTACAGAGAGGAGAAACAATTTTCCTCGAACCACACAGTTAATAATAAGCAGACTTGAAACTGATGTTCAGATCTATGTATATAGCCCCTGTTGTTTGCATAGTTAGATTTTAATGATGTATCAGCTAATGCTAATACCCACCCACTTCATGGAAATTTCTTTACCACCTTTACCACAAAACTGCATTGAACAGCTATATACTGAACTATAATGTAAACAAATAACAAAATATAAAATGGATTAAAATTATTTTCACTATAAAACTGTATTATTTATAGCTGACATGCAGAAATCATAGTTACTTTCACACCTGCACCTTGAAACTCTTTGTACTTAATATACCTAATTACACATAAATATTTTAGGTAACATATCTCTACATTATATTACTCAGCATGTACAAAAAGCAATATTTCTTCAACCCATGCATAATACCCAAATTATCTTATTTTATATAGATTAACCAGGAATTTTCCTCTGGTATTCATTGATATAGTACTGAGTTCTTTTTTAGAAAGACTCAGAGCTTACCTGTAGCATTATTTAAATAACCTTCAAATCACAACCAAATATGAAATGCATCCACAAGTTTTTCATAAAAAGAGGGTTACACTAATCAGATGTAGTCATCATTTCATGATAAAAGACTAAGAATCTACATTGTTTAAGTTGGAAGAAAGAAGTTAAAGCAGCCCATCTGTGATCCACTCCTCTCCCAATTGCAGAGGACTCTCTAGAGAAAGAAACAAGGTAGACAGTCTAGAAAAATCTCCTTGTGAACATTCTGATATCTGGACCACCTAGTAAATAGGGTAATGATGGTCAGTAGAGGGAGAATACTTCTCCGTGGAATGCTATTAGCAGTAGGATTGCTCATGGTAAACAAATCTAAAAGCTGAGGTACCATGAGGCATGGTTCCCTGGAGACTGGCCTGTAAACTGTACAGTCAGAGCTTATCTTAATAACCAAAATCCCTCCCCACTGTGTGAGGCCTAAGTCTGAAGCCAATAAAGACTGAAAGTCTCGTAAGGCTACATGCATTTATTTTCTTCACTTTCAAGTTAAAGTAATAAGAAGTGAATGATAGATATATTATTTAGCAAAATGCAATGTCTGACTTGCAGAAAATCCTGCTAAGTATCAACCACCCAGTGCGTCTAACCAGTACTGACTAAGGTTCTATCCTTTGACTGTACCAAATTTACACAGGGCCCTGTATATGCTACTTTTCTACAGGTTGTTTGCATTGTGTCCTTTTTCCTTTTTCTCTTGATCCAGAAGTATCTCTGAAGCCTTTCTATACCATATTGACTCTCATGACCTTCTTTTTACAGGGATCAACCACGCTGTTACAGATGGGCAGTGCTGCTTGGTGTCAAGAAGAGTCCTTTGTAAACCAGTATCACTTCTTTACAACACCTGTGCTCTCCCTTATGTTTTTCTTCACACAGTCTTTTGTTATCAGTTCAGGCCTCTTCCTCTCAGTATTCCTCCCTGTTAGGAAGATGAAAGTAATGGTGCAATGAAATCATGCTTTGTAAACAAGTGTGGGTTGCTTTTGCAACCACTGAAAACTAAGAAATATAAATTGTTTCCTAACTACAACTCTATGAAGGTAGTGAAAATTTTCTCTCTCACTGCCATGTACCTAGAATAATGCAATGCCTGGTTCATTTTATATATCTATGTTTGTGTATCTATAGGTAGTTATATCTGTCAATCTGATGAATGTTTACAAGAGTACAATAGATTTTTTTAAAATGCTGATTACCTAATCTTTGAGATATGTTGAAAATATTAATAAGGATTAACTTTGCAGAATTTTCACTGTCATATTCATGCATCTTATATTTCTTATGTATATAGTAGTTTGGAGCATATTTCTAAACCACTAGGGGAAAACTGTGTTTATTAAGTGTCTGTATCAGTTCAAATGAAACGGGAGATTTATTTTTATTTGCATGTCACTTTAATATATTCATTTAATGTGGTTTCATCTTATATGCATACCCAGGGAGACACTGTAAATATAAGAAACTACGTGGTGTTAAGTCCCTTTAATGAAGTAAATAAATAGAAAATTAAGCATTGGTAAATAAATGACTACAATTTGACAAGGCACATAAATTGCAATACCCAGGTTCAGGAAGAACAGGTTTGACCAAGTTTAAGTGTCACAAAATAGCGAGGCCATTGCCTTGCAAAATCCCCTATAAGAAATCCAAGTGCTGCAATTATGTCTGAACCCTAAATTACTTGAGAAATATTTAGAGGCTCTACCATACTAAGTGTAATGGGATAATACTCTCATTAAGTTCTAGTCAATTACCACGAGTAAGTCAGAATCATTTTACAAACCCAAACTAGTTGGTTGGGATCATTCATTTCCAAGAGCCCACTGTGGCATAATCCTGCTGCAGCCATCTGTATGCTAAAGTAAGTTGATTCCCAGGTTTATTACTGGAACACCATGGCGGTGTCAGTAAATTTGCCAGAGTGATTTCCCCGTGGTCACACAATTATTTAGCCAAACAAATGGCTGAGCTTACGGTAGGTAGCAGATGTTGTCAGCTGCAGAATACAACATCATCTGAAGCATCTTTTCTCTGGTTGCAACTGAGAGGGAGTCGGAATGTGAAAGGAGTGGAGTAATTTAACTTAAGGACCAGCCTTTGGTTCCTTATAGTCTCTTGTGATTTCCATTATATCCTGTCCCCAGATTTCCCCTGAATAATGTTAAGTCCCTTACTTGAGGTGGTGCTTAGTAGCCTGAATAATTTAAAAGATAGAAGAGTAGCGTTCTGCAAAGGGCTCACCTCACTCTGACTACTGATACAAGTCAAAGGTGGCCTTCACACCTCACTATTCTTCCCTGTCCCCAGAGTACAAAGAACCTGTCACGTGTCATAGGTATCTCCCTAGGCAATAGCTTTCTGAGTTAGCTGAAAGCTCTCAGTTACACTAATAGCACGAGCTTCTTACTATCTTGTTGGTTTCTTTATTCACCATCACCATCTCCAGCTGGTGGTATTTTTGCTTAAAAAAAAAAAAAGAAAGAAAGAAAGAAACTTGAGGAAGATGTTGTACGTTGGCTCACTCGATGCCCTGAACAGCTCTCTTCTTGTTTGAATACTTAGGATATGAAGTTGAGAAAGTTTCTTGCAGCTAGGCTGCAGTGGCTAAGTGATGCAATTCTGTCCAAGCAAGCATACGCAGAAATATGCTAAAGTAGCCCCATTTCTGCCTCTATCCTTCTCCCAGAATCTCAGACTTAGTCACACCACAGCAGACATTTTGTGACCATGAGGGAAAGGGAAGGAGAAATCCAGAGTCCCAGACCAGCAGCAGCAGATATCTGCCTTCAGATTTCTTGCTCTTTAAGGAAAAAGTCCCTATTTTCAAACGAGTATAAATTTATCTGTAATTTGTAATGAAAGCATTGTTAAATAAAACAAAGTTCTTCTTAGACAAGGAAACTTTTAAAGTTGGTGGTAAGCTTTCTGACTTTTCAAAAAACAGTTACGCTTTTAGTCTCTTTTTATGAGGTCTGTATGGGGAAATGAGGGTCCTTTATATTATAAATGGGAGGAAATTAAGTTTATCAGATGCACCCCTATGCCACAGCAAGGATATCACTCCTACCTAAGTGACACTCGTAAAAACAGCAGTCAGCTTGTCCTTTGCCCTCACCACCAATATCACATCAGTATGGCTGTGATAAATGATTCTAACAGCTTAATGTAGTAATACCATTGTATATCAAATTAACATGAACAACTTTTCTATGTTCTTTTAGGGAGAAAAGGCCTCTGCTTACATGAAGTATGCAGAAAGAGCCTATTTCTGTTAGCCGATGTATTTTCTTTTCTATTTGTATTTTTGCTATGGTTTATTTCATATACTCAGCTTAAACCCACACACAAATTCTTAGAAAACTTCTTTCCAAGAAGAGGCATACTTTGATTTTCCCTTCTATCCCCTCAATGTTGAATGCTTTATTTCCTGGGTTTTTTGTGTCCCCAAACTTCTGATAGTTTCTCATGACTCTTGTTCTTCCTTCTCTGATTCCTGCACAGGACCCCCTTCCTTTGGGATGCTCTTCAGAACATCACCTGTGGCTATCTTTTCTTATCATGTGGCATGTTCTTCTAGAATTACTGTGTTCAGTTCCATGGCTCTAATGACATAATGGTGACCACTAAGTTTATGTCTCCAGGCCAGAGCTCTTGTGTGAGATCAGTAGGTACAATAGTAAGCTGGTCTACTTGCTTCCTATAGGAGGAAAGGGATAATTTGTAGCATTTGCTGATTTCTGTGGAATAAATACTCCATCTATAGCCAATTTCAAGCTACCAATAGTTTAATAACTAGTTCACAAAGTTTCTGAGTATCAGCAACTGGCTTTTTGCGAGCTGATATGAATTGGTTCCAGTGCACCAGAGAGACTACTAGGCATCAGCCTTTGACTATTGTAAAATTTCAAAATCAATATGCCCCAAACTAACTCCCATGACCTTCTTCTCTCCCAGCTTTCTCCTTCTCAGGGATTAATACTACCACTTATTTACTTGCTTAACTCAGAGCCATGGAAATCATCCTCCGTTTGTTCTTCAACATCATCCTCCACATCTGATCAGTAACCAAATCTGCTATTACTTAGTTGTCTTTAATAACTTTCAAAATACCCTAATGACACCAGCTAAATCTGAGTCATCCTTATCTGTCACCTGGATCACCACAATACTGTTCTTATTGGTGTCTCTACTTCCAGCCCAATTGATTGCATGCAATGACCAGAGGGATCTTTTTTTTTTTTCTGGTAATATTTTTATTATTATATAATTTAGATGCTGTGTAATACACAGATTTTGACAGTTTTCTTGAGATGTACTTATCAAACTCAACACCCAAAGAACAAAGAATCCAATCAAGAAATGGGCAGAAGACATGAACAGACATTTTCCAAAGAAGACATCTAAATGGCCAACAGACACATGAAAAAGTGCTCAACATCTCTCAGCATCAGGGAAATACAAATCAAAACCTCAATGAGATACCGCCTCACACCAGTCAGAATGGCTAAAACTAACAAGTCAGGAAATGACAGATGTTAGCGAGGATGCGGAGAAAGGGGAACCCTCCTACACTGTTGGTGGGAATGCAAGCTGGTGCAGCCACTCTGGAAAACAGTATGGAGGTTCCTCAGAGCGATCTTTCTATAATTCAGACCTAATCATGTCATATTCTTAGGTCTAGCTCTTCAATGGTCATTCACTGAGACCTTTATTGGTCTTGTGATACAACCTGAATAAAGTTTCAAATCCTTCAGGATACATATAAGGTCCTCATGGGATAATACCTACTAATCTATCCAGCATCATTTCTTATCCCACAGATTACAAATAAGAACATATAGTCAGATGAAATTAATTATGCCCTTCTTTTTTTTAAGATTTTATTTATTATTTGGCAGAGAGAGAGAGAGCACAAGCAGGGGGAGTGGCAGGCATTGGGAGAGGGGGAAGCAGGCTCCCCGCAGAGCAGGGGGCGCCCGATGCAGGGCTCCATCCCAGGACCCTGGGATCATGACCTGAGCCAAAGGCAGATGCTTAACCAACTGAGCCACCCAGGCGCTCCTGCCCCTTCTTTTGATTCTAGCCTTTGTGCATGCTCTTTACTCTTACAAAACTAATATTATTTTTAATTTTTTAAAGATATACTTATTTATATGAGAGAGAGAGAGAGAGTGCATATGTGTGTGTGCAAGCAGGAGGAGGGGAGAGGGAGAGAGGCAGACTTCCCACTGAGCAGGGAATCTGACATGCGGCTCCATCCCATGAACCTGAGATCACGACATGAGCTGAAATCAAGAGTCAGAAGCTTAACCAACTGAGCCACCCAGGTGCCCCCCAAAACTAATATTTTTGATAAAAAAGCATATATCTCAAGTATTTAACATAATATATACCAGGTCTTATTTTAATTTCCTTATTAATAGTCTTGTTTAATCCTTATAACCACCACTCTAACAGTTTTTGTTTTTGTTTTTTTAATTTAGGGACAAAGAGGTCAACCAACTTTTCTAAGATTGCACAGCTAATAAGTGTGGGTACTATACTCTATTGTTTCTCAATGCCCCACCCCCTCCAACTCTTCATCAAACTTACAAATTCTGCTTATGTTTCCTGTCCTTTAGGAAGCTTTTAAAAATGGAAGTATTTATATATATATATTTATTCCAATAGTACACCAAATTAATCCTTAACCTGGGCATACTTCTGTGGAATTACCTATTTACTTCTCCCTGACCCCCAGAAAAATGTCATCCTTCCAAAGGCAGGGCAATCTTGCTCACCACTGTATCTGAAGCACTTAGTGTACTCAGTACATAACAATGTAAATTCGTATTTGTTGAATGAAAAGTGAGAAAATGCCACTTGAGACCAGTAAGCTTCAGCAATTTATAGACTCATATTACCTACTGAGTTTGAAATAGGAACCAAATAACAGATAGAGTAGAAACTCACCAAAGCTATCTCTCACTGCTTTTGACTGACACACTTAATGTGGGATTACAATCCAAGAAATGAACTGAAGGAAAATATAAATTGCAGAATAATAGATTATAGATTGTTAAAGTAATTTACAGATCTTTCTGTCCATTCTTCTGGCTATAGAGATAAGGAAACTAAAGTTAACACAAATAATGAGATCTGTCCAGTCCTTTTATTTATTCAACCTCCTCATGAGATTAAACTAGGGAACTCAAGAGGTGCTTTTGTTCTTGAAAAGAATAAAGACATGAATAATGACTGAGAAATAGGGAGTGAAAAACTGGATCTGGACATTTTAACACTAAATCACCAGTTATTTGATATAATTGCTACTTTGTTATAAGCATTAACTATACATATAATAATTGATCCAAACCTGCAGTGCATGGTATGTAAATGGAAAGATGTATTAATTAAATTTATCTTGGGTTCTTTTTTTTTTTTTCTTTTTCCATTGACATTAACAGAAATACACCATAATGGTATCTTACTAAGGTGAACTTCACGTCCCAGTACTTCTGCCATCTCTGTAAATTGAGGATGGCACCACTATTCCCAAAGGGTTTTTATAACAATCATACTTCTGTAAAAATTTTAGCTGTGCCTATCATTTAGCAGATACTCACACAAAATAACAAAAATTTGATGAATAACAATGATATTGCTAACTTTGAATACTTTTTTTACTTTTAACAATAAAGTGTTCATGTGTTTTGTTGTTTTGTTTTTGTTGCTTTTAACTCTAGATACAGCTTTATTATTACAAAGAGTCTGATATTACTCTCATACCTCCACATCCACCTCCCCTGAAATCACCATTCGCAACTGGTAGCGTGGTATGAACAATACAGCTATCCGAAACAAATATTGCTAGAAAGGTCTGGCATAAGAAATTAGGTTTCGGGCGCCTGGGTGGCTCAGTTGGTTAAGCGACTGCCTTCGGCTCAGGTCATGATCCTGGAGTCCCGGGATCGAGTCCCGCATCGGGCTCCCTGCTTGGCAGGGAGTCTGCTTCTCCCTCTGACCCTCCTCCCTCTCATGCTCTCTGTCTCTCATTCTCTCTCTCTCAAATAAATAAATAAAATCTTTAAAAAGAAAAAAAAAGAAATTAGGTTTCAAGCTCTTAGGCTGCACTGTGAAATGTGAACTTAGAATTTGCTAAAAGAATTTTTCACTTTGTCATTGAGTATGGCCATTTATGACCTTTTTTTTTTCAAAATAGTTAAATGTTGCCTCAAAAATTAAACAGAGAATTTGAAAACATTTTTTTCAAAAGCCAATGTGGCTTTTGAAATTCTACTGATCCTACTTAGGGACAATTTTCTTTCCTTCTTTTTACAAAAATGCTAGAAACAGCAGGGTCTCTCCACTCAGGATTTCATTTGTGCCTGGGCTTTGTTTATAGTGCTGGCCATCCTTCATTCGCTTTGACATCATGATCATCTTCCTAGTCACAAGTTATCCTGGGACATCGTGAGCAGAATAAAAAGAGAGAGAGAGGGAGAGAGAGCTTTAATGTACTGGGAGATGCCAATTATGCTTATATCTATCACATAGAACCCAGAGACACTTCAGCAGAGAGAAAGAAAAGACACCTTTCCAGCCCCCATCTCAAGATAAGTGTGATTTCTGTGTAATTGCAGTGGCTGAATCAGATCTGCTACCCTGCAGGTCAGACAGTGAAGAATATGTCCTGTTCTCTCCATTAAGCTGCTAAGGCCTTCCATCTTCCTGACAGCAAAGCTGAAAAAAAAAGAAGGTCCAAAGCAATAGCTGATAGTGCATAATAAATATTTGTCTTTCCTTCATGGAAATACCTCTACCATTTGTATGAGATGCCTCAAATTAATGTCTTCCTTACTCTTACTCTTGAATGTTAGCATTGATACAAAAATGACCATATACTGTTTCCAGAAAAGCCCCTAAGAAAATGTATCAGAGTGGAAATCACACTGAATCAGGTGAGGTGGTATGATATTGTATAAAGAACTTGTCTGAGAAGTGGACGTTTGAGCAGGAACTTGAGAAAATGAGCCATCAGTGTATCTGTAGAAAGAACGTTCCATGCAGAATTCCAAATCCTTGAGGCAGGGACTTACTTAACTAGAGCGCATTGGGAATATTTCAGGAACAATGTAAAGGTCGGTTTGTCTGCATCGCAATGAGCAAGGAAAAGAATGACAGGTAACAGACTGAAGAGTCAATCAGGGGCCAGATCACATAGGATTGTGCAGGCTACGGTAAGGAACTGGATTTTATTCAAAATAGAATGATGGCAAGAACTAGAGCAGAATAACACTACTTGGTTAGTCATTTTAGAAAATCACTTGATAAGCAACACACTACCATACCGAAAGCAACAAAATGACAAAGATGATAAAAAATACTAGTATTAATATAGCAATACTTATTACAATTATAATCATTTATTGAAAGCACTGAAATCTAGAGGCTCAAGCAGAGGAAAAGGGTTTTGTGTTTGTTTTGTTTTGTTTTGCTTTTGCCAAAACCTTTACCTGCTCTGCTTTTTTCCCTAACCCTAATGTCAGGCATAACCCACTATTTTTTTCAGGCACTCTTAAATAATTCAGTCCTCCACTGAATTTTGGTGCCAAGAGGAATATCATTTTGGTAATTAAAATGCCCAGTCAAGTGTAGAAATCCAATTTCAGAAATGCACTTAACACTAACTGCCTTCTATACCTCCTTTATTTACTTTTTTTTTTTTTTTTAATCTTGTTCACCTTCTTTCTCTCCCATTAAAACGGCTGCTCTATGAGGACAGAGGTTTTTGTCTGTTGTGGTCACTGCTATATACCTGGTACCTATAACAGCCGAGCACACAGTAGTTATTTAAAAACAGGGTATTTAAAGAAGCACAGCTTGAACAGGACAAAGGGTCCACGTCACTTTAATATGATGAGAAGAGGAGTAGGCACCCCCAGCTGAGATGAAAACATGGGAGCCCACCCAGGCAGAAGAAAACAAGCAAGCATAAGCAGAGGGAGTGGTGTTTTCCAAATGCTGCCCAGTGTCTCAGTACAGTGAGCCCTGAGAACAGACCATCAAGTCAGATGAGAGAAGTCACTAGAAAACAGTCGATTCAGTTGAGCGGAAGGAACACTAAAGTCAGTCTAAGTAGAAAATGAGAGTTGAGAGAGTTGGAACTCCCACTGGACACAAAGGTTTCAAAGAGATCTGCTAGTAAAGGCTGCAGAAAATGGGAAAGGAAGTGACTGCTAGAACGTAATATGGGCTTAAGAAAGGTAGATTTAGTGAGAAGAGAAAAGGTCATACTAGAGGAACAATCTTGAGGTTTTCATGGCTGGAATACAATAAATATTTATTCACATTTATCATACTTATACATATTTATTATATGCATAATTGTATAATATAACAATATATGTTATATAGCATATTATATAACAAATACAAATGTTACATGTATTTATATTATATAATAGATCATATACTTATTTATTTATCATCAGGGGCTCTGGTTATAAAGCCACACAGAGACCCAGGCTGACAGACTTTTTTGTTTTCCACTCCCTGCTACAGAGTGTTTGGCCAGGCAGTAGTAGGGAAATAAAGGAATAAGACAATAGCACAAATGTTTTTAATTTGCATATCAGGTGAATGCATATGGCTAACCTTAAACTAACCACAATCATCTTCTGCAAGAGCAGTTGACAGTATCAGTAGGGACATTCATTGGACAGTATGCAAGAGAAGGTGAAAAATACAGTTCAGGAGCTTGAAGCTGCATCAAAATGGGGGTTCCAGATTGGTGAGTTTTGTAATAACTGAGAATTTAAGCCATAAGTATGAGTGTGTCCACCAAAGGAGAGACTACAAAGGAGAAAAATTGAGGTCAGTCTTCTGGGATAACAAAGCCTTTAATGAGAGACTATGGACTCTGAGAAACAAACTGAGGGTTCTAGACCGGAGGGGGGTGGGGGGATGGGTTAGCCTGGTGATGGGTATTAAGGAGGGCATGTTCTGCATGGAGCCCTGGGTGTTATATGAAAACAATGGATCGTAGAACACTACATCAATCAATCAATCAATCAATCAATCAATAAATAGGAAAAACTAAAAAGAAACACAAGGGAAAAGAGAATGTAGCAAAAGCAACAGAGGTGGTAAGTGGTTTAAGGGAAGAAGGTAAGAACCAGGGGAAGTGGATTTGGAAAGAGGACAGGTTTAAAAATTTTAGTAGTCAAAACAGCAGATAATGCAGAAAGGTCTAGAAAGGGGAGGCCACTCGATCTGGCATCTGCAGAAGGCCTGGAGAGAGCAGTTTCGTGTTTTTCACTGGTGAGGACAGTGCCAGGCATCAGGAGGCCCACAGCGGGGTGGGGACTTTGGAAGCCAAGCCAGTGAGAGTAAAATAGTCTCTTAAGATTCCAGAAATGAGTGAACACAAAAATGGGGCAGGCATGAGAGAATGGCTTAAATAATATTATTATGTTATTTTATGAAAGAGAAAGAAGCCTACTGGGAAAGGAAAAATGAAAGTGAAGAGGGAAACCCCTATCTCCTACACTGGGAGAAGATATTCTTACTTTGAAAGAGCAAAGATTGGGGCGCCTGGGTGGCTCAGTCGGTTAAGTGGCTGCCTTCGGCTCAGGTCATGATCCCAGGGTCTGGGATCGAGCCCCGCATCTGGCTCCCTGCTCGGCAGAGAGCCTGCTTCTCCCTCTGCCGCTCTGCCTGCTTGTGCTCTCTCTCTCTCTCTGTTAAATAAATAAATAAAAATCTTAAAAAAAAAAAAAAGAAAGAAAGAAAGAGCAAAGATTAATGTCCTTTCAACATGTTTTGAAAGCAACTGGTTTGGATAGGATAGTTTTGTTTTTGTTTTGTTTTGCTTTAAATGTGCTTAATGTTTGGGGGCCTGTTTATAGGTCACTTATATATGTTCTGTATCTTTTTTTATAATAGTCTCACCATGTATTCAATATGGATAAGATATTCTTCATTAGAAAGCAGGCAAAAATTTGCATCTTTCATCATATGTTCACATTATTTTCCTTCTAAGCAATAATTACAGCGCTGGAAATTTCTCTCTGGATTCATTTATCACAGGCAGATCTTAAAAAATATTCAATTTGCACATTCTTCTCTCTTTAATTTTTTTCTGTATAAACCACTGGATTATATATTCCATCATATTTTATTGTCTGGAATAGCTGAACAAGAAAATATACAATTTGTGCTCCTGCACCTCAAGGGGAAATTGATCATTGCAGCTCAATATCCTCTGAGGTAAAACCCAGAATGTTTTTCTTTTTCTTTACAGACATACTCATTATTTTATTTTTTTGCAAAGAAGATACACTTAATATAGTAATTAAAACACTACAGTAGGAGTAAGTTCAGTTCTAGCTTTGGCTATGCTGAATATTGGCTCTCGTTCTGTTTTGCAAATAACTCTCCCTCATCAGCTATAAATTGTGTTTTCTTTCATCAATAACATGAAACTAGTTTATTTCATCCTACATGAATGTTTAGAGCATGGATGTGAATGTGACTCTGTTCTTTTCAGAAAATATATTTGGTACTGACATTCTACAAATGTCATTAGCTGGCATTTATTTTCTCTGGGGGAAAAAAAGAAAGAAAAAGAAAAACATTGCAATTCTCCAGGTCTACCAAGAAACATGCCTTTGTGTAATCTATATAACACGTACATTTTTTTTTAGAATTCTCATACTGTGATTTCTTCTACATTATGTCAATTATAGGGGCAGCTAGACAGTGAAGTTCCTAAAAAATACACAGCAGTAATGATAATCTGAGAAAGCTGGAGTAGTTAAATGTGATACCAAAAACCAAACTACCTGAGTCTGAAATGACATTACCACTTATGAGCTATGTAATGGTGAACAAATTATTTAATTGATTTCTCTGTGACTCAGTTTCTTCATTTGCAATATAGGCATAACAATAAAACTGGTATCACTGGATTGTCACGAGAGTTAAAGTAGTTAATATAAAGTGCTCAGAGGACACCTCGTAGTATTAGCGATACATGTCATAAGCCCTCACTATTAGCTAACCTTTATTGTGTGCTTAAGATGTTTCTAAGAACTTACTGTGGAGGACCTCATTTAATTCTCAGAATACAACTACAAAATTCCGTTTTCATTCTTATTTTACCAATAGTGACCAAATCCTTTCCCTGAGATTGCATGGACAGTGAGTGTAGAACCTGGGTCTCATCCAGGGTGCTGGGCTTTAGAGACCAGTTCCTTACCTGCCACAACATTCACTCCCACCTGGGACAGGTGATCAGAATGAACTAAAATCAGAATAATTGAACTGATGCAGTGTGAAGTCATAAACCGAATCCATGATCTCATAAAGTATTTGGTGGAATTTTATTTTTAACTACTGCATTGAGTATTAAGCTACTAATGCCAAGAAATTAAAGCTTTCTAAAGGCCTAAGAACTCAGTCAAAAAGCAGAGATTCTAGAGATGTCAAATACATTTATTAACTTGCTAAACATTTAAACTGTGGCTTATATGTTTTTAATATTTTTTAGAGTCAAAGACCTAAATGTTTAGGAATCAAAGACCCTTAAAGAATCTGAAGACAGACGTAGACATTTCCACCCAAAAAGACATACATACATGTACAATTTAGAATATAATTTTAGGTGTTTCTATGCCCCCTGAGACCCATTCAGTCACTCCAGGTGAGAAGCCACGACTAATATACTATGAAAAGAACTATCTAGCACACTTGCTGTGTCTCACCTAAAAACTCAGTGTGTCAAGACAGAGACATAAAAACGCATCTACTCGCAAATTTATATTAGCCCACATCTTTCAGAAACTAAGCCTGAATAATAAATGCTTTAAGCTGAAAGGAAAACAAACAAAACCAAAAACCTTCCTTTAACTATAGTCTCATCATACAACTTTTAGAATTTCTAAGTCAAAGTATGCTCACTTGGAGACAGTATTCCTGTTTGTTTGTTTGTTCTTTCCAAGAATTTTTTTTTAAGATTTTATTTATTTATTCATGAGAGAGAGAGAGAGGCAGAGGGAGAAGCAGACTTCCCACAGAGCGGAGGCCCGATGCGGGACGCAATCCCAGGACTCCGGGATCATGACCTGAGCCGAAGGCAGACACTTAACCATCTGAGCCACCCAGGCACCCTCCAAGAATGTTTTTAAAGAATAGTCAATGGAAGCAACTTATTCCCTATGATTTTTGAAAAATTGGCAAGGCTCACTACTCCCATTCTGGTTTATTTGGGGAACTTAGTGTGTAACTCCCTGAAGAAGTGAAGTAAGTTATCATCTACATTACCCTTCACAGGGCATGTTGCCTTCTGACTCAGGTCCTTATTTCATTTTAATGACGAAGAAGTCTCTGTAAATTCCAAAGGGCCTTACAATCTCAAGCATTTCAGAAATACAGCCTGGCACATCTCTTCAGTGTAACAGGCAAAGTTTTCCTCATATCCCAGGCAAAGAATATCACCCTAGAAATTTTAAGAAGGAAAATGAGATTCTCTTAGAAAAAAAAAATGTGTGATTGTCATAGTTTGTGGAAAATTTTTTTCTCCAATAGGAGACCCTATTCCAAAATATAGGATATTTTGTGTAAAAATAAGGATGAAGGGATTTTGAGAATTTTTTTTGTAAAGGGTAATATAGGTCCCATGGTCTGTCACTAACTCTATTCTTACCCATCAAAAAAGCAATAACTATTTAGTACTTCTGAACTACAATATTAAATAATACATATATTCACATATTTATATCCTTAAATTTAGTGCAGTATTTGTATACCCCAAGACTAGCTATGAAGATTTGTCATTTCTTTCCTAATCGTTCATTATGAAAATTTCAAACTTACAGGAAAGGTAAAAGAATCCTTTATTATTTTATTTATATATTTGATAGAGAGTGCACTCTCACTCAGGAGGGGCAGAGGGGGAGGGAGAGGGAGAAAGAATCTGAAGCAGACTCCACACTGAGTGGGGAGCCTGATGCGGGGCTCAATCCCACAACAGCAAGATCATAACCTCAGCCAAAACCAAGAGCTGGACACTTAACTGACTCAGCCACCCAGGTGCCCCTCATTTATTTAAAAAAAAAAAAAATGTTTACTGAGTTCCCATTAAATACAAGGCAAAATAATTAATTTGCACCTGCTTGAGAAGATATGACATATTCATAGGAAATGATAACAATCAATAGAATCAGAAAATGTATTTTGGCTAACTCTAAGAGTAACACAGAGATCCAGAGGTAGGACACGGCCATAACTCGGTTAATATGATTCACACGAGTTACAGTGTTGTAACAGACCCATAGGAACTGTTTTAGACTATTTTAGAGGTTCTATTTCATGGTACTGGCATGCACATAAAACCATTAGCATGCATGCATGCTCACATGCCTACCTGCACACACATACACTGGGTTTGACGGTTCACTCTATCCTTCCCCAGAAAGGCATGGGAAAATAGCAAAGATTTTCCTCCACTGTGTGGATGCAAGGTACTCTAAATGAATATGATCACTATGCAAAAACACATGATTAACTTTAAAATACCATTAATTTGAAAACAGACTTGGGACTCTACCTTGTTACTCTTAACAGATTAAGTTTATAAAGAAAATATTAAGATTGCCAGTTATTTGGCATTGTGTGGTCTCCCACTAACATGTTTATGGGTATTGTTACATGCAAAATGCTGAGAGAGATGTTTACTTAAAAGAAATGTGTTAAATTGGGAACTCTGCAATCATTTTCAGTGAAGAAGCAGGATGCATTTGAAGACTTTGGCACAGTGTTCTTTAGTTTTAGCACTGATTCAAAGTAAAGATTATAGTTTGTAAAAATCTTTTTTTTTAAGATTTTTTTATTTATTTATTTGACAGAGACAGAGATAGCGAGAGAGGGAACACAAGCAGGGGTTGTGGGAGAGGGAGAAGCAGGCTTCCCGCCGAGCAGGGAGCCCAACGCGGGGCTCGATCCCAGGACTGTGGGATCATGACCTGAGCCGAAGGCAGACGCTTAACGACTGAGCCACTCAGGCACCCCATAAAAATCTTTTTTTGATAGAAAAGTAAGAGAAACTAATATGAGTGAATGTAGTCTCACTACATTTAGGGATGCTCTTACTAAAAATAAGGTAATGCTGAGTTCTTCTGGTTATTTGCACCAGATAGATCAGAGTTAGCTATCCTCCTTCTGTGATGTTTATTATACTATTTCTGAGGGGTAGGGGCATATAATTAATAGGACCCATTATAGTGGCATCTGAATAAAAATTTTTCTTGTTCCCTCAGTTGACTACTGGGAAAAAGTTATGGTAATGTCTAACCATGATATTTTGTACTTATCTGAGCCTGGGTGGCTCAGTCGTTAAGCCTCTGCCTTCAGCTCAGATCATGATCCCGGGGTCCCCACTCAGCGGGAAGCCTGCTTCTCCCTCTCCCACTCCCCCTGCTTGTGTTCCCTCTCTCACTGTGTCTCTCTCTGTCAAATACATAAATAAAATCTTAAAAAAAAAAAGTTTGTGGCAAAAAAGAAATGGCAGATTATATGAAAGTGCTCATACAGTAGTTGTCATATAGTAAATAATAAATACTGGGTATTGCTATTAGGTATGTGCACCCCAGGATTTTTTTCCCATCTAAAGATATCCAGTTATCGCCAGGTCTTTACCAGCTACTTATTTAACCATAATAATGCGTAATGAAATTACTAAATTGGAATGTATTCAGTGTCATTCCTCAGCAAGAAATTAGCAAAACAATGAAAGCTAGAGGCACAGACTTTGGAACCAGACTGTATTTACAACACCCCAACTCTGCTATTCATTAGCTGTGAGACTCTGAATAGATCAACAACTCTGATGCTTCAGTTTCCTCACCTAATGTAATAGAGATAACATGCAACCACCATTTTTTGTTGCTATAAAGACTGGAAACATTTCTGTTTGAACAACCCTAGAACAGTGCCTGATATTTAGTAAACATAACTTAAGTGTTTGGTAAGTAAATGCAAGCAACTGAAATATTTTGTGGGTCTTTTCCTGCATTAGATATTGTGTCTAAGTTTCAAATATACTCAATACAAATATATTACATGTGCATGAGACAGACTAGAAACTTCATGTGTAGCCAGCCTGAATCATATGCTTTTGTGCATACAAGTAAAATTCTGAAGCTCAAATGTAGAATCACGGACCCAATTCTATAGACTGCTTGGTTTGGCACCCACTCTACTTAGGATGCCCTAGGGCCATATTCATCATCATAAACAACCCCACTATATTCCTTTGGCTCAAAAAGTATTATTACTTATTTAAATAAGAAAAAGGGAGAAAAGCTCATTTGTTTTCTTTGAATATACCCTAACCAAAACGCTGAATAAATCAACCTCTCAAATAGTCATCAAGCATCATCTGAGTACTATTCAAACCTATAAATGAGGACTGCAACTTCAGAGCATCCTTTCCTCTAGTTCATGGACCTCAGGGTACTGAGTCCTTGCAGCTGACAAATCTCACTGTGTCTGCTTTTCATAGTTTATAATTCTCTTATTTAAAAAAAAACAGATTATTTTTATGCTTAGTGTTTTATTTGTAGGTGATGTAATTTCAGGCCTCAAATTATTCATGTAATCTAAATTCCTTAAAATCACCAAAAAATTGTTGTTTGTTTTTTAAAAAAATTATAGTATGATAAAATGCTAGGGAGGGAAAATACTAAGACTTTTTTTTTTTATTTTATCACTCTGTTTCCAAGTCTATAATAGTTTTCCAATAAATTGAACTGATATACTCACATAAAATGGGTTAACTAAGTTAAAGTGCTTAAGAAAAATTGTATGTGTGTGTTTCACAACACATGATCATCTGTCATATGCAAGAAATTAGTCTTCTCAGATCCTTCTGATCATTCTGTTTTCTCTTCCTCCAAATCACTGGAGAATTCTTTAAGTCTGAAGATGTTCAGGGATCATTACTTTTATGAAAGATAAATTGCTGATTGAGGCTGAAGAGCTTCTTCTGGCCCAAAGCAGTATCTAAAGCTGTCATTGTCTGTCATTATCCTGATTAAAAAATCATGAAATGGCCACTATAGAGGATTGCATCTAGTGTTCTTGTTCATACACTTGTTCAGAGTATTTTTATATGGAAAAATGGATAAAACTTCTCTTGAGAACATTTGATAGCCACGCAAAATTATAATTTCTCAAGATATTGGAATGTTCTCAGAAGAGCCATTCAATAAAACTGAAAAGTCCAACTAGAGGTTAACTATATCTGTAACTGATAAAAAGCATACACTCTCATACACATATATAACTGATATTTATGACACAATCCATTAATTCATTGTGAATATTTATTGAACGCAAAACATACAACAAATGTGATAACTTATTGAAAAAGAAACAGGCACCATCTTTTCTCAAGAAATTGAGTTCATGTTAATTCTTGCTAGTAAGTTTCTATGTCAGTGGGAAAAAACCTATTTCAAACTTTAACCAACTACTTGAAAGTTACAGAACTTTTCATATAATGGCCTCAGCTACAACTCAGTGGCACTTAAACAAGGTTGAACCATTCACTTAAAAGCATGTTCAGAGATTTTAAAAAATGTCCCTGTTAACATTAGATGCATGTGCCTCCCCTGCTTACACTGGGTTTTCTGCCCTCTTCCATTATTATAAGCTCTGTAGAGTCAGGGATGTTTGTTGTGTGTGTCAAAATATTCTGCTGTTGAACACTACATTGTACCCATAGGCACTCAAATAAGTTTGAGTGATAAAATCCTGTCTCTTTTAGTATCTATGCAACTTCACACCTTTCTGGATTTGTCTTTTTTTTTTTTTTTTTTTTTGGTGATACAGCATAGTGACTAGGATATGCCTACCCAGAGTCAGACACCCTCAACTGGAATCTCACTTCTGCTACTTACTGGCTGTGATACTGTGGACAAGTTCCATAAATCCTGTGTGTTCAGTTTCCCTACTGATAAAAGGAAGATAATAATAGTACCTCTTTCAGGGGCTTGCTGTGAGGATTAAATAAATAGCACACATAAATGGGGTTTTTTTTGTATAGAAACTGGCGCATTTTAAGTCTCCAATAAGTGCAACCTGTTATTATTATGTTTCCGGTCTAACGTTTGATCTGTGACCTTATACTACAAGAAATAACTTATGCTCACTGTCTGGCTTTTCCTAAGCCCAGTCCCTGGAATACCACTTGAAACAAGGTAGATAAGCCCATCTTGCCCCCCTTCAAATGAAGACAGAATTAGATATTTTAAGGTTGTGAATTGATGCAATATAAAGCATCTGCTCAGCTGCTCTGCTGTGAGCGGAGGGGCCAAGAGGAAATAGGTTTTCAGAAGTTCAGTGAGACTAGATTATAAAACATACATGATACTAGACTATCACGACTCATGGAAAGTTACAAAAGGGGGATGCCATATGAGTTCAGGTATTTAAAGAATTTATGGTAGCTTTTTCTATAGTGTGAATTAGTACAAATGATTGTGGCCAACACTGTGGAGGAGGGAGTAGGTGGAAACAGGAAATTTTGCAAAGGTAGCTTTCACCATGTGTGAGATTATTTACACAGTAAGGCTTCACAAATGCAAATGTATGGGTCTCACTTACACACAACCATATTTGTTAAAACACAAAGAAAACCAAGAAATTAACAAGGGAGCTATCTCACCTAAAAGCATTTAAATTCAATTAAAAAATTAAAAAGGCAGTTGCAGCCTTAGAAAATCATAACCCCCTCCTATCTTCTAAGACAGCAAGAGGACAATTACAAAATGAAAAGAAGGAAATGAATACAAGGGATATCTTCAGGGAAAAATCAGTATGACCTGATGCCTAGGTGTATAAGAAGAATTAGAATGAGGTATGTGTCAATGATCATAGCAACATTTCCAAACTTGCATTGCAGGAAAATGATGGAATTGGAGGAAGAAATATTAAAAGTGGTCTACTTTAGCAGGCTTTTTTGGTTTCTTGTGTCTTTCCCAGCTAACCAGTTATAACATATATTCCAGCCAAGATTTTTAATTGAGATGGTACATTATCATACTTAGCATCCCAAATAGGAACTATTTTTTACTAAATAGAAGTTTCTCTAGACCAGACACGTTCCCAGAATATATTTAAAATTTTTAAAATCTCTGCAACTAATCTCACTGTTAGCATCCTCTTTCATCTGGAGTTGTTTATCACCGAATCAACATCATATTTTTTCCTCTATAAGGCAGTTTTACTGAGGCTTAACATTTGATGTCACTAAATGAAAGTGATACACGACTCATAACAAAATGGAAAAAACCAATCTCTGAACTCCATTTTAAATAAATAGAGCTTACAACCCCTTAGCCAGATGAATAAGCTTTTTTGCTTTATTGGCTTTTGACAAAGTTGTAGATGCAAACATGGATTGGCTGATGCAGCAGAAATTCTGTAGTTAGTAGTTCTAAGATTATTATATTGCACTTGCTAAAATACACACACATCTAATATTTTATGAAATTAAATATGCCCTGCAATTTTCAATAAACTGCTCAAAGATACATTTCTATATGCAGATGCTCTTTCAGAATAATTTTACCTGGCTAAACAGCCATGAAGTAGTTTTATTCTCTCATGATTCCTTATTATGAAGATATCTCTTGTATAAACAGACATTACCTTTTTCCTACCTGAATCATTCAGTAGTACTTAACTTGATATTTGTATCGACAGTTAACAATTTGGTGAGGAGAGCTAGATCATGCCAAACAGGTATTTATTTATTTATTTTTTTCCTGGGAATTAGTATTTTATTTTTTTAATTTTTTTATTATGTTATGTTAATCACCATACATTGCATCATTAGTTTTTGATGTACTATTCCATGATTCATTGCTTGTGTATAACACCCAGTGCTCCATGCAGAGTGTGCCCTCTTTAATACCCATCACCAGGCTAACACATCCCCCCACCCCCCTCCCCTTTAGAACCCCCAGTTTGTTTCTCAGAGTCCATGGTCTCTCATGGTTCATCTCCCCCTCTGATATCCCCCCCTTCATTTTTCCCTTCCTGCTATCTTCTTCTTTTTTTTTTTTTAACATATAATACCAAACATGTATTTAAATGATGTTTACAAGAGAGGCATTTTATGTCTTAGAATATAACGTTACATGGAAAAGCAGACTACAAAACTGTATACACAGTGTGGTGATTTTAGGACACGGCTTCAAATTATTTAATAGGTTTGCCACCCAGAGGGAAGGTCTAAAACCCATCCTCTTGGATCTGGATGAGCTTGTGACTGTTTCAACCAACAGACTGTGGAGGAAGTGATGCCATGTGACCCCTGAGACTGCGTCAGAAAAGACCACCCTCCTGAGCTGCCATGTCAGAAGTTAGACTACTCTGAGACTATTGCAGTGGAGAAACCACATGAGGGCCCTTTGATGGACAGTCACAGGTGAGGAGAGAAGCCATCTTGGAACTGGACTAGCCCAAGCTGTTCTAGTCCTCTCCCATCTGAGGCTCCCTACCTGAGGACCCAGCCACAGTAGAACACTGGAAAGCTGACCCACCTATGTCCTTTCTAAATTTCTAAACCAAATCCTTTTGCACAATAAAAGGTCTGTCTTATATGCAGCTGCTGTGCTGCAAACAACTCACATCAGCTCTTGAGAAACAAGTATTAAATTTCCAGGAATTCTGAAAGCAAATTGTGGCAGAGCCTTTCAAAAAACTACAGTTTAACAAGTTATATTAAAAACAAAGTAAATACTCAAAACCCATTACTATTTAATTATTTCACTACCTCAAGGTGGAGATTATGCCTTGAATTTACTGTTTCCTGTAATTCCTACCAAATTTATCGTATTTCCATTTAAGTAGTAATGTATTCCATTTTTATGGTTATAATCTATTAAGTATTCGAACATCATTCCTGATTATGACTCAGTCATGATGAGATTTATAATAATTTACCAATCTATCATCAAAAGATTAAGTCCTTTTAGGTATATGTACAGTGTTAGAATATGGAGAGAGAAATTAAGAGGTGGCAGAGAGAAAAAAAATTTTTTTTTCTTAAGAACTTCAACCAACTAGTACTCAGCTGAATAGGTAATATCTATTAGTATCTAGTAATTGTTTTAATGAACATGCAACAACTTTTTAGTAGTAATTCTTCATATTGTACATCAGTTACATCCACTTAAAAATCCATATACTTCTTCTAAATGACCCTTTAGCCCTGATAGAAAATACTTTGCCAAACTAAACCCATGTGAAATCTAATTTCACTTGAGCTTCTTATGAAATTAATTTTAATGCCTAATCATACGGTCTTCATGCTGACAAAATCCACACTGAAGTTAATGAGACAGGTGTCTCCAAGGAATATCTGAAATTTTTATTCTGCTCAAACAGCAGTAGTTCAAAGATCTTGGTTTTAATACTTTCCCCTTCATCAACCTTTATTAAAAAAAAAAGAAAAAAAGAAAACCTCAAATATGTTAAAACTAAATCTATGTGAAAGATGAGGTAAAAAGCTAATGTTAGGTTCCCAACATTAAAAAGAATTCCCTGACAAAACTCATTTATTTTCTTTATATTTTATAAATAATTATCTTTGGAGCACCTGGGTGGCTCAGTTGTTAAGCATCTGCCTTCAGCTCAGGTCATGGTCCCAGGGTCCCGGGATCAAGCCCCAGCATCGGGCTCCCTGCTCAGTGGGAAGCCTGCTTCTCCCTCTCCCACTCCCCCTGCTTGTGTTCCCTCTCTCACTGTGTCTCTCTCTGTCAAATAAATAAAATCTTTAAAAAAAAATTCTTTAATTCAAATATTTGAGATCATATTTTTATGTTTCTTTCATCTCAAAAATGTTGAAATCACACATCCTAATGCGTGACTTGTTCTGTTTAAAAAACACAGAATAAAAAAAAAACAAAAAAACAAGAGAATGGATATAAGGTATTTACTACAACTTTTTGATAACTCATTATGTAACTGACTTCCATTGCCAAGGTCAGTGATTTATTTTCTGTGGAATCACAGAATCTCACCAAGGTGTTTCAAAGATTACTCAAAATTTGTGATGTAAGTTATATTTTAAGTTTGTAAATATTTTATAAGCTTTAATTGAAAAAATTCATAAACATTGCAAACATTGGATGCAATATTTTATTTTATATACAAACTTTAGAATTAACCTTCTCATGCTGTGTATTTGCATGTAAACTTGGTAAAAATATATTGTTAGTCTAAAATGCCTTTTAAAAATGAATAACTCTATATATCAACTATGGTAAAAATGTTTGGAAGATGCTCTATTATTGCAGATAAGATTTAGATATATCTGTTCAGTGCGTGTCATGGCTTAGCAGTTACGCTTCTATCACACAACAGATGCTCAGACCTTTTAAAATACCTTGAGGATGCAAACTACTAGAGTCTGACTTTACATTTATGAAATTTGTGACCTTTTATATTTTAATATTTTATTTGTAAAATCATGCTACAGAAGAAATGAGTAATCATAAAATAACAAACAGCATCTGAACTCATATCAAACAAATGAATCAGAAATAGGATTAAAGCAAGATGTCAAAAATTCTCACAAAAGGTCCAAATGACTGTGTTTGGACTTAATGTGCTTTTGTGCATGATTTTGCAAAATAGTTTTATATTCTCTGCAAATTAAAGCATCTTTAAACAAAACACAGTAAACTAAAAGATAAGACTTTATATCTTCAAGAAAAGCTTACGGTTGAATGTGTAGTTGAAATGTTCCCATAAAGAGAACCCCAGACTTAAATGGCTTCTCTGGTCAATCCTAACCAACAATAGGTAAGAAATAACACTAATTCTTTGCAAATTTTTCCAAAAAATGAGAAGGAGAGAATATCCCCGCCTCATTTTTGCAGTCCCACATTGCCCTAGCACAAAAGATGAAGACCATGAGAAAACTACATTTCAAGATGAACATAGATGCAAAAATGAAGACAAAAAACTTAGTAAATAGATTGTAAAAATATGTTAAATGATAATGGATTATGAGCAAGTGGAATTTATCCCAAGAATGCAAAGTCTGTTTAACATTTCTAAGTGCCCATCAACAGATAATGGGATAAAGAAAATGTGACATACACGTATAATGGAATATCATTGAGTCTTAACAAAGAAGGAAATCCTGCCATTTGCAACACCATGGGTGAACCTGGAGGACATTTTGCTAAGTGAAGTAAGCCAGACACAGAAAGAAAAACACTAAATGATCTCAATTGCATGGGAAATCTAAAATAGTCAAACTCATAGCAGCAGAGAATAGAATGGTGGTTGCCAGGGGTTGGAGAGAGAGGGAACTGGGGAGGTGATGGTCAAAGGATATAAACTTGCAGTTACACAAGATAAGTAAGTTCTGGAGATCCAGCACACAACATAGTGTCTGCAGCTAACAGTATTGCATTATCTATGTAAAACTCACGAAGAAGGCAGATCTTACGCTAGGTGTTCTTACCACACACACACACAAATAATAACAACAATAATAAATAATAATAATAGGGCGCCTGGGTGGCTCAGTTGGTTAAGCGACTGCCTTCGGCTCAGGTCATGATCCTGGAGTCCCAGGATCGAGTCCCGCATCGGGCTCCTTGCTCAGCAGGGAGTCTGCTTCTCCCTCTGACCCTCCCCCCTCTCACGCTCTCTCTCTCTATCTCATTCTCTCTCAAATAAAAAAAAAAAAAAAAAAAGATTTAAATAATAATAATAATAATAATAATAATAATGGAATTGGAAGGAAACTTTGAGAGGTAATGGACATGTTTATGGCCTTGATCATGGTGATGGCTTCATGAGTATATACTTATCCCCAAACTCAAATGGTGTATATTAAATATGTACACCTTTTCCATGTTAATCGTACCTTAGTAAAGTGGTTTAAAATATAAAATTTTAAAAAATTAATCACTGTCATTTATCATATTAAGAGAATGAAAATATATCAATAGTTGCAAAATAAAAAATTTGAACAAAATCCAGGTCCAATTCCTGATAAAAACTCTTAGCAAACCAGGCGTGAAAGAGAACATTCTCAACTTAATAAACAGCACTATGAAAAACCTACAGCTCGTGGCATACTTACTGCTAAAAAATATAATACTCTTCCCCTAAGGTCAGAAATAAGGAAGTCTATTCTCATCACCTACTAAACTCAGTGCTAAAATATAAACTTCGTTATATAAGGAAGTTTCTCAACTCTGTAACCTCAGTACTTAGAACAACCCCTGGTAGATGGCAGTTAATAATTTTCATGAAAGAATGGAAAAACAAATATTGTTGGTTTCACAAATATAACAGAGAGCAACAAGATACAAAATACATAATGTGGAGGGTTAGAAGAAATAAAGATTAAATTTATTTGAAATAATTATATAATCCAATACAGAGATATTTTGACTCTCTCCATATGTTTGTTTCACATAATGTCCGTATAATGATGAATAGGAGAAAGATTAATTACCTTCTTAAAATGTGATAAACAAAAGTAGATAAATGTGTGTTTAAATCATTTATTAACATACTATTTATTAAGTAAGCAATGATGCCTGATAGCAATAGCAAGAGGACTATGAAAAGAGTAGCTCACATAAAAGCGGTTATCAAAATTACTCGTCATCTTTGTTAAACTGAGAAGTATAACAGCTTTCCAACAGCTTCCAAATGAATTTTACTTAATGCCACATTTATTTCAGCATTTAGACTCGTGTAATCAAGTAGGTAATGTAGTCTGGGATTTCCATTTATTTATTTATTTTTACTGAAATATTGAAGCGCGTCAAAGCTCTATGATTAATATTTCAGATAAAAGAGTAAATCGCCATAATCTTTTGCCAACAAAGCTGAGTGTCTATCTTATTAAATATGGTTACAGCAGCATGCATGCATAGATTACTGAGAGGTTTAATTGGCTAAATGAGCCCAATGCAATATTGGAGAACTGTGAGTTACTACTCTTTGGAGCAGATACAAATCTCAGCCTGTGAATCCAGATGGGCAAGAAATGTTAGTACATTTTTCTATAAATTATATTAATGCTTAAAACAAGCTCACGTGAATTTCAGGGGTTCTGACCACTTCCCCCAAAGAGGCATTTAATCTGGGGTGGGGAGAATTCTTAATAAGAAAGCAAGGGAAGGCAAGTATGGACACTTTGTTTTCGGCTTCTTCTTCCCAGTGACAAAGCTTTTCCTAGAACACTGTCATTCAGGTCACATCTGGGCCACCCTTTCTATCTGTGACAAGTCCACTGCTTCATAGTACTAGAACTGAGGGGACTTTAAAAAGAACACTTAAAAGCCTTATAGCACATATGCAAACTGGAGCCCAGGTCCCTGGGTTTGAATCCCAGCCCTAGTGGTCACTAACTCTGTAATCTTGGGCACCGTAATTAGCATATGTGTGTCTCAGCTTCCTCCGGTGAAAAATGGGAATAATAATATGGTTTGAAATGCTATTATATTATAGTACATAGAACAGTTCCTGACATACAGCAGTCTGTGCTATACAGTTAAGTATTATCATTGTCATATTTGCTTCATGAATTTGCCACAAAATGAGGGTAGAGAAGAATCAGGGATATGGATGCCCAATATCATTATTGTATGGCTTCTATGAAGGGACAAATAGATTTCCTAATAATGAACCCCAGACAATCATAAGGGGAACTGGAAAACCATCACTCCCCACCTCTATCCATCAGGACCTGCCACTGCAAAATTTACAGCCTAAAAAAGTAGTGTAGAACATGGGCTTCCCAGGAGCAGGAATGAGATGATTGGATACACAAGTCAGGCACCTCCTCCTAATTTACAAATGAAATTAAGCCATTCCTTTCCTGTAAGAGAACGGGAGCCTTAGGGGCACCTGCCTTCTGCTCAGGTCCTGGGATCAAGCACTGCATGTGGCTCCCTGCTTAGCAGGAAGCCTGCTTCTCCCTCTCCCACTCTCCCTGCTTGTGTTCCCTCTCTTGCTGTCTTTCTCTCTGTCAAATAAATAAATAAAATCTTTTAATAAAAAAATATAAAATACAATAAAAAAGTATTGCTCTCTTTGCCTTCTCTACCATTGTACTGAGTGACTGATTTAAGACATGCCATATCATGTAGGTTCCCCAGGATATTCTGGATATTGTGTTTGTTCCAGTCTTCCTCTGCTCTCAGATCCCCCCAACTGTTCATTATAGGATTCCCCACCCCACAAACGTGCTGCAAGGTAGAGGAAGTGGAAGGGAGAATCATCCAGATCTAAGATCTCCCCATTTTCCTCAAACTCTCCCCATGCTTCAGGATAGAGATCTTTGAACTGTTCTGAGGGAGAGGCACAGAGACTTCCATCATTCTCCCTTTTGTTTTCTTTTTTCTTTCTTTTTTTTTTTAAGATTTTATTTATTTGACAGAGAGACACAGTGAGAGAGGGAACACAAGCAGGGGGAGTGAGAGAGGGAGAAGCAGGCTTCCTGCAGAGCAGGGAGCCCGATGTGGGGCTCGATCCCAGGACCCTGGGATCATGACCTGAGCCAAAGGCAGACACTTAACGACTGAGCCACCCAGGTGCCCCGTTCCTTTTGTTTTCTTTACTACACAATAATTCCAACTGAAATAAAACTCAAAAAGCAAGAGTTGACTTCTGGGAAAATGGAATCCAGGTATGTTAGCTGGCAGAGAGGGACAAGGGTTGATAAGAGATTACAGGAAAATAAAGGTTAACATTTTAAAATAATGTCCATCACATACATGTCATTACATGATTGTGATAAAATGGAATCTTCTAGTGTGAGATCAACATGCAACAAAAGTATGATTGGTTTGAAATGGAAGCTGAAATGTTTGAAATGAAATTCTTGAAAAAGCCTCCTATTAAAAATATCTGAAAATAATTGTTCACTAAAAAACAATCTAAATTTAAACTGGCTAAGGAAGCTGCTCATTGACTCTCTTCAACTTAATAACTTACCAATTAAGAAATCTGTGTAGTCAGGAAATTTTGGTTTCAAAGTTAAATCCTCTTTGAAAAGTTCAGATCAGTTAATTTAAAGCTACCCTGCCTTTCAGGACAAGCTACTATATAGAACAAGGGGTAAAAACTCTTAAACACTTGCAACTATGTTTCTGCATGAATCAATCTTTTTTTTTTTTAATTACAATTCCTTTAGATAAAGTGAGATGGAAATTGAAGGGGGTTCTGCAGACCCTCTTAAAGACTAAGGAATGGATTCATTTTAAAATAGAACACATGATATCAATCTTAAATGGGATAAAATACCACATTCTGTAAATAGTAAAAACTTGGTGCCATTTGGACTACTGGGGATCCTATAAGAACATATAAAGAACTTTATTTCCTTTGTTGAAAACATGTTTAAACTTTATTTCTCCCAATAAGGTACTATTTTGAACTCAATTTTACAGAAGAGTAAATACAGCTTAGATTAGTTAAATATCTTTTCCTAAGTCACACACTTAGTAAGTGGCAGAGCTAGGATTTGGTGACAGACTGTTCAATCCAGATTCTATGCTGCCAAAGATTCTAATGTACCAATTAAAAGGTTCTTTTGTTGAGTGAGAATTACGGCACTTTCAGAATATAGTTCCCACCAAAAATTAAAAAAAGACAAAATATCAATAGTTCCTTTAAGGCAGGCAATACATGGTTTATGGTCTTTTAATATACTTTTTTTTTAATTAATTTTTTTTTTGATGTAGTGTTCCATGATTCATTGTTTGCATATAACAACCCAGTGCTCCATTCAATACGTGCCCTCTTTAATACCGTATCATCACCGGGCTAACCCATCCCCCTACCCCCCTCCCCTCTAAGAGGTATTATGCTAAGCAAAATATACCTTTTTAAAAAATATTTTTGCAGACTTTAACACTCAGGAAGCCATGTCTACTAAACCCAAACACTGGAGATATTATTCCATAATATGGTTGATTCCCTTTTCCTCATGTACTTTTCACGCTTCAATTTATAAAATATGAATACATATTTTTTGGGAAAATAAGTTTGAAAATGAACAAAGTAAACTCTAAGAAATTGTTTGGCTGCTTCTGGTAGCTTCTGTATTAAACTCTCACAAAACAAATACGTACACTAGGAAAATAATATTTCAAAAATCACAATTAGGGATAGCTACAGTTCTAGATACTCCAAGTGGAAATTAACATTTTTCAAGTGACCATATTCACCCATTCTCAGTATCTACCTCACCTGAATAGGGTGAGTGTATTTCTAATTGCTGCACTAATAAATTGCCACAAATTGGGTGGCTTACCACCACCTTTCTACAGTTCTGGAGGTCAGAAGTCTAAAATCAAAGCATCAGCAGAACTGCATTCCCACCAGAGGATTCAGGGAGAAACACACTGGCTTGCCTTTTCCAGTGTAGAGAAATTTTCTCAATTCCTTGGACTATTTCTGCTTTCATCATCACACTACCTTTGTCTGTTTCTGACCCTCCTGCATCCCTCTTATAAAGACATTTATCATTACATTGGTCCTACCTGGATAATCTGGGATATTCTCCCTATCTCAATAACTGAAATTTGATTACATCTGCAAAGTTCCTTACCACATAATGTCATATATTCACAGGTTCCAAGAACTACGAGGTAGATATCTTTTGAGGTGGGTTATTATTCAGTGAGTAAGAAAAAACATTTTCTAGAGAGTATCATATGGGATATATTTGCAGTCAAACTTGGAAAAATTTTAGCTGTTGATGTTTCTGGGCAGATATGTCTAATTATGTTTTAGATCATAGAATCTTCAACCTTGAAATGGCATTAGGGATGAAGTATCCAATTTTATAGACAAATGCTGAAACCTTTGTCCTTTCAAATATTGAATTGCTATCTTGTGTCTCAGATCCAATTCTTGGTCTTCTGACTCCTGGCTATTCCCCTGGTCTTGCTTATTACTCTAAAGGAAAATGTTCATCATGGATATTAGACTCCTGTATTTTCCTTTTTCTAATAATAATAATAATAATAATAATAATAATAACTTAATTCACAGATGGACAAGTAATAGGCACACTTTGGGGAAATGCAGAATTACCATTAGAATGAATGCTTTTGCGGGTGTCTGGATAAGAATCTGAGCATATCACTGATTTTTGGCAAAGTAACTAATATACAGGCAGTCTTGAAATGGAAAATAATAAGAGCAACTTATTCACTTTCATCTCTCTATCATTCTGGTGATATCAGCTCCCGGGAAATTATTCAGTCCTTCCCTAGGTCTTTGAAGTTTGTAATTGCTATGGAAACTGCAAAGAATTTTCTTATAATTGAAAACAAAACCTACAATGTGCAGTTCATAAATAAGAATTTGATAATTATTGCAATATGTCTTTGCAGAAATTTCTAAAGTAAGTTCTAAAAAAATAGCTAAATGATTATGCAATATTGTCAAGGATTTTGCAAATAATTAGTATAAAATTGTTATAAGCAACCACAGCATAACATCAGTAATGCATTTTGAATCTTGGGTTCTTTACTAAAAGATGTGAAATCAATTATTTTCTTTTATTGAAAACAGGAAGAGCTTTTGCATTCTTTCATATTCATATTATTATACAAACTCAGGATTTATATATACCATGTAATTTCACTTTCCAGATAACATATTTACTGTAGAAAATGTAATTATACAACATCATTAGAACAAAATATTTCTTTAATTCTTAATTATATGCATCTTTCCTTGGAACCAGAAGTTTTGAATTTAACATGGATTATGATGAGAACTAACCTATAAAATTAATAACTTGTATATCTTTTAAGGCACTAGGGTTTTTTTGTTTGTTTTTTGTTTTTTGTTTTTTAAGATTTTATTTATTTATTCATGAGAGACAGAGAGAGAGAGAGGCAGAGGCAGAGGAAGAAGCAGGATCCCCCGCGGAGCAGGGAGCCCGATGAGGGACTCGATCCCAGGACCCTGGGATCATGACCTGAGCTGATGGCAGACGCTTAACCGAATGAGGCACCCAGGCGCCCCTAAGGCACTAGTTTTGATGGAATTGATATATATTACAGCAAGGAATAGTAATAATGAAGATTACTATTATTATAACATAAGGATTATGTGATCAATAATGCCAATACTTAAAACATGTATGTTCTCTGAAGTTCTTTAGGCCCAATGTTTTTGTTTGTGTTTTTTTTAAAGATTTTATTCATTTGAGAGAGAGAGAGATAGCAAGAGAAAGCACAAGCAGGGAGGAGAGGGAGAAGTAGACTCCCTGTGAGCAGGGAGCCCAACGTGGGGCTCGATCCCAGGACCCTGGGATCATGACCCAAGTTGAAGGCAGATGCTTAATGGACTGAGCCACCCAGGCGCCCCTTAGGTCCAGTGTTTTAATTGCAATACTATCAGTTCGATAATGGGTATTCTTTTCAACCTACAGACATGGAAACTGGGGTTCAAAAAGTATAATTTTTCTGAGCCCAAGTCACAGGTTTTCTTTTTTTTTTTTTTTTAAAGATTTTATTTATTTATTCATGAGAGACAGAGAGAGAGAGAGAGAGAGAGAAGCAGGCTCCCAAGGAGCAGGGAGTCCGATGCGGGACTCGATCCCAGGACCCTGGGATCACGACCTGAGCCGAAGGCAGACGCTTAACCATCTGAGCCACCCAGGCGCCCAAGTCACAGGTTTTCAAGAGATAGGAGACAATCTAAAACAGTGGTTAAGAAAAGATCATTGTCAGAGATTAAAAATGGGACTGAAAGACTTCTTCAGCTTAGGCAAATCTTTTGGTCTCAGTTTTCTTATCCATAAACCAGGACTAAAAATACTTCCTATCTCACCTGACAGTCATCAATAGGAGATATAATAATCATAAATGTAAAATCACTTTGAGATGTCAATGAAACTGTTACTTTTTCCTGAGATGAACACATGCAAAGCTTTGTGATTTTGAAAATACACATTTTTGTTTATAAAGTATATATGAATTACAAGCAAATTATATTTTTTATTTTTTTGGATTATTAGAAAATCATGAATCAAGTAATTTCTTTTTTTTTTTTAAAGATTTTATTTATTTATTTGAGAGAGAGAGAATGAGAGAGAGCACATAAGAGGGGGGAGGGTCAGAGGGAGAAGCAGACTCCCTGCCGAGCAGGGAGCCCGATGCAGGACTCGATCCAGGGACTCCAGGATCATGACCTGAGCCGAAGGCAGTCGCTTAACCAACTGAGCCACCCAGGCGCCCAAGTAATTTCTAAAGTATTACAACTACATTAAATTCCACATCTTCCTATAGGCATCTGTTGTTTCTTTACTTGCTGATCAACAAGACATTTTTAAAACACAGATTCCATGGGCGCCTGGGTGGCTCAGTTGGTTAAGCGACTGCCTTCGGCTCAGGTCATGATCCTGGAGTCCCGGGATCGAGTCCCACATCGGGCTCCCTGCTGAGCAGGGAGTCTGCTTCTCCCTCTGACCCTCCCCCCTCTCATGTGCTCTCTCTCATTCTCTCTCTCAAATAAATAAATAAATAAAAATCTTTAAAATAAAATAAAACACAGATTCCTGATTAATGATCTTGTTAATAAACTAATCTAAATGAATGCTTCTGGGCATCTCCTAAAGAAAAGAAGGTTTTGAGAAAGCTAGCAGAAGAAAAAAACAGTTTATGAATAATGCATGTATTTGTTCACTTCTATCTCCCTGCCTTTTGCTTGTAATGATATATTTTGATAGCTGTAAATAGCAGGGATTTGTGGATGAAAGATACTGCCTACCTGAAGGTATTTTACCATTCTAGAGATCTGACATACCATTAAATCACCCCAACAGCAAAATCAGTAAATGCTGCTTAACCTTAAGCTGTGAGATGGTAATAATTACACAGTAGTTTTACTAGAGATGATAAACATTTTGCAAAATTGTGGTTGCATTAATAATTTTAGTTGGTAACTCTTCCAATGAGACATGTGGGATTTATGGGAAGTATATGTTAGAGAGACATTCCCTCTTAATGAAGGGCGTACCATTTGCCAAAATATACATACTTGAAGTTGTAAGCCTTACAAGAATTCAGACAATTTTCATTTTGTAGTTTGTCTAACAGCTTTCAGATTTGACTAATTCCTTCTCCCTTGGAACTAATAATAATAGCTATCATCAGATGAGATCCAGGCAATGTGCTAGGCATTTTGTAAGTATCAGTGCTATGACTATTAAAAATCATACTGTTTCCAGAAACACACTATAGAATAATAATGATGATGATTGATAGTATGCTTAATACCTTCTATTAATATAGATTTCTTAAGGCCTGTTCAAAAACCAGTCCATACCATGAATTCATTTTAATCTAAAAACAATATTTTACTGCCATAAATTAGTCATTTTGTCTTGTAAGGTCGAAAAAAGTTAGACCAAGGCTATGACTAGACTCACCTTCTATTTATCATCCACTTACTTCATACCCTCTATATTAGTTATCTACTGCTGTCTGACAAATGATCACAAAAGTTGCTATTTCACTATGGATCAGGATGCCAGGAACAGCTTACCTGGGTCCTCTGGCTCAAGAGTTCTCACATGTCTGCTGCAATCATCTCAAGCCATGCCTAGGGAACAGTCTGCTTCCAAGCTTCCATGTGGTTGTGGGCAGAAGACAGGTCCTTACAGACTATAGAACCAAGAACCTCAGCTTCTTGCTGGTTGTTAGCCAGAGACCACTCTCATTTCCTTGCCCATGAATGTATCCATATACTAGCTCAGAACATAGCAAACACAAAGCTGACACGTGAGATGCTAGCAAAACCATGTTATAAGCCTCTACAACAATCACAGAAGTGACATCCTATCACCTCCGTTGTATTCTCTTGGTTAGTAGCAAGTTACAGGTCCTGACCACATGTAAGGGGAAGGGAATATACATGAGGTTTGAATGAGGTAGAGATAACTGGGGGTCACCTTTACAGTTTGTAAACCATATTCTCCTTATGGAAGTCTTTGGAAAATGGCACATCTTCACCCTAGTTTCTGGCATCATCCTGGGTTTTTATTGCCCGCATAAGTCAATTATCCAAAGACCTGCCCTGTCACGCATTTTACCCACTCTTGAGATCCTATCCTAGGCTTTACCATTACTCGTAATTGAACAACCCTCCACCACCCCTCAGACTTAGGTCCTCCATTCTCATCAATCAAGTTTCAGCTCTTGGGTAATTTTCACAGATTTTTATTCCCATCCCATAGTAATAGTACAGGACCCATGTCAACTGCTTTCACCTGAAGACTGTGAACCTTAACATTAGGGCACCTGGCTGGCTCAGTCAGTAGAGCATGCTACTCTTGATCTCAGGGTCATGAGTTTGAGCCCCAAGCTGTGGGTAGAGATTACATTAAAAAATAATAATAAAACCTAAAAAAAAGTTTCACTTACTATAGTTGAAATTTTAATTTATTTGAGTCTTTAAAAAATAGTATCTCTTGATATTGTATCCCCCACTGCTAGCATAGGGCTTGTAGGCATTGAAATGCAACCAATGTTCTTGACTAAATTTATGGAAGAGTGATTCACAGTTAGAACTAAAATTCATCATTGATCTTCTACTCCATCTTCTTCATTCGTATTCACCTTCAAGCCCTTGAAATAAATCTTACAAACTCAATATGTGGACTTCTTTATTATCACCAATTCTGCCTTTTTTCTATTTTTTTCTACATCCACTGTTTCTTGTGAGCTAAGATTATTTTCCAAGGTCTAAGTGAAAGATGCTACTCAGAAGAAATATTTTAAACTTTTGAAAGATTGTTTTGGAATTAAATAAACTATTTAAAAATATTGTGGTTCTTGTGTTAATTTATACTTAAATGATCTTAAAATAAAAAATTGTTTTTTCTTAAAACAGACAATATAGAAAAAAATTTATTAAATAATCTTAAGCAAAAATCAGGGTTTATTATGTGCAAATTATCTACATATAGAGAGATTTATGGATAACTGTTGACATAGAAACAAGACAAAATAGGAAAAACCTAACTTAAAGCTATCCTGGTTACGTGGTAACCATATGTTGATTGGAATTCAAAGGTCATAGGACTGACAGAGGAAGAAACCAGAATTTATCAGATAGTAACAATTCCTCTCAATTATTTTGAATATAAATTAGAAGCAGTTTAATATCAAACTGGTCTGATAAAGTCATCCCGTCTAAACACAAGCAAAAAATTGATCAAGAAATAAGGAAAAATCAAGCTACTGAGGGACAAAGAATTTAAGCTACTCATTGACAAGTGCTGGTGACAAATACTGTAAAAGAAATCATAACATCTCATAAATATTGAGATTCTAAAATTTTAGGCTCTAAGGAGAGACTTTAAGAGTTCAACCCCCTCCTGAAACTTTATGTCATCAGACACTTATTTTATTCCAGGAGAAGACCTATTTTTATTTTTATCAGATCTGCAAATAAATTTTTGACCAAAATAATCCCTTGACTAAAACACAAAAAAGTTGAGAACTCTATTAAATGCTCAAATCACTCCCCATCACTCCACGCATTCAACAGGCCTAGAATGCAGGCAGACCTAAGAAACATCTAAGAGGAAAGTATTACAACCTGACTCACAGAAGCCATAGACTTTAGCCTCACAATCTTAGTTACACTTGTCCAGTGATTGAAAAAAGTTATTCCTCTGCTCTAAAGGGAAATAAAAGATTAAAATAGCCTCATTAGAACTTGTCTGGAATACTTATACTTTAGACAATATTGCTCTGAGACCCGAACAAAAACTTTGTTTGGAACACTGCATCTCAATATCCTACTCTATGGACTGCCTTTCTCAAAATTTTCTAAGTCCTGGAGCCAGGGGTGGCTCTGCCATTTAAGTTGGATAATCTAAGTCCAGGCCTCCAGGACTCACACTTATTAGATCACCCTGAAACCCCAAAACATGGTCAGTTACAAGAGGGTGGCCTGGCAAGTGAATCAGTTCCTCTGACATATATGGTATTTTGTGTGTGAGAGAGACTGAACAAAACTGGGCTGCCAGAATGGTGCTGTCGTGCTGATTCTGGTTGACTCTCATATATGGGATATAAGCTGAGTTCAGGGCTCTGTGCTGACAACTATCCACTGCACCCTAGGTTTGAGGTAGAAGGACATGCATCAGCCTTTGCTGATTAGTCAACTCTCATCTGTCAGTGTTAGTGCAGTACCCACTTTAGTCTACCGCACTCAAAGGTAATAGGAGTGGTAGTGGGAGAGGCCACTGGCCAGAGGATAGTCATCACATTCCTGAAGGTTCCAGGACACATGTCAATCAGGCTGTCCTCCAGCAGTTGTCATGCCTACCTCTTCTGAAGATTTTAGTGGGTTCCAAGTGATGTCTTCTCTTACCTCCAACGGATACGAAAGCATCATACTCTACTGGGTCAATTTTAGGCCAATCCAGATAAAGGAGGGATATTCTTAGTATAAATATAACTGCTCTTCTCACTCTGCCCATAGTCCCTCAACTCTCCTCCCACCTGATGGTAGTATTTGGAACACTGGTGCATGATTAATACTGGAAAAAGTTCACATTCTGGGATGCAGCGGTTAGGGCCTAAAGTATCCTACAGAAGACAAAGGTGGAATATGTGTCGTTTTGTATTTATGTTGTAAATTCCAAGTGGTAAATATAACATGACCAGAGAGCAAACTATTGCTCTCATTTTCCTGCATGTTCTGAGTAAGACTTGTACTTTTGGTCATTACCAAAATAGCAAAGAAACAACTTTGATAGAATCATTGGAAACCTATATTTATAGGTGGTAGTAGAGACAATACAGCATCATCCCATAAATAATAATGTAATGGGCATTAAAAAATGGTATTAAGGAACAAAAGGAGCAAGATCAGTGTTAATACAATAAAAACAGGTTCCTAAAGAGACATGATATAGAGATAACAGAATTGCTACCTTTTTGTCATATCCTGAGAGATAGGAAATGTACCAAGAATAATATATTTGGCAATAATCAACTTGAAGAGATGAATACTGGATCCCAATACTGGATCCCAAGAGGGAAAGGTATGACCTAGACACTACACAAAATTTTTATGTGTCCTGATTGAAAAATGCATAAGCATATAAATAACACTTTTCTACAAACTATTCTAGATTTTTTAATAAATAAATCATTACACATCACATGGGATAATGAATTTTGGAATTTTTTAAAAATAGCAGCTTTACTGAGATTTCATATAGCATGAAATACACCCTTTTAAAACGTACAATTCAAAGATTTTCAATATACTCACAGACCTGGGAAACAAAACCACTGTATAACTAAAGACAATTTTAATAATTTCAAAAAGGGGGAACCCATTCCCATTAGCAGTCACTCCCATCCTCACTGCCAGACTCTAGCAACCACCAATATACTTTCTGTTGCTATGGATCTTCTGACTCTGGACAGTTAATATAAATGGAATTAAACAATATCTGACCTTTGTGACAGACTCATTTTACTCATCACAATGCTTTTAAAGTTCATCCATGTTGCAGAATGTATCAGTATTTCGTATCTTTTTATTATCACCAAAAAATTCCTTGTATGACAATATCATATTTTGTATTTTCATTCATCAGTTGATGGGCGTTTGGGTTATTTCCACTTTTTTGGAAATTGTAAATAATGTGGCTATTCTTGTACATGTTTTCATGTAGAAATAAGCTCTCAAATTCTCAAGGGTATAGAAAGGAATGCAAGATCTGGGTAAATATATGTTTAACATTTTGATAAATAGCCAAACTGATTTCCAAAATAGCTGCACTATTTTACAAACCCACCAGCAATGTGTGAGTATTCTTATTTCTCAACATCTGCACTACAACTTGTTATTGCCTATCTTTTTTTTTTTTTGTATTAGACACTCCATAATGGGTGTGAAGTAGTAGCTTATTGCAATTTTGATTTACTTTGTCTAACTCACAAATGATGTGGAGCATCCTTTTGTGTACTATTTTAGGAATTTTTTTATCCTCTGGAAAAATGTTTAGTCATATCCTTATCTATTTTTCAAATTAAGTAATTCATATTTTTATTTTTAAATTGTAACTTTTTATATATAGATGGGATATTAAACCCTTGAGATAGATGATAGATAATTTACAAACATTTTCTCACATTCTGTAAGTTGACTTTTCATTTCCTTGATGATGTCCTTTAATAAAAGCACAGAAGTTTTAAATTTCAACAAAGTTAAACTTATGTATTTCTTCTTTTGTCACTTGTGATTTTGGTGTCATACCTAAGAAACTATTGCCCAATTCAAGATGCAAAGCTATGTCCTTTCGTAAGAGTTTTATAGGTTTAGCTCTTACACTTACAACTATGATTCATTTTAACTTTTGTATATGGTGTGAGGTAGAGGATATAACTTAGTTTTTTTGGCATGTGGATATCTAGTTGTGTTCTGTTGGGGATTTTGAGGTCTTTGAGGCTTTTTGTTTTCTTTTCTTGTGATGTTTTTGTCAGGTTTTGGTATCCAATAATACTAGCCTGATCACTGTTCTGGAGGAGTGGTCCCGTCTTGTCTCATTTTTTGAAAGAATGTATGAGATACTGGTGTTAATTCTTTTTTATATTTTTGGCAAAATTCACCACTGAAACCATCTGACTCCTGGATTTTCTTTGCTAGGAGATTTTTGATTACTAAATTAATCTCTTCACTTGTGATAGGCCTGTTCAGATTTTCTTTCTTCTTGAGTCAGTTTTGTAATTTGTGTGTTTTTAGGATTTTTGTCCATTTCATCTAGGTTATCTAATTGTTAGCATATAATTATTCACAGTATACTCTTGAAATCTTCTTTCTATAAATTCAATGGTAATGTCACCTCAGTTATTCATGATTTTATCAGTCTGTGTTCTATTTCTTTTTCTTTTTATCAGTCTAGCTAGAGCTTGGTAACTTTGGCTAACCATTTCAAAGAACTAAAATTTGGTTTTGTTGATTTTATCAATTTTCTATTCTCTCTAATTTTTATTATTTCTTCCTTCTTCTTGCTATAGATACAGTTTGCTCTTAGTTTTCTAGTTTAAGATACAAAGTTAGATTATTGACTTCCTATCAATTATCTTTTTAATGGATATGTTTACAACTATAAATTTCCCTCTAGGCATTTTTTTTTTTTGTTTCATCTACTATATTTGGAATATTGTGGGGGTTTTTTTTCTTCAATACTCCCAAAGTGTTTTCTTACTCCTATTGTGAATTTCTCTGTGACTCATTAGTTGTTTGAGCCTTTTATGTAATTTCCACATATTGCTTAATTTCTCAAAATTCTTGGTATTGATTTCTAATTTCATCACATTGTGATTGGAGAACATAACTTGAGTGATTTTCAATACTTTTAAACTTTTTAAAAAAGATTTATTATTTATTTGAGAGAGAGAGAGAGAGCAGGAGGAGGGACAGAGAAAGAGGGTTAAAATCCCCAACCAGACTCCCTGCTGAGCATGGAACCTGAGGTGGGGACCCTGAGATCATGAACTGAGCTGAAATCAAAAGTCAGACACAACTGACTGAGCCACCCAGGCACCCCAATACTTTTAAACATTTTGAGACTCGTTTTACAGCATACTGTATGATCTGTCCTGGCAAATGATACTGTGCACTTGAGGAAAATGTATATTCTACTGTGATTGGGTGAAGTGCTATATAAATGTCTATTAAGTCTGATTTGTTTATAATGTTAACTCTTTTATTTCATTTTTAATCTTCCACCTAGTTGTTCTATCTATTATTAGGGTGAAATGCCGAAATCTCCAACTATTATTGTATATTGTTGTCTAATTTTCCTTCAATTCTGTCAGATTTTTGCTTCAGGTAATTTGGAGCTCTGTGGTTAGATGCTTATAGGTTTTAATTGTTATAGTTGCCTAATAAATTACACTTTTTCATTATAAAATGCATTTGCTTTTAAGAACAATTCTTCTCTTAAAGTGTATATTGTCTGACATTAGCATAGCCACTCCAGCTTTCTTTTGGCTTGGTTGTAAAGTATACAATTTTATATCTTTTGCATTCTAAGTGCTGGGTAACTGAATAAAAAATGTGTCTCTCATGGACATAATATAATTGAAAATTTAAAAATCCGTTATGCCAATTGCTGCCTTTGAATTGAGTACTTATTTCATTTATATTTAATGTAATTAATGATAAGGTAAAATTTGTGTTTGTCACTTTATTATTCTTTTCTATAAGCCGTGTTTTTCTTGTTCCTCCATCCTTCCATGGCTCACTTATTTTATGTAAATAGATATTCTCTAGTTTATATTTCTAACTCCCTTATTATTTCTTTCACTAATGAGTTTTTATTTATTTTCTTAGTGAATGTCCTGGGGATTAAAATCAACATCTTAATTTATAGCAATATAGTTCAGATCATTGCTAAATTAATTTTAATTGTCTATAAAAATTTGCTACTATACAGCACCCACCCCTCCTTTGTGCTATTATTGTCATACAAATTACATTTTTACATGTTATAGGGTGATAAACACAGTTGTCACATAAATTATTGTCATATAAATTACATCTTTATATGCTATAAGCTCATAAGCAGTTTTATAATCACTGCTGTAGTAGTCTTTAAAATCAGATAGAAGAGTTAAAAAAAAACAAAAAGTGTATTTATATGATTTTAAAAATATTTGTCTATGTAGTTCTCCTTCATGTTATTTCTTCATGTGGTTTCCAGTTACAATCTAGTGTCCTTTCATTTTAGAGTGGTTGGCTTCCATTAGTAATTTTTATAGGTAGATCTGATAGAAAATTCTCTCAAGTTTTGTTTATATGTAAATGTTTTAATTTCTCCTTCATTCTTGAAGTAGAGTTTTGCTGGATATAAAATCTTTAGTGACAGTCTTTCTTATAGCACTTTTAATATGTCATCTCATTGTCTTCAGGCCTGCATGATTTCTAATGAGATATCATTTGTTAACCTTCTAAAGTTGCCTTGTTCATGATGAATCTCTTTTTGGGGCTTTCAAAAGTCTGTTCTTGGCTTTTAATACTTTGATTATGATATGTCCAGGTGTGAAATTCCCACTGGAATTTTTTGGGCTTCTTGGATATGTAAATTCATATCTTTCATCAAATCTTGCAAGTTTTCAGCTAGTCTTTCTTCAAATATGTTTGTATATTTTTTTAACATCTCCTTTCTTTCTGTAATTACCATTATGCATATATTGTTACACTTGATGGTGTAAGTATAGAGGTCTCTGAGGCTCTTTTTTTCATTCTTTATTCCTTCTGTTTCTCAGCCTGGATAAGATCAAGTGACCTATCTTCAAGTTAATTGATTCTTTCTTGATAGTTGAAATATGATGTAGAGTCCTAATAAATTTTTCATTTCAGATATTGTATATTTAACTGTCCTCTACCAAAGGTTGGTTATTATTGATGTTTGTTGTGGTGGTGCTTTTTTGTTTTGTTAGTACCATCCTGTATTAACTTCCTAATGCCTGTATTCTTTGTCATTTGTGGTCACTAAAGTTTCTACTCAGTTAGCTTGATGGTCACCTGATTATTGGAATTATGGTAGTTGTGTATATTTAGCTTTTCTGTATGTATATGTATATGAAAATAATCAAGTTATTTGTCATTCATAACCCTCACCAATCAATATTTCTGATTATTTATTGGAGATATTTTGTCTTGAACTAACTTCCTTTTTCCCCTAATACTTTTTTTAAAGATTTTATGTATTTATTTAGAGAGAGAGAGAGCACACATGAACAGGGGGAGGAGCAGAGGGAGAGGGAGAGAGATAATCTCAAGTAGGTTCCCCACTGAACATAGAGCCGGACACAGGGCTCAATCTCATGATCCTGTTTATTTGTAATGACAATTTTCTCCAGTTTAATTTAGATATAATTGACATATAACATTGACTAAATTTAAGGTATACAATATGTTGATTTGATATATATTGTATAATGATTACCACCACAGTGTTAGCTAACATGTCCATCATGTCACATAATTACCATTTTTTTGTGTGTGTGGTGACAACAGTCAAGATCTACTCCCTCAGCAACTTTCAAGTATATAACACAATATTATTAACTATAATCACCAAGCTGTATGGTAGATACTCATAACTGGAAGTTTGTACCCTTTGACTAATATCTCCCTATTTTTCCCCATCCCCCAAGCCCTAGTAACCACCATCTAGTGTACTGATGTTTTTTTTAATTTTTTAAAGATTTTATTTATTTATTTGACAGAGAGAGAGAGAGCGCACAAGCAGGGAAGCAGCAGGCAGAGGGAGAGGGAGAAGCAGGCTCCCCATGGAGCAAGGAGGCTGATGTGGGGCTCGATCCCAGGACCCTGGGACCATGACCTGAGCTGAAGGCAGACACTTAACTGACTGAGCCACCCCAGGGACCCCTGTACTGATGATTTTTAATGCATACTATCATATGTTCCAGGCATCAAAGAGAAAAATGGTAAATAAAGCAGGCTTAGGTAGACTCATCTTAAGGGCTATCTGGTAACAGTAAATAAGAAACTAGTATATAGTGTAATTAGTTTTATGAAAGGGAAATGTAGAACCCTAAATTATTAAGATTAAACTTCCTATTTGACATTCATTATAAATTATCCTTTGGATTCAGATCTTTTTTTATCAATATTAAATATGTGTACCTTTAAAAATAGCAATTGCATTCATTTTTTAAACTAGTACACTCATATTCCAATTTCAAATTAACTACAACTTTCTTGTTTGTCAAGATTGATAACACATTCCTAATTAGTCACCTTTATTTAATTATGCAGTCTATCTTTTAAGCAAGTATAGGTAATTAAAGTAATCAATGTAAAATAGACAATTGACTTGTCTCATTTCTCCTGATAAATGTTACTCTATTTTATTTTATTTTTAAATAATCAACCTTCACCATTAATCTTGTGCAAAACCTGTCTTTTCCTCCAGGATCTAATTTATAAGACCTGACACTTTCACCTTGTTTGATATAAATTCAAGGTAAAGCCATCTTTTTCAGTAGAGAACTAATATTACTTTCTTACATTTTTAAATCATCACTAAGCACCCTTAAAAAATTCCATATACTTTTAAAGATTGTTTATTTCATGAAAAATTGTCATAAGAGCAATTTAATTATTTTCATAAACTGATTAAATCTGTGTAACCAATATTGAGAATGATCAATACTAGCACCAGAGTAGCTCTTCTTTGTACTACTTTCCATTGATGAACCTTCAAGCACTCATACCAAGGGAAATTACTTTCCTGACTTCTAAAATCATCTATTAGTCATTCCTGGTTCTGTAATTTTATTTGGATGAAATTATATACTATGTACTTGTTTGAGACTGGTTTCTTTCTCTCAACATGTTAGTGAGATTCATCCATGTAGTACATTTATTCTTATTGCCATACAGAATTCCATTTGTGAATATATCTACAAGTTTTTTATCCATTCTGTTGATGGACACTTGATTATTTGCACTTTGGAATAATTCTGCTTAAGAACATCCTAGAACATAGCTTTTGATGAACATAGATAAGCAGTTATTTCTTAATGCACAAAACAAAGAATTAAAAGAATGCTATATGTTACTTAAATAAGTGCTATTCATAGTTAAAAGGGTAACAGCCAATGATCCTAAATTAGTTATCCATGTGACTAAACTCATCACAGGAACAGCTGACCATCAGTTTAACGGTCTGCATCATTGGGAACACAATTATATTCTCTTCTCACTAATGAGGAATTAAATTTAAACACATTTCACATTGTTTTCTGAAAGTTATTTTACCTCATTTAATAGACAAAAATCCACATGCCTGGATTAGAGATAACCAGACTAATGAAAATTAAAGAAAAACAAGGCAAAGACCTGCTTATAAAAAGATGCTGGCAGTTAGATGGGTGGAAAATATTACACATTACAGAAGAGGTTAGACTTATCACTAATAAAATCAATAAACATGCACATGTGTTATATTTTATCATGAAAGCCTGTCACTAGTCTCAGTCACTTGGCAAATTCATACCCTAAACTCTTTAGCCACAGTTAGTCTTTCTGCAGAACTCAGAGGATCTGGCATATGCGATGCCTTAGGGTGAGAGAACACATCTAGAAAGTGAGGGTTTTCTCTTATTCTGTATAGTTGTAGCCTAGTCTAACTGGACATTTCCACTGGCTTCCACTGACCATATTGCCCAGGTCTTGATATTAGATTTCTAATTTCCTGAACACTTCTCTGAGTTCTTCCTATGAAAGCACTAATAATAATAAAAATCACACATGCCAGGGAATAATGCAAATTCTTCTTGTGTATTAACTTATTTAATCCATATAAGAAGGCTGCAAACACAGAAATGAGTTATTTGCCTACGGTCATACAGCCATTCACCATAACATTCAAACTGCAGCCTACATAGTCAGTTCTCTTAGCCATCCTATACCAATAATCTGGGACTGGGCAGCTACTCTCCTGACTTTGAGAACTATATTATGACTAGGTTCTGGATGCAGCCCAATATTTGAAGCAATGCATTCCTTGGAAATCATTATCTGCGCTGAAACTCAAGTTCTCAACAACCCTCTTGGAAAATGAATACTAAAGGTCCAGGTCTCTCCATGGGAGAGGATGGGGAGCATCGTTTGCATAGCTCACTTTCCTGTCCTTTTGCTTATAGGCATCATGATATTCAAATCCTGGTTCTTTCACTTGCTACTGGTATGTCCTTGAGCAAGGACCTTTGTCTCTCTGTCCCTCACATTTCACCAGTGAAAGGGGAAAAACAAAGCTGCTATCAGAGTCTCGGGATAAATTAAATGGCATAGTCTATATAAAACATAATTCTCAAAAATATGTAGGTTTTCCCACCTATGCCCTGTACTCTTTAATATATATAAATAAAATATATAAATATATTATATACTTGAAATATAAATAAAAACACTCAAACATTTGGTCCACATTGTATCTCATACATGGGCGGCTGCTAAGTAGAAGTTTTGTTGGTCAGTCTTTACATTAATGTTTTCAGGACACTGCAAATTAATTAGCAGACACCTGCAGTCAAAATTCCATTTTCACTCTCATTTTTCTTCTGAATGTTTTTCTTTCCCACTTGAGCATGAAAATAGTTCTATCAGAGCCTGATTCTTCCTCACCTTTGAAGTTGACATCAGAGGTTTCTTCTGGAGATACGGATTCTGCAAAGGGCAGTTTTTTTTTTTACTCTGTCTTGGGTAAGCAAGGATTAGGGAGATAATCAAAGGTCACAGTTAAAGCTGTGCTGAATTACTTTTCCAGACTTCAAGAACACAAGCATTACAAGTTCTTACCAATGTGTCTGCAGAATCAAACTTCCTGCAAGAGAGACTGCCCCATCTGCTTTTTGACTCACTTCATATCTCAGCCCATTTGACAGCTGAGAGTCTGTTCCTGCCAGCACGAAAATCCTATGCTGCTTTTTTTTTTTAAGATTTTATTTATTTATATGAGAGAGAGAATGAGATAGAGAGCATGAGAGGGGGGAGGGTCAGAGAGAGAGGCAGACTCCCTGCTGAGCAGGGAGCCCAACGTGGGACTCGATCCCGGGACTCCAGGATCATGACCTGAGCCGAAGGCAGTCGCTTAACCAACTGAGCCACCCAGGCGCCCCCTATGCTGCTTTAAAAAAGGTACTGTTGGGGTGCCTGGGTGGCTCAGTCATTAAGCGTCTGCCTTCGGCTCAGGTCCGATCCCAGGGTCCTGAGATCAAGCCCCGAATCGGGCTCCTTGCTCAGCAGGAAGCCTGCTTCTCCCTCTCCCATTCCCCCTGCTTTTGTTCCCTCTCTCGCTGTATCTCTCTCTGTCAAATAAATAAAATCCTTTAAAAAATAAAAATAAAAAAGGTACTGTGCCTTTCCTTTGTCTTAGTCATAAGACAAGCCACACTGTCTGCTAAATTCTGTGAAGTAAATTGGGATGTTGACTCAATAATGCTGGGCACTATAGGGTCAGCAGCTGAATTTCCATTGGGCCCTGACTCGCTCATTTTCCTGTCTTGTGACCACACATTTGGACCAAGCAACAGCTTGGCAAGAGCCCCAAGACACTTTCTACTTATTTTTCTAAAGCCTCTAAACTTACTCTATACAGTTCCCAATCAAATATTATAAATCAATTAAATAAACTCTGACATCCATATATATTTTGGCACTGTTCTTAATAAATTTCATGGAAAATCACAATCGATGGCCTAGAATTTTCTTCTCGCTCATGATTTCCCCTTCCAGCTGGGAGATCTGTATATGTAGCCCTGTCTGGAACACAATTATTGCAGTAGGAGAGAAGAAACCAGCTGTGAAAGATATTTTCCAGCAGGTAGTTCTGCACTACTTGGGGAAGGCTGCCTCAGAGGGAAGTGCCAACAGCTGCAGACTGTCATATAAAAGACTTCCAATCGGTTAAGCAACTTTGAAGAAGGAAAATGCTGTTGTCCAATTTTATTTGTCTCTGAATCTGACTGCAAGGACTGCTATTCATTACAGAGCTGCCTAGCAGGTGCTTACAAAGTCACAGTTCTTTAATGTAGACAAAAGGCCATTATGAACTGTAACTTCAGTTTTGGGAGAAAATACAATGCGCTTGGTTGGATGAAGCGATGCTCTCATGTTTTCCTTCTGCTTTTAAACTTGAGATCCTTTCATATCCTCTGAGATTTTGGGGTAACGGAGGGAAGGAGATAGATAGTCTCTTTTTTTGACATAAATAGTCACATTTTAAAGAAGAGGGGAGAATTTCTATCTTGGTAAAGGTAAAATATGAATCATTAGAATTGCCATTCCATAGTACACCAAAGGGTCTTAGGAAGGATAATAATATAGTTACTCTTTATCTAAAATCCTAGTCATTCTGAAATCACAGGAGGGATATTAGTATTTTTACAGAATATTTTGCACACGTTACTTCATTCAATTACTTCCATGCTGCTAGGTATTTTATTCTCTTTTAATAAATGTGAATAGCAAGGCTCAGAGAAGTGAAAGAGATTGTAGGAGCTCATCCAGCTACTTAGGACTTGAACCCAGATTTGAGGTCAGGTCTGCTGGAGTGGAAGAGTTGTGCCAGATTCTGGAATACTGTATATGCCATGCCATGGTTTGGGGCATAGAAACAAAAGGGGGGCACGCTAGAATATACGATCCATGGGGACAGCACCACAAGGAATATTTGCCTCTTCTCTTTACTAATGCATCCACAAGGCCTAGATGAGAGGCACATAGTAGGTGCTCAATAATTACTGAAGAATAATAAATAAATCAATGAGTAAATAAAAAGTTTTTAAAGCAAAAAACATGGCATAGCATATGCAAGCTGTTTGATGTCACCTTTTTAATTTTCTTTTAATTTTTTTTTAAAGAGTTTATTTATTTGCGAGAGAGAGAATGAGAGACAGAGAGCATGAGAGGGAGGAGGGTCAGAGGGAGAAGCAGGCTCCCCGCCGAGCAGGGAGCCCGATGCGGGACTCGATCCCGGGACTCCAGGATCATGACCTGAGCCGAAGGCAGTCGCTCAACCAACTGAGCCACCCAGGCGCCCTCACCTTTTTAATTTTTAACCATTAATTTTTTTAAAGCATAAAGAAAAGCAAAAGTATTTTTATCAAACTTTGCCACTAACACTTTTGGTTTTATCAATTTTCTTTCAAAACCAACAGTATTTTGACATTTAATAAACTTCTAAGGAATATGGCACAGATACCAACAAGAGAGAAAGAAATTAGTTTGTAATAAAACAGACAAATTAGTATGTCAATATTCTCTGTCCAATACAGAACTGGTCTCCTCTGTCATACTCCTTCAATTCAGTGGAACAGGAACTGGGAGGAGACAGAGAAGAATGATGGATTGGAAGAGGTTGACAATGTTATTAAGGTGGGCGGGCCTATATTTATCTTAAGTATTCCAATTTTGCCTGAATGGAGGACACACACTGTGTAATGAAATTATCAGTAGTATATATGTTGCATCTTTCTCACTTGATATTCAGCTTTTTGGTGATGTCAGATGAGAGCTTATAAACTTGAGGATCACAAACTGGGGAGAGGTGGATAATGACATGCTGGTCTGAGACCCCTTATTTGATAGGATCTAGTCCTAAAAACCAAATGTGGCTCCCTCCTGTATTAGACCAAATTGGAACAGAAGAAAGAGGTTTCAGGATCACCACAGGACTAGAACACAAGTAAACAGAGCTCCTGAACATCCTCCGATGAGCATTCAGGAGAATGTTCCAATGCATATTCTACACATATTTTTCTGCGTTCCTATATGCATATTATATCCTTTGAAAAACTAAAAAACTTTTCATTCGTCCTAGTGACTCAGGAACTTTTGTGCCCTAAAAGTGAAACATGATAGCAATGTAAGAAGAACAAAGAGATAAGCATAGCTTTGGCAAGAAACATGCTGCAATAATGAAATATACATATCTATAGATGATTATTTGTATATCTATAGATGATTACTTATATAATCATATAATAGATGATTACTTATATAATCATCTACAGATGGGGAAGTGTAGAATGGGGAAGATGTATTAGATAACTCTCACATGGTTGTGTTTCATCCTGTTGAAGAAAGAGCAAATGGCATGAACGGTAGGACAGACCCAGGCTGTTTCTGCAAATAACAATGAAAAATGGACAGATACCCTTTCTAAATATTTTTGAATGTCAACTCATACATAGAACATCTTAAAATAATTAAGTCTACTTACTTCATTTTGTTTCTTTAAAAATACAAAAAGGCTGATGATATCTTCCTTTGAGAGTAAATAAGTAGAAATTACTCTCATTATTTTACCCACAAAATAGTTTGGGTTATCTGAAGCAACTATAAAATTGGTACCTTCTAAGAATTAAGTTGAGGAAAGTAAAGTTGAATTTTAATACATAAAAATATATGTAGATGGGGGGCGCCTGGGTGGCTCAGTCGTTAAGCGTCTGCCTTCGGCTCAGGTCATGATCCCAGGGCCCTGGGATCGAGCCCCGCATCGGGCTCCCTGCTCAGCAGGGAGTCTGCTTCTCCCTCTCCCTCTCCCCCTGCTTGTGTTCCCTCTCTCACTGTGTCTCTCTCTGTCAAATAAATGAATAAAAATCTTTAAAAATATATATATATATGTAGATGGTTTTTTATCAAGTAAATAATTTAATGCATGCAGTGATGGAGAAGGAAATACTGTATTTTGTACCTCTAGTACAACTAGTACACATGTGTATAAAACCTGTACACATCCTTCCATTTCCTATCCCTTCCCAATATAAATTATTCATAACTACTTTTAAGTTTTCAATTTAATTTACAAGCTTGTGGTTTATTTTATATTGAACATTTGGAAGGAGGATAAGATAAGGGGAAAATGTCAACAACTGTACATGTTATCCTCAACAAAATAAATTATCTGGCTTTGTGACCCAGGTCACAACTGAGGTTGAGTAGTCCAAATTGTCTTAGAACATAATCATTCGGAAAACAGGGGGAGTTAAATCTCAATAGGCCAATACTTATTTCAAGATTTGCAGTGTTTTATAATCATGTATAATCACTCTATATCCCTTACACCTATATGGTCATGACAGAAATTACTACATTTATTAGGTGATGAATTTGATGATCCAGGAATGATTTATGCTTCAACTATCTCTTGCTAAATCTCAACTAAAATCATGTAATCAGCTTCCAGAATTATACAATGGGGCAAAATGAAATGAACCTCAAGTAACGGGATTGTAGGCCAAGGACTAGGGAAATAGAAGGTATTCCAGATAGGTTTCACAGCACATAGAAGTGAATTCTAATATATTATACAATGAAATCCTTTCTCCAATTCTTTGAGGTCAAAAGCTCCCACAAAGAAGGTGGAGTTAAGCTGAAATTGCCTTCAAATTGACTCTTCCTTGCATAATCAGGAAAGAAATTAGCCAGATGCTTTGCTCTACTTCCAATGAGGTGAAATATAAACAGACACTTGAAATTTTGTATTTGCAGTTTACAAAACCTAGTATAATAAATCAATTTATTTTCTACTTTTCTATATATATTCATTGATTTTTAAATATACTGTGAAGATATATCATGCCATTTAAAGTTACCATCAAGTACACAAAATACACAATGACATTTTTGTATAGTTTTCTAATCACTACCAATGCCACCCTTAAGGGGAGTCATTCAAGACAAATGCTCTTCTTTAATTTAGAGGAAAACAGGTTTTTTTTCAAATTCAGTGAATAGATTTAAAAATATTAAGCATACCTTGGAGATATTGTGGGTTCAATTCCAGACAACCACAATAAAGCAAATACTGCAATAAGTGAATCAAATAAGTTTTTTGGTTTCCCAGTTCATATAAAAGTTATGTCATACTATGCTATAGTCGATTAAGTGTAGAATAGCATTATTTCTTTAAAAAACTATGAACATGCCTTAATTAAAAATACCTTATTGCTAAAATATGTTAGCCATCATCTGAGCTTTCAGTGAGTCGTACTCTTATTGCTGCTGGAGGGTCTTACCTCCACGTTGATGGCTGCTGACTGATCAGGGTGGTTGCTAAAGGTTGGTGTGGCTGTGGAAGTTTTAAAAATTACACAACAATGAAGATTACCTCATCAGTTGACTCTTCCTTTCACAAATGATTTCTCTATAGCATGCAATGCTGTTTGACAGCATTTTACCCAGAGGAGAACTTCTTTCAAAACTGGAGTCAATCCTCAACTTGTAATGGGAGAAGATATTTGCAAATGACATATCAGATAAAGGGCTAGTATCCAAAATCTATAAAGAACTTATCAAACTCAACACCCAAAGAACAAATAATCCAATCAAGAAATGGGCAGAAGACATGAACAGACACATGAAAAAGTGCTCAACATCACTCAGCATCAGGGAAGTACAAATCAAAACCACAATGAGATACCACCTCATGCCACTCAGAATGGCTAAAATTAACAAGTCAGGAAATGACAGATGTTGGCGATGATGCGGAGAAAGGGGAACCCTCCTACACTGTTGGTGGGAATGCAAGCTGGTGCAGCCACTCTGGAAAACACTATGGAGGTTCCTCAAAAAGTTGAAAATAGAGCTACCCTACAACCTAGCAATTGCACTACTGAGTGTTTACCCCAAAGACACAAATGTAGTGATCCGAAGGGACACCTGCACCCTTATGTTTATAGCAGCAATGTCTACAATAGCCAAACTATGGAAAGGGCCCAGATGTCCATCGGCAGATGAATAGATAAAGAAAATGTGGTGTACACACACACACACACACACACACACACACACACACACACACTATGGAATATTACTCAGCCATAAAAAATGAAATTTTGCCATTTGCAACGAGGTGAATGGAACTAGAGGGTATTATGCTAAGCGAAATAACCAGAGAGAGACAATCACATGATCTCACTGATATGTGGGATTTAAGAAAAACAAGGCAGAGGATCATAGGGGAAGAGAGGAAAAAAATGAAACAAGACGAAACCAGAGAGGGAGACAAACCATAAGAGACTCTTAATCTTAGGAAACAAACTGAGGGTTGCTGAAGGGGAGGAGGGAAGGAGGGATAGGGGGGCCGGGTGATGGACATTGGGGAGTATATGTGTTGTGGTGAGCACTGGGTGTTGTATAAGACTGATAAATCACAGACCTGTATCCCTGAAACAAATAATACATTATATGTTAATTAAAAGAAAAATTAAAAACTAAAAAAAAAAAAATTGGAGTCAATCCTCTCAAACCCTATCACTGATTTATCAACAGAGTTTATGTAATACTCTAAATCCTTTCACAGCCTCTTACCCAAGAATAGACTCCATCTCTAGAAACCACTTTCTTTGCTCATCCATAAGAAGCAACTCCTCATCTGTTCAAATTTTACCATGCTATTTCATCAATTTGGTCACATCTCCAGGGTCCAAATTCTAATTCCAGTTCTCTTGTTATTTCCAGACATGTGCAGTTACTTCCTCCATTGAAATCCTAAGCTCCTCAATGTCATTCATGGGGGTTGAAATCATTTTCTTCTAAATTCCTGTTAATGTTAATATTTTGACCTTTTCCCATAAATTACAAGTGTTCTTAATGGCATCTAGAATGGTGAATCCTTTCCAGAAGTTTCTCAACTTACGTTGGCCAGATCCATCAAAGGAACCACCATCTAAAGCAGCTATAGCCTTACAAACTGTATTTCTTAAATAATAAGACTTGAAACTCAAAATCAGGAGCGCCTGGGTGGCTCAGTCGGTTAAGCATCTGCCTTAGGCTCAGGTCATGATCCCAGGGTCCTGGGATCGAGCCCCGCATCGGGCTCCCTGCTCAGCGGGGGGAAGACTGCTTCTCCCCCTACCTCTGCCTGCCGCTCTGCCTACTTGTGCTATCTCTCTGTCAAATAAATAAATAAAATTTAAAAAAAGAAAAAGAAACTCAAAATGACTCCTTGATCCATGCGCTACAGAATGGATGCTATGTTAGCAGTCATGAAAACAACATTAATCTCATTGGATATCTCCATCAGAGCTTGTGGGTGACCAGGAACACTGTCAATGAGTAGTTATATTTTGAAACAAACCTTTTTAACTGAGTTATAGGTCTCAACAGCAGGCTTCAAAGATTCAGTTAACCATGTTGTAAACAGATGTACTATCATCCAGGCTTTGTTGTTCCATTTTTGGAGCACGGGCAGAGTAGATTTAGCATAATTGTTAAGAGCCCTAGGATTTTCAGAATGGTAAATGAGCACTGGCTTCAACTGAAAGTCACAGCTGCGTTAGCCCTGAACAAGAGAGTCAGCCTGTCCTTTGAAGCCAGGCATTGACTTCTTCTTTCTAATATAAAAGTCCTAGATAGCATCTTCCAATACAAGGCATTTCATCTACACTGAAAACCTGTTTCTTAGTGTAGCCATCTTCATTAATTATCTTAGCTAGATCATCTGGAGGACTTGTTGCAGCTTCTACATCAGCACTTGCTGCCACAACTTTCACTTTTATGTTATGGCTATTTTTTCCTTAAACCCCATGAACCAACCTCTGAGAGCTTCAAACTTTTCTTCTGCAGCTTCCTCATTGCTCTTAGCCTTCAAGGACTGAAGAGTTAGGGCCTCACTTGGATTAGGATTTGATCTAAGGGAATGTTGTGGCTGGTTTGGTCTTCCATCCAGACAACTATAACTTGGTCCATATTAGCAATAACTTTGTCACTTTCTTATTATTTGTGTGCTCACAGGCGTAGGATTTTTAATTTCTTTCAAGAACTTTTCCTTTGCATTCACAACTTGACTGTCTGGCCCAAGAGGCCTAGATTTTGACCTGTCTTGGATTTCAACATGCCTTTTTTACCAACATTAATAATTTCTGGCTTTTAATTTAAATTAAGAGATATGCAACTCTTCCTTTCACTTGGACACGTACAGGCCATTGCAGGGTTATTATCTGGCCCAACTTAATATCGTTTTATCTTAGGGAATAGAAAGTCCTGAGGAGAGGAAGAGAAACAGGGGAATGGCCAGTTGGTGGAGCAGTCAGAAACATACATTTATCAGTTAAGCTCACCGCCTTCAATGGGCATAGTTTGTGGTGCCCCAAAACAATTACAATAGTGACATCAAAGATCACTGATAACAAATCACCTTAACAAATATAATAGTGATGAAAAGGTTTGAAATATTGTGAGAATTACCAAAATGTAACACAGAGACACATAGGGAGCAAATGCTGTTGGGAAAATGGCATCAATAGACTTGCTGGATGCAGGGTTGTCACAAACATTCAATTTATAAAAAATGCAATATCTGCAAAGTGCAATGTATATGATCATCTACTTACGTGAAATATTCCTCCAGTTTAATAAAGTCACCAATAGCATATTTAATAATTAAAGTCCTTTTCAGACATCATACAAAATCTATGATACCATTCTATAGTACTAACATTACATGATATTTTTATAGTTTTATATCTAGGCTAATAAATTCAAGTAAAATACCTAAGTATTATAAAACCTAATTTTGAGGCTTATGGCACAGAGAAAGGAATCAGCAAGATGAGAGTATGAATTTTAACTCTGCCACTTCCAAGGGAATGACTTTTGCCAAACAGCTGTTGAGAATTAAAAATATGATAGAAATTTAAACCTGCATAGGGGTATTTTGCATAAAGAATAAAATTAAGAAAGAGAGAGTGATTAAAATGAACATAGAAAATATAAGTAAAATATATATTTATATATAAACATGTTTTATATATAAATAAAATGTTTTATAAAATAAATTTTATTTATTTTTATTTATTTATAAAATATAAGTAAAATATATATATATAGCACCATTCTCTGATATCCAAATTGGAAATAACAGAATTCCAGACAGAAAGAACAAAAAAAAGAGGGGTGGGGAAATCACTGAAATCTTTAAAAAAAAATGTCCTGGGACATAAGAACCAAAGTTACCAAATTGAACAGGCCTACAGAGCATAAAGAAAAATGGATGCAAACAAACCAGTACCCATGCCCATCATCATGAAATTTTATATCATTGAAGTACTAAGAGTAAAGGGGAATAGGTCCCATAAAAGAATAGCAGAATGTCTTCAGACTTATAAACAATAAAGCTGGAAACAATGCCTTCATTATTCTGAAGGAAAATTAATTCCCACCTGCTGTCATTATCAGGCAAGTAAGACAGTAAACCAGCAGGTCTCAAAATTTGCCTCCCATTACTTTTTTTTTTTTTTAGAACTTCACTTCTTTTTTTAAATTGTAATTCCAGTATGGTTAACATATAGTGTTATATCAGTTTCAGGTGTACAATAGAATAATTCAACAATTCCATACATTACCCAATGTTCATCATCACAAGTACACTCCTTAATCCCCATCACCTATTTCACCCATCCCCCCACCCACCTCTGTGTATTCTTTCTCAAAATGCTCCAAGAGACCAAATTCTAACAGCATAAACCAATAAACTAAGAAGGAGAAAGTCATGTGAAGGGACTCAAGAAACACACAGCAAGCTGCCATTATATCATTTTTAGCCTGAGTTGAGAATATCCTGGTTAGTTGGTTCCTTATCTACATTGGTTTGTCTTGACCATGTGAAAATGAATTTCTCTTCTTCCCTCTATGTCTCAGTTTCTGGAAGAGCTGAAAACATTTCACTTACTCCACAGAGGTACTCAGTTTTGATTTACTTCTGGAAGTTGCAGGTACGTTATACCCAAACAAGTAATATGAACATAATGAATACACATAATGTGTATTAGGCTGGACTCCTGCCCTTGCTCACAGACTTCTCCAAGGATGGCTTTTGTACACTGTCAAGGAAGTGCCACCATGATAAAGAGGCTCTGCTCACCTACCTTATCTTTTCCTGCTAAACTTCATTTAACACTATTGCCATTGTACTTCTTAACACATCTAGGTTTGTGCTTAGCACCATTTTTGTTTTTGTTTTTTTTTCAAAACTAAGCAATAAATTGTTTACTGACATATACAGAGATAGTGAAATTACAAGGAAGAACAAAGGTATAATCAGCACGAAAAGTAGGATAATAGCTACTTTGGTGGGAAGAAAGATATGTGACTAAATTGGAATAGAGACTTCTAAATTATTAAAAATTATTTCTTCCCAAACTCGGTGATATTTATAAAAATGGTACTTTTATTATTATTTTGCTCTAAATTATACATATAATTTTAGACATTTTCTATGGGTAGAATATATTTGTCACGCACATATGTAAACAATTTCTTCCTAGATCTGAAAAATTTCTGGATTGGAAAATCCAATCAAGTTCCTCACACAGTGAATGAACAGTAACTTCCTCAAAGCACTTCATCACAAAGAAATAAAGATCACCAGAATGTCTATAAAGTAAAAAATAAAATAAAATGCAACATGTCAGGAATCCTAATGGCTGGAACTTCTTATCAGCAATTTGGGAATATTTAAGACAACGAAGAAATAACTTCAAAATTCTGAAGAAAAGTACTCCAAACTTGGCTACAGTCCAACTATCAGTCAAAATGAAATGTTACATTTAATTCTGAGGAGCTACTGAGGATTTGCTAAGAAAAATAATCAGGTAACAAAAAAGACAATATGGAACCAAGGAAGAAGAAAAGTATAAATGAAAGAAGTTATTTCCAGTACAAAAAGGGGACAATAGGCTCAGAGAGTAGTATGCCTTAGAGCAGGTGGATAAGACTCTGGAAAGGAAGAATCCAATCAAGGAAATAAATCAGTAAATTAATTTTCCAATATATTCAAGAATTTGGAAAATCGCATTGCTCTATGTTGTATAGGTTGAACGGTGTTCGGTAATGTAGATAGGAAAAAAACCCAAGGGAATTTTTAAGTCTGAGAAAAATTAAAATATATATATATTTATTGCATGCCACTTACTTAGCAGTGAGGTGTGTATATATATATAATGATAAAGTAAACAGAAACATTTAACTTACTTCAAAATCATTATACAACTTGTCTTCAGGATTGGAGGAGGGAAAGTAGAGATTTAGTATAAAGAAAAGTCTCATTTATCAAAACATGAAGTCAAGAGAAATTACATATATCATACAGCATTGTTCTATCAAAGCCATTTTGAACTAAGCATATTATCATTATTTAAAATTAGAAATCTTGGGCGCCTGGATGGCTCAGTCAGTTAAGCGTCTATCTTTGTCTCAGATCATGATCCCAGAGTCCCGGGATTGAGCCCTGCATCAGGCTCCCTGCTCAACAGGGAATCTGCTTCTCCCTCTCCCTCTGACCCTCCCCGCTGCTCGTGTTCCTGCTCACTCCTCTCTCTCAAATGAATGATTAAAAACTCTTAAAACATAAATAAAATAAATAAAATTAGCAATCTTATTCCAGTAGAAACAACTGAAAAATTTGGTTTGAAAATTCCATTTCCATTTCTTCCCTTTGGTTATATATCATAGCATTTCCTGTATTTTGGGACATTTTTTTAACTACTGCCACATAATACTTTGATTACAATAAAACTTGCAATAAACAATCATGAATGCCACCAAAATGAGGACTTCTAATTTCTCCAAAGTATGAAAACCAAAAATAAAAAAGTTAAACTAATAGATTTTTTAATAATGATCATTATGAATATAATTAATAAGGGAGATTTCCTGACTTCCTTTGACTTTTACCTGAATATCTGATATTCCATAGCAGGAAACTGACTCTTACAGCTAAGCTTCTTGACAATCATGTGGAATATATATTTTTCTAAAGTAGACAAAATTTATACCTAGAGTAATAGTTTTTTTTTTTTATTCTGCTATAGAAACTCTTTAGCCAAACAGTCTGTTGAAGATTCAGAAATGTATTAAAGCACTTTATTCCCTAGGAAAAATAAACTACTCCACAACTCTTCTCTACCTTCTTTTTTTTGTCTTTTTTTTTAACGATTTTATTTATTTATTTGACAGAGAGAGACAGAGCGAGAGAGGGAACACAGCAGGGGGAGAGGGAGAGGGAGAAGCAGGCATCCCACTGAGCACGGAGCCTGATGTGGGGCCCGATCCCAGGACCCCGGGATTATGACCCTCTGAGCCGAAGGCAGACGCTTAAAGACTGAGCCACCCAGGCTCCCCATCCTGACTCCATTTTATTATTTATTTAGTTAGTTAGTTAGTTATGTTTTAAAGATTTTATTTATTTATTTATTTGACAGAGAGAGACACAGTGAGAGAGGGAACACAAGCAGGGGGAGTGGGAGAGGGAGAAGCAGGCTTCCCGCGGAGCAGGGAGCCTGATGTGGGGCTCGATCCCAGGACCCTGGGACCATGACCTGAGCCGAAGGCAGACACTTAATGACTGAGCCACCCAGGCGCCCCTCTTCTCTACTTTCAGGTGCTAACTATGCCTTATTACTCCACAGGGTCTATTTCACTGAGACAGGCTAACACTCTTAAAGAAGCTGTTCCCTCTATATTTAGAATTTATTTACAAATAGACAGTGTGTGGTATGTGAAGTCAATTCCTGTCAGTTACTCTCATTGCTATATTCCCATCACCTCTATCAGCTGATGAACCTAGAACTAAGTAAAACATAATTCATGTTTACCATCTCATAGCACTAATGTAATGTTCTTCCCCTGGTGGAGGAGATTATATAGACACTCAGCTGCATTCCCAACAACTACTTAGAGCACATAATGGAACAGTCAATGTGGATAATCCTCGAAACAAATAAGGTAAACCCTTGTGCTCTCAGAGCTGGTGTTTTTTCAGGAGATAGAGGTGCAAATAACCAAAACCCAAGCTAGATTTGACAGGTGCTTTGGTAGAAACGTAAACAAGTGCTGTGGCAATCCTAAAAAAAAGAGAAAATATTTACTCTAGGGAATGGAAAATTAAGAAATTTTATTGAAGGCTTCCAGGCAAGGCTTCTTAGAGATGGCATCTGGAATGAGCCTTAAGTGATAAGTAAAATTGTCTTGTCAGCTGAACACGGAGTACATTTTAAAATTTTAAAACCTCGTTTGCCTTTGCCATATAGACATTATGTATTTAAGGGAGTTTTTCATAATATAACGTATAGCAAGAGCTTACTTCAGCTGTTGCTCTATCAGGCAAAAGTTTTAATTTCTTGCTTCTATTCCATCTCTGGGTCTGCACAGCATTGCATAACAATCTTTTATTTTGCTTTCCTATTTTTTTGTATATGTGTCTCATTTTATGTGATTCATAGCACTATAATATGCTCTGAATGTGGTAGGACTTTCATTTTCTCTGTCATTAAGTAAGACGGCCTATTTTGTACATAAATAATACCTATTTCTATAGATCCTTAATAAATCCTTTATGGGCAATAGTAAATGCTTCCAAAACCCTATTTGAATGTAATTTCTGATGTTAAAAACTTTCCTACTCAGTTAGAATGAGGCTGTTCTCATTTCTTTTTTTTTTAGGAATGTCAATAAATGGCCTGGGATATTATTTACAGTGATTAATGTATTGCATTTCTGATAGTACCAAATTTTTTTTTAACAACTAGCACCACAGAAAAGTCCCTCTCATTCCCACTACCAGCATCATGATAGGCTGTTACTAGAGTAAGTAAAAATCATCTTTATTATTGGGAAGTAGAAGCTGCATGTGGCCTTCTGTGCTTTAAGATTAATCTAACCAATCATAATGAAAACTGAAACATAATCAATAGCCAATAAGTGTGTTTGGCTTGTTAATTGATCAGGAGCAGCCTGCCCTTCAATTATATAATAGGGAAGTCTAATAGTGATTGGGTACTTACCCAAATATGTCTAGTTTTCTCTCTTGTGGGTATAAGAATTCCCCTGGGTTGTCTTGTAGCTACAAAATGCTGTGTGTCTAGTTTGGATCAAATAAATGCTAGAACATTTAATTAAGGAGGAAGCTCCTCTAGACCTCTCTTTCTGCCTGTGACAGGGACTGAGCAATATTTGAGACAGTCGCTGCTGCATAGTCCTGGACATAATGCCCAGCCGACTACCTATGGACAAACAGCTTAACAAAAAGTGAGCCTTTGTTGTGACATTTTGGGGATTGTCTTCTTGCGACTCAGACTAGCACATTCTGACAGATACAGACACTGACATGAAGGAGAAGACACTTGACTTTTCCAACCCTGAAGGCTTGGCATTTTTCAGTGTTGTGGCAGTGGAGAGAGCAGATGCTCTCCTCATTCACTTCATTCCCTGCAGCCTCAGATGCCCTGGTGTGTGCCTCAATATCACTTCCTCGATTTCACTCTTGCTTTGACATGGTCCAGTCTGTGAAGTTCAGCCCGTCAGGTTTATATTGGTTCACACAGTATTGGTCTTAACAGTGGGTTTGTTGTTTCTGTTTATTTGTTTTCTTAAGTTCTTGCTAAATAAAAAAAATCAAGATTCGGGAGCCTGGGTGGCTCAGTTGGTTAAGCGACTGCCTTCGGCTCAGGTCATGATCCTGGAGTCCCGGGATCGAGTCCCGCATCGGGCTCCCTGCTCGGCGGGGAGTCTGCTTCTCCCTCTGACCCTCTCCCCTCTCATGCTCTCTGTCTCTTATTCTCTCTCTCGCAAATAAATAAAAAAATCTTAAAAAAAAATTTTTTAAAAAATCAAGATTCAAGCTATGTATTTGTATTGAGAGAGAAAGAGAGACAGCTTGTGCATGTCATGTCTGTGTCCTCTTTTAAAAATCAGGAAATCTATTACATCTGGGCCCATACCTGCCCATTGCAAAAATCTGCAGTCAAGATGCTTCTGCCTCTCTGTCGTTTTCCTGACAGTGACGCTGAGCACTCGCTGCCATTCATCACCATACGTGAGCTGCTGTTTTTCTTGTAGAATCAAGGGGAGAGTGAAATATTCCTTGCACTCATTTCTCTGCAGGAAATGTGAAAATAAAGGAGTGATCAAGAAGGCCACACGCTTCAAGAAAAATGAGAAGGACCATATTTCTTTGTGGAAGTGAAGGCAATTTTTTTTTTTGTACCTGAACTATTTCACTCATTTTTGTTACTCGTCTAAGCCCAGGGTGCATTAAAGGTATCAACTTTGTTCTACTGATTCCCCACATCTATTTGAGGATATCCTGGGGGTATCTTTAGATCATCTACTTCATTTATATTACATTCAAAATGGAACTGATTTTATTTCAAAGCAAGGGAAAATATAAACAGATATCCTACCTCTGTAACCGAGAAATGTGAAATTCTTATGTTCATCTCACAAACACAGGTAACACAGGTAATGGTTAAAACCCTGAGTTTGAGTCCTGGATGTGCTGCTTCTTGACTTTGTGACTTGGGCAAGTTTTTTCCCCTCTCTGTGCCTTGGAAGCCCAACTACAAATGGAGATCCTGATGGTGCCTACTTCAGAAACTTATGAGAACCAAATGAGTGAATATTAGTAAAGAGCTTAAAACAATGCTTGGCAAATAGTAAGTATTACATACGTATTAAATACAAACTCTACTTCTAGGTTTGGAAAACATCATTCTGTTGTTTAAATTTCTATGGTAGGGGCGCCTGGGTGGCTCAGTTGGTTAAGCGACTGCCTTCGGCTCAGGTCATGATCCTGGAGTCCCGGGATCGAGTCCCGCATCGGGCTCCCTGCTCGGCAGGGGGTCTGCTTCTCCCTTTGACCCTCCTCCCTCTCATGCTCTCTGTCTCTCATTCTCTCTCTCTCAAACAAATAAATAAAATCTTTTAAAAAAAATAAATTAAATAAATAAATAAATAAATTTCTACGGTAACTTTTGATTCGCCAAATGCACTGATGTTATGAATCGGTCTGCCTAGAAAGAAATGGCTCCTCTGGGCTTCTTCAATTTTTTGTGCTTAGTCTCTTGAACAATGCCAGAAACAAACAGGGAATTAATAAGTATCTGTTTATAAAAATCCCAAAAAAGGTATGCCAATCATACTGTGACACTGCTAATGAGGGGGTTAGCCATAGATGACACTTACTGAGATAACATCTTCCCCCAAGGACTGAAGAACTAGAACAAAATGTACATGCCCCAGATGCTGAATGCATGTTAAAACTGTCACTGAGGGGCACCTGGGTGGCTCAGTCGTTAAGCGTCTGCCTTCAGCTCAGGTCATGATCCCAGGGTCCTGGGATTGAGCCCCGCATCGGGCTCCCCGCTTGGCGGGAAGCCTGCTTCTCCTTCTCCCACTCCCCCTGCTTGTGTTCCCTCTCTCGCTGTGTCTCTCTCTGTCAAATAAATAAATAAAATCTTTAAAAAAATAAAATAAAAAAATAAAAACTGTTTTCCAGAGTGGCTGCACAAAATTTGAAAATAGAGCTACCATATGATCCAGCATTTGCACTACTGGGTATTTACCCCAAAGATACAAAAGTAGGGATCCGAAAGGGTACGTGCACCCCAATGTTTATAGCAGCAATGTCCACAATAGCCAAACTGTGGAAAGAGCCAAGATGTCCATCGACAGATGA
>NC_138379.1:19838648-19853985 GCF_054177405.1 Leptonychotes weddellii
TGTACCTCTGAAACAAATAATGCAATATATGTTAAGAAAAAAAAAAGAAGGAGAAGAAGAAGGTAGCAGGAGGGGAAGAATGAAGCGGGGGAAATAGGAGGGGTAGACGAACCATGAGAGATGATGGACTCTGAAAAACAAACTGAGGGTTCTAGAGGGGAGGGGGGTGGGAGGATGGGTTAGCCTGGTGGTGGGTATTGAGGAGGGCACATTCTGCATGGAGCACTGGGTGTTATGCACAAACAATGAATCATGGAACACTACATCTAAAACTGATGATGTAATGTATGGGGATTAACATAAGAATAAAAAAAGGAATAAAAAAAATAAAGACTATAAAGCTACAAAAAAAAATTAAATAAATAAATAAATAAATAAAAACTGTCACTGAGTGTTCAAGCACTACATTCTATTGAAATTTGAAATTCTTTATTGATTGAATACTATCATTTCAATTACCATGAAAGTCACCATGATTTGAGGAGACAGAAAATCTGTTATAATATCAGTTTCATGGGGATTTGCCATGTTTTTCAAACACAAACACACACACACACACACATGAACGCACGTGAACATGCACATCACAAAAACATTTAATTTTGCTTGTTAACTTTACAAGCATATAAAATGGTAAAAATAACTGCATCAATAATCCCAGGTAAATAGTTAAATGCTGCCTGTAAAGTATTTGCAAACACAAGGTCTATATAAATTCTTAACAATAGTAATTAGTAAAGCTTAGAGATTTTTAAAGGGAAATCCATTCAGCTTTGTTTAATTTCTGCCATTTTAAACACATAAAATTTCTTTATCTATAGTTTCTATCTGCTAACCAAATGACAATGTACAGAACACAAGCATTCAGGCAATTTAAGAAAAATCACTCATTTGCACATTGGGAGAAGCTTTTAAAGCCATTATCTACTATCATGTAAATATCAATGTATGCAATTCTTAACCTGTAAAATATTTACTGGAAATTTTATGGGCCTCACATAAATTGGAACCATTAGATATCCAGTTAGCAGTTGGGACAAATAATAGGGTATTACTTAGCAGAGAAGTATCATTCCACAAATACAGCAAACCACAAGACAAGTCACACATCAGAGGACTTTTATACAAGAAAGTTGGGTAAATCACTGGAGACCTTCTGCATAGGAGTCCTAAGAGCCTGGTGGGCACAGGTACAATGACAAAGGGGAAACAGTATGGATCGTTCCACCTAAAATCCATTCTATCATAGTGATAATAATGCAATTCATCTTGGATAGAATTATAAAATATGAAAGACTCCAGTAAATCTGATATTGAGTATTTTACCTGCCTCTCCCAACATGTTGGCATCTGCCAGCATCATAAGTGCTGTGGTCAAAGAAAAGCCTTTTAGACTTAGACTCTGATACTGATATTTTCTTATAGCATGGGGTAGGTCAAAATACATGCCCTGTCTGTGCCTCATCAATTCCCTCATCAATCAGATGAGAAGGACATTAAGCCAGTGTTATTGCAGGTATCAAATGAACTGAAATTTGGTAAGTGCTTAAAGCATGTCTGCCAAAGAGTAAGCCCTCCAGGTGCATGCATCTGTACAAGCTCTTCTGGTGTATTGATAAATATGTTGAACAGAATATATTGACAAATATGATAAATATGCTGGCCTGGAGGCAGAGTTATTCGTTAAACTTGGAGAAGCAGACTTTCAGTTTGGTACTGTTAGTGCAGCAAAAGCAATCTGACCATATCATTCACACTAGTTTAGATACTTCTGTTGGTTTTTGTCTTCCTACATATTCCTCTCCCCACCAAATAAATAAATAAATAAAATCAGTATGCCTCATAAGAAGTAAAAATTAATTATCTGGTTTAGAGAAAGTAAAAATAAATGTACAGTTATTTGGGTAAAATATTCACTTTCCACCTACTCCATTAGTTTCAAGATTGAAATTGCCAAAAATGCTCTTTTCTTTAGTCAAAGTTGTCAGATGCCTAAGAATCACAGGTTAGGTTTTTTGGGGTTTTTTTGGGGTTTTTTTTAAGATTAAAGTGAGATTAAAAGTATGGCATTTGGAGTGAGAAGGCCTTACTCTGAATCTAATTTTCTCCACTTTCTGTTTGCGGCTTCACACACATTTCTTCAATATGTTTTACAAGCCTCAGTTTATTCACATAAAATGTAAATCATGATACTTACCTTATTGAAATATTGTGAGAAATAAAACTGTGAGAATTAAATCAAACAATGTCTATAAAACACTGTACCTCACTCCTATTTTACACAATCGTTTGAAACTGTTATTATATCATTATGACAATTACTGAAATATCCCAGTCCTTCCACACATTATAACATTTTTGTATAACAATAATTTTCTCAATTGAGCAAACACTGAAAAACAGTTTTCTTGACAAGGACAATGCTCATCACAGTGTAGACTCTGAATTTACACTGGACAGCATCACCTAGACACTTGTTAGAAATGCAAATCCAGAACATCTGGGGGCTTGGGCCCAGGAGTCTAAGCAATCTCTAGATAATCCTTTTACATGTTTAGCTTTGAGAAGCTCTGATCCAGAGTAGCAGAATTACAGGTATGTTCATAGGGTTGTCTCAGATAATTGTGTAAGCTAGAGTAGGAGTTGGTACTTAAAAGGCCACATAGTGAATATTTTAGGCTTTGTGGGCCATATAGTCCCTGCCGCAAGTACTCATCTCTGCCATTGAAGTCTCAAAGCAGCCACAGCTAATATGTTAAAAATTGAGTACTGCTGTACTCCAATAAAACTTTATTTACTAAAATGGGTAGCAGACTATAATTTGCTGGCTCCCACCTCCTGTTAGACTTTGCAACTACACAGTTTATATAACCACAACGGGCAAAATTCACATGTTGAAACGCTAGCCCCCAATGTGATGGTGGCTGGAGGTAGGCCTTTGGAAGGTAACTAAGTTTAGATGAGGTCATAAAGGTGGGACCCTCATGATGTGGTTAGTGCCCTTACAAGAGCACGCCCACAGGAAAGGCCATGTAAGGACACAGGGAGAAGGTAACTGTCTACAAGCTAGGAAAAGGGTCCTCATCAAGAATCAGATCTGCCAGACCTTGATCTTGAACGTCTCAGCCCCCAGAACTGTGAGAAATAAATATTTGTTGTTTAAGCCCCCAGTCCATGGTATTTTGTTATAGCAGCCCAAGCTGACTAAGACCATAATCGTATGCACTGGTTGTGTTTCTGTGGTCAAAGTAGACACTCAGCAGCATGCAGACTCTAACAGATGAATCCAAGGAAGCATTTTTATTCTACTGAGGCATTATTCCTTTGGTCTGTGACCTGATTCTTTGGTTTGTGACATGATCTATTAGCAAATCACTAAATGGCTGTTCATTCTACCTTATGATTAGCTGTGCACAGTTAACTGTGAGAGTGCTCAAAATCAAGGACGACTGGGGGATTGTAGTGTGGGTTGTACAAAAATAGCCCCAAGAGAGACTTTGGCAGTCTCAGTGATTTTGATTCACCAAATGCAATCAATATGTTTTCTGTTCCCTGGAAAATGATAACTTCTTGAATTATTTCTCTCCTTTTCTCAAGAAGAGTACAAGGCAGCATAAATAGCTCCAATTATAATAAAAAATCAAGATTTTCCTACCACCTTTTCACTCTGAAAAGGTAGCTGCCAAGGAGAGGGTAGAGGGCTTTCGCACTGGAACAGTAACTCAGCTTCAAGTGATATTGCTGACATTTTAGAGGAGAAAAATGCCAGTATTAATTTATCAAACTAAAATTCTCAGGGACATTTTGAAATATATTCCAGTTTCTCAGGATTTAATTTAGTCCCGGGAAACGAGTTATTCACTGGAAAATGACACTATTCCATTCACCACCTATGTGGATTGCAACCTGGCTGAGTGTGTGAACCATGCCAGACCCCAGTCCCAGCTGCAGCCTTGCATAGAGCACGGACTCCAAAGTATATGTTAAGTAAAACGAACTTCCTTACTCAAAATGTTATAAGCCAACCTAAAATTTTATAAGGGTAAATACAGAGACTCATTTGGAAGTTTTTCAGAACAATTTTTGATTAATTTGTTATTAATTATTTTACTATTCGAGGAGCCATAAGACACAAATTAATTCTGACCTTAGATTTAGAAGCCAATTAATTCAGTGCTTCAAGATTTTATTTATTCATGTGTTCTTTGTCTCAGCAAACATTTACTTGCAAACAAAGATTAAAGATGTCCTGTTTTTAAAAACCGAATGATATACTAAGAACGTCAACATATAAACAGATACTTACAATACAGAATATATTCTGAGAACAAAGGAAGTTTTACTATCTCTCATCAGAGAAGATACAAAAGTTTCAGAAAAGAGATTTATTGAATAATATATAGTCAGTGCCTGAGATGTGTGAGGCATTATTTTAAGTACTGGGAATATCAGTGAACAACAACAGCAACAACAAAAACCAATAAAATTCTCACCCTCATACAGGTTACAATCTTGTGGCCAGGTAAGCAGACGTAGATAATGAATATAATAAGAAATAAATTTTGTAGCATGTTAGAAGACATCTGCATTACTGAAAAATAGCACAAGGCAAAAGAGATCAGAAATACATTTCTGCCGGGGTTGAAATAAATCATATTAAGGTAAGGTGTCATGAGTCAGGATGATGAGGGTAGAAACTGTGAATGACCAGCCATTAATTAGTATAATTGATAATAAAACAATTGCTAGTGTAACCATCTATGAGATTGTTTGTACTACTTCTTACAGGACCTCCACAGAAGCATATTTTGAAGTTTATTCCAATCACAGGATGCTATCAACAGCTAGGATCAATACAAATAGAAAAATAATCTATTAAATGGTAGAGTGCTGGCATTGGTATTCTAGTTGTTAATGCTGAAGTACGAGATAGAATAGATGCAAGAGTGACTAATAGTTCTAATGAAGTTAAAGGTGAAGGTAGTTAATTAATATATGATTTTATGGTCATCTGCAATTGGGCTGCAGTAGTCTGTATGGACCTACAATATCTGGTTCTTTTCATAGCCGTGTATAGCTTACACTGAGGATCAGCAAATCCCTTTTTCTCTAAAGGGATAGATAATAACTATTTTAGACTTTGCCAGCCATACAATCTCTATTACAACTACTCAACTCCGCCATTATTGTATCACAAATGTAGCCACAGACAATATGTAAACAAACAGACATGGATGTGTTCCAATACAACTTTATACAGATACCAAAATTTGAATTTTGTATAATTTTCACTCATCATAAAGAATTTCTTTTGATTTTTTAAATTATTTTAGAATGTAAAAGAAAAAAAAGGGGGAAAAAAGGCATTCTTAGCTCATAGACTGTACAAAAACACGGCTAAATTTGGCCAGTGGGTCACAGTTTGCCAGCCACAGCCCTATAACTTTTCATTCAATCAGTGTTAGAAAAACTATGGCAAATATGACTGGGATAATAAGTAGCAGAAGATTGAGCAAAACATAATTGTTAAGATGTCGAGCTGGAGTGGAAGCTCTGAGGATCACCATTTAACTTAGATGCAATTATCTGGCTCTGTTACCTTAATGAGTCCTATTCTTTATTTACCAAATTTAGATGATTCCATCTAATCAATGTATGGTGCTGTTGTAAAGTGGGCTTCATGTCTTTTGTGGAATAAAGGTAGTATAAATTGAAATTACTTGCTCCGGTCTGAACTCAGATCTCATACAACTTTACTTGTAACAACAAACCCTAAATAGCTACTACACAATTAGGAGGTACTGAGATCCGGGCGCCTGGGTGGCTCAGTTGGTTAAGGAGGTACTGAGATCCAACACCAAGGTCATAAACCCTGCTGTCGATGTGAACTACAGAACAGGATTATTCTGCTATCCCTAGGATATCTTGTTCCATGGATCAAAGTTTTGGGTCAATTAGTGGCTTTATATTATTTGACTAGATAAGTCTACGTTTGGTCATTCAGAGGTTTTTCTATGCTCTGAGGTCACCCTAAACAAAATTACTAGTTTAGATAATGATTTTTTAGTCCCTTACGGTAATTAATTTTCATATTGAACTAATAGATTAAGCTTCACATCTTAATATTTCTTTCTTTCTTTTCACAGGAAGGTCAATTTCACTGAAGTAAGAGAGTAAAAACCTGGTTTGTCCACTTATTAAATTCCTTATTTAGAGAACAAGTGATTATGCCACCTTTGGTACATACGTCCTACAAAAATGGAGGCGGCAGTTTATGATTATAAATTGAGCTTTGGAGGTGACATATGAAGAGGGTTTTGGAGGACGTAAGTTAGCCAAGCGATACATGGGAGCAGTGCATTCTGGGCAAGGGGAGCAGGTCTGACTCATTCAAGAGCAATAGCACCAGGATGGCTGGAGTGAAATGAACTGAGAGGAGGCCACAGGTGACAAGATCAGTAGGACTTTATCAATGATGTTGGAGCTAATTACAGAAGACTTTGTCAGATGAACAACAGGAAAAGCACATGGTGCTAATAATAAGAGTGGTTATTTACACTTAACTCTAGGTCAGAAGCTTTACACATAGCATTGTCTTTGGTCTTTATAACAGCCAAGGCAGGTAGATATTTTTATGCACATATTATATTGGAGGAGACTGAAGCAGAGAAAACAAGTTATTTAAAAAACCATATAACCAGGGGCGCCTGGGTGGCTCAGTTGGTTAAGCAACTGCCTTCGGCTCAGGTCATGATCGCAGGGTCCTGGGATCGAGTCCCGCATCGGGCTCCCTGCTCAGCAAGAAGCCTGCTTCTCCCTCTCCCACTCCCCCTGCTTGTGTTCTCTCTCTCGCTGTGTCTCTCTCTGTCAAATAAATAAATAAAATCTTTAAAAAAAAAAAAAACCATATAACCAGTAAAAGACAAAAACTGAGATAGGAACTCAAGTCATGTTATTCCTGAATATATTTTACTCTCCTTAAAATACCAATTATTTCAATAAATGCATCTTAGAAAGGTTAGAAGTTGGGGCGCCTGGGTGCTCAGTTGGTTAAACATCTAACTCTTGGTTTCAGCTCAGGTTGTGACCTCAGGGTCATGAGATCAAGCTCCCGTGTTGGGCTCCACACTTAGCCTGGAGTCCACTTAGGACTCTCTTTCCCTCTTCCTCTGCCCCTCCACCCCACACATGCATACTCTCTCTCAAATAAATAAATAAATCTCTTTTAAAAAAGGTTTAAAAATTAATGTCTTATATCCAGTCTGCACTTATGATTACTGCTGGATGAAAAGACAATTCAACAAAGCCAACACAAGGTTTTTTTCATGTACTTTTTATATAAAATCACTCTGTCTGACTCCTTTTCATATAACCCCCCTCTACTCCTTGTCCAAGGGAACCACTATTACTTTGTCACCACAGATTAGTTGGCATTTTCTAGAACTTTATATACGTAGAGTCGTACTGAATATACTGCTTTTGTCAGGCTTCATTCAATCAGCATAAATACTTTGAGGTTCACCCTATGTGATTACTATAACAATAGTAAGTTCCATTTTTGTTACTGAGTACTATTCCATTGAATGTATGTATCACAAGTGGTTTATACATTCACATACTGGTGCTCATTCAGATTTTTTTTTTTAAGCTATTATAAGTAACACTTCCATAAATGTTCATGTACAAGTCTTTGTATGGGATATATGCTTTCATGAATCTGCTCATTAGTAGACAACTGAATATGCAAATGGGGGCCCTCTGAAAAGCTGGGACTCTCTCTGTGCCCAGTCTCACGTAGGTACTCTGTTCTCATCCCACCTCCTTAACACAGGGATTCTGCTTGTTCACCTCCTTTCTCCCTCCCTTTGACACAGCCTGGAAACTAAAAAGGAAGTAAGCTGGGGCAATCATAGGACTCACTTCTTTTGTTTCCTAACTCTTAGGGGCTTGTGTCCTTTAATTACCTGATGTCTAATTTTGTTATATTATTTAAACATTGGTTCACATATCTCTGGAACCAAAGTAGTGTTTGGCAGGGGCTTAAAATATTAAGAAAATAAGATGAATAAACAAATTGTATATAAAAATTTACTAGCACAAGGTCAAGTTATTCATTCATTAATATGTAGTACATTTGATTTTTCTCATCTTATGAATTTTGAGCAAGATTTTTTCATAGGCAACTATGGCAAGCTGAAAATACTGTCTCATGACTTTTGAATAGGTCATTTTTCCCTGAGATTGTTTTTGAATCCCTTTATATCTTCAATGACATTCACTTTTCTCCTGGGTATGTATCTATGGGTTCTAAGATGATGTCATCATTCGTGAGATCATCACAAAGACAATCTAGTGTATATTTGCCAGAGGAGTCAAGTTAGATTTTTTTAAAAGATTTTATTTATTTATTTGAGAGAGAGAGAGCACGCGTGTGCTAGCAAGCTAGAGATCTGGAGTGGGGGGGGTATGCAGGAGGGAGAGGGAGAAGCATACTCCCTACTGAGCAGGGAGCCCAAAGGCGGGGCTCGATCCCAGGACCCCAGGATCATGACCGGAGCCGAAGGCAGATGCTTAACTGACCGAGCGACCCAGGCACCCCAAGTTAGATTTTTTTGTTGATACTTATTTAGGAAATTATTTTAAAAGACATTTTTTGTTTATCAGTGATATATTAGGAAAACACAATTTTCTGTAGTTAGAGATATTAGAATTCAAGCAAGATGAATTAAGCAAAAAAAGAGAAATAAAAGCATCCATATGGAAAAAAAAAAGAAGTAAACATCCATATTGATAGATGACATGATTTTATATACAGAAAATCCTAAATAATCCCCTCAAAAAACTAGTCAAATTAGTAAACAAATTTAGAAAAGTTACAGGATACATAATCAACCTATGAAAATAAATTTTATTTCTATACACTATCAATGAATAATCTGAAAGGAAATTATGATTAGAATAGCAACAAAAACAATAAGAGTTTATGGCAGCATTATCTGCAATAGCCAAATTATGGAAACAGCCCCGGTGCCCATCAACTGATGAATGGATAAAAAAGTGGTATACACACACACACACACACACACAGGAATAATACTCAACCATAAAAAAGAATGAAGTCTTGTCATTTGCAATGACTGGATGGAGATAGAGAGTATTATGCTAAGCAAAATAAGTCAAAGAGAAATACCATACGATTTCACTCATTTGTGGAATTTAAGAAACAAAACAAATGAGCAAAGGGGGAAAAAGAGAGACAGAGAAGTAAACCAAAAAACAGACTCTTAACTATAGAGCACATTAACTGATGGTTACCAGAGGGGAGGTAGGTGGGGGATGGGTGAAATAGGTGATGGGGATTAAGGAATGCACTTGTGATGAGCACTTGTGTATGGAAGTGTTGAATCACTATACTGTACACTTGAAACTAGATAACACTGTATGTTAACTAACAGCAATTTAAATAAAAACTTAAAAAAACACACTAAGAAATTTAGGGAAAATATTAACCAAAGAACTGTAAGACTTATATACTGGAAATTACAAAACACTGTTGAAAAAAAAATAAAGACTTAAATAAATTGTTAAGAAGGCTATAATCTCCCTGGCAATGGACAGATTAAATGTAATCCCTACCAAAATCCCAAATGCCTTTTTTTGCACACTCAGAAAAGATGATCCTAAAATTTCTATGGAATCACAAAAGACTCAGAACATCAAAACAATTCTGAAAAACAAATGTGTAGGACTCGCAATTCCAGACTTCAAAACTCAATAAAACTTACTTACAAAGCTAAAGTAATCAAGAGATTGTGAAACCAGCATAAAGACAGATGTATAGATGAATTAAATGTACTTGAGAGTCCAGAAATAAACCACTTATCTATGGTCAATTGATTATCAACAAAGGTGCTAAGACAATTCAATGTGGAAAAAGGTCTGTCCAACAAATGGTGCTGGAATAATTAGATAGGCACATGCAAAAGAATAAAACTAGACCCTCACTACATACTACATACAAAGATGAATGTAAAATGGATCAAAAACCTAAATTTAAGAGCTAAAACTATAAGCACCTTAGAAGAAAATACAGAAGAGTAAATCTCCATTACTTTGGATTTAACAATGGATTCTTACATATGACATCAAAAGCACCAGCAAAAAAATTTAAGTCATAAATTGGACGTTCTCAAAACTAGTATTTTTGTATTAAGCAAAGGATACTACCAAGAAAAATACAGCCCATAGTTTGGGAGAAAACATTTGCAATTCATATATTTGTTAAGAGTCAAGTGTCCAGAATATATTAATAACTTTAACAACTCAACAACAAAAAGAAAGACAACCCAATTAAAAAATTGGCAAAGGACTTGCATAGGCATTTCACCAAAGATTAATGATGGTCAAGAAGGACAGGGAAAGATGTTCAACATCACTAGTCATTATTGAAATGTAAATCAATGAGACACCACTTAATAACAACTAAGAAGGCAATAATAATAATAGCAACATGAAAAGTAACAAGGGTTGGCAAGGGTGTGGAGAAGTTGGAACTCTCATACAATACTGGCGGAAATCTAAAATGGTATACAGATGATGCTGAAAAGTTTGGTGATTCCTGAATAAGTTAAATAGAATTTCTCTATGATCAAGCAATTCCATCTCTGGGTATATACCCAAAAGAACTGAAAGCAGGTACTCAAAATAGAACAGAACAACAATAAAAAAATGTTTACACAAATGTTCACAGCAACACCAAGAGTATTCACAACAGCCAACTGTCCAATGTTTCACCATTAAGTTTGATGTCAACTGTAAGGTTTTTGGAAATGTGTGTTATTGTGTTACACAAGCTCCCTTCTAGAACTATTCCTAGTTTCCTGAGCCAAGAGCAGCCTAAGGAGACATGACTATTAATGCAATGTGGTATCCTGGATGGGATCCTAGAACAGGAAAAGGACATCAGGTAAAGACTAAGGAAATCTTAATAAATGATGCCCTGTTAAAAAATATCAATATGAATTTGTTAACTGTAAAAAACATACTGTATTAATTAAAGATGCTAATTATTAGGGGTAGGTGCCGGATACACTGATAATACAGAAGTTTGTACTATTTCCACAATTTTTCTGTAATTCGAAAGCTGTCTAAAGTAAGGTTTATTAAAACTTAATTCTATTTATATTTTATTACTAATTCCATATTTGAACTCTTTGGAGCTATTGTCTGCTGTTTGTTATTTTCTCAAATGTTTTAACTTTGTACTATAGTCTCGTGTTCACCTGGATTTTTGTTGTTGTTGTAGAACCCTATGAAAAATGGGTTATCTCAACATGTGTAGAAGGAACTTCCTCTTGCTTTTGGCATGCTGACACCAATGTGGAGCTTCTTTATTTCCTCAACCTGGAATTTCCCGATGTTGTATACATATAGCATTCACACATACTATGGAAAGGTATATTAGTAGCTATATTTATCTCAAAGAGACTTTTACACCCAAACCCTTGTTGAGACATACACATTTTCATGGGGTCTATCCAGTTTCACTGGAATTTTAGCTCTGCAGGGCTCCAGCTTTATGAGGGAGATCAGTTCAATACTTTTTCTAAATTGCCCAAAGTTTGGTTTTTTAATAGCCATTAAAACATATGCCTTTGTGTCAAGTCACTGAGATCAGCAAAGCTCAGCTTCTGCTTAGCATCCTCTTGGTTTTGGCCCCTGGAATTTGTATCCTGTTTTTCTAAGATCAGCTATACACTGAAAAATATTTTTCTAATTTTCAATCAGTATCTATATAGGTTTTAAGGAGAATTATTTTTCTGCATACATAAACTTCCATGTTACACTTTGTAGTTAAATTTATTGCTTTTATGGTTTCTGGTTATTTTTTTTTTAAGATTCATTTATTTGAGAAAGAGAGAGCAAGTGGGGGGAAGGGCAGGTGGAGAGGGAGAGAATCTCAAGCAGACTCCCCACTGAGCCTGGAGCCCAAGGGTCAGGCTTGATCTCATGACCCTGAGATCATGACCTGAGCTGAAATCAAGGGTCAGTTGCTTAACCAACTGAGCCACGCATGTGCCCCTATGGTTTCTGGTTTTAATGTCAGGATGAGAAAGTTCCTCCTTACACCACATTTTTTAAAAGTCACTAATTTCATTTCAATTTAAAATTTAAAAGTGCTTAATTATATTATTAATTCATTTTGGTATGTATTTTGAGTAATATATTAAATACTATGTATTAGTATGTATACATATATATTTTATTCAATTTTTTCAAATATTAGCCAGGTCCAGCATGTATTGAATATGAATTTATTTTCCAATAATTTTACTACTAAATCTCTTTTCATTATTATTTTAGGTACTGTCCTAAGTAGTTTAGAAGTTTTATTCCAGGGATGCTTGGGTGGCTCAGTTGGTTAAGTGTCTGCCTTCAGCTCAGGTCCTGGGATCTAAACCTGGCTTCGGGCTCCTTGCTCAGCGGGGAGATTGCTTCTACCTCTGCCTCTGCCTGCCACTCCCTCTGCTTGTACGCTCTCTCTGACAATTAAATGAATAAAAATCTTTTTAAAAAAAACCTCTTTTTCCAGAACAACATATTCATTCATCCATTCATTCATTCATTCCCTTTCTCTCTTAACCCCCTCCTCCCTTTTAAAATGAGTGGTTTGGGAGGAAATTGAGGTATAAAATCCACCATTGAAGACTTTGGTGACAGTGCACTATATTTACAGATTAACATGAGTTTTGTTGAATTTCTCACTAATAAACAATTTCCTTAACATCTCTGTGCCTTAATCACCTCATCTATAAATTGGGATTAATGATGCACCTGCTTCATAATGATACCTGCCTCATGAGATTATTTTGAATATTAAGTTAGCAAACATATATAACGAAGCTAGACAAGAACTGGGTATCTGCACTGGTTGGAAAGAATCAGTCAAAAGGAGAAGTTGGAGACATAACAGAGGGATAACTGATAGAGCAATATTTCAAAGGAGGCAACAAGTGACAGGATTCCCCAGGCCTTGGGGAGGGCTGTTGTCTTACTTGCTGGGTTAGACTAGAAAGTTAAAAAGGATTTAGATTAGATAGTGGGGATTTAGATAAATTTTAGAATCTGAAGTAGGAAATTTAAAGTTAAAGTCTCAAGAATGGACACTGTGGTAGATCACATTATATTTCCCAATTCGTCACTTTAAGACCAACATCTCCACTTATTGGTTAGTGTCTATACTGGACTCTTCATTAACATTTTTAATATCACACTGCATTTACCTGGTAAATACTTCCTTACTTGAACATATGTGTATTAAACATTAGCCGACCCTACAAACCTGTGTTTTCTTTAAAATTACTTTCTCCCTAGTCCTTTTATCCCAACTGTTGAGCAGAAGGTATTTTTTTTTAATTTATGAAAAATGAAAAGAACGAGACCATGAGAAACTAAAAGTTACTCTTAACTGCTGGCAGAATAAATTAATGATGCACCAAATAAAATAGAGAAATATCTACACACATAAATTTAGAAATAGCTACACCTGATTTTTATTTTTTTAATCCTCTAACAGGTATAGAACAGTATATACAAACTTACAAAACTGCCCAATAAAAATTACTTCCCTAATTTGCATCCCTATTGCAGGACTGGTTGGTGGTCAGTTTTAATTAGGAAACCAAATGATTTTTTCTATGCCCTAGATTTCTTCCGAGGTTGTATAAAAGTTCCAGAGAGCAGCACCTTTTCAAGGTGGCAGAAAGAACAGTTGCCCTGTTCTCCTCTGTCCTATCAAGGTTGGAATTTACGTCAGGACTATTGACTGAGTCAGGTACCTTCCGTCATCTTTATGTAATAATTTGAAAAGCCGCCTGTGTGATAGAGACAGTGGAAAACTCTAAGACAGCAATCACTACAATATATAAATGTATCAAACCAACCCTTTTGTACAAAGGGTTGTACCTTAAGCTTATACAATGTTATATGCCCATTATATCTCAATAAGGAAGAAAGAAAAGAAAGTGTCTAGTTAAGAGAAATGCATAGGCAACCCCAGCATCTGAAAATTTTTAGGAAAACCATTTGAACAATCTATTACAAAGTGGATTACTGACAATTCCAATCCACCAAAATCAGTGCAATGCATATTTCTCAAACTCAAATACACTTTAGTGTCCTTCAGCTGTGCAAAAATGGCCACTCCAAATGATTGCTTTGTGTACAATTTCAGTTTTATTATCTAGACATATTAAAGAGTTTACAGATTTACATATTGAAGCTTCGGCCTCAGGCTGCAGTGACTTATTGCTATGACATGGCTCAAATCCTTTCTTTAATACTGTGTTTCCTAGAGACACAACCGATCAAGTCACAAGCCATATGTCACTGCTGTCACTATTCAAAGGACTCAGAATCCAGCGGTCAGGTTTGTTCTTCAAGGACTTCTGGGGCGCCTGGGTGGCTCAGATGGTTAAGCGTCTGCCTTCGGCTCAGGTCATGATCCCAGGGTCCTGGGATCGAGTCCCACATCGGGCTCCCTGCTCAGCGGGGAGCCTGCTTCTCCCTCTGCCTCTCTCTCTCTCTCTCTGTCTCTTATGAATAAATAAATAAAATCTTTAAAAAAAAAAAAGGACTTCTGCTATAAGGAGAGGCTCATGCCATAATCAATCACTTTCCTTTTTATAGGTATTTTATTTCTATTATAATTTTGTAACATAAATAACATAGTTTTCCTGAATCACAGGTTTATCATTCACTTCAACCTCATTTAGCAGAATTTAAAAGTTAGTAGGAGAGAAACTGTAGAACCTAGATATTGGGAAAACTGTAGAATAAGAGATTTTTTTAAAAATTAGATCTTGGGGAGCCTGGGTGGCTCAGTCAGTTAAGTGTCTGCTTTCCCCTCAGGTCTTGATCTCAGGGTCCTGGGATGAGCCCCGCATTGGGCTCCCTGCTCAGTGGGAAGCCTGCTTCTCCCTCTCCTTCTGCAGCTCCCCCTGCTTGTTCTGTCCTGCGCTTTATCTCTCTCTGTCAAATAAATAAATAAAAATCTTTTAAAAAATAAAAATAAAAATTAGAACTCACATACACGTACTCCTTTATCAATTACACATTATAATTACTTTAAACTGTATTTGCATTTTCAGTTGGTTTATCATTCTTTTGCTCCTGGAAGCAAGGTTGTAGTGTGTGTGTGTGTGTGTGTGTGTGTGTGTGTGTCAGGGGTGTGGTGTGTATAGAAAGAAAAAGTAGAGAGTTCTTAAGAAATTCAGAGTACCTGTACCTCTGAAACAAATAATATATTATATGTTAAAAAAAAAAAAAAAGAAGACAG
>NC_138379.1:19854485-19907156 GCF_054177405.1 Leptonychotes weddellii
CCAATGTCTATTACCTCAGCAATTACTCTAAACTGCCTCCTCCTCTCAATCCAAGATTCAGAGGCTGACTGCCCTTTGCAGGAAAAGTTGTACTGCAGTGACCTCATTGTGTAGTACTTGAAAGGAGTACTTGCTCATTAATTAAGGAAAATTTCTGTTTGGCAAGAGCAGTCCCTATTGTAATGAAAGGTACAGCACTCTTCTCCAATTTAATCGGGATGCTTTCAGTTCTAATGGCAAAGAGTAGGCAGCTCTGAGTCATTCCTTATTACCACACTCAGGCTTTGGAACAAACATCAAATGTGGAGAGCCACATTCTTTACTCCAGGCCACCAGAGCAAAAATAGTACCTCCTTTTCCTTTCAACCTGAGTGGATTAGATTATTATCAACAGTGGCTACTGACATTAGAACAGTGGTTACAGCCTGGTGTCTCCCAAAGAGACATGGGTTACATGTTATTTTTACCACTTCCAAAGGCTAACGGAAACTGTACAAATATCTGTACTAAGGCTTTATTAGACTAATGAAGATGTCAGGTGCTCTTGATTTTAATAAGGATTATATCAAATCAGTATGGTTATTGCAAAATGTAACCCCAAAGTTGCATGTATTTCCTTCAAATAAATCTGGGGTCTAGGCACTTTCTGACAGCATTCACATCCCTGCTTTCACATGTCTCCATCCCATACGATACTGTTACTGTTCACTTGTGCCGTAGATGTCAAAGGAAATGAACCATAAGGTTCTACAATCGCGTTCATAATGAAGGTTCAATTTATTACTACATTGGAGTGACTATGTTTGGCAGGATTACACAGTGAAACCTTAAGTGCTGGGTTCGGGAACTCCTAGTCTGCAAATCAGCACTTAGACTGCAACAGTACTATCTATTTCTTCCCCCATTCCCACTTGTGAACAAAAAAAAAAAAAAAAATGCCTAAGCAGGGGATGCCAGCATTTAATGAGTCCATGTTATGTAACAGAAACTATGTATTGCTTTATAGCTATTCTCTCATTTATCCTTTACCACAATCCAATAAAGCAGGTGCCATTATTATCCCTGGATGGGAGAAATAAATAACTGAGATAGAGTCACATAATAAATAGCTTAGTTGGGATTCATACCTGTCAGATATGCTGCTCTAAATGTCACAGGCAGTGAGGCCTTTTCCAGTTGTTCCAGATCTACTTTCCCCTGCACCTCACTGTCTCCCTATACAAGTGCTAGTTTAGATATTAATCCCTAGCATCTTTGTTTTATCAGGGGGGCAGAATTTGACTCTTGAATTTGGACTAGGACTTCTCATACTAGAATCATCTCTCTTTGTTTCAAGTAAGGAACACTGTATCTTATGTCAATGGAATCTGATACTTTATTGATACTTCTATTTCACCCTATGAGGAAGGACCATTTAGGTAAACAAAACTTGCAAAAGCCCAGAGCATTATATGGAATTTACATTTTTCAATAGAGTTTTGATTATAAAAAAATTGAACAAATTAAAGGCTCTAGATAGGAAAAAATAAGAAGAGTCAGTTTCTACTACCAGCCATTATAATACTCTAAGTTATATGGCTTTACATCTTCCCACGATTACTTTGTAGTACAGCACATGAGATTTTAGCTGAATTCTCTTAGCTGGTTCCATCATTCCCTTGATAGTGTGGTGCAGGGGATAAAGTTTGAGATCAGAAAGACTTTATTATGTAAAAGCTTTGTGAGCTCAAGGAAATTATAATTCCCTGGACTAACTGGTAACTGCCTCCCTCCCTCCAAACAAAACAAAACAAAACAAAAAACACACTCTGATAAATTACCAAAAATATGACACAAAACAAGGTAAATCAGTAACTGCTGATGATTTCCAAATATGCTTTCAATAACGCCCAACAAGTACACACAGCCATCGGTTCACTTCATAATTCCCCCTCTTCTCTCATTCTCACATACTTGTTCACAAACTACCACTAGACTTATATATGCCATCCATTCCTAATTCTCTTCTATGAAACTCTTTTGCATTGTCTTTAGACCATGACCTCAAATGTTATCTCTCAGAAGTCCTTAACAGGTAAAAAATAGTGAATTAAGTTTATTAAAATTTATCTTTATTAAAATAAAGAATATTTTCCAAGTTTAGGAAAAAAAAAAACCACAGCAGCAAATATCAAATATCAAAAATATGATTGGGAAAATTCTGACAAACATTGCAACTGAACAACTTGCTTCCAAATTACAATTTGAGCAAATTCTAAAAAAACCACATTTCGGGGCGCCTGGGTGGCTCAGTTGGTTAAGCGACTGCCTTCGGCTCAGGTCATGATCCTGGAGTCCCAGGATCGAGTCCCGCATCGGGCTCCCTGCTCGGCAAGGAGTCTGCTTCTCCCTCTCCCGCTCTCCCCCCTCTTGTGCTCTGTCTCTAAAATAAATAAATAAAATCTTAAAAAAAAAAAAAAAACACATTTCTTTTAGAAGTACACCTGCAGCACCGTATACATATCGTGTGTGCTGTGTATGCATATATATACATGTATATATACACACACACAAGTGCTTACAGCCCAAACTGAAAACACAGTCTCTATTTTATGGAATGCTAGGGATAATCATATTGAAGATAAAGAAATAAACTCTTGAATTATTGTGTCCCATGTGGAAATTATTCCCCAATTGCAAGGGACATTTTTAAGAAATTAAAACTTCACATAAATGGAGGTAAAGGTGAGGAAGTTGACAATTCAGTTAGACAAGAGATTCTTACGTTGTTGAAGAATAAAACAAAAGAATGTATCAAAATTTATAAACTGATTTTACTTACCATTATATTTCATAGGTCCTCCTGTTTGGAAGAGTGAATTTGGGACATAACCTATCACAAGATGATAATGAATTCTGTTTCTCTGGTAACATAATGTGGAAGAGAAACCTAATTCCATTACTCTATTCATACTCCTGCTCCTGACTCTAACATCATAGAGCATTTTTACATTTTTAACAGAATTTTACATTTCAACAGAAGCATCTTCAACACTTATCCCAGGCAATTCTTACTTTTTTCTGTTTTGTGTTTTGCTTGAGAAATTTATGGGTATTTGTCTAAGAATATTGTGCACTATTATGATAATATGAATGAAATAAGCAATGAAAAACTGTCACACAACTGTCAATATATATATATATATGTTTTTTAAGATTTTATTTATTTATTCATGAGAGATAGAGAGAGAGAGAGGCAGAGGCAGAGGGAGAAGCAGGCTCCCCGCGGAGCAGGGAGCCCGATGTGGGACTCGATCCCAGGACCCTGGGATCATAACCTGAGCCGAAGGCAGACGCTTAACTGACTGAGCCACCCAGGCATCCCTGTCAATATATATTTTTTGAAGTGGCCCACTTAATATAGCTGTAGTAAGGATTATATGGTTTATTCAAGTAAGAGTGCTTAGATTATCTTACACCTATATAAATGTAAAATTTTTCAATGTCAGTGTTTTTATTTTTACACAGGTAAAACAAAATCTATTTTTAAAGGCAAAACCAGCAAAGTTTTCTTTTTTAAACTCAAAATGATTCTATAGGCATATTAAAATGTCATGGATCTCCTTAAGTGATGATGGAAAGAAATTATCTAATGGGGATTAGGTGACATTTCTGGCCAACCAGATTCATTTGCCATAAAAGAAGGAACAGTTGTCTTTTGTATGCTTAGTTCCCACATCTACAGTTGGAATCAAATTGTGATGTGCATTGAAAGACTATTCTACCTCTGTCAAAAGTCACTTAGTTTTTCTCATCAGAGAATATACCAAACAAGATTCCTTATTCTCAATTCATACATCTTCATACTATGACTTTCCCTTAGGATATAAGTACAGTCTCTCTTCAGTCTCAATATTTTTATCAAGTTTTATCTTCATGTGGATCTTTTTTTTTTTTAAGATTTTTATTTATTTATTTATTTCAGAGAGAGAGAGCACAAGCAGGGAGAGCAGGAGAGGGAGAAGCAGGCTCCCCGCTGAGTAGGGACCCTGATGTGGGGCTCGATCCCAGGACCCTGGGATCATGACCCGAGCCAAAGGCAAACACTTAACTGACTGAGTCACCCAGGCGCCCCTTCATATGGATCTTAACTGATAAGTACTTACATTCTGCTGTCATGGTAACATGGCAGGAACCTATTAAACAGTTTAAGGCTTTTGCTTTGCCAGTTTTTAAATGCATTTTCAATTTTCCTGATTATATTAGTTTCCCTTGTTGCCAACATAAATTATCAAAAACTTAGCAGCTTACAATAATACAAATTCCTGATTTTATAGTTCCACAGGTCGAAATATTGGCATGGGTATCAATAGGGTAAGATCAAGGTGGTAGCAGGGCTGAGTGCCTTTCTGGAGACCCTAGGGGAGAATCTAATCCCTTGCTCATTTCTTGGGGTCACAGAATTGAAATCCCTGTTATCTTGCTGGCTGCCAGCCAAAGTCCATATCCAGACTTTCGAGGTCTTCTGTGTGCCATGACCAGTGGCCCCTTCCCCTGTTTTCAAAGCTAACAACAGCTGATTGAGTCCCTTTCACACTTCAAATCACACCTGCTTCTACCTCCATCTTATTTGACACAAGTGACAGGTTCTCAGATTACAGCATGGACATCTTTGAGGAGCCTAACATACTGATTAAATATCTTCCAGATTCTCTAGACAGAAAGAATCTGTGGTCTGAATACTAGAGACAGTTTCATCCATAAAGCTAAGCAAAATGATACACCATGAAAATCTAAGAAAAGTGAACTGTGGATTTCTTCAACTTTTTAAATCTGTATTTAGAGCTCTGTCTGAATTTGTCAACATTTGAAAATCAGTTAAGCCATAGGCAGAATGCTTCACTTACCAAAAGGTTATGCGTGCAATGTAATCAGAGACAAGGCTGTCTAATCCTTCTTTAAAAAAAAAAAAAAGATCATTTATTTATTTGAGAGAGAGAGCACAAGCAGGGGGAGCGGCAGGCAGAGGGAGAGGGAAAAGCAGGCTCCCCGCTGAGCAGGGAGCCTGATGGGGACTCGATCCCAGGACGCCAAGATCATGACCTGAGCCAAAGGCAGATGCATAACCAACTGAGCCACCCAGGCATCCCTGTCTAATCCTTCTAATAGCTATTTCAAGGGATGGTTTATATCAAAGAAACAGTGTTTATCGAGTGTTCGCATTATACAAGTAGTCTTCTAAGTGCTTTATCTTCAATCCTCACTGCCATTCTAGAGGTAAGCTCTACTACTGCACTTTTAATACCATTCAAAAGATGAGGAAACTGAAGGGCAGAAAGTTCACATAGTCAATAATAAGCTTAGTTGATATTTGAATACAGGCAGATGACCTCTAGACCGGCTCTGGCCGGTCATCATCATCAGTGATGACAGAAATGTTCACAGCAATTTCTGCCATAAGGTAACAACTCTCTACATGTGGCAACTGAACACTAACAATGTGGCCAGTGTGACCAAGGAACTGAACTCTTTTGACTGTATTTAATTTTAATTAAACTTCAAAAGCCTCATGTAGCTAGTGGTTACTATCCTGGCTACTGTAATTCTAGGGGCCATCCTCTTAATCACCTCACAAAACAGCCTCAAGAAAGCACTTTCCTACTCTTGATTCATCTTTTACAAATACATGCAGTGCATGTATTCAGCAAGTTATTATTTGCATTTCTGCGTTTGGAAACGGAACAATTCTAGCACTGTAAATAGCTCAAATTAACAGTTTATCTCTTGTAATGATTTGTGGAAACAAAATAGGAAAGAAATCCACTTGACAGACCACTTCTGTGTAGGTGAGAAATCACTCGTGGTTAATACACAGTGTCTTGTAATAGAACATTGTGATACAAATTTAGCATTGGTTTTCCCAGCAAATGCAAAGGGCCTTTCTTTTCTTTTCTTTTTGACTTGATTGTGGAAAATCTCAAACATATAAAAGAGCAAAGAGAATAGTATATTGAAACACGTGTCCTCATTATTCAGCTTTAAAATTTATCAGCTCATGGCTACTTTTTATGTCTTCTTTACTCCCACTCATGAGAGGAAGCATATGATGTATTTCAATTGATTGCAATTATTATCCCAATTGATGTTGAAATGGTCCCAATTTTGGTTAGTGGGAGACTATTCAATTAGCTGATGAATCCTTTTATTATCTGAATTTTATTCTGCCAACTGCATCTTTAGGTTCATTTATTTCATTACTTTTGATTTTAGTGAGTTTTAATGTAAGTTAATTTTATAATGAGGTACAAATTTCACAGCATTCTGAAGTAGATTACAAAAAGGAAGATATAGTAAAAAAAAAAAAAAAGTCCGTATCCCAGTTCCCCCTGTCCTATTTTTGTTTTCCGATTGGGTAATAATTTTTATATTGCAAGGCTTACCTGTCCATTAAAAATATATAAATACACAGATGTATTCATTTCTTCCATAGTTGGATGAAAACATAGGTTAGCACACACACGCTCTTCTCTTTGCTTTATTTAACAAGAGTTCCTGGTAACCATGCTGTAGAAATACATAGAGATGGCCCTCATTCCTTTTGTTATAGCTGCATGGAACTTCATGGTGTGGATGAGCTATTTTTTATTCAACAATGTCCTTATGGATATATATTTGGTTTATTTTTAGACTTTTACTATTACAAATAGTTTTGAAATTAATGGTGTTGTTCATAAATCTTTGCATATTTTTGCTACTATGAGACGTTCTTTCTTACCCATATAGTCATGGGAACAAATGGAAGAACTCTAATGCCTAACTCTTTGAAAAAATAATCTTTTCTGAAGAAGGTCATTATGTGAGAACCTAAGTTTAGGCAGCATGTGGGAATATGATCACTCATTTCATTGTTACACATGCACCACACTTACACATAAAAATATAAAGGCCCTGGGTGACTTCTAACACTTTCAACATTACTTGATCTCTCTCCTCAGTAACAAAGCTAGGATGTCATACCAGAAGACAGTCACTATCTCTCTTTCCAGGGACGTTCCAGGACCACATCACGGTTCTGTTACTTCCTAGCAGGGCAATGCACAGTTAAGGAAGCAATCTCATATCACCACCTCCGCCTCTCTCTAAATCATCACCAAAAGGAGAGACCGTCAGCCTCTGTTGTTCAATCCCAGATCCTGACTGGGCCCTGTTTGCTTGAGCATAGGGTCACTGCACTTTCAAAGATCCCATACACAAAGGAGGCTCTCTGCATCTTCCTCCAGTGCTCATCTCCACTGGCCTGTGGCAGGGAAGTAAGCACGTTCAGCAGACAGTGTTTCTTTTTCTCCTTATCTTTCTCTGTCTCTCTGTACCATCTCTCTACTGCTGTTTCCCTCCATAGATCGAAGGGCCACATTTATCCCCACGGGGAAGGAAGCCTCTTTCTTCTGCCACTTGGCAGAGCGTGTGGCCCTGGGGACAAATGTGAACTCATTTATACTGCACTTCTCTGCATACCCTCCTATGTTAGCAGATGCCATGAATTGCTCTTTTATCTGCAGATTTTTAGGGCTAAATAGCTGAAGAAACACGGTTGTTCTACATGGTCTTATAAAACTTACCAGATTTATCTGTATTGTATGGCTAGGGGCCCAAATCTATGCGGTGATGTATCACTTTATAGTTTTGTGCCACTAATCATTGTGTTGATCTTCCTCATAAATCTAAATGCATTTATTTCTCATGCTTTGGTAGTAGAAACACTTGCACAAAGAGCAGAGATCATAAGAGAATTCAATGTTTAACTATTTGAATAGTACCGCTACTGCTTTTACTATCCACTGCAAAATGACAAGCAAAGAATTTGAGTATTAGATACATGGGAGTCTCTCTTCCAATCAGCAAAGAACAAATTATTGATGTCTATTATGTGATTCAATTCCACAGCAAAGTATGGCTTGTCAATAATAAATATAAGGGAGACGTAAGTTCATTTTACAGGAGGTTGAAATGTCTACTTGGCATTTGAGTTATAAATTAGCCTCCTTTTACCTCCAGCTGTATAACATATTCTTAAAATCTTATAATTCAGAACAGAAATATATCCTAGAGGATCAACTAATTTCATAATGGATCAACATATTTCATAATGATTGATTGATAACTAACAAAAAAGTATTCACAGGGCTTTGAAAATTTGTGACTTTATAATTCCTACCGCATTGAAATGTCTTCATATTAAAATAAAATGTGCTATTTTTTATAATGGCATCCTAGAAAAAGTGTATCAACATCAGTCATCAGTTATGTGTTATGAGTAACAAACTCATACAAGTAAAAAAGTAAAAAAAAGAAACAAAGAAAGAAAGAAAAAGAATCATGCCTAGAATCCCTGACCTAGATATGAGAGTTTGCTTAGCCTATGGTTCCAAAAAAGGGGAGGGGGTAAAAAAAAAAAAAAAAAAAAAAAAAAAACAGAATAGCATTAACCACACTATAAGACACAGACTTAAAAATCATTGAAATTCTGGGCACGTCTGGGTGGCTCAATCAGTTAAGTGTCTGCCTTTGGCTCAGGTCATAATCTCAGGGTCCTGGGATCCAGCCCCACATTGGGCTCCCTGCTCAGTGGGGGAGTCTGCTTCTCCCTCTCCCTCTGCCCCTCCTCCCCCTGCTCGTGCACACGCTCTCTCTCTCTCTAATAAAATATTTTTTAAAAATCATTGAAATTCTGTAAAACCCAGTTTCTTCACCTATTAAATGAGAGGGAATACCTTCCTCAAAGTTTAAAATATTAATAAAATGAGTTGATAAATGTGGAAGTCCCAAAGCAAAGACCAGTTATGTACCCAGCTTCCCAAAGAATCTTAATCACCTGCCCCAGCACAGTAAAGAAGAAGAAAGTGTGTGAAGACCCAGGTCCTGGCCATGTCAACTGAAGCAGTGACCTGACCTGCTACATTGTTTTCTCAGTTGTAGACCAAAGGCATTGGTGTCTGCCCCTCCCACCCTACAGAGCTCATGTGGGGCATTTCACTATAGGAAAGGACCTTGGTGCTCACTTGGGCCCAAGGAAGCAGAGTGGTACTCAGGGTTACATGGCATTATGAGTCACCAGGCTAGGAGAAGACCCAGGCCCCCTGACCCCAGGCCCAGGGCTCTTTTGCACCAGCTCACACTGTAGCTTTACATGAAAGTGTTACTGTCATCCTGCCAATGTGAGGGAGTTAAGTGGATATTGAGCACCTGCAGGCTTGGAGCAGGAAAATGTAGATTTTGAGATCCTTATTTGTGGAGGGTGTGCCAGAAATGGATGGGAGTTTAATGAAACAGATATTGGATTATCAAAAAAAAAAAAAAAAGAAAGAAAGAAAAGAAGAAGAAGAAGAAGGAAGGAGAAGGAGAAGAAGAAGAAGAAGAAGAACCACCAAACTTCCTTGGGCTTCTAATGTTTTGTCAGCAATCTTATCATAGAAAAAAAGTCTGGCAAATGTAGTTTCCTACTACTGAAATGATAGCTTCTTCTAATTCCCCTGCAGTCTTGGTTATAGGACTATTGGTATAAGAAAAACAGAGATCTTTGGATTGAAAAGTAAGAAAAATCTGGGTTAAAGAGAAGTGATCAGCCATTGGCCATTCACCCTGAATGACACATCAGCTCAAGGGAAAAGCAGCAAGAAAACCTTTGTACCACCACCCTGCTTACTTTATGTTTATACTTTCATGTAATAATAGCTAAGATTCCCTTCTTGTGACAAGCACAATGACAATAATAATATTTAACTGAGCACCTACTGTGCTGCATCCATGTATCAATATTACCACTGAATATGGCACTGCCTACCAGACTCACTGTCTTTTTCAGTCTTTCTCTCCAATGTCCTTTAGGTAGTCAAATTTTATACTATATCATATATAACTCTAATCTGTCCATCCTTTTAGTAGACAGGCAAAGTATGGTCACCTCATCCAAATGCAGCCAACTCACAAACTCTACACCTAATCCATAACACTTCTAGAAGACAGAAAGCTATGCCAACCAGATTCCCTCTTTTGTAAAACTGAGCTTAGAAATAGCATGAGAATGAGGCAAGTGGCAGGAGAATCAAAGCTGGAAAGCCATCCTGAGGGATGACGCTAGAGCAGACCTGATCATGTTTAGATGTAAGTGTTGAGTGAACAGAAATAAGTACACAAAAGCTGTGAGAAAAAGACTTAGACTACATGGTGAGGACATTAATTAGCAAATGGATAGAAGTTGAAGCATATAGGTATATTAAGACACAGCAGTCAACAAAATGATAGATTATCAGTAAGGACTCTCATTTGCAAGTGACACAAACTCTATTTAAATTGGCTCACACAATGCAGAAGCCCACAGGGGAATTCTAACTTAGAGCTGAATCCAGGCACCAAAATGCTTGTATCAGAGAGTGGTACTGTACTTCTGCTTCCCTACATATTGGCTTCACATTCTCAGGCTGGTTCTACTCTCATGGTGGTCCACAGAGGCTTTGGTTTAATGGCCTCATGGACCCAGGTTAGGTGGAAAGGGGAATTGAACTTTCTGAGAATTCCAACAGAAGTCCCAAAGTCTGTGGTGCTCTGACTGGCCACATCTGGGTCAAGCGCTACTCTCCTTAGAGTCTGCATAAACCAGAACCAATGAAAATAACTGAGATTTTAGAGACGCCATTAGCCAAGAAAGAACAAGATGACATTACCAAAGTAAGGTTGAATGGATGCTGAGAAGGCTAGTATTATAGGCAGAGGTGGCCTATAACCTTGAATCACTTGTAGCTATAGTTTTTAGAGGTTATGAAAACCATGGCTAAACCAGTAATGGTAATTTTTAAAATTATTACCCATACTTATATTTAAGGAGACATATCTATGTATCATTATCATTCAATTAATCTACAAATATTAGTTGAACAACTATCATTTGCCTAATACTGATTCAAGCTCTGAGAATACAGTAGCAAACACCAGGAGAGAAATATATGTAATAAGCATGTAAAGAAATAAATAAGAAAGTTATGCAGAGAATTAAAATATGGTGAAGGGATAACATGACCAGGTGGTGACATTTTTACAGGGAAAATTTCTCTGAAAATTTGATATTAAACCTGAAACTTGTCAAAAAGGATGCATCCAGCTCACTGCAGGCAGATGGAAAAAGTATGGTACCCTTCATAAATTTTATGTAACTATTCTATGGCATTTAACAACTGGGTAACTTAAATGAAAAGGTACTTCTAGATAAACCATACCTACTACATCATAAACCAAATTTTGATCCAATAACTTATTTAATATCTTTCTGACTCACCAGAAACTAAGCTCCATATTGGCAAGGACTTTTGTTTTATTGCTCAGTCGTGTATCCCCATGTCTAAGTCTTGGTAGGAACTCAGTAGATGTTCAAAGAATGAAAGGCTGAATTCAAAATAATTGATCATATTGAAAATCTATTCATCTGACCTTTTGCAAAACAAATAATTCAATTCCCTTTTTAATTCCAAAAGGCATATGTAATCAATGTTGTAAAAGATTAACAAAGATATCACTAGAAGTGTTTTAGAGTTGTTCAAAAGCTTCATGTTTAGGAAATCTTCCAGAGCTTGGTAAAAAAAAAAAAAAAAAGATCAGTCTTCCTTCATAATAGATCAGTATTTCTGACATATCTAATGACAGTAACTAAATTTTTCTGGACTCAGAATTGTGCAAGTAAACAAATGTAACTTTCTGGTTCCATCAGCACAATTTAGATACCAAATACACAAATGTGTTGATGTAGAAGCCTCAGATGTTTCTGGCATTCCATTTTAGTTACTGATTATAATTTTGTTATTTTAGCCTCTTCCTTACTATTGCTATGTTGCCATGATTAGAAACAACTACTGCTTAAGGGGGAAGATGATTATGTAGTTCATCGAGGATTTTCCCTCCTTGAAATAAATGTTGCTTATTCTGGTTATATGGAAATTAACTTGAAATACAGAAGAGGAATAACTGATGGAGTTCAGACACATGACAACAAAGATTGAAGGGGATCAGGTCCATAAAGGCAAATGCTTGACCCTATATCAAGGGCTTGTATAAAAGCCCTAAGAGACAGACTTAACAATGATGCAAGGGGCACCTGGATGGCTCAGTCAGTTAAGCATCTGACTCCTGGTTTCGGTGATGATCTCAGGGTCGTGAGATCAAGCCCCATGTTGTGCTCTGTGCTCAGCAGGGAGTCTACTTAAGGTTCTCTCTCTCCCTCTCCCTCTGCCCCGCCCCTGCTCATGCTCTCTCTCAAATAAATAAATCCTAAAAAAAAAAAGAATGATACAAAAAGTCATCCAGGTTATTTGCTTAGAGAGCACCTTTGGCTGAGCACTAAGAGGGATGTGAGCAGAAACAATATAGTATAAAGAAGATTAAATGGGGACTTGACCTTATTTTACACTGTAAGCATGGGAAGAGGAGCTTTTGATTACAGGACAAATTAATACATCAATATTTAGGTGTGAGAAGACAAGAAAGCATGAGTGCGAGAATAGGAAAAATGTATGCTGTGTGCACATGTTCGCACCCACAAGTACTTCCCAAGAGACACAAAGAATGATGCAAAAGAAAACAATATCCCTTGCAGCTACACCTCTACATGGAAGGCAAGAGAGAACGCTGAGGTCTGTGGCAGGGTACTCATGATGTGACAACAGTGTTTCATGCTCTCAGATGGGTGATAGCCATGCTGTCATTTGGCGCAAGGCTAAAGCTATATGTTATGTTCCTGTACCTTAGGGAGTGGGACTGACTGTAACGACTAGTTGCAGTGGAAAGTTTCTTCCAGTAAACACCCTCCAAAGTAGAGCCTTATAAAAAAGCAAATGAGCACAGGAACCAGGTGTTGAACACAAAATTGTAGAAGTGGGTGCAGTGCATGAACAGAGTGAGTGGGGAAATGTGTAGCAAGCTGGGAAGCACAAAACCGGAATAAAGGAGGAGGCAACAATTGACCTCTGTCTGATCTTTAGGCTTGGTGGAATGCTACTTCACTGTTAACTCAATTCCTACCCCGAAGACTCAGTGAGATAAAGCGTGTGAAGTCCTGGCATGATACTGGTGCATTGCAACTACAAAGTAAATTATTATATTTATTACTTGATAGGGTTGTAGATATATATTTAAAAATTGTTAGCACTGGCTTCTGCTCTCTTTGGACTACGGTTGTTCTGACTCACAAGTCCAAAATTAACAAAGCAGCACTTATGGTAGTTTTTACAGAAGCAAAATGAGTGCCATAGCATCAGATCTATCTATGACGTTGTTCAGACTGACAGCAGTCTGTCTACTTATGTCTAAATGCGAGAATGTACACCCTTACTTGTGCTAGTACGTCTGCGTATATAGAACACAGCTTTTCGCTTAACCAAAAAGCATACAATTCCATAATAGCAGTTATACCAGTAGTCGAATGAAGCTCATTTGAGACTAGATTCCAAATTTTAGCCAGGGTGCTTGTTTTCAGCTCAACCCAACATGTATTTGTTGAGGTCTTGCTCTATAAAAGGCTACCAGATACGTTATGCATTTCAGGTGTCTTACAACTTAATAAGAGGAAATACAACAATTAAACAAATAACTGTAGCTTTAATCAGCTCTCTGTCTTATAAAGAAAGACTCTCCTCTTCAGCTAGGAAGAGTCAGAAGACAACTCAATGACCATGCAAAAGAACTAGGATGGGAGAATCTCCCCACCTTCTTTAATATCAGTGTCCTATTGGTAACTTTAAAACTGCTCTTTTCCCTAGTAACTTCCCTCTCATAATTTTTTTTTTTTATGTTAGATTCCATGGTCTCTGAAAGTAAAAACAGAGTTCCATTTATTATTGTTTTTTTTCCTGGGTACTCCGGAAAAGACAATTAATATTAGAGATTGTAAATGGTTCATGGAAGAGGTCAATATGATCAGGTAGGATCAGGTAACAAGCCAGTATTTTTCCACCTCTGCCTTCAACTGTACTTTGTCCGATATCCCTTGCTCTTTACTAGACAATAACTTGGATGGGGTTGTTAGTCTTCTAGTGACAAAAGCGCTAGGGTTCTCAGGCATTATAATTCTTTTATTTTCAATTAGTAAAATAAAATTATTTTTACTCTTCATTCAGTTCCAAGCTTTTTCCTACTCCCTAAGCTCATGTCTGACCAAAGCTGGGAAGGTGGGTATGGTCCATTCCTTCTCTCTCCTTTATGCAACTTCCTTTTGTCCTAATAGCACTTCCAATTTGGGGGCAGAAAAAGAGACTTAAGGTTTTATTTAATTAGCAAAATTTTCTCAAATTACCACCTGCTCATTACAGGTCTTTCTTTTTTTTTTTTTTTAAAGACTTTATTTATTTGACAGAGAGAGACACAGCGGGAGAGGGAACCCAAGCAGGGGGAGTGGGAGAGGGAGAAGCAGGCTTCCCGCCGAGCAGGGAGCCCGATGTGGGGTTCGATCCCAGGACCCTGCGATCATGACCTGAGCCGAAGGCAGATGCTTAACAACTGAGCCACCCAGGTGCCCCTCATTACAGGTCTTTCATAGCTATCACATACCCTCTGTCATGCCAAATAAGTTACTTTGAAGCATTCTTCTGGGACCTTCCTCACTGGAAAGTATGTTCTTTGCACCACTCAACTGACCTGGTCAATAGAAATCCCCACACATTTCTTACAACTTCTCCTTGGGTGCTGCCTCCCACTGTGGCCCTCAGTGAACACAGCCAGGAGCTATCTTGTGTGGGGTCCTCTCCAGATGACTCAGGCTCAACTACTTTTTTGTCATGCCCACTTTGGCAATGGGGATATTTACACACCCTGGCCCTACCAATTAGTACAAGGGTAGCCTTTCTCCAACTCCTGCCATCAGAGGCTCTCCAGACAGACCCCCTCCACCAAGACTTCCACAGGGTAGAGGCACACACTAACCAGCATCTTTGACCCAAATTTATATTCACATCAAACTGTATCAAGAACTATTACAAATCTGTGTTCAGGAAACAACACTGTGGAGTCTTTGAGATCCTGTATTTCAGAACATTTATAGTAGTGTGTAAGTCTCCTCTTGTGAAAAGCCCCCTCCCAATCTCTGTAAGGAGTTCTTTTGCTGTCCTTTTCCCTGCCTCAGAGATGGGGAGTATGTTCATCTCCTGCCTCATGGGGAAAGGCCCTTAGTTAAAGTTTTGGCTTTAACTAAGCCAATAGTTAAATATGGCTATTTGGCACAGCCATAGTGTGTTTCATTCCTATGAATTCACTTCAAATAAATTTCACATTCCATGAATTTCCAACCTTTCCCATGGGCTGTTGTGGTAACTGCTAGCACAATAGGACTAAGTCTTAAGAAATCCTGAAAAGAGGCATGCCTTATTTCTCTTTAGAAAGGCAGTACCTCAGACTAGTTTCCTCAAAGCACACAGTGAGACAAGTGATATGTTAAAGAGAAAGTAGGGAACAGCATAACAATGAAACAGAAGCCAAACAAGGTAGCCATTTCAAGCAATGCCCCTGCAATACAGATGTAGCCTGATCCTATAATGACCAGTGGGGAACTAGAGTGCAAGCTGTTATAGGTATCCCATCCAACGTTGTACTACCAGAGTGGTAAGTCACTGGAGAAGTCTACAGAAGGAAGGACAAAATATCCAGGCATCTCTAGCTCTCTGTTTACTATGGATTTTAGGAGATCTAGTCAAAGTACCAATGACCTTTTTGGATACAATCCTGGAAGATAAAATAGCACAAAATCCTTTCTTTGGTTCTACTCGTAATTTGATTTGTATATAACAATACATAGACATAGAAGGGATGAAATAGAAAAAAAAAGATGATTTACAATATATTGTAATATTGGGAATATAGTATAGATACTCTATTGTAATATTAGCAATTCTAAATGCTTTCCACAGAAATTTTGCTCTGTCCTTAAGGCTAAATAGGGACACCACGTTGAAAGAACATTCTCATAATGTCCCCTATGATTCTGATACCCAAAATCTACATAATTCAAAGATCTAATCAGCTAGAGCTACTAGAAGGAGAATCTTAGTATTAATATTACATTGAACAAATTCTGGATACATCATAATGTGTGGTTTTGAAGGGGCAAAGAGCCTAGGAGAAATCATAGCTGGTTGATCAGACATGAAAATTTTTTATTGCTGAGCCATGCAAAATGTGTAGAGAAGATGCTGAGGAGAATAATGCAAATGGAGATATCAGCCTGAACAAAGATAGAAAAAGAAGAGTGAGGGGCGCCAGGGTGGCTCAGTTGGTTAAGCTACTGCCTTTGGCTCAGATTATGATTACAGGGTCCTGGGATCGAGCCCCACATCTGACTTCTTGCTCAGCAGGAAGCCTGCTTCTCCCTCTCCCTCTACCTGCCACTCCACCTGCTTATGCTCTCTCTCTCTGTCAAATAAATAAATAAATAAAAATTCTTTAAAAAAAAAAAAGAAAGAAAAGAAGAGGGAGTAGTTGTTGTTGGGGGAAGAGAGGCAGAAAGAGAAAAAAACTGGAAAGGTAGGTCTGAGTAGTTTTTAAAGTATAAGTTCATTTCTGCAGCCAACTGGAGGTTGCTGACCAGGGAAAGAACAATAGGTCATTATAGGTATTTGATTTAGACAGTAGATTCAACTGTCTGACATATCTAGACATTGTTAGGGATCAAAGTTAAACTTTCAAAATTAAAGTTTATCAAAGTTAAAACAATGATGCTATACACATATGAATAATGCCCATCCCATATCCAATTTGATCATATAAAGCAGTGACTCAGAGATCAAGGGAATAGTATCTGATTTCTAGAGTTGGAAGTGTAACGTCTACAGTGGAAGAAAAGACAATATTATATGTTAAGACTAATTTAAAGTAAGTTAATTTGGTAAAATAAGTTATAAAATTAAGACATTAACACTGATATGAAATCAAACTTACATGCTATAGCAGTGCATATCCAAGTTCAAAATACCCTTCAAAGAAAGGAGAGCAAAGAAATATGTGAGAGTGTAAAGGGTACTAAATTAGGACTCTGGCAATTTTGTCTCTGCTGTTAACTACCTATATGACCACTTCTTGGTCCTCTAATTTCCCTCTCTACAAAATGAAGATGTAGAATGTACTAATATTCAAGTCCTTTGTAGCACTATCATTCTGTGTGGAGAGGTTTTTTACATTGTGGAAAGATCAATGGGAAGGAGTATACTTCTTGAAATCTTCAGACTAATTAGAGGTAATTTAACAGCACAAAAGATATGTGGCTTGTTAATGATCGCAAGACTGGAAACCATGCAGTCCATTATTTTTTTTTATTTTTCATCTTTTTTGAAAAGTGTTTAATTCTCTTCTTGAGAACTCATATGAGAATAATTTATATTAAGATGTTGTCGTCACAGCTAATGGACCTAATGAAGTATAACGAGGCTCCAGATTTCACTTTTGACACGGAAAATTGATCTTACAAAATGTTTCAACATATGAATAACATATGTTTAGAAGTCATTCCTTTACCCCACTTTGTATGTTTATACTGCCTGCAATTTGAAAGCTCTTGATGATGATCTTGCCTATTTATTTTTAATATAGAGGCTTCACAACATTCCCATCTTTTAGCCTAAATAGCACATCACTGATTTTCTCAAGGCAACAGGCAAAAATGATTGATAGCATTTTACTTTCCTAGAGGAAGCACAGAGGGTGCTTCACAGTTTCTCTTGGAATTAATTGAGACTCCCACAAGAACATGTTTGTGTGGCATTGCAATGGGAAAGTTAAAGGAAATAGATTCATTTCCACTTATAGCCAATGATATGTGAATGAAAGCAGAATCGCCACTAAATGTTGAGCAAAACAAAATCAGAAAATGACTCTACTTCAAATTCAGTCTGTTTGGCAACCTCTAATTCATAATTAGCTGGTGTTTCAGGGAAGATTAATTAGATGGTCCTAACCATGCAATCACAGGTAAAAAAAATTTTTTCTTCAGCATTCTAAGCAAGTGGAGCTCACCATACATGCTAATTACTTTTGGATCCACCAGAGGCAATTCCTATATAAAAGGTGGAACTTGTATTTACTAAGTGTTAGTATTTAATAAGCATATATACCTCTGACCAAAGAAGCAAGCTATGGTGCAAATAGCAGGATTTTGAAGTCAAGCCTGTGTTTGACTCTTTGAATCCTGGTTTCACCACTTAATATGGACTTCTGCCTCATCAGTAAGAATAGCTGTTATATTGATTGAAGAGGCAATCTATTAATTTGTCCTCCAGCTATGTAACATGGGAGTAGACACTCAATGGCTCTTCACCATTCACAAAACACATCACGCTACCTTATGCTTTGACTATTCTATTTCCTCTACCTGACGTGATAGTTACATTCTTCTCCAGCTGTTTAATTCCATCTGGTTCTTCAAGATCAAGATCAGGGATCTGCAAAGTATGGCCAGTGAGCCAAATCTATCCCACCCCACCCCACCCCACCCCTAGTTTTGTCAACACAGTTTTACTGGAACTCAGTCATGCCCATTTGTTTTTGTATTGTTGAAAGCTGTTTGACCCCCATAAAGCAGAGTTGAGTACTTGAGACCAAAACCACATGACCCACAAAGACTAAAATATTTTTACTATCTGACTCTTTACAGAAAATGTTTGCCAAACCTTGATGGAGGGAAAGTCTCATCTTCTCTATGCTGCCTTTCTTGCCTACAACAAGCCTGTTTCAATATTCCTTATAGTTTAACTTAATATTAACATGAACACCGGAAAGTAGAGACTCCATTTTAGTTCTCCTTTTTTGTTGTTGTTTTTTCTTTCCCTCTGATTAACATAGTATCTGATGCTCAAATATTTTTTGGTTTGGATTTAAAAATAAATTACTGAATATAAAATCTCCTAAAATTAATACATAGAGTGGTGTCATTCCAGTTAGAATATAAATTACATTTTTTAAGTTTTTTGTTTATGGAAAAGTACACACACATACTCCACAATTTGGAAAAAGTTCAGGGAGCTAATACATATATGTTGATGTCTCAGAATAAGAAGGTGCACCTCTGATCATGGCAGAAGGGCTCTAACAAGTCCTTTTAATTGAAAACTCCAATGAGTTTCATGAATTATGTGACCTATTCCAGGTTTGTTACATAACTATGTGTGAGTATACTCATGTATGGCTTTTACAACACAGAGAATTATTTATTGAGTTGGCCTCAAATCTGATTCAGAGCTAATTTTTTCCCAACTATAATACTCCCTACCCCATGCTTTCTGGTCTCTTAACTTTAATCTCTCCTGATACAAAGTGTCACTATTCTAAATATGACTGATTATTAACTCTGTTACTCTGAATATATGCCATGTCTATTTTAATTGTTCCTAATCTATATGATTTTTATCTTTGAAAAGAATATATGTGAAATAAAATCTAGGGTTATAAAACTGACATTATTTATTCTCATGCACGATATAATAGAATATCCTGCATATTGTTAATTACAAATGCTCATTTAGCATTTATATGCTGTATGAAAGATGAAAACATTACCTGGTTTAATTACTAGCTATATTGTTACCAGTATTAGTTAAATAACCACAGCATGATATGCCTAAGAGATTTTCCCAAATTGATTTTGCAGTCAGATTTTTATTTTCTCCTCTTTACTTCTTTTGATCAAATAATGCCAAGGTCAGGAAGTATTTTGTAGACAATTAGGGGTTCCTTGTAGTTTTAATTTTACTTGTATTTCTAAGGGCATAATGACTTCACTCTTTCTAGGCCTAAAAATAGTGGCCACCACTGTGTTTTTTATCTTTTTAGGATTTGCAAACTTATTTCAAGTTTGCCCTTTTACATATCTGGATAAATGAGGCCACCATTACTGGTTCTTGGGGGTTTTTGTTTGTTTGTTTGTTTGCCTCGAATATCTGCTACAAGAGGTTTATATCCATGATTACCCGGCTTTGTACACTTGCTATGGTTTGTGTGCCTTCCTTGATAAAATATTGCTGTCCCAAGATTCCTGGAGCATCAAACTAATACCATCTTTTACTGATGCTTCAGGACCGCAACAGAAATGAATCATGGATATCCCAAACTTCATTGCCATAGAAATGGGGATTATAATCTAGATTATCTATCATTCAAGCACTGAGAATAACAGCACTCAGAACAGAGAATCTGTGCAGTTACTGAGGCCCTAGAGAGCCACTATCCTGATGTTCACTGCTTTATTATTAGCACCTGTTTATAATGCAGTCACATGGGGGCTATCTGGACTATTCCCAAGAGCTGTGAACTAGTAACCAATAAAATATAGATGTATAGTTCTATAATTAAAAACTCTTAAGAAAGAGGGGAGGTCATTATGTTAGAGATAATAGTAATGTGTATGTGTGTTTGTATGTATTGATTGATTGATTGGCATTATTCAATCAATAATTCAATTCAATTCTCATTTTCTTCTCATAAAACATTTTACATTTGAGGAATTACCTTTCCGTTGCTATGCTATTTTTTAAATCTACCAAAGTATCCTACTTTTACCTAGCCAAGAGGAGAGCATATGGCCCAAGCCAGTTTAATTATAGTCTCTATCTTTCTCTCGAGTTTGTAAACTCAAACACTGAAGTTTAGAGACAAATGTTAAAAAAAAATATCCCGGGCACCTGGGTGGCTCAGTTGGTTAAGCGACTGCCTTCGGCTCAGGTCATGATCCTGGAGTCCCTGGATCGAGTCTGGCATCGGGCTCCCTGCTCGGCAGGGAGTCTGCTTCTCCCTCTGACCCTCCCGACCCTCCCCCCTCTCATGCTCTCTCTCTCAGTCTCTCTCTCAAATAAATAAATAAAATCTTTAAAAAATATATATATATATCCCAGGGCTGAGTTATCCTCTGAAGAGACAGCTGTTAAGCTCATGCACCTGGATCACTGGGTCTACCCAAAGGTAGCACCCTACTGTTTTATTTCAACTCTGTGAGCCATATCATATGCTTCCAATGAATTTCCTTTTTGACATACAGATCCAGAGTAAATTTCTTTCCCTTGAAAACAGTGTACCTAACTTAGTTGTTCTTAAACTTCTCTAGAGATTAAAATTGCCTGGAGGGTTTTAAAACTCCCATTCCCCAAGCTTCTCCTCAGAACAATTATAAAAGAATCTCTGAGGGGGCGCCTGGGTGGCTCAGTCGTTAAGCATCTGCCTTCGGCTCAGGTCATGATCCCAGGGTCCTGGGATCGAACCCCGCATTGGGCTCCCTGCTCCGCAGGAGGCCTGCTTCTCCCTCTCCCACTCCCCCTGCTTGTGTTCCCTCTCTTGCTGTCTCTCTCTGTCAAATAAGTAAATAAAATCTTTAAATAAAAAAAAAAAAGAATCTCTGAAGGAATATACTCCATATTGAATTTTACAAGCTCCCCTGATGATCCTAATCTGTACCAGGGTGGAGAACCACTGGCGAAATTTATACAAAGAGCTACTGTTTTAGCATCCTTGCTGAGTACCAACCATGTCTTCTCATTATTGCCTTATATTAACTTTAGGAGGTAAATATTCTCATTTACGATGGGAAAATTGGATCATACAAATGTTAAATAAATTATCAGAGGTCACAGAGACTAAGGAAAAAGATGTAATTCATATCTTGATTTGGATTATATTACTTCCAACCACCACTTTGACCAAAAACTTAAGAAAATGGGGTTAATCAATTCACAGCTGAATTTAAAGTCAGTGGTTTCTAATACTCTAATAGAAACAAAAGTTGTTTTAAAAAAAATCCTATCTGAAAAATGAATTTCCATTGATAAAATGATAGTTGAAGCAGAGGATAATCTGCACTGTGCCCTTGTTCCTTGTCCCCTTCTCATACAGGCTGAGGACCTCAGGGTCCACACAGATCACACCAGGAATGCCTCTCATCTAAGCAGCTTATAAAGAAAGGGGGAAAAAGGACCAAAATGGATTATATATTTCTTATTATTTGATAAGAAAGAGCCTATCAATTTGCAGAGAGAGAAATTGACCCTGTGGTTTCCAAATTCTAAAAGAAATTATCTAAAGGTAATGAAACTGTCATTGGAAAACTTAATAGGTACTCTTCTGAAGTGATCATTCACAAGATGCAGTGATGCTTTTCATGGTTTTCTCTTATGCAACAAGACAATAATACATGGAGGTGAATTTAACACACGCTAAATTCAAGCTATACAAACTCCGAAGATTCAGTTCTGTTGGATTTTTCTATACTCAAGGGCTCTACAGGATGCTAAATAAATGGCTCAGCAAGTCAGTTCTATCAGTGTTTTCAGAAAAAAAAAAAAAAAAGTCAACCCAAGAGAGTCCACCTGAAAATCTTGAGTTTGCTCTATGCACAGTTCCTTTCTTTCCTTTACTCTGCTCTGCAAATTCTAGCTGTCCTACTCCCCCCAAATTCCTATCCCTGCTCCTGATGAAGCAAGACTACAGAGCTCCATATGGGACTCTGTTTCACACCTACAGCGTGGAAATGACTTCCACACAGTAAACTTTATAATCATAGGGCTCAAAATATTTCTTTCTTTTCTTTTCAGGAATATAGTCCTGCATTGTTGTTGTCTAATGTCTGGAAACAGATATTGCCAATATTTGGTGTACTGTTATAAGGGCTTTTTGTTCTGTTTTGGTGAGACTGCAGTTCCTGCAGCAGTTAATTCTTCACGGGCAGAATCAGGATTCTGTCTTTCTCTCCCTTTTTAATTTTTAATTTTTTTTTTACTTAAATCAAAAGATATATTGGTTAAAAAGAACACCTCTAATTATCGTATATAATAAAGATAAAGTAGGGGCACCTGGCTAGCTCAGTTGGTAGAGCATTCCACTCTTGATCTCAGAGACATAAAATTAAGCCCCACATTGAGCATGGAGCCTACTTAAAAAAAAAAAAAAAGAAAAGAAAAGAAAAGAAAGATAAGATAAACTATTAATTACTTTATTTCTCAAAATATTTTATATTATATAATTTTAATTACTAAGGAATTTTATTGAAAGTGTAGACATGTTATGAAATCTTTCTAATCACATGTAAATTGACTCCTATATCATAAACACAACAACAATAAATCCATGCTTCTCCAGGTTAAGAATCTGTGTTAAGTAATTATAGAAGAGTGCCATGATATATTGCTCATATATCTGGGCAGATGATAATTTTAATCATTAAAAGCTTCTAATTGCATAAATTATTTCAGGAAAGGGTCTAAAAGATCAAAACCAAGTAAGCAGAAGATCCGTTTTAACTAAGGGGTCACTCACATGATGGATGTTGCATAGATGTGGGTAGAAAAGGAAAGTCAACACACACAGGTCTATTGCTGTAGGAATAAAAAATTTCTCAACCTTTGCTCCCTTGCCCAAAATGTCTGTGAAGTGAAAAACATACAAAAGGAGAGCATATCCTTTCTTTTTTACATAAATATGCCATTAATTAGACATACCAGAACAAAAGTTGGTTCTTAGAAAATACAAGATAGATATCCTGTGGAAAGACAAATAAATCAAGAAAAAAATTGAATGAACTTACTTTTTAAAAAGAGGGAAATAGGTACATATACAACTGAAATTTTAAAATTATAAGAACATGTACTGCCTAAATTTCTTCACCTAGCATTTTTCTTGATCCTTCTTCAACACTATGCTGTCCATTTCATGCAACAAAACCTTGCCATCACAGACAACAATAACCTCCAAGCTGTGAAATCCAATGTCATTTTCTTTTTTAATTTAATTTAATTAATTAATTTATTTACTTATTTATTTCAGAGAGAGAGCAAGAGAGCTAGCAGGGATGGGGGAAGGAGGACCAGAGAGGGAGGGGCAGAGGGAGAGGGAAAGAAACTCAAGTAGACTCTGTGCTGAGCATGGAACTGACATGGGTCTAGACCAAACAACCCTGAGATCATGACCTGGGCCAAAACCAAGAGTTGGATACTTAACCGATTGAGCCACCCAGGCACCTCTCCAACGTCATTTTCAATCCTTACCTAGGTGTATTGATAGCATATGACATAGTCAATTACTATTTCCTTTTTGAAATTCTTTCTTTCCTTTGCTTCCATGACAAGACAGATTTCTACTTCTATTCTATTTCTCTTCTTAACCTCACTTTTTCTCAGTATCTTTTAATGGTTCTTTCTCCTCTCCCTGACCTCTAGGTGTTGGAATACTCCAGAATTCAGGATTGTGCATCTTATCTACCCTCCAAAAAATGATCATATCCAGACTGTTGACTTTAAGTACAATGTATAATCTAATGAATCTCAAGACTCTATCTCTAGCCCAGACTAATTCCCTGGATTCCAGATTTTCTATTTCATTGTCTACTACATTCCTTCATTTGGACATTAAATAACCATCATAAAGTTAACATGTTCAAACAAAATTCCTAATTCCCCCAATCTTAATTATGTTTCTCTTTTAGTATTCTCTATCACAACAAATCTCATTAAAATCACCCAGTTTTTCAGGACATGAATGTTGTCATGATTTTTGCTCTATTTCATAATGCACATCTATTCCATGAGTAAATCTCATTATTGAGATATATCTCAAATGAAAATTTGTGTAACTTTTTCATTGCTAGCACCTTGGTCCAACTACCAGCTTTTCCACTGAGGACAATTCTGGACAATAACCTCCTACTTGGTTTCCTTATTTCTTTAAAGGTTTGTTCTCCACATAGGTCAATATTGTTCATTTAAAAATGAGTTTTATGTTATGTCACAACTTACCAATAGCATCCCACTATTCATAGACAAATGAATCTTGACACTGGCCCCTTGGTTACTTTCTGACTTCATCTTCTAATGTTCTACATCTCAGTCACTCTGTTCCAGCCACATTTGTTTCTTTGCTCTTCTTTCAGTACAATAAATACGAGCATGTTTCTATATCAGGAGCTCTGCATTTGAAGTTTCCTCTTCCTGTATTGTTCTTCCCCAAGGCAGTCAAAAGATTTACTCCTTTTACTCCATGTTTGTTCAAATGTAACTTCCTCAAAGAGACCTTTCCCTCACACATTATCAAAAACATCATTTTATGCACTTCCATCGTGCTCTTACTAGCACTGATCATTACCTGAAGCTACTGCATTCATTTATTAGTATATTTTAACTATCTCTAGTCTAGAATAGAAAGTCAAAAAGGGCAACGTTTTGTTTTGCTTTGCTTTGTCCATTGTTAAACGTACACTGTCTAGGAAAGTATCTGGTGCTTAGAAAAGACTCATTAAATATTTATTGAAAAATTAGATGTAATGAAAAATTGTCAAGAAAATATATACACTGTCAAGTTGACTCAATACTAAATAGAAATTTTGAATAAACACACAACGCTGAAATATACTGATTCTGTAATCTAGGAGTGAACAAAATTTTTCTGTAAAAGGACAGAGAGTAAATATTTTTGGAATACTTTGGACCTTATGGTCTCTATTGCACCTTCAAAGCTGCTCTTGAAGTATGAAAACAGCCATAGACAACATGTAAATGAAAGTGTATGACTGTATTCCAATAAAACTTCATTTACAAAAGTAGATTACAGGTCAGATTTGTCTGGCAAGCTGTATCTTGCCAATCACTACAGTAGTAAGTAAATCTACCTTTCTACCTACCTATCATTTCTCTCTCTGTCTTTCTCTCTCTCTAGATGTATATGTACTATCTCTGTCTACATCTATACATATCATCTGTGAAACACACTCTATAAATCCACAAGGTTTTAAAATTAGTTTTTCAAACCCTCATGGAACGGATAATTTTAATGGTCTATTTTATAAAATCTTTGTTAAGACATATAAAAAGAGAAAATGCATTCACATGTACTTAATGGGGCTGGTATAAACTTCACACCAAACCCAGGCAAATTTGATAAAGGAAAATTGATAAAGGTTTGATAAAGGAAAATTATAATCTTATTTATGAATATTGATATAAAATATCCTAAGTAAATGAGTTAATTAGATAAAGTAATGTACAAAAACATCATAACCAACTGGGGCTCATTGCAATAATGTAAATGTAAAGTATTTTTAAGAATATAAAAATATATTTAACTATCTTGATGTATATAAAAAGACAAGCTAGGATTTTAAAAGGTGCTAGAAAGCATTTGATAAAAGTCAACACTTACTCATGATTAAAAAAAAAATCTTAACAAGTAGGAATAGAATTAAAGGATATGATTATAGAAAAATACTAGTTCAATGCAATATATGTTAAGAAAAAAAAAGAAGAAGAAGATAGCAGGAGGGGAGGAATGAAGGGGGGGAAATCGGAGGGGGAGACGAACCATGAGAGACGATGGACTCTGAAAAACAAACTGAGGGTTCTAGAGGGGAGGGAGGTGGGAGGATGGGTTAGCCTGGTAATGGGTATTAAAGAGGGCACATTCTGCATGGAGCACTGGGTACTATGCACAAACAATGAATCATGGAACACTACATCAAAAAATAATGATGTAATGTATAGTGATTAACATAACAATAAAAAATTTAAAAAAAAAGAAAATACTAGTTCAAATATTTCTCTAATGGGTCTATTAGATTATTCATGGAAGAGTAATCTCAGTTGATCAACATATGAAAGATGATAAATCTCACTTGTCATTATGAAATGCAATAATAACAATCATAAAAGCAGTAATAGCTAGCTGTTAAGTAAGTGGTGGCCTATTATATGCACTTTATATGATAAATACTTTTTATGCTTTTAAACATATTTTATACATTTAAGCCATTACTTGGATACAATGTCCCCCCAGAAATGGAAAGGGATAATTAACCAAGAAAGTAAAGAAGAAAACAACCCTTGTTACTCCCTGAGCTATGGCCCTTTGGGCAAAATGGGGTTTTAAATATTCTCTGATGTTTGGTATTTGAAAAAGAACAAATTCAAGTAGCATCATCAATTACAAGTAGCTTAGGCTTTCGTTTTGAAAGAGTGTGTATATTGCTTACTATGTGCATCAGTTTTCTGATGCTGCAATAAGAAACTACCACAAACCTGGTGACTTAAAACAATGTAATTTATTATTGCATGGTTCTGGAGGTCAGAAGTCTAAAATGATTTTCACGAAGCTTAAGTCATAGTGTTGGCAGGGCGGGTTCCTCCTGGAGGCTTTGAGGGGAGAATGCTTCTCCTTGCCTATTTCCTCTCCTGGCATCCACCTCCGTTCCCTGGCTTCTTGCCCCTCCCTCTGTCTTCAAAATGCATCCCTCCAATCACTGCTTGCCTCACTGCATGCCTTCTCCTCTGACTCCTGCTTTCCCCTTATGAGGACACTTAGGATTACAATGGGCCCACCTGGATAATCCAGGACTATCTCCCCATCTCAAGATCCTCAATGTAATCATATCTGCAAATGCCTTTTTGTCACATAAGGTAACATTCACAGATTCCAGGGATTAGGATGCAGGTTTATTTGGGAGCCATCAATCAGCTTACTATACAATTTTAAATGATCTATACTTGATCCTAAAGGCACTTTGGCCTCTAAAATGCTCATCGGTACCTTTTTTATATGAAAAAAAAAAAAGCCTTAGTTGTTATTGTGAAAAGCAAAAAAGACTAAGATATGGTTCTATTCTTCCAAAAGCTCATGATTTCCTGGCGAAGTCAGAGGCAGAGCCAAATGTAAGCAGATTCAGGTAGAATGTGAGCAGATTTTCTCTTTTTATTATTTACTACAGAAGCAGAAGTATATGTGTTAGCTCTCTGAGCATTTTCACACTTCAATTGGCCAAATAAACCAGTATTTAAAATGGTAATTTGACAGTAGGGCTGCATCCAAAGTTCAGTGCATGTGGCATTTTAGAGGTCATGACTAAAGTCACTTTTTAATGATATTTCAGTGTTCTCTGAATGTACAAGATCATCTTCTGTGATATTAGGTACCTGAAGCAATAAAAATTTTATACCTCTTAAAGGCAGCATCTAAAGCAGTGCTCCTAAACAATAATTTTTGGTCTTATGTTCCATGATGAAGATTTCACTGGCCTGAGATGAATGAGGAAAAAGATGAAAAGGTAAAGGAATTTTTCATAAAGCTAATACATTTAGTTTTAAGATTGTCCTTTCTGTCCTTCTCACCATTTTTATTTTTTTCAAAAATTCTAGAAAATAAGTATATCTTTGTCACTTGAAAAATAATGATTAAAAAAAAGAAAAAGAAGGATTTAGCAAACGTATATCAATAGCAAATTAACACACACACACATGCATACATCCTGGCTTATAGAATTCAAATGTCAAAAAAACAATGATCTACTGCTTTGATTAATTAAATGAGCTTAAAAAGTATTAATAATAATGCTGTAAGTGTCTAATGCTTTAAAATTTACAAAATATATTTATGTGAAGTATTTCTCCCCACCCCAAACAATAAGCCCACGAGGAATGATGTAAGCAAGTATAATTTCCATTTTATAGGTTGGGAAATTAAAGCATGGATTTCTAAATGACTTATCAGATTTTTTCTAATTGATATATTCACTTATGCTTAACTATGTCATCTTAAACTTGCCCAGTATCCTTAACCATTCCTCAGATATTCAGTTCATCATCTTGCATAAACTGAAACATGGGTCTTCCCTGATTGTCCATGGAATTTTCCTCCACCACTTGAGTTGAAGATGTTTCCTGTGTTCTACCTTGCCCAGTGGTACAAGGATATGCTCATGTGTCCTCCTTGCTCCTTATTATCGTTTTTACACCATTATTTTTTCTTCTTGAACTATTCCCTTCAGCTTTGAATCCTATACCTTCTGTGCTGTAAAAGATCAGACCATCTACAATGAATGCTTAAGAAAGGTCAAAAAAATAAGGGCATTGATATGATAAGGCAACATGATCAATATGATCAGTTGTTTGGCAACATGGTAATCAGTCATGAAAATCGGGATTGTAGAGTGCTGGGTATGAAACCTCTTAAGGATGGGATAATTGGCAGAGAAGACAAAGGATGTAAATAAAGTTGCTAAAATAGATATAGACAAAAAAAAGAGGATGTTAGAGGAAGATATGGTATGGGGTCAAAATAATTTGGATCTTTAAAATATGTAATATAGAAATAACACGCCAGTGTGACTCCTTTACACATAATGTCCCAATATGCTACTTTGTGAAATATCTGGACAATAATTAGAGGTTAGTACTTAATCAATTTAATATGTATCAATTCCAGGAAATGCTACAACCTATTAAATTTTTCTTTGGTGATGTACTGTGTCAATAGCATTCAGAATAGAATCCTTAAAGGTTAATAAGTCATGTAAAAAGCTGTAAATGATGCTGTATTATTTACCATTTCATATTTTTAGAGCAAGATGGGCCTTGAGATACATACACAATATTCATAGATGAGAAAACTGAGGTACAAAAAGATTGAGTTGACCAAAGTTAGAAAACCTAACTAGGTCCTTTGATTTGGTGATTTTATTTGTGCGTTTTCCTAAGTAGAATCCAAAATGGCCTAAGTTAAAGAATCGGTTTTCTCGAAACTCTGTTTTTAGTACAACTTCCAAGAACTCTTGAATGAAGAAGTCCTGATCTCTGTAAGAAGGGAGACAGGCCTGCATTTTGGAGTACCAGCCAGCAATAGCTAGTTCCTCTCATAATATACACAGAAAAATGAAACAATTTTTTAAAAGCTCACAGTTTGAAAACAAAATGAACAAGGATATTTCACAATTCACAAATGAGATCAGAGGGAGCTAAATATATTTGAAAATGGAGTAAAGAGTATCAGTGACAACTAATACATAAAGAGGAAACTTTCTACCGCATGGAGTTATTATATGTCTTAGCAGCTTTACGTTTCTGTGTTCATTTATTTGTAGCTTTGCCTCTCTCCCTAGTCCTGGTCTACTTTATTGCTTTGCCTTCCCTGATCATTGCCATCAAACTTCTAGAGGCTGTAATATGGAAAAACATTCTAGAGAGACAAGAATTTTCTAAACTCTTCCTATGTTTAAGAATTTTACGGGGCGGGAGCCTGGGTGGCTCAGTCGTTAAGCCTTCGGCTCAGGTCATGATCCCAGGGTCCTGGGATTGAGTCCCACATCGGGCTCCCTGCTCAGCAGGAAGCCTGCTTCTCCCACTCCACCTGCTTGCGTTCTCTCTCTCTCTCTCTGTCGAAAAATAAAAATAAAATCTTAAAAAAAAATAACTTTATGGGGCATGTAACAAAACTGCTGCCATAAAAATACTCATAATATCCTTATAAAAAACTTTAAAGATGAGGAAACTGAGGTATAGGAAGATTAGGTCACTTGTTCTAATTTACACAGCTTTGAAAGGTGGGAACTGGAATTGTCATTTATTACTGAATGATTTCCAAGCCCATGCACTATCCACTACATCAAGATTTATATGAGTAGGTAATTTTTTATTTGACGCATTTATTGAGAAGAATTTATGTTTCACATGCCTAATTCAGAGGTTCTCAACCAGAGGTTGTCTTCCCCTCAACAATCATTTGGCAATGTCTGGAGATATTTTGGTTGTCACAACTGCAGTCACGTGGGTAGTGACATCCGGTGGGTAGAGGCTAGGGATGCTACCACACACACTACAATGGACCGCTTGCCACCAAAAAAAAAAAAAAAAAATTATTAGACTCAAAATGCTGAGTTTGAGAAAACATGGTCTAATATTAAAAGTTTATGGCATTTCAGCTTCTGCTTAACATGAAGAAAGTCACAACAGAAAAAGCCTGATAAAATGCATCATAGTTCTTTAAAACGATTAGATAGCTAAAGATACAAAGAATCCTTAAAACTAAATCCTAGTAAGTGATGAGTCCTTCGTAGCTCTTCCTAGACCACGATACAGAGGAGAAATCTACCACCAATGGAGACACTAACAAAACTGGCCACAAGGGGGCCAGAATAATGGATTAGATTCCCCAGAGTCTCACACACTGTGACTCTGAACCCAGTGGTCAACATTTTCACACAAGTCTTTACCACATATATGTGGGGAATATGCTTAAATTTGACGACAGAAGAAAAGAGCTAAGGGAGAACCCTCCCTAGCACTCCAAAATTTCATGGGGGCAAGGAAGTGGCTGCCAAAAACTTTTGGTATGGCAGGAAATCTGAGATAAATCTTCTCAGGAACTCAGTCTTCATGAAGTACTCTGGAGTGGCTGCTAAAGGCTTGGAGCACATAGAAAAGTGAAGATAAATCTCTCAAGCTCAGAGAACCAGAGTCTGGATTGGAGAGAGGCCAGATGCTGTCCTCATAACATTAGAACCAGTGATGACTCCAAGCTAAATAATGCTGTAACACAGCCCAGACCCAATGAGAGCAAACATTAGTGGCCTGATGGAAAAGAAATGTATTCTTTTCTGGAGATAAATATCACTTATTTCAGTCTCTAACATTCTTATAAACAGAACAGGTGACACAAACTAAAGAACTGGAGCTAAGAAAAAGCAAGAGAAGGTGACTCATAGTCAAGAAAGAAGAATAGAGGGGTGCCTGGGTGATTCAGTCTGTTAATCATCTGCCTTCGGCTCAGGTCATGATCCCATGATCCTGGGACTGAGCCCTGCTCAGTGGGGAGTCTGCTTCGCCTTCTCCCTCTGCCCCTCTGCCAGTTTGTGCTCTCTCTCTCTCTCTCAAATAATTAAAAATCTTTAAAAAAAGAGCAGAAGAAATATCTTAAAATGACAGAATTTTCTAAAATTAATGAAAGACTATAACCCACAAATCTAATTAATTAGCTCAGCTAACTCTACATGAAATTAAGACACATGGTCAAAGCACTAAAAAAAAATCAAAGATGAAGAGAAACCTAGATTAGAGTGGCAAAAGACAAATTATACATAGGGAAACAACAGGAAAATATGTAGTCAACAAACTAATTTGACTGACATGAACCCCATATCGTCTTAATTACGCAATTGCCTAATCCCTCCCCCCCTTGAGTGTGGGGAGAGCTTGTAAATTGCTTCTAACCAATTGAATAAGGAAAAGATGACAGATATGAATATGTGTACATGATTAGATTTTGTGATTATGTTACATGAGATTATAATGTTTGTATTGCTACAAAACTCTGAGAGACAGGCATGTTGAGAAGACCACATGCAAAAAAACTGAGGGTAGCATCCAGCCAACAGCCAGAAAAAACCTGAGGCCTTCAACATAACAACACAGAAGGAACCTCATGAGTTCAGAAGGGAAGGGCCCCAGCTGAACCTCTGATGAGATCTTGATCAGGGCAAACATCTTGATGGCAGTTACATGAAAGATCTTAAAGCAGAAGATCCTGCCCCACAGAAACTGTGAGATACAAAGTTGTGTTGTTGTAGGGTGCCTTGGTGGCTCAGTTGATCAAGTGTCTGCCTCCGGCTCAGGTCATGATACTGGGGTCCTAGGATAGAGACCAGCACGGGGCTCCCTGCTAAGCCAGGGTCTGCTTTCTCCCTCTCCCTCTGGCTCCTGCTCTCTCTCTCACCTGCTCTCTCTCTCTCTCAAATAAATAAATAAAATCTTTAAAAAAAAAAAACAAAGTTGAATTGTTATAAGGCATTAAATTTGTAGTAACATTTTTATGCAGCAATAGACTGCTAATATAGAATGATAACATGATTTGCGTAGAAAAAAAATGAAGGCAGAGATAATGGAAAAATATTAGTGTTAAAAGAAAAGAAAAAAAAAAAAACTTGTCTACCTAGAATGCTATATGCATCATTGATACCTTCCAGTAAGAGAAAAATATGACATTTTCAGATTAGCAAAATCTGAGAGAATTCTCTTAAAAAGACCTACACTACAAAAAATCCTAGAAAAAGTTCTTCATACTATAGGGAATAGTACCAGCTACAACTTGTCCCTGAAGAAAGAAATGAAGAGCAATAGAAAAAGAGAATATATGGGTAAATAAGAAAGACCTTTTAAAATTATATTTAAAAATTTTAATATATATAGTTACATATAGTATTATATATATGTACTTTTATATTTATATAGAACTACTGATTACATTAAGTGAAGACAATAACCATACAATTATTGTGGATATATAATTCATATATGGTTTATGATTTATAACATGACAATAAAATGCAAATAATGGGAGGCAGTATATGGAATCACACTGTTATAAGATGCAGAAAGTTTAAGTACAACATTATTTGAAGCCAGACTATGATGACTTAAAGATGTTTGCTGTAGTCTCCTAGAGCTGCGGTGACAAATATGATAACTAATAGCAATACTGTTTAAACATAAAATTAACTAAAATTAAAATAATTAAGAATTTAATTCCTTAGTAACACTAGCTATTGTTAAAATGCTCAGTAGTCAAATGTAACTATTGGTTACTGTCTTGAACAGCAGAGTTATAGAACATTCTGAGCATTGCAGAAAGTTGTATTAGACAGTGTTCCTCTGGAGTATCCATTAAAAATAGTACAAGAAAAGACAGCTACAAATGAAAAAGGAACATAAAAGAAATACTACATTACTTGTTTCATGTTTTAAAAGGCAGGAAAAACGGAAAAGAGAAACAAATATCATGTGCTAAAAGGTCAGTATTCTAATGAAAAAGCAGAGATTAGCCCCCTAGATGAAAAAAGTCAAGACCCTACTATGTACTGCTCTCATGAAACACATTTTAAATATAAAAACATACACAGTCTAAAAAAAAAAAAAAAAGATGGAAAGGATACCATGCAAACACTAAGAATAAGAAATCTGGCTTTGCTAGATCATTATTAGACAAAATAGACTTCAAGACAAAAGGTATTTCCAGAGATAATGAGGTACATTTATAATAATAAAGGATCATGGGGCACCTGGAAGGCTCAGTCATTAAGCGTCTGCCTTCGGCTCAGATCATGATCCCAGGGTCCAGGGATCGAGCCCCGCATCGGGCTCCCTGCTCAGTGGGAAGCCTGCTTGTCCCTCTCCCACTCCCCCTGCTTGTGTTCCCTCTCTCGCTGTCTCTCTCTCTCTGTCAAATAAATAAATTAAAAAAAAAAAAAGGATCAATTCAACAAGAGGATTAGCAATCTTTAATGTATATGCACCTGCTATGGGCTGAATTGTGTCCCACCACCCCAATGAAATTCCACACTGAAAAGTCCCAACCTCCAGTTTGGAGATAAGGTCTTTAAAGAGTTCACTGGGTGAAAATGAGGTCATTAGGATGGGGCTCTAATCTAGTAAGACTGGCATCCTTATAAGAAGAGGAAGAGATCTAGGGGTGTGGAGGCAGAGAGAAACTACCATGTGAAGAGGGAGTGAGTGGCCTTCTGCAAACTAAGGAAAAAGACCTCAGAGGAATCCAACGTTGCCAGAACACTGATCTTGAACTTCCAGCCTCCAGAACTGTGACAAAAGCCACCCAGTTTGTGGTATTTTATTACGGCAGCTATAGCAAAAATAATATAGTGCCTAATAGCAGATCTTCCAAATATATAAACAAAATCAACAGAAAAAAACAGAGAAAACAGACCATTCCAAAATCATACTGAAACATTTACCTCATCTATTTCTAAATAATTAGTTAAGTCAAGAAAACATTCAGTAATGATATGCAAGACTGCCTAATATACACTTGGAGAAACAAGGATTGGTGTTAATAATTTACATGTTTGGTATAATGCACCAGTGAAACCATCTGGTCCTGGACTTTTCTTTGTTGGGAAAGCTGGTTCTTTAAAATGATAATAAAAGTCATTTCATCCCGGGGCACCTGGGTGGCTCAGTTGGTTAAGCGACTGCCTTCGGCTCAGGTCATGATCCCGGAGTTCCGGGATCGAGTCCCGCATCGGGCTCCCTGCTAGGCAGGGAGTCTGCTTCTCCCTCTGACCCTCCCCCCCTCTCATGTGCTTTCTCTCTCTCTCTCTCTCAAATAAATAAATAAAATCTTTAAAAAAAAAAAAAAGTCATTTCATCCCTAGCAAGACTTACTCAAAAGAAATAGAGAAAACACAAACTACCAACATTAGTTATAAATTAGATATCACCACAGATCTTAGAGAAATTAAATATGTAGATATTATGAACTTTATGCCAATAAAGTTGACAATTTAAAAGAAATGCACAAATTTTTTGAGAAAACATAACAGTAAGTATGACACCAGAAGAAATTAAAAATCTCTATCTATATTTACTTAAAAACTTGTGAATAAAAAAAAAATTCTAGCAAAGAAAATTACTGATCTAGACAGGTTCAATGATCAATTCTATCAAACTTAAGGAATAAATAGTATAAACAAAAACTTTTCCAAGAAATAGAGAGTAAATCACTTTCCAAAACATATCCCCAATAACTAAAACCTAGCAAAGATATTTTAAAAAGAAATTACATACCAATGTCTCTAATAAAGATAGATGTAAAATTTCTTAATAAAATACTGGCAAATTTAGTTCAGAAATGCATAAAAATCATAAATGAAATATGAGAAAGTGGGATTTATCCAAGGAAAAAATTGTAATATTTAAAAATAAATCAATGGAATTTATCACATTAGAAGAATAAAGGATAAAATTGTATGTCATTTTAGATGCATAAAAAATATTTTATAAATTCCATATTTTAATAAAAATCTTAGAAAAAACCTATATGGAATGCACCCTCAATCTGATAAAGACATCTATCAAAAACCTATATATAATATTATAGTTAATGATGAAAAGTTAGATTTGTTCAGTAAGACCAAGAAAAAACAAGGATTTCACTATCACAATTTTTAGTTAACACTGTACTGGAGACCCTAGATGTCACAATATGGGGAGAACTAGAAAATAATGCCTAATGCTGGAAGGATGGAAGTAAAAGTGTCATTGCTTGAATATATTAGAATTATTTACTAGAAAACTACCAAAGAATCTACAATAAATTACTGAAAAAATGTGTAGAAATACAAAGCTAATAAAAATCATTTACATTTCTCTGTGATAGCATTAAAATATTAGAACATGGGATTTTTAAAACAAAACATATTCAGTAACATAAGAAAAAAAAATTTCCAGGAATAAAACTAAGAAAATATGTGCAAAAACTTCATGCTGAAAACTATAAAACATTGCTGGGAGAAATTAAAGTTAATAAATGAAGGAATGTACTATGTTCATGGATTGAAAAACTTCATATTGTTAAGATATCCATTCTCCCCAAATTGATCTATAGGAGCAATGCCATCATCCTAATCAAAATCTCAGCAGGCTTTTTAAAAGAAATTTTCAAATTAATGCTAAAATTTATATGAAAATGATAAAAATCTAGAAAAGTCAAAAATACCGACTATATAGTATCTGACTTCAAGATATCTTTACCATAAAGTTAAGGTAATCAACATATGTGTTACCAACATAAATACAGATAAGTAGATCATGAGGACACAAAAGTGTGTGTGTGTGTGTGTGTGTGTGTGTAATTGATTTTCAACTAAGGAACCAAGTCAATTCAGTTGGGTAAGGAATGTCTTTTTTTTTATTATTTTTTATTGTTATGTTAATCACCATACATTACATCATTAGTTTTTGATGTAGTGTTCCATGATTCATTGTTTGTGCATAACACCCAGTGCTCCATGCAGAACATGCCCTCTTTAATACCCATCACCAGGCTAACCCATCCTCCCACCCCCCTCCCCTCTAGAACCCTCAGTTTGTTTTTCAGAGTCCATCGTCTCTCATGGTTAGAACTGGAACAGCTAGATATTAAAATTGTGGAAAAATAAACCTTGACCCCTCCCCCACTTAATATGTAATAACTAAATGGAGATGACCCAAAGACCTAAATCTAAAACTCAGAATTATTTCTGAAGAAAATATAGGAGCATTCCATCAATCCTTGATTTAGGCAAAGCCTTCTTAGAGCAGGAAAAGCACTAATCATGAAAGAAAACAACAAATTGGATTCCACAGAATTAAAATCTTCTTTCTTCAAACAACATTTAACAACATGAATAACAAGTCACAGACTGAAAAGGATACATATTCAGAATTTTTTTAAACCTCCTAAAACGCAACAATTAAAGAGACAAATAACTCATTAAAGGAAAGGAAAAGGTAGAATAGACTTAAAAAGCTGTTTTACAAAAGAAAATATATGATTTGTCATCAGGGAAATAAAAATATTAGTAATCCTCAATTAGATAACATTTCAAACCCATAAAAATGACTCAATTAAAAATGACTGACAGTTTTAGACACTAGCAGAATATATAGCACCTGGGACTTGTGTACATTGCCAATGGGTGTTTAAATTGTTTTAATCACTTTGGTGGACTGTGACCAAACAATTCTATTCCAAGGTATTTATCTAAGAGAATTTAAAACATATATCCATAAAAAGATTATAGGGGAGCCTGGGTCGTTCAGTCGGTTGGGCACCGACCTTGATTTCAGCTGAGGCCATTATCTCAGGGTCCTGAGATGGAGCCCAGCATCTGGCTCTGTGCTCAGTGGAGAATCTGCTTGAGGATTCTCTCTCTCTCACTCTGCCTCCCCGCCCCACCTTGCACATGTGTGCATGCTCTCTCTCTCTAAAATAACTAAATAAGCCTTTTTTTAAAAAAAGAGATTATGTAAGAATATTTATAGCAACTTTATTCATAATAAACAAAACTAAAAATAACTCAAATGCCCAGCCACTGAGAATCAATAAACAAAATTTTCTGTATCCATACCACTTGACAACAAAATAAAAAGAAAAAATATATATGAATAAACATAGATGAATGTATATATAAATACAATGATTACACAAATCTTTATCAAATTATATAAACATTCAAATTATACTGAATGAAAAAACTTGTCATAAAAGACTAAATATTATATAATTTCATTTATATAAAATTACAAAACAGGAAAAACTCCCATATAGAAATGAAAATCTAAGTGAGGGAAACAGGGAACAGAGGAAGAACACAAAAGAACTTTCTAGAATGATGAAATTCTTGTATATGTTGTTTGTTGTGATCATCGCAGTGAAACAATTGTTACAACTCTTTATACTTATCACCTAAGATCTCTGCATTTTGTTGTATATAAATTGTACTCATATTTTTTAAGAAAGTATCAACTAAAACATGTATTAGCAGAATATTTTAAGTCCCCAAAAGTTTTTTTTTTGAAATTTTATGTGAATCAGTATGCTTAATAGCAGAACAAAATTCTATATTTTTTGCCCTAAGAATCATTTGAAATAGGAAGATTTTTGTACTGAATTTAGAATCCTATATGTTCCTCAGGAGTTACAATCTTTGATATTCTCTTTTCAGGCATCCTAAAATATTCTTGTGATTGGGAATAACTGAATAAAGGATTCCCAATACTATGTAAGACTTTACATGTGCTTTGTGTTTTGCTGTATTTCAACTTTGTTCTGGTGATTTGCTATTTCTTGATTTTAATCCAAGGGGAAAAGACAGTAATAATCATATTAGGATAGACTCTTTAAAAAACATAAATAATGTTTACCTCTATAGTAGCAAAATATGCAAATATCTAAATGTAATGTTACTTACACTAAAAGGTAATGTCTTTCATGTTTTGTCCTATAGCCAGCTTCAAAATTCTTAGTAGTTTATGAAACACTTTCACCATGAATGAATGTTTTGAAATGTATTAAAATGAAATACCAAATGTATTGAAAATGATGCCATGTTTCTTTGCATAGCAGAAGGCACAAGATATATTGATGTCATATTATAAGCATTCAACATGGGCAGTGAATAAGGTTAGGTGCCATGACACTTTCAATAAGACAAGAATGAAAATATGTTGTTTTTTTTTTAATTTTCCAGAAAACTATGATCTACATAAATGAGAACACAGTTGTGCTCTCAACTAATTCTAACATGTGGCTTCCAATTATTATTCAGTGATCTCACCCAAGTTCAGCTCATTAGACCATTACAATTAAAAACCCTGCCCTAAAACTCAGTGCCTTCCACCGAGGACTCATACTAAAACCATTACAGAAGTTTCTGCACTTTATTGTGAAAAGAAATAAAATCTGTTTGGGAAAGAAGCCAGGCACAAAAGACCACATATTGTATGATTCCATTTATGAAGAATGTTTGAAAAAGGTAAATCTATGGAGACAGAAAATAGATTAGCGCTTGTCTAATCTGAGTGTGGTGGGAAGTAGAGGATAGGAATTAATCATAAACAGATATGAGTGATCTTATTAGAATGATGAAAATATTCTAAAACTGGATTCTGGTGATAGCACAACTTGGTAAGTTTACCAAAATTCACTGCATTGTACACTTAAAATGAGTGAATTTTATGGTATGTAAATTATACCTCAATAAAATATAATTTTTAAAGATTGTGTTTGAGTAGTGAAACTGACCAGCATTTCTCTAAATTAGGAACTAGTTCCTCACACATCCAGATGTTAACACAAAGAAGAAAAAATAAAAGTCGCTACTATGTAAGAAGACATTATTTCTGTCTGTTAAGTGATTAACACATTTTGACAATTAAGTTAAAATAGATACTTACAGAAAGTTAAATATGAAACCCCAACTTTCTTGATAAAACCAAGAGAGTGGGATGGGGGGAAAAGCATTCCAAGCTTAAAGTTCAGAATGCTCTCCAAGATATATTTGGAGAGGAGCTCACCAATATAATGTTGTCACATACTTTTTTTTTTTTTCCTTCACAAGTTAGAGGCACTGTGTTTCTCAACTTGAGAAAAGCAAGACAGTATGGAATGCCTGCTTTTACCCCCTAACTATACATACTCAGGACCTCAATTCAACTTAACTCAATTAATACAATACAATTAAGATAAAAATACTTTAATTAGTTAATCAGGTTTCTCAACATCAGCAGTATTGGGGGTATTTTGGCCCTAATTATTCTTTGTCATGGGGACTGTCCTATGGAATATAGAATGTTTATCAGCATCCCCAGCTTCTACTCACTAAATAATAATAATTAGAAGGATACATCCAAAAAGATAATCTTAAAGAAAAAATTTAAAAGCTAGTGTATGTATATTGTTTGTAGATATAAGTAATTCATAATACTTTTAGGATGGGGTTTATATTTAGGAGATAAGAAAGGGAATAAGAAGCATAAGGAGTTAAAAGGAAGCTTCAGCCATATTAGTAAGGTTATAATAAAGAAAAAAAAAGAGACCTAAAACGAGCAAAATACAAATGTTTATAAACTGGATGATGGGGGCATTTGTTTTGGTTAAATTATACTCAAGTAATTCATAGTATTAAGTCCTATGTCATAGAATCCAGGAAGGTTTGTTTACAGAATCAGGAAATGGAGCAGTTATTAAATAAAACTGCATCCCTAGAAATTTTAAGAGTCCTACATTTGACAATGTTGCTGTTTCACTCCTTGTATCTACATGACTTAGTCTCTCAAATAATAGCAATCATTCACAACATAATTACCAAGGAGGAAAGTTTACAAATGCATGCTTAAAACATAATCCACTTCAAAAATTGGGGACTAATTTTCCTTGCTATCGACACAGAATTATATGATAGTCAAAGTTCAAACAAATAATTACCTTCAATTTCTCAAAAAGTGCAGAAAACTCTTAGCAGATATTGTGGTAATCCATTCTGGTTATTATTACATGGTTTGGTGTTATAAAAACTGAAAAAAAACTAGACGTCAAATCGTGTCCCCTCAATCAAAAATAACTCCATATGGTAAAATACTGATAAAAGTAGTTCTATTGAGAGTTATTCCTGCTCCCAGAAATTGGCACAAGAAAGGGTTTATATTAGAATTGAGATAATGAAAGTCCAGATTTTTTCCCTTTTAATTTTACAGTTGAAAGACCCCTTAGAGGTTGTTTAGCTCTTATTTTTATAGATGCGGAAAATGAGATTCAGAAAGTTCAGGTGATTTCCTTCTTCAAGGTCATCCTGTGATTTAGTAGCAGAGCTGAGTCTAGAACTCATATCTTTATCCTTCTATGTTCTTTCTACACTGCCAAAGTGAATCCCTGCAATATTATCTTTTTTATTTTCTAGAAGAGAATATTTTATAATACAACATAATGGCTTAATCAGTAACTACATGCCTAATGTGCATCTCAGAACACATTAAGAATATTAATGTTGTTATTAGGAGAAAAGGCTATTATTGCAGCTTAAGCTTTCATTTTTCCCCCATTTAATGCATAATTCTAGTTCATATGGGAGAAAAAAAAAATCAGGTTCATTCAGCAACTTGTAACCAGTGCAAACTCCATGACACTATCAATATGACAGCCTCAAGGTCAAAAGACTATATCATCTCTACATCAGTCAATTCTCTGCAACTCAAAGATGTCAATCATTGGGAAGGATCAGCTAACCTATCTCCCCACAAGCACTCTGACTGATTTAATGTTCACAACATTTGTTGTCAACAAAGGAAAATAAAGAGAGAGGAGATCCAATTTGTATCCTTCCATTCTAAAGCACTGGAGACACAGCCTAGAATAAATACAATGTTTATTCTCTCAACTGATGGCACTTCCCTGTTTACTTTTAACTGGTGTTTAATTTAGCTCAACAAATCTAACTTTCTTCTTTTTTTCTTCCTTTGAGGCTCAGAATTCTAGAGCTTTTACAAAGAGCTACCTGGATGAGGCTTGCTAAGGAGAGGAAAGCTAGCATTGTTTTGACACACTGACATAAAAAGCTGGTTCAGCACACAGTGATTTGACTAAACAGCTTACTAAAATTCTTGCCTCAAGAGACATATGTATATTCCCATTGTTACTAAAAAAAATTGTGATTTGTTTTCATCTGTGTCTTGGCTTATGGGTACAGGGGCAAAAGCACTGAATCTGGAGCAAGACAAATTGGGTTTATATCCTAAATCAAGATCATTTACCTTACTGGCCACACATCTGTCATTAGAATAAGGACAGAGGCACCTAGGTGGCTCAGTAGGTTAAGTGTCTGACTCTTGGTTTTGGCTCAGGTCATGATCTTAGGGTTGCAAGATCAAGCCCTGTGTTGGGCTCTGTGCTGGGCATGAAGCCTGGTTAAGATTCTCTCTCTTCCTCTCCCTCTGCCCCTCCCTCCCCTCTCTTTCTCTCTTAAAAAAAAAAATAAATAAATAAGGATAATAATATCAAATTGCATCAGTTAGGATTATATTTAGCTTCTAGTGATAGAAATCTAAACAGCAACAAAGACCTAAGCAAAACTTAGCTTTATGCTCTTTCATATAAAACACTGAGCAAGAAGATGGGAATGACATCAAGGGACCAGAATCCTTTGAACTTGTTCTATCTTTCATGGCCTCTATCTCTGAGATGAGAGAAAGCAGCATTTTGATGTAAGACCAAGAAGGAAGGAAGGAATAAATATGGAGAGGTAAAGGGTAAACAGATGTTGACTCTAAAAAAAGCAGCTATATGGCACGAAGGGCTTATGTCCCATTGGCCAGAATTAGATATGGGGCCATATCCAGCTGCAAAAAAAGGCTGGAAAATATGGCATCCATTTTAGATGGACTTCCCTGAAGCCAAAAAGTAGGGATTCTATCACCACAGTAAAAGGGAAGAATATATTGAGAAACAACCAGCATCTCTATCATATCTATCATAGGAAAGACTGCTAGTTTTCCACAAATATAGGGACTATATTCTCAAGCCCACTGTATTTAGATGTTACCACCATTGAAATGGGAGTACAAGTGATGAGAGCTACTTCTAGGCCTACATCTGTAAGGTTAAGAGTATTCTTTCATGTTCTTCTTGCAGTTTACTTTTTCTTAATCCAGCTAAAACCTGAATTTTAAGTCATCAACCTTTTTTATGTAAGTGAGGACAATACCTCAAGGAATAGAAAAAACAGAATGAATTAGGTCCCTTCATGCTGTATGAAATGAAAACACTTGCTGACATGGAATACTTTCTTAGAACTAGTATATTAGAGATATCATTCTACATACATTTTCAATGTGTTATAGCAGGTAAGCCTGACTTTGAGTGATATATTTACCTCACAGGGATGTCTCTAGAGATTAACTGATGTAATGTCTATAAAGCACTGGAAGTGTCTGCCCAAAGTAAGCACATAAATAAATAAATAAAATCAAGCACATATACATACATATACACATATAACAAACATATATATATTAGTTATATATTTATATAACTATTTTATGTATATTATATGTGTTATTATATGCATAATTTTGTGTATATAACTATATAAAGAGCATGTGTATAACTATATAGAGAGAACCAGCTATCTCTTTGAAATGTCACCTGGATCCTCCAAAGTGAATTTTACATCAACCATTATATATAGGATATAAATAAAGCAATATCAAGTATACTTTCCAAATTAGGTGAAAACCCATGCATTATTGTTGCCCTGATAAAATAAGCCAAAGTCTTATTTCTATAAATAAAAACAACATATGGACCAGAACTACCTTAACCTTATATGCCTCAATCCCTCTCCTTCTGAGGCCACCAATGGGTACACAGGATAAGGTCAACATAACAATTAAGAGTATTTATTATTATGATTACTATTATTATTACCTGGGGTTTGATTTCAATGTAAAATTTATTGTTTTTTTTCTAGTCACAAAATTAATTCTCATATATTTCTAATCTGATACAAAAAGTTCACCAAATCATATTCATCAAATGCCAGGGGCTAAGAAGTAAAAGAGATGAGGAGACAGAGTATACATAATGCAGGCCAACATCCTCAAGTCTTACTGTCTGCTCCAATACCTGCAGCTATAAAACTGAGTAGATGCTGGCCCTTGGTTGAGCATGCAACCCCAAACTCCAATTTTCCTTTCTCCGGCCCCAGAAAACTGTCACTGCTGCTTGCTTGTCCTCTGTGCTCAGTGCCACAAATCAGCAAATGCCCTCAGGAGAAAAAGCAGGTAAAGGTAGGTCTCAGTGAAGCATTTGCACTCTCTCAGGTGTCCCGGCCTCTCAAATTCTGACTTCCTTGTTTGCCTTCTACTAGCCTCAAAAATGATCTTTGTATCTTACACAGTTTTCAGAAATATTTTGATGGATAAGTTAATCCAATATAATATACTATGTCGCAAGAAAAGGAAACAGATGTCAGTTTTGAATGGTATCATAGCCAGCCTCCAAGATGAGCCCCAGTGATCCCTATCTCCTGATATTCTCACTCTTACGCAGTCTCTTCTCAGAGTCCATGCGGTTTGGTCTGTGGATTAGAATACAGCACAAGTGAATGTACATCATACTGAGGCTAGGTCAAAAAACTCACGGTAGCTTCTGCCTCACTCCTGAACCCTTGTTCCAGGAGTCAAGGCCATGCCATAAGGACAGGAAGCCCAGTGAAAAGGCCAAAGACTGAGAAACTGAGGCCTTTTACCAAGAATCATGAGAAAATGAGGTCTCCTGTCAACAGCCAGATGAGGGAGTCATCTTGAAAATGGATCCTCCAGAAAAAAAAAAAAAATGTGGATCCTCCAGGTCAAGAAAGATGAGGTGTATGTACACACACACACACACACACACATGAATATTACACAGCCATAAAGAAAGATGAGACCTTCCCATTTGCAACAACATGGATGGACCTAGAGTGTATTATGCTAACTGAAATAAGTCAGTCTGAGAAAGACAAATACCATGTGATTTCACCCATATGTGGAATCTAAAATATAAAATGAATAAACAAACAAAAAACAAAAGGAGACCTATAAATAATAGAAAACAAATTGATGGTTGTCAGAGGGAAGGAGGGACAGGATGGGCAAAATAGGTGAGAGGGAGTGGCAAACCCAGGTTTCCAGTTATGGAATAGCTAATTCATGAGAATAGAAGGCACAGCATAGAGAATATTGTCAATGACATTCTAATAGTGTTGTATGGTGACAGATGGTAGCTACACTGTGGTGAGCATAACATACTGTATAGAGAAGTTGAATCACTATGTTATAAACCTGAAACTAGTGAATGTGTGTCACCCATACTCAAATTAAAAACAAAAATTAAGTAAAAGAAAATGAATCCTCCAGCCCCAGTCAAGCTTTTGCATGGCTGCAACCTGAGCGGATGGCTTAACCACAGCCTCACGGCAGACCCAAAGCCAGAAATATTCAGGTATGTTGCTTTTGCATTCCTGGCCCTCAAAAACGGTGTAGGATAATAAATGCATTAGTGTGGTTCTTTTTAAACTGTAATAGAATACACACAACATAAAACTTACCATCTTAATCATTTTTAAGTATACAGCTGAGCACTGTGTATTCACTACATGTATACTAAGTGTAGTCACACTGTCGAGTACTCGTTTGTGCTGTATCTGTCAGGATAGAAGTGTCACTGTTGGTTCAACACATAACCAATTTTATAGTGCTACTTAGTTCTTATTCCTATTATACAGGAAAAGTTACTGTCCCATAAATAATGTGTCCACAAAGATCATCTATTTCTTCCCATAGAATGCTATATTCTCTATATTCTAAACTGAAGAGTTTGGGTTGGTAGTTCTGCTCACTCTCTCCCTTTAACTTAAAAGCTACTGAGCAAATGTTCAAGTCTCATCAACTAAATCCTAAAAACAAACTTATTTTTCCCTTACTCTCATGGGATGAGACAAAGAATTGGATACTGAAAGATTCCGTGAGACCATGGCAAGAGGCGTGAGAAGAAGAGGTGAAATGGGAAAGCTTCATCTCAAAGTCAAAATGTCGTCACAAGTTAGAAAAACCCTAGCCATATGTACACTAAGCCAAACAAGATTTGGTTGCCTTCAACTATTTTTCCAAGTTTCCAAATTTGGGTTTGCATTCTGGCATGTCTTCTTGTTATAATTCTTTAGTCAGGGAATATTATTTTCTTACTTTTTAATTGCTGTCCATAGGCTTTTAAGTCCTTCACTGCCTAAAAATCTCAGAAAGGCAACTGTCTATGTAATGTGCAATAATCTGGGATTTATTAATCATAATTGCTTATTTATCCCAGACTACCAATGGAAGACTTTCTCCCTTGGGCTACTTTGCAAAGGCATCAATGTGGTTAAATAAGGAGAAAAAAAAAAAATACAAAGAACTTTGATGGCCTATAGTGCTTAGAGAACCAACCCAGATGTGAAGGAGGCAATTAAATAGAAAATCATTTTATTGTTCTTATTTGAAGGTCAATCAATCTACTCCTACTTTGTGTTTTAGCTCTAGCTTAATGGTAAATATAACTACTCTTGTCTTTTCTAGCTTTCCTAGCTATCTGCCGTGACATAGTTAATAGAAATAATTACCAAACTTTGTGTCATATTTCCACATCAAATATACTATTTTAAATATTTTAATATTAATTTAGCTGATTCACACTTTAGAAACTTATAAACTTCTTCAGCCCATAATGTTGGAAGCCGTACAATTTATATAGTTGTGGAAGCATTCCAATTCTGACACAAAACAGAAGCAGATGTATCTGCAATGAGATCCACATGAAGGAAACACAGCTAAACTTTTAAATATAGAAAACTAGACAAAATCTTTTTAAATAAATAACATTGTCTAGATTATTTATGCATTTTTCTTCAGATGACTTTAAAAGCATCCAAAATATCTGAGTGACATTACCCACAGAGCAAGAACATTTGTCTACTAGAAACTGGGTGAGATAATGCCCAAAATTATGCACTAAGACACTGTCACTGGAACTGAGGTGTGTTAAAAATATAAATTTCTCTTCTCTCTGAAACTTCATAAATTAATAAAATAAGAACAAGATCTACATAGTATTCTACAGTTTTTAAAAATCATACATATCTCACTTTACATTTCTTATTTAATCATTCCCTGTGAGGAAGCAAGTTTTACATACACATATACGTGATTCTCTCTCACTTGGATCATTACAATAGCTTGCCAAATATACCTGTGCACGAGAGGAGGCAGGATCCTTGGAATTTTGACATTCAGCATAAAACCTGGAACATAAAACAGCTACTACTTCCATGAAAATAAAGGAACTAGACATGTGTCTACCCATCCATGTATATAAACTGAGAAAGATGATCACTTATCAAGAGAAAAGGAAAGAAAAAACGTACTCCACAGGAAAATGAAACCAAAATATACTACATTGCGTTATGTAATTTCCAGGATCACATACTTGTCTTTTGATCAAACCAGGTCTGATGATTACTCAGACTCTTTTCAGGGTCCAGAATCCAGGCTAACAAGAGATTCCTTTTTTTTTTTTTACCTTAAGATTTTATTTATTTATTTGACAGAGAGAAACACAGCAAGAGAGGGAATACAAGTAGGGGGAATGGGAGAGGCAGAAGCAGGCTTCCCGAAGAGCAGGGAGCCCAATGCGGGGCTCGATCCCAGGACCCTGGGATCATGACCTGAGCCGAAGGCAGACGCTGAACGGCTGAGCCACCCAGGTGCCCCTAACAAGAGATTCTTAAGAGTCAAAATGACCAACACATTTGTACTCCTGGTGGCTCTTGAGTACCCAGACAAGACCTAACTAAGACTCCCCACCTGACCACACAATACCCTTTACCTGCCTGCATGCTGTATGCTTCCTGCCTCTGTCCTGGGTCTTCCTCAAACATGAGGAATCCTTCTGGACACGCATGCAAATGAAACCTTGAAGTGCAGGGAAGTTCGCAGGTATAGCCTGAACTCTTTATCAATGGGGGACAGAATCCAGTGGATCCCAGACACACTGTGTATCCCTGCCTAAGACACAGCAATGCTACTGATAGGCAATTTACAAGGCTGTTCAGAGATATGATCCAAAGGATGAAACTATAAGTCACACTTAGCAGCCAGACAGATAACCCATGTGCACATCAACTCTCTATTCTATTCACACTCCCCTTGTCCCATACTACTGCTACTCTCTGCACTATAGTCCCCTTAAAATAATAGCATGTAAGCCCTCTTCTGTAAGTGTTGCTTTTTCTAGACTGCAGGTGAAAACACAAAACCAAATACCACATATGGATGTGAGGTACAAGTTCACACACTAGGAAGTGAGAGAGAATGTTGCTGAGAAATTGACAAAATCTGGTATCAAACTGTCAGAACTTCTATTGATCTGACTGAAATAAAAAGCTGTTCCCATAGGATCCACTTTCATAGCTGAAGGCTCATGGGACTCCCACAAAGGATAACACTCTTGCCAGTTATGAATGAAAACTAAAATAATCGCAAACCACATGAATAAATGAATTTTCATGAGTGATAGTAAATAATGCAAACACTCAAGAAAGGAATCTAAAATAATGAGGCACCTGAACAAACTTATTTAAAAATTTGTTTAAAATAATTCAAAACATAAACAGTAGGAAACAAAATCAAAATAACCAAATAATATTAACCAGAATAGGCACATATTTACAGAGGAATCAGATAAAATTTTCATGCATGTAAAATAGAGTGACTTGGAATAAAAACTCAGTTTATAGGTTAAAGAGCAAATTCCACAAAGCCAAAGAAAGAATTATTAAACTGAATTTGGTGTCTAAGGAAATCACCCAAAATGGAGCACAGAGAAATAAAAACATGGGTATTATTTTTAAAAATAATTATTTTCCATGAGTAACAGAATTTAAAGGTCTGATATAGTCTATTAGGAACATCAGAGGAGGGGAAAAAAGAAATAGGAGGATCTACAATGTTTAATGTGCCAATGGCTATACAGTTTTCCAGAACTGAATCACCAACAACAAAGCTGTTTTGCTTACTTTTTCATTTTAGGGCTCAAAAATAATGTCATTTGAAAAACTAAACTTGCTTTTAAAATGTTTAGCACAGTCTTTTTGGCCCTCCTATTTGAAACTGCTGCGTTTGTATTTCTCTCTGGTATTTTTGTTGTTGTTCACGAGGCATGACTTCCGATTAATAGCCAGATATTCCTAACACCAGATTTTTGTTTCTAGCTGCCTGAGAAAAAACACCCCTTAATAGATGGAATCACACAGACCTCTTGATGCCAGATTGGACCTACAAAAGTATATTTTACAAAGGTATATTGCCTCCTTATACAGAGGGTGAATTGCTTCCCACAGAGACACCTCTACATAGTATGCTGCAAAATGAGAAGAATCAAGTATTTACTCATATTTCCACTGAAATCAAAATAAAAAGTAAAGTATTAAAATACTTTGACAGAGTTGAATATCATTAAAGCATTCCATTGTTATATATGTCACTAGGTGTCATTTTGTTTTCTTTGTATTTATCCTGCTTAGTATTTTTCTGACACTTCTGGCTCTGAAGTTTGATATTTTCAACTACTTTGGAACATTTGGGGGCATTACTTCTTCATTTTTTCCTGTCCCCCCCTCTCTCATAGTAATATTCCCACTACAGATATACTAGAGTAATATTGTTCCACACATCATTGTTCCTTTATTTTTGCAAAATTTCAGCTCTCTATTTTACAGATTGGTTAATTCCTAATAATGTGCCTTTAATTCAGTCCTAAGCAGTTCTTTTTTCTATATAGTTTCCATTTCTTTGCTAATATTTCCTATCTATTCACTCATTGCATCTGTTTCTGCAAGCCCCTGAATGTATTTACAATATCTGTTTTAAAGTACATGTATGAGTAGAAAGGAAGGAAAGAAGGAAGGAAGGAAGGAAGGAAGGAAGGAAGGAAGGAAGGAAGGAAGGAGGGAGGGAAGGAAGGATGGAAAGTGGACGGACGGACATGTCTGATAATTGCAAATACCTGGGCCATCTCACAGCCTATTTATATGAATACATTTTATGATAATGGATGAAATTTATTTCTTTATATGTCTAGAAAAACAACATAAACATTTTTATGCTGAAAATCGTGATGATATACCATAGGGAGTCCAGACTGTGTGTTGCTTTCTTTTAGAGGATGCTGACTTTTGATCTGCCTGTCAGAACAAAGTGACTGGCAGATGCCCTTGGCTTTATGTTTTGTCATGGCTGGTCTATTTCGTTTCTGTTTTTGGACTTTACTCAACAGTTTGGTCTTTACTGATAAGGTGTATCCTTTCTAGGGTCTTAACTGAATGTCTCAGGTGCTCAGTAAGCAAGGCTTCCCTATATTGGCGGGGGTGAAATTCCAGTGCCCCCCAGCACTTCGCTACCTTGGATACCACCATTCAGCCCTCAGCTCCATGGCAGCCCCTCTCTGCTGGGTCTCTTGGAGCTGTGTCTTCTGTTAGCTCAGCACTTGCACAGTGATCCTCAGGGAACCTACCAGGTTTCTGGGCCCCGCCTCCCTGCATAGCTTCTTCCCTTAGACTTCCCTGCTTTCCAAATTCCAGGTGCTCCAGTGGTCTAGAACGTCCCAATTCATCAAGACCTCCTTGCTCTTCTGGGATTTAGCCCACTACACAGTATTCCAGAAAAGTGCCCTCAGGCATCAGGTCAGGACACAGGTAGGGACTTCTCCCAAGGATCACCATATTGCATTGCCTGTTGTCCAAGGCCTGAAGAGAGCTGTGTCATACACTTTGCGCAGTTGTATAGTTCCTTATGGCAGAAGGGTAAATTTGGAACCAGTTACCCAACCATGGCCAGATGTGGAGTTTCTAAAGCATTGTGTTGAAGAACAAAAGTACCCACAAAAAAATTAGAAACAAACTAAACACTCATTAATATATAATTGGTTAAATAAATTCATGCTGCATGCTTACCTTTAAACTCCATCTTGCCTTTGAAAAGAATGACATGGAGAGATGTCTACGACACATTGGTAAAATAAAAAAATTTTTTTTAAAAAACAGTGTTCGCAAAGCCACAAAACTCTGTGTGTATACATATATATGCAAAATACGGAATGAAAACTGCAAGGATAAACTTGAAATTGCTAATATGTGGTTACTTCAAAGAGTATAACTAAAAATAAATCTCACTGTCAGAATTTCTAGAAGCTGGAGAGAGACAACCTTAATTCAAGTCCTGGCTCTGTCAATCAACAGCTTTGCAACTTTAGTCAAGTTATTTAACTTCTTTGTGCACTTTGTTCTTTCTCATCAGTGAAATGGGGATAATGGTATCTATATTACAGGATAACTAAAAATAGCAGTGTATATATACTTTGTGTATTACATGTCTCTGTGGTATTTGTATCATTCACAATGTGAAGATACAGTAATACTTTTTAAGATAAAATAATGAAGAAGACTTCATATTGGTTAATTACTTGGGACTCACCATGAACCTGTTTAACTCTTTGGTGAAATGCCTGCTGTAGCTTCAGAGTTAAAAAGCATCTGAAGTAACAAAAGTAGAAACCGGACACGTTTATAAAAATATGATTACTTTCCCGGCACTGCCTCCCTACCTTTTAATCTTGACACCCAATCTGTACAGCAGTATCTCCCACCCCTTCTGTGTTGTTAAGTGCTGCAGATCTGAAATGCTCTTTCCCTACTGTTACTGGAAACTGACATGAAGGGTCCACTCTCTCCTGCAAATCTGACATGCCAATTTTGAGAGAGGATTTGAGTAGGAAACACTTGTCACAATTTATTCCTTTTCCAATTGTGAGACTCGGAGTCTCCCACAGGCCCCCAATTTGAATAGCTGAAAACTACTTTTATGTCTTTCAAAATCCTGACAGGCATGTGGATTCAGAGCATGCCAGCAATATGTCAAACAGCATCAGTCCCTCTGCCTCCAAGAATGATTGAGACTATCTTTTAGGATCAGTTCCCAAAGAGTGATTTGCTCAAAATCAGCTAGTTCAAACAAGAATTCTTTTCCTGAGAGTTCAAAAATCCATGGTAATTGGAACTGGAAATTACTTAGGTCAGCCAATCATGTCTCCACCTTCTACCTTTGTCCTCATCACCACTATTCTCTATAAAATCGGTCACACTCAGAACTAACAGTGTCCTTAATTAAACTATTGGGAATATAACACAGTCACTGGTAAATATTCCTATCAGTATCAAAAATGTATTCTATATATTCCAATTTCACTTACCTTCATAAACATGTTATCATGTTGATAATTCAGAATAAATCTCACTGTCAAAATTTCTAGAAGCTGGAGAGAGACAACCTTAATTCAAGTCCTGGCTCCGTCAATCATCAGCTTTGCAACTTTAGTCAAGTTATTTAACTTCTTTGTGCACTTTGTTCTTTCTCATCAGTGAAATGGGGATAATGGTATCTATATTACAGGATTGTTTGAGAATTAAGTACCTTTTATTTAAAAGTACATAGGTCATAATAAATACTTAATAATATGTGTTAATTATCATCACCACCATCTTTACAGTCTTCATCATTAATATCATCTCCTAAATGATTAAATTATTATTCTTATAAACTAGTAATGGTTTTCCATAAATTGATTTCTTTTATTTTGTCTTTAAGGATTTTACCTTCTTTAAGCTGTGCCAAACCAACAGTAATTGCTTATTGCTGACACATGAATAATGGCTGTGTTGTCAAAAGAATGCGCCCAAACTCAAAGCAAGCACTCAGTGAATTTTTTTTAAAATTTTTTTATTGTTATGTTAATCCCCATACATTACATCATTAGTTTTAGATGTAGTGTTCCATGATTCATTGTTTGTGCATAACACCCAGTGCTCCATGCAGAATGTGCCCTCCTCAATACCCATCACCAGGCTAACCCATCCTCCCACCCCCCTCCCCTCTAGAACCCTCAGTTTGTTTTTCAGAGTCCATCGTCTCTCATGGTTCGTCT
>NC_138379.1:19907656-19922820 GCF_054177405.1 Leptonychotes weddellii
CACCCCCCACTCCAGCAACCCTCAGTTTGTTTCCTGAGATTAAGAATTCCTCATATCAGTGAGGTCATATGATACATGTCTTTCTCTGTTTGACTTATTTCGCTCAGCATAATACTCTCCAGTTCCATCCACGTCGTTGCAAATGGCAAGATCTCATTCCTTTTGATGGCTACATAATATTCCATTGTATATATATACCACATCTTCTTTATCCATTCATCTGTCGATGGACATCTTGGCTCTTTCCATAGTTTGGCTATTGTGGACATTGCTGCTATAAACATTGGGGTGCACATACCCTTTCGGATCCCTACTTTTGTATCTTTGGGGTAAATACCCAGTAGAAGCACTCAGTGAATTTTATTTGAGCTCAACCCCACTCACATTAGATTGTCACACAACAGTTTACCAATGTTTTAGAAGCCATGGGGGGTGCTCATCAAGTACTTATTCAATGGATGATGATTTCATGACAAAATACATATATCATCATTTCCATTTGATATTAATGAGGCACTAGAGTTCATTGAACAGGTTAAGAACTTTATGTCTGATGATAGATAGATAGATAGATAGATAGATAGATAGATAGATAGATACATATGTGTGGATATAGATGGAGATGCATGTATGGATATATAAAATTATTCTTACCTACAACTGGGTCACTAGGCAGAGCCTTAAAGTTTTATACCCTGTTCTTTAGAAAGTAACTTTCACTAGGACAAGTGTCACCAACTACTCTCCGAGATTTGACCTTTACTGCACACCTGCTTCTACTCACTGACCTCTATCCCACATTTTCTTTGAGCTCTTCTTTCCAGCTTATCTCTTAACTCAGGAAAATGCAACCTGAAACCACCCCTCCAGCACAGTAACTGCCCTGACAAAACCTCAAGCCAGCCCAGACCACCCAGACCAGTTTAAGCCCCGATTCATGCCTGCGCAGATGGACTGCGGAGTGACTTCTAGAATGACCAACAACTACCTTTACCTCATTTATAATACTAAAATCTCCACCCAAGAAGAAGCACAAGCCTCATTTACATAATACAATGTATGTACAAGCATGTTTCTTTAAGGTACAAGTGTGTCCTTATGCCCTCCTCTACATATAATGACAAGGGTTACCTATCTAAATATTCATCCTAACCCTAAATAAAGGAGCCCATTCATCCTTGCTCAGGGAGTCATGGCATTAGAAGCCATTCCCATAATCCTCCTACTTGCTGCAAAAGCTCAACCTGGTGCAGTTTTCTGACTCACGAAGGAGCAAACTCACACTGATTCGGTTACACAAGGAGCTCCAATCATTAGTGCCAAAAAAACTGAAATTCAGATGTCTGCAACTATCCCACTAGACCCATACTACCAATACTTCCAAAGTGGTGGGACTATCCAATCCCACCTATTCCTCCCCCACCTTTTGTGATTATTTCCCACTTGTTCATTTTATTTATTTATTTTTTAAAGATTTTATTTATTTATTTATTTATTTGACAGAGAGACACAGTGAGAGAGAGAACACAAGCAGGCGGAGTGGGAGAGGGAGAAGCAGGCTTCCCGCTGAGCAGGGAGCCCAATGCAGGGCTCGATCCCAGGAGCCTGGGAACATGACCTGAGCTGAAGGCAGACACCTAATGACTGAGCCACCCATGTCATCCCCACTTGTTCATTTTAAACTGACTTCATTAATTCACAATGAGGAAGAACATCTGAGTCATGAGACAATGTGAGTTGTGTGGCCTACACAATCCCCTTCCAAGGATAATACAGAGACCTCAACTAAGAGACAATGTTGCCGGGCGCCTGGGTGGCTCAGTCGGTTAAGCGGCTGCCTTCGGCTTGGGTCATGATCCCGGCCTCCTGGGATCGAGTCCCGCATCGGGCTCCCCGCTCTGCGGGGAGCCTGCTTCTCCCTCTCCCTCTGCCTACTTGTGTTCTCTCTCTATCTCTCTGTCAAATAAATAAATAAAATCTTTAAAAAAAAAAAAAAAAGAGACAATGTTGCCATGGGAAAACCCTAGAGAAACACTTTACCCAGGCTGAGGCAAGACTATGGCTGAAATGTTTAAGGAACACCAAAAACAAAGTGTAACTCAAGAGTAAAGAAGGGAAAGAATGGCCTAAGATAGCCAGAGACCAGGTTACATAGGGTTTTGGAGGTTCTATCAAACATTTGGATTTTACTCTGAATGAGGCAGAATGCCACTGACAGGGTCCCAATATGGTAAGACATTATCTTTTTTGTGTTTAAGGTCTTTCTGCTGTTGTGTGTAGAACAGACAGAAGTGATCTCAGAACAGAACAAAAAAGATGAGAAGGCTGTGGAGGTGTCCACTCTTCTGTTTCCTTGTTTTATGGTTATTAACACCCATCACACTTCCCGTTCTATATAAAAATATTTATATAGCCTTGAGGTCAGGAACAATATCAGATTAATTTCTTTTTCTTTTACCTACTGCAGTGCTTATCATATTCTCTTATTTTTCACAGTATTTCTTGGAAGTATTTCATAATAGTTATGAAAACAATTGAATTTCCAAGGTTTTTAATGCATTTCAATAAGGCAGTTTTTAATTATTGTTTTATTTTTAATTATTACAATTTTTCTATCATTTTGAATAGAAAGTCTTCCAGATTAGAGCTACAGCATAACCGAAAGACTTGGCAGAGAAACCAAACTATCACCAATGCATTATAGTAGTGTAAAGAGGAATATTTATTAAATGGCCACTTGAACACATGGTTCTGTAGGAAAATATTCTTTCATTATCCATGTTGGCAATCTTTCATCAGCACTATATTTAAACCAGACTAACAGAATTTTGTAATGCTTCCAATGAACTAAATTTGCATGTTTGACATGCATAGGCTTTGTAAAAATCTGCACGGTATTTTAATCATTACATAATCTTACTCAATAGCTATGAGCAACAAGAAACACAAGCAACCTCTCAACTTTCTCTGATCAAAAATGTACTTCATTCCTTTGTAAACAGGAAAGTGCCTAGACTCATCTATTGTTGCTGAATTGATATGCGTAACTTTGACTGATCTTATCTCCTGTTTGTAAATCTTCATGCAATGAGAAAGGGACACAACATAAGCCTGATGATTGTAAGTGGCATTAAGTAACTAGAAGCTACAGACCTCAGTGTCATGGCAGGATGGCACACAGAATGTTAGATAAAATCTAAAGAGCTCCTCAGCTTCCAGAAAAGAATACAATTTGGATTGTTAAAATTATGTGACTCTCTGCTTCTCTCCCTTTTGATTAAGTCTTAACACAACACACATATAATTATGTTCCTTTAAAATCTAGAAATAAAAAAAGAGATGAAAAATTAACTGAGTGCATTTTATGATGAACAATTCAGTGAGTTTCTCAGATCCTAGAACTTATTTATTCTTATCTTTTACAGCATTATAAAAGCATCTCTTTGTTATCTAGTGTTTGATCATTTTTTCCCTCTTTGATGCAAAGTCCAGCAAAACAAATGAAAAAGCTTGAAAATTAAGGATGGTCTTATAATGAAATTCTAAGAAGTACAGAGTTTTTCCCGTTTGTTTTTTTTTTTTGAAAAGGCTAAATTCAAATAAGTTTATTTAGTGCCAATAATCTCTCTCTCTCTCATATTTCTAATCTCACCTTGACCCAATTACACAAACAATAGAAAAACCAAAGGACTTGATATTCCTGACCATTATATTTTTTAAATTAAATCCTAATTGCCATAAGACAGCAATCCTCTTTTAAATATTATTGGTTCATATTAACTCTCCTCTGTAAACACAATGTTTGGGAATCACATTAACTGTTCCACTTACTATTGCTGTGTAACAAAACCACCCCAAAATAATGATTAAAAAAATTAGGCTCGGGGCGCCTGGGTGGCTCAGTCGTTAAGCATCTGCCTTCGGCTCAGGTCATGATCCCAGGGTCCTGGGATTAAGCCCCGCATCGGGCTCCTCGCTCTGCGGGAAGCCTGCTTCTCCCTCTCCCACTCCCCCCGCTTGTGTTCCCTCTCTCACTGTGTCTCTCTCTGTCAAATAAATAAAATCTTTAAAAAAAAAAAATGAGGCTCATGGATTTTGTGTGTCTGTAATGAATAGAGTATACCAAGGACGATTTGTGTCTGTCCCTTATCTGAAGCCTCAGCTAGAAAGGTGCAAAGGCTGAGGTGACTTGAACACAGGGGGCTAGGATTGTGTAAATGTGTCTGATAGTCAGTGCTAGCTATTGGCTGGAACCAGAGCCAGGGCAGTTGAGCAGAATACTTCACATGGCTTTTTCATGAGGCCTGCATTTCCTCACAGCATGGTCCCCTCAAGGTAGTCTTTACATCATTTCTCAGGGCTCCAAAGTTATGCTTCCCAGCTAACAAGCCAGAAATCGTGTTGCCTTTTATGACCAGGTCTTGAGAATCATGCTGCATCCCTTCTGCCAAATTTAATCGTTTACAAACTAACTTCAAGCCAGCTCAGATTCAAGAAGAGGGTAATTGGGGACCACATGTGGATGGTAGAGTGGTAAGGTTCAAAAAGGATAAGGGATGGGAGATACTATACAGCCACATTTGGAAAATAAAAAGCACTTCATCGACTTTTACATTCCTATGTTAACCGGAATGTACTTAGATGAAGGTCTTACACAAGCAACAGTAGCAACCCGAACAGACAACCTGTCATGTTAATATACCTTACTATGTTTAAGTGGGAGATTTCCTACTTCATCAATGGCTGAGTCCTCAAATACAGGAACTAAGTAAGAATACTTCTTATATATATTCTTTTTTTTAAGATTTTATTTATTTATTTCAGAGAGAGAGAGAGCTAGCAAGCATGAGCAGGGGGAGGGGCAGAGGGAGAAGCAGACTCCCCAATGAGCAGGGATCCCAATGCCGGGCTTGATCCCAGGACCCTGGGATCATGACCTGAGCCAAAAGCAGATGCTTAACCAACTGAGCCACCCAGGTGCCCTCTTACTCATATATTCTAAAGACATTTTGGAGACTATCTACAAAAGACTTGGTAAGTAGTAAACATAAACTAGTTTTACCATTTTTAGCTCACAACCTACTCCCAAAACACAAAATGATGAAATAGTGCTCAAAGCCAAATAGTAGTTAAAATAATTTTGGGGAACCCATTAAACTGAATGGACTTCTTATGGGAGAAGGAATTCCAGGAGAAGACATACATGTTCTGGAAATATAACATGAGGCCTCTGCCCATTGATAAGTTTCTCAGGCTAACAGAGCAGGACATAACTAATGATAGCTCCAACCTCCTGACTTCTGCTTGGTCTAAGCCACCCACTCTCTCACCTCCCTACAGTCTCCATCTGATTCACTCCAACCCCTCCATCATAGCACGTAGAGTAGCTGCAAAAATCTAATCAGCTCATTCTTCTGCTTAAAATCCTTCAGTGGCTTCCCAGTTGTCAGGGTGCCTCTATGGAGGCCCTGCCCTTCTTTCATGCTTTCACCTCCTTGTGATGATCTTCCAGTGTCCAGCACCATGTCTAGTGCTTCCACCTGCCAGGTGTTCGGAACTTCCATCCCTCTCTGGAACTCCACAGCTTTTCTTAGACCTCACAACCTTGGCTGTGTCTTCCTGTTGACCAGATATCCCTCCAGCTTCATCACCTGCACAGAATGGTTAGTGTACCCCAACGCTGTTACAAGTTCCCTCTGCACCTTCTATGTCTCTTCTCCTAACACTCGTCAGACCTTATGAAAATTACTTGATTTTTATGGATTTCTATCTCCACAAAGTAAACGCCATGAAAATAGTGACTGAGTCTATCTTGACTGCCACAAAGCATCTAGAACAGCATTCAGCTCAAAATAAGAACTCATTAAGTATTCGCTGAAAGAACAGATTTTAAAAAATAATTTTCAACTTGCTTTTCAATTTCTTGACAGTGCGTTGCCAGAATTTCTAACATATATTTTATGTCATTATATGGTTTTAGGGGGTTTTCTCTCTTTAAAAGTTTTATATAAGTAGAAAAATAAAAATAAAGCAGTAGGGCAAATCCTGGTGTACTAAGAGTAATTCCACATATTTTCATCAGTTTCATCAATTGTTATCACTTGCCCAGGTGTACAGTTTTATTATTCACTCTGTCCTATAGTATTATCAACCTTTTGCTTTAGAAATGCTTCACCTCCATAGTACCTTTCTTTCTTTAGAGCTATTAAGTTTTTGATCTCTAAAATTTTTTATACAATCATGTATAATCATATATTTAGGGTATAGCTTCTCTTTGTCTCTCACACGCACACACTTTCTCTTTTTACTTACAATAATTAGAACTCTGAGCGTGAGACTATATTTTATAGCAGGATTGCAAATGAAACAGGCTGAGCTGATGCCATAACATAAAGAGAATTTTATAACGTTTCTTGAGGGCAATGAAAGCCCCATCTTGAAAATTTCTTAGGGCAAAAGGGCAGATGATAGGCTATATATAAAAGGAGTTATATATCAAAATATGTAATTTATTTTTTTAAAAGATTTTATTTATTTATTTGACAGAGAGAGACACAGCGAGAGAGGGAACACAAGCAGGGGGAGTGGGAGAGGGAGAAGCAGGCTTCCCGCGGAGCAGCGAGCCCAATGCGGGGCTGGATCCCAGGACCCTGGGATCATGACCTGAGCCGAAGGCAGACGCTTAACGACTGAGCCACCCAGGCACCCCTCAAAATATATAATTTAAAATGCATTTGTAGAGGGGAACTACTTCCTGGAGTTTAGTAGAAAGTGGTATTCGCTTGGCCTAGTTCATAGCACAATTCTTCAAAATCTATGATTACACGAAAGGCACAGTCATTACCTTAATGGAGGGGAAGCTCAAGAAGAACATGCAAACCTGGACACTTCAGCAAGAACCTTGATTATGGACAGTGGCAAAACAAGTGGGTCTTACTTTCATCTGAGCAAAACCATCTATAATTTAGAGGATGTGGCTATCTCCATGTTCAGAATGTGTAAGGAAGAAATGGGACTATCAAATTTTTTTTAAAGATTTTATTTATTTCAGAGAGCAAGAGCATGATGAGCAGGGGGAGGGTCAGAGGGAGAAGGGACCCCGAGATCATGACCTGAGCCGAATGCAGATGCTTAACCCACTGAGCCACCCAGGTGCCCCTAGATTTCCAATTCTTAAAAACACTCTTTTGTACTGTTGAGTGATTAGTTCCTTTGTGGGGCTACTTGTTAATAAACAAGGTTCCATGTTAAGCTATTTGTTTATGAATTATGCATTAATAACTATGAAATATTAGCAGTTGTAAAGACTACAGTTAATGGATACTTGGTAAAACAGAATGAAGAAATGCTTATATAAAAATTAATTCTTTGGCACAAGTTAAGGGATTAATTAATACCGTAGATACAAAAGCACTTCTAATGCAACTTTTCTTTGATTCTAATAATGCATAAGCTATAGAGCACAGAAATACTTTTGGATTTGTTTAATATATATAAAAAGAGAAAAATGGCTTCTGTTTTCAAATTTGTGGTTATTTTTGAAAGACCTTTCCTGAATTAAAATAATTTATACATGTGTACATGGAGATAAAAGATTCTGATCCAAGTGGTCAAGTATACAATCTGTGATCTGTGTTTTTATAATACAGTGCTGGGGTAATCCTTAGGATTAATAATCACTGTTCTAACCTTTTATGCCAAACACTCCCATAGTTGTACTATCATATCTGTGTGAGAGATTTTCACATCTACACTTCTAGCTTTGATCTCTCATCAGAGATTGAGATCAGCAGTTCCAATTCCATGCTGGATTTTTCCACATGGGCGGCCTGCCAAACCCAAGTTCATGTTCAACAACAAATCCAAGGAAAGGCATTGAGAGACACACACAGAAGAGAAGCAGTCTGTGGTCAACGGATATTTCAATGCTGTTTTGGCCTTCATTTCACATCAGTTTGTTTCATTTATGTTTATAGCACTCTTCTAAGAACTGGTTTTCATCCTGTATCTTTGGTCATCGCCTACATGTATTTTTTATCTAAAGATGATTTTGAGTCTTTTCATTCTAATTCATGTACATTCACAGAGCTGGATTATTTTCTTTCCCTACATTTTCTAGGAAGGCTTTAAGTACTGATACTGGACATTGGAAATTATGTTTATGAAACTGACCAATATCATTATTGACAAAATGTCAGAGTTTCCCAACAATGAAGAAACTGATCAGTTTACTTGTCCAGGGCCAATGAGGTTAACAATTGTGACTCCTGAGAAATTCTACTTCCAAACTGTGAATAAAGATTTTAATTGCAGGTTCATGCTTTCTCTTAATAACATCATGCCAACTATTATGATACATGTGTGGTTGTAAGAAAACAAAGCTTTAATGGGGAAGAACTATGTAAATATGTTGCAATGTGGAAAAGATCTTAACCAATAAAAATCTTTGTAAAAACTGATCTTGTGAGCTTCCCTCAAAATGTTAGCTTGTCTACACCCCTGATGTTGAAACATGAATTCGGTAAATTTTCCAATGATACTGCGAGCCAGCTACTACAATTTCCACCCCCAAGTAAGCTACATATACTGAGGGGAGGATGAGGAAGGAGCTCAGTACCTTCTCTCCCTATCTATTTGTCTAGATGGCATCATTCTTCAAGACCCATTTCAAACACATCTTCCCCACAATGTCTCACATGATTCCATAAGCCAGACATGATAATTGTCCTTTGAACCACACCACACAGAACTTATGTGTCTTTTGGCACTATTTTAAGGCACTCCATGTTATCATTATGTAATATTTTATTCTGTTGTCTTCGAGGCATTATTTCCTTCAATATTTCAAGATCTGGTTCATGTAATAGGTACACATCATACCTATTCACATCATAGATACTCAAATACCCAAGCCACACAACAGGTATTTAAACACAAGTTAATTGGACCAGTTTCACGAGCACTCAATCCGTGTCATTTCCAATCTCTTCAATTTGGAAGCATATGGGCCTCCGTCAGTTCCAGTAGCAGAATCAGTCTCATTAGTGAGACAAACAAGTGGTGAAAGCACTGTGAGACAGAAGAAGATAAGAGGGCAGTTGTGCAGAAAAGTCTCACCACTATTGGCCTATGAACCACAGATCAAGTGGATGTTCCATCCTGCTGTCTCTTTTATCATTTCCTCTGCTACTGTCACAGCTGGACCAGAAACCCTCTACGTCCATCAGTTTCTGAACACAGGCTGATACTGCCATTTCGAGTATGGAACTGAGTTCTCAGAGATGTTGTCCAATTTGCAGCAAGATCACTCCTCATGGGAATCTTTGTCAGTCCAGGTCCAGACATAAGGAGAAAGGACAAGTCTGAGTGACTAGGAAACAGGGAGAACCAGTTGCTCATTCCACCAATTTGTTCTTTCATTGAATTCATTGAATCCTTACAACATCTCCATGAGCTAACTACTAATATTTCGCCCTTCTATGGATGAGAAACTCAAAGCACAGGTTGGCTAAGGAACTTGCTCAATGTCACAAAACTACCAGGTCAAAGAGCTGAGACACAAATGGAAGTGCTTGGCTCCCAAGTCTGTACTCTTTAACAGTCAGTTATGATTAAAAAGTCTTCCCAATGAATCTCCTTTGTTTTTTTCTGGGACATGCAAAAGGCGTAGGACTTGGAGACAAAGGACCAAGGTTAGGTCTTTGCTACATACCGCATATGTGCTGAATGACTTTGAACAGGATTCGTAACCCCTTCAATCTCATTGTCCATGCAAAATGGACAGAATCACAGCTTTCTCCTCTTTCTAAATTACTGTGATAATTAAATTAGATACTTGGAATGGAAACACCAAGCCCAGGACTGGACAAAAATATTCAATAACCGTGAGCTTTCTTCCTCTCTTCATTTGAAAATCTTCACAATAAAGAAAAGGAAACTAGTTCCACTTTTAGAAATATAGTTTTCCACCTTTATATTGTAATAATCTCATATCTATGCAAAACATAAAGCCAAATGTCCTATGAGAATAAGTTAAGGACTATCAGATATTTGGGATAATACTACCTGCATTTCAGAGTCTTAAGATACCACTGATCGTAGGAAGCACCATTATTTTAGGTGTTTAAATGGAAAAACTGCTAATTAATCTATGATGAAGCTCCACTATCACAAAGTGTTATTATTTATATGTATTAAAATCTCCTTCTAATACATCCCATTGGCCATCACCCAGTCAGAGAGCCTCAAGTGATAGCAAATGAGGATGGGAAATGCAGGGGAACATGGAGCCGTGTCGTCAGCCCTAGTAGTAGCTGTCACCATGGCCATCCACTTCAATCCATCATTTTCATGAAAAGTAACTTGCTCAAGGTCACTCAGCTAAATAGTGGCAAAGATGCAACTAGATCTAAAGATCCATGACTTCAAGTGCATACAAGCTATCTTGGATAGCCTATACTGATCCCAAACCAGATATAAAGGCCAAAAGCTAAACTTCTAGGAGCCCTTTTTATGGACTTGGAAAAAAAAATATGACAATATAATAAGTTCTGTGATCTGGGAATCATGATTTATTTTACTCCCACATCCAGTCCATTAGCAAGCTGTATCCCCTTTTCAGGGGAGTATTCAGAGATCAAATCATTCAATTGTAACAATACTCTACCCCCAGCCCTGGGCATCCTCCATTCTTTTTACTTTCTCCCTAGAACATATTATCATCTAATATGCTATCTGATTGGGTTATGTGTTTTGTGTGTTCCATCTTCAACTCAGAGGGCCCTCCACAGCCCTAAGAGAATATAAGCTCCAAGAAGACTTTTGTTGTGGGGTGCCTGGGTGGCTCAGTTGGTTAGGCGACTGCCTTCGGCTCAGGTCATTTTCTGGAGTCCCAGGATCGAGTCCCGCATCGGGCTCCCCGCTCAGCGGGGAGCCTGCTTCTCCCTCTGACCCTCCCCCCTCTCATGTGCTCTCTCTCTCTCTCTCATTCTCGCTGTCTCAAATAAATAAATAAATAAATCTTTAAAAAAAAAAAAGAAGACTTTTGTTGTGATTACTTTTTACTTATTTGTTCAGTTCCCTATATTCAAGCCATGAAACACTGCCTGGCATATAGGAAAAAATCAATAATTATTTGTTGAATTAACAAATATTATTCATGTTATTATTGGGTCAGGAACAGAATCATCTCAATTTCAAATCTGGATAAAGCATTGCTTAGAATTAAAAAAAATAAAATAAAGTGCACCAAGAACTTCCATCTTATACACTCACAAAATTCTGTCCTTTCTTCTTCTTTAATGACAAAATAGATCTTTTGTTCTAGAAATAGGGTAAGAACCTATCTCAGGTTGAGCCTCTTGTTCTTTTATTTCACACGGAAACAACCCCACCTTGTGGAATGAGGGTAAGTTTGCTGAAGTCTCAAACACCCTGGCAGCATCTCTAACTGCAGATGTAGAGGGCACAGTGTATCTCTGACACTTCAAGGTTTCTGTTGATTTCTAAATGTGCTATAATTGCAGGGGATGGAGACGCTGGAGACACAGGCTACTTACTGTCTCAACTGAGGCACTCCCTAAGGTAATGTCTGAATAACAGATTTAAGCGATTTTCTTTTTCTGATTTTTTTTTAAATATTCCTTTGCCTCATAGTTGTGCCAGATATTGATACTTGTTCTACTTTGTTTTCCTAGAGGAATACCACATTTTCTCATAAAACTTTTAAGGTGGTATTATATAGAGGTATTGAACAACACACAGTGCTACAACTAATCAAGACAGGAAGTTCTGAACGGACTAGGGAAATCACCTACTGTATCTTGGGGCAATTGTGAACGGACAGGTACTTTTACTAGGAAGCAACGAATTCTGTGCTCTGGATTAATATTGAACCCTGAGCAGTGCAAGTTCCAATTTAAGCTAAAATTATTCTAAGGAAATAGACGTGTTCCACACAGTGCTAACCACCTTGGAAACCCGAGGGATGCTTTCTTTGATTGATGTGCTACAGCAAGTGACACATTAAAAATAAAACTTTAGATTTAAATGACTAATTGTGTATTTGTACACTCAAAAATACATTCTGGTTAGAAACCATTTGCTTTATTTTTAGTAGACACAGAAGAGAGAAAATTCAGGCACAAGACGTTATTGCTAATTTTTGAAGTAATTCTTCCGTCAGATTCTTACTTTCATATTTGTAAGTAAATTCTCAAGGAAATAAATTTATCCAAAGTTCCATTATCTTAAAAAAAATTCTAATTTTTCAACTTGTGTAGTTACAAAAGTAATTTTATATAGTTCAGTGTTCATACTGAGTTTACATTTCAGCTTTCCCCCTTAATATTTATAGTAAATATGGTTTGGGCACTATAAGCAGTCTTCATATCTAAGTAATATTTCTTTAATTTTAAACATATGTAATAATTTCTCCATTTAAAAGTCATTTCTAGGGGCGCCTGGGTGGCTCAGTTGTTAAGCGTCTGCCTTCGGCTCAGGTCATGATCCCAGGGTCCTGGGATCGAGCCCCGCATCGGGCTCCCTGCTCAGCGGGAAGCCTGCTTCTCCCTATCCCACTCCCCCTGCTTGTGTTCCCTCTCTCGCTGTCTCTCTCTCTGTCAAACAAATAAATAAAATCTTTAAAAAATAAAATAAAATAAAAAAATAAAAGTCATTTCTAATTTCTCACTACTATAATCACATTATGAGCGATTACCATTTTTATGGCTGTATTTTTCTTTTAAAAAGTTACTGAATAAAGCCAAAAGAAGGAATGGAGAAACACACAATACTTTTAAATCCAGCATCCATGCATAAGAACAGTGACATGCTATAGGTTAGGGTTTTCTCTAACAACCCAGTCTCCTCTCCTGCCTATAAGTTCTCTGCAAATCTAGGAAACAGAATGACAGATTTTTTTTTCCCTTCTCAGTGCTTATGGATCAAATTTAGACTATGAGGGCCATTACAGATAACCCGTTCTCTTCCTTCAGGATGGTAAGTAGAAGTAGAATCCAAAGAGTAAAGGGATCTAGAGTGGATTTCCAATATTAATAAACATTAGCTTGGGTTGTTGAACAATTGGATCAGAAGTGTGTGTAAAGTATTTAAATCATACCTGGCACACAGCAAGTACTTAATAAATGTTGGTTGTTGTTATTAGTTTTTTACATCTCTATCTATTCAAAGGTAGACTATTCTCCTTGAATCACTTATTCATTTTCAAAAGCTTTATATTATTGTTACATGATTTTGGAGCAAGAAGAGATTTTGTGAAAAATATTTTCTCCAACAAAACCATGCATAGCTGAGGCTAGAATTCAATCATGGAAACACTGTTTATCTTTTTTCTTCCCACTCATAATTAATGAAAATATGAAACAAATTCACTAATCCTGAACTAAAGTAAGTTCCAAACTATAGAATCAGAAAGACTACAATTAGATTTTTACATTTCAGTTTAAAATTATTGGACTTAATCTCATAGTCTAGAAGCCAAAAAGAAAAAAAACCCTCATATCAAATGATTGCTTAAATAAATGCAAATTTGAGATTATTTATAAGACAGTTTCAAAGGAAATGAATTACAAGGTTTTAGTTATAAAATGGTATTAGTGTAACATTCAGACTCCATAACTTTTTAAGTTTCATTTAATAGGGTTGAACATTGTTAATTTCATGGTGATGGCAGGCTCTTCGTGCTGTCACCCTGTGGTGACTGAGCAAACAAAGATGATAAAAGTCAATCAAGAACCTAGGATCACAATATGAGTTCTATTAAATTACTTTCATGGTACATTTTAGTTATTTTTAAAGCTTTCTTAACATTTGACAATATGCACACACTACTAGGGATCACTATGGGATGTCAATTGCACCAAGGATATGAATTATTCGTAGAGAAGAATAAGTGGTGTAAGTTTTTTTTTGGTTTTTTTTTGGTTTTTTTTTACAAATGCAATTGATTAACAGGCTCACATCTAATATATTCCAAGATGCTTGAGAGAGAGAGCTTAAGCATGCAAACACAAATTATGTCATTACTAAATCAGCCCCCTCTTGCCACCCACTGCATAGTAATCCTCCTTTCCACATCAGTTTTTGGTGTGATTTTAATGACTAAAGAAATGCTCTTTCATTTTCAGATTGCAATTTAAATAGCAATGCAATCACACCAGACATTTAATGAAAAATGTCTCCCTAATTTTCTCATACACGGCATGACTATAATATAATGAGAAGGCTGTGTCCTCTATCTGCTCAGAAGTCTTCACAAGGCCTTCTCAAAGGCATTCCATGTGAAGACAAATTCCTCTAACATTTTCAGGCAGCTTGGTTGAAAGGCAGTAACAGTGCGGTAGTCCAAAAGCATGGACTCTGGAACCAGATCACAGGAGTTCACAGGCCAGTTCTATCATCCGGTTGGTTCAATGAGGCATAATCCAGCAAAGAGTGTATATATTTAAAGTGTACAACAGGATGTATACATTGTGAAATGATTTCCACAATCAAGTTAATTAACATACCTATCACCTCACATAGTTTTGTTTGTTTTTGGTAAGAACTCTTAAGATCTACTTTCAGCAGATTTCAGTCTAGATTCTAGAAGTGGCGAAAGAATTGTGGCCATTTTTAATCCATCATACCACCATTCAGTGATGGGTCTATTGCCATGTCTCCTCCTCTGATACTATCCTTTCTCTCTTCCAACTACAATTTTAAATGTGGTAACATGACCAAGAGCTTGTGGGACCACCTGAGTCTCATGGAATCCTTTTTCAATGAGTCTGGCTAGAGACTTCTCTTCTAGATTGGTGTCCTAGGAAGAGGCACAGGTGTCAAGCTCCTAAGCCCTGCCCCAGCCTGAGATAAAACCAAAGGAAGTTAATCTCAGGAAACAAACTGAGGGTTGCTGAAGTGGGGGGTGGGGTGGGAGGGATGGGGTGACAGGGTGATAGACACTGGGGAGGGTATGTGCTCTGGTAAGCGCTGTGAATTGTGCAAGACTGTTGAATCTCAGATCTGTACCTCTGAAACAAATAATGCAATATAGGTTAAGAAAAAAAAAAAAAAGAAGAAGATAGCAGGAGGGGAAGAATGAAGGGGGGAAATCAGAGGGGTAGGCGAACCATGAGAGACGATGGACTCTGAAAAACAAACTG
>NC_138379.1:19923320-20009772 GCF_054177405.1 Leptonychotes weddellii
CACCCCCCACAACTCTGGCAACCCTCAGTTTGTTTCCTGAGATTAAGAATTCCTCATATTAGTGAGGTCATATGATACTTTTCTTTCTCTGATTGACTTATTTCACTCAGCATAATACCCTCTAGTTCCATCCACGTCGTTGCAAATAGCAAGATTTCACTCCTTTTGATGGCTGCATAATATTCCATTGTATATATATACCACATCTTCTTTATCCATTCATCTGTCGATGGACATCTTGGCTCTTACCATAGTTTGGCTGTTGTGGACATTGCTGCTATAAACATCGGGGTGCACGGACCCCTTCGGATCCCTACATCTGTATCTTTTTCTTTGCAATATTATGTTTCAATTTGGCAAACATCCCCTAAGACATTTACCATGGATAATAAAACCACTCCAGGCTAGTCAGTTCAACCTCAGTGAGACAGATGACCATTTTCTTTTTCAACACCTGCAACACTAACTGCCAAGAGAGAAATGTGCATCTCACTCTGTGTCTGATATAAACAGCACAGAAACAACAGCAAAGATGATTCAGGTCAATGTGAGCCAGCTCTAGCACACCACTGAATCAAATCCATATCTTAAAGTCTGATTTAATAGGGGAAGATAAAAATTAAAAATCAAAGCTTAGAAGAACTTTTGTTTGGAATAACACTCAAAACACAACAGGCTTCCTTTCCTGAAAGCTGTGTTAGCTTTTTCAAATGAGGGTATCAACAAATGTCTTATAGTCAATTACCTGAGACTGAGACTGTGAATCTAGAGGAGATTCCAAACCTGTCTGAAATAAGAATTGTAAATTAAAAGAAGGGAATTGGGGATCATTTTTAATGAAAAAAATTTCAACCTTATCTTCGGATTAGTGGCATCATTATTTTTTTTTCTTTCACTTCTTTGAAATAGTAAGAGAAAAGTACTGATTTCAAATTTTAATTCCTCTCTCCCCTGGTCAAATACCCTGCAGTACTTCCTCTATTCCTACTGTTATTAATTTATTGGGCACTTATGATTTATCACCTGAATTAAGACAATATTCTTCTAACTGGTCCCCTTGCTTCTGAGCCATAATCTTCATAAATCCCTATACAGTGCTGCGGAGTGATTTGTCAGGGGGAAAAAACCGTATCATATTGATCCTCTGCTTAAAATGCTTCACTATTTTCTCATTCCCCTCAGTACAGATACAGACTTTACAGCCTAGAATAAAGAACCTCAATGATACAGCTTTGGCGTCTTTGCCTCCTCTCTTACACAAAACCAAACTCATTCTGTGCTCTCTGTGATAGACTGACTGCAGTGATATACCCAATTTCCATATCTTCTGGTACCCATGCATTTGTTAATACTCCCTCACATGGATTTTGGACTTGGTAAGCCATGTGATTTGCTCTGGCCAATGGGACAACAGCAAACTTGATGCAAGCAGAGTCCCAAAAAAGTGTTTGCATATTTCTACTTCCATTCTTGGACACCTAGGAATATGACCAGGTCCACTTTCTGCAGGCTGAAAGGCATGGATTAAGGATACTCGTCCCAGTCATCTTACACCATCAGCCAACAGCAAGGAAACATTCACATATGCATCCCAAGCTGAGGCCAAAAGAAATGGTCAGACAAGCCATACCAATATCATTTGTAGATTCATGAACATCAGTAAATCACCATTATTTAAGGATCTAAGTAATGAAGCATTGGACAGTAAATGGTACCATAACAAAAAACAGTAACATGTTTCATTGGCTTCTCAAATGGGCATTGAACAAAGATGAGAACAATACTGAGAATGCTGCTAAAAAATGTTTTATAGTGGCAAAACAACTGGTGTAACTGTCACTTGCAGTTAAGTTGGAAGATGTAAAATGCACCTAGTAAAATTTCAGAATTGAGCAACAGGGGTTTCCAGGCACAAAGTGGAAAGTGTGTTGGCTTTTCTAAGTTGTATATGTATATGAGATAGATGAACCAGTATTTTCAGGAGAGAGCATAAAATTGTCTCTCATCTCCAAATTCTCAACTGGGAAAACAATTCTCAAAGTAAAATACCTAAGAGCAAAGATCAAAGCAAGAGACCCACCTAACTAAGTAAAAGGATTTCTTAAAGTCATAAAGGCATTATCCCACTGCAGACAGTGACACACAAAATATCACTGAATCAGTCTGGAGAGACAGGCATGCCTCAATAAAAAATTCTTGGTGTGACACTTTAAGCATAAAATGGAATCAAAAAAATGTTTTAGATAGCCACAATATTTATTGTTATTTTTTAGATAACCCACAATACTTTTTCAATATTGGTGAAAGTGCCGTTGGCCTAGAGTTAAAAAGAATCTATGTATTTCAGAATGTATTTCAAGGCCTTTCAAAAGATTTTGGGACATCTACCTTTCTATGTGCAAGATCAGGCTGAGAAAGTAGCTGAAAGGGTATACTTTTCAATGACCTTTTCAGAAGTTAAAAAGTGAAGGTAATGGACCTGGAAAGACATCCCGATGTGCAGAGCTTAACGGCTGTGAAAAATAATGGAAAAGAGAGTTTACTCCCACAGAACAATAGAGAACAATAGTCTAGAGAGCCAATCCCAAGGAGCAAATCTTGGTCTAATCAAGAAACACCAACCCCCCCACACACTTGAGGTAGTGGGAATTTGTAATATTGTTCCATCTGGATTCTATAATTTTTATGAAGCAGTGACTGCTATGTGTCCCCCACCCTACATTTTATTTTTTTTAGTTGTTTTTTTCTTATGTTATGTTAATCACCATACATTACATCATTAGTTTTTGATGTAGTATTCCATGATTCATTGTTTGCGTACAACACCCAGTGCTCCATTCAGTGCATGCCCTCTTTAATACCCATCACCAGGCTGACCCATCCCCCCACCCCCCTCCCCTCTAGAACCCTCAGTTTATTTCTCAGAGTACATATCCCACCCTACATTTTAAATGAAATGGGACTATTGCGGTTATCCTGTCCTTATCTGATTATGTTATGAGTGTGTAAAGACTTGGTGGGGGTGGGGAGGAGAATAACTTGTCTTTCTAATGTATAGATCTCTGGATGATGACAAACTAAACTATATGGACCTCATGAGTTCCTGGACTCTCAGTCTAATATAATAATCAATGAGTATATAGATTATTAAAGGGAAATGGGATATGCATACAGAGTATTTACGTGTGGAAGAGACATGAATCAGAGGGAAGATGTTGGTAAAGTGATTCTATTTGTGCCTCTAAGTTTTCATGTCTTTCTCTCTTCATGTTTTTGTGGTACCACCCTCTTATGTGGACTCTGGGTTTGGTTACATGAGTTACTGTGGCCAATAGGCCACTAGCAAACTTACCACAAACAGAGGATTAAAAAGTACTTGGTACTCCCTTTGGTTTGCCATCAGAGTATGTTCAGATTTGCCAGCTAGAGGTTGAGATATGTGTCACAGAGACAGTCAACCAAGCTGAGAGTATTCTTAATTAGTCAAAACAAAATTCTGAAAACCAGCTAATATCCCTAAGTAATATTATCATTCCTTATCTCTAAGAAATGCCCAGCCAAAACCCAATCAACCTGCAAACCTATGAGAAATGACAAATGTGTGTTTAAAGCCACAGAGCTGCCTGCTGATTGCCATACAGCATTATTGTAATAGTTAACTGATAGAATACTCTCTCAGACCGGATTTCCCTCTAGCCCCCACATTATTATCATCTATTAATTACCTAAGCTAGTAATCTCCAAATTATCTTCATGATTATATTCTTTCCCCTACTCACCAACACACACACATACACACACACCCAAATCATCATAAATTATGTCAATTCTACTTATAGTATTTTTTAAATTTAACTATTTCATTCTATGTTCTACAGTCACAGTTCTAATTTATAATTTCATTACATTTGTCTCTTTGGGTTTTTTTTGTTTGCTTTTTTAAGATTTTATTTATTTATTTGACAGAGACAGAGACAGCGAGAGCGGGAACACAAGCAGGGGGAGTGGGAGAGGGAGAAGCAGGCTTCCTGCTGAGCAGGGAGCCCGATGTGGGGCTCGATCCCAGGACCCTGGGATCATGACCTGAGCAGAAGGCAGACACTTAACAACTGAGCCACCCAGGCACTCCTACATTTGTCTCTTTGTAACATTCATCCCATATCCACTTCCTGTTGCCTATCTTGTATTATTCTCTCATATGCCAACAAGATTGTCCTGAAAGAGATTTCATCATGTCAGTCAGGCTTCAATGTCCCTGGCCAACCTTGCAACTTGGCTTGCTATTGGAAATCTTTCCCAATTTACCTTAGGCTATTATCCAGCTTCATCTTCAAACACACTATAACATTCATCTATGCTCTAGCATTTACAAATTACTATCTGATTTCCGAATACACATGAATCTTTTCCTCTGGGCCTGTTTGCTCCTCCTGGAACTGCACTGTCCAATTCACCATGTGTGGCTATTTAAATTTAAGTTAACTAAAATGAAATATAATTAAAAATTCAGTTCCTCATTCACACTAGCCAGATTTCAAATGCTCAGTAGCCACATCTGGCTAGTGGCTACCATACTGGATAGTGCAAATTACAGAACATTTCCATTACTGCAGAAAATTCTATAGTTGATCTAGAATATTTTCTCCTTATGTGAATATCTGCTCTACTGGATGAGGCAGACATAATGTGAGATCCAAACTGTATTTATATTATCCGATATTCATGCCATTATTTTCATTGACAAAATATAGATGAAAGGGGGAAAGTTCAAGGATAATCAGGTTCAGATTGATTCTTTTGCAAGGTTGCAAAAGTACTAATGAAGAAACTAGTTATATAGAATCACACAGCAGATTACTAATGGGTTATGCATTATGTGACTTAGAATTGGGATTCAGAACAATTCAATAGAATCCTAGTACTACCAGTTTGGTCTCTCATCTGATTAGCTTTCAAAGAATCCCCAGAAAACTCGGGCTCCTATTGTGGTCATTTTTCAAAGTCCAAATTCAAATTTCACCTTCTCTCTTTAATATTCCATGTCATCTCTTCCTTCTAAAATTGCCATATTCCATCTTTATCCCATCTGGAATTAATTCTTATTTTTATGACTGTAGTTACATTTTGCTTGACATATCACATTATACTGAGATTACATATGGTTGAATTTTTAATGGAATTTAATGGATGCCAAATATTATTTACTAATCATAATGTTCCATAGAATATAAAGGATTAAGAGGGTAACAGGAATCATGCCTTATATTATATATATGATGTATCATCTATATATAGATATTATGTATTTATCTCTCTATTCCTGCCCCTCGATGTTCATTAGAATATTAAGGAATTTGCTGACTCTGCATCAGGTGAGTCTCAATTGAGAGGCTCTTCAGAAAATCCCACGTTTTAAAAGAGATTAAAACAGTCAGGGGCAATGCTTAATTCAGATGGATGAATGTTATTGAAGAATTTCAGCAAGTGTGAGAGCTTGGGGTATTTTATGGATAGAAATGTCTTCCTAGGGGCACCTGGGTGGCTCAGTCAGTTAAGCGTCTGCCTTTGGCTCAGGTCTTGATCCCAGGGTCCTGGGATGGAGCCCTGCATCGGGCTCCCTGCTCAGCGGGATTCTGCTTGTCCCTCTGCCCCTCTCCCTGCTCGTGCTTTCTCTCTCTCATAAATAAATAAAATATATTTTTAAAAAAAAGAAATTTCTTCCTAGTAGCCTTTCAATTACACTATATGGAATCCAACTCCTACTATGGGACAAAATCTTGACACCAACTTTGAAATGGCCTGATTCTAATCAACCAATACAGGTCTCAAAACACACAAATCAACAATTCTATTTAAGAGAATTCTGAGACTATGAGTATATTTCAATTCATGGGGGACAATTCCTGATAGACTTTGTTTAACCATACAGTGAACATTTCTACTGTGGCTACATTTTAAAAAGAAATAAAAGCAAAGTGCGGAATTTACTGAACCTCGGTAAGTGCTATACAAGTATTCATCCACCACTTGTTAAAGAAAAGACATTCAGAGTTAGGTTGCCTTTGACAAATGTAATCAATACAATTGGTAATTAGAGTAGCAATCAGGTGGCAACATCCTGAGCAGAAAACCAAGTGCTCTATTAAACAATAACTACAAAATGTCAGAACAATTTTATTTTTTTTTAAGATTTTATTTATTTGGGGCGCCTGGGTGGCTCAGTTGGTTAAGCGACTGCCTTCGGCTCAGGTCATGATCCTGGAGTCCCGGGATCGAGTCCCGCATCGGGCTCCCTGCTCGGCGGGGAGTCTGCTTCTCCCTCTCCCGCTCCCCCCTCTTGTGCTCTGTCTCTAAAATAAATAAATAAAATCTTCAAAAAAAAAAAAAGATTTTATTTATTTGAGAGAGAGCGAAAGCGAGAGGGATCAGAGGGGGGAGGGGGAGAAGCAGACTCCCTACTGAGCAGTGAGTCCGATGTGGAGCTCTGTCCCAGGACCCCAAAATCATGACCTGAGCCGAAGACAGGCGCTTAACCGACTGAACCACCCCGGCGCCCCTGTCAGAACAATTTTATCAATGAAAGACACATTACTAAAAAACAAAAGCGAAACTCCAAACACAGGTACTTCACTACACACTGTATCTGGGTTTTCCCATTTCTGTTATAGCCTTTATCTGTACTTATGCATAGCAATATTAGCTCTCACATCTGACCTCTTATCATACTTTTTCTGTATCTTGGCATTCATGACTATTGTTATATTTGGGCACATGTTATCTCGCATACACATGTTATCTCTCATACAAGTGCTCTTAAAAGAACAGGCATGTCTTTAAACCATTGTATTCTTTGTTATTCTTATGCCTGAAACACCTAAGATATTAAATGAATGTCTATTGAATGTATGTATCATAACAGCTTTTATAGGTTATTACAGTCAGACTCTCCTCAAAAAAGCAGTATAATGTAATGACTAAGAGCAAACACTAGTCTTGATGCTTAAATATTCATTCTTTCAGTTTTTAGGTTGGGCAAAGCACTCAACTTCCCTAAGCTTCAATCTTGTCATCTTTAAAGTGAAATTAATAAAATATTTATTTTACAGGGCTGGAAAGATTAAAAAGGATTATTTAAGGAATTTTTAACTATTACTACCGTTAATTAGGTCTAACTTAGACTTATCTTTAATACCTTCCCTCAAGGTAAAATAATACTGTCTCTACTAATGTGATTAAGGATATTAATCGTAATTGGCAGTTTGGGGTTCGTTTTTTTTAATTTGGGCATATGGAAGAAGGTGATATATCTTACTCATCTTCTGTGTTAAGACACACTAAAAGGGGGGAAAATGTCCAATATATAGGCATCAACAATTTGTTGAACTAAGACAGTGCTTTAAATTTCAAAGCAGTTCCTCCTCACAGCAACCAAAATAACCCAACACTTGGTTAAGATGAGTTATTAATTCTATTTCAATTATGGGAGATTATAACTGGCAAAAAAGTATCATTTATAGTTGCAGAGTCAGCTTCACCAGCCTGATGCTCATCCCAGAAAAGCCAAATGAATAACAGATTCACTGTGAGCAATTTTCCAAATTTCTTGCAACAAGCACTATAATTTGCTTACAGGTGTAATGTGCCACCAATAATTGGACTAACTTGAATTCTGTTAGTGTAGCATCTGCTGATACCATTCCTTCCTCCTAATTGCAATTATTAGAGCTCTTTTTGACTTCGTCAATTTCCAATTCCAATGCATTGGTTGTTCAAAGCCATTTGAGTAATTATGATTGTTGTTCGCCAATCATGGATTAATTCTCTGAAGCATGAGTTGGGAGATAATTCAGTGAGGCTGTTGCTTCACCAAAAAAACTGAGAAGCATTAAAGACAGAAAGTGAGTGTGAATATGTATGGATGTGTATACATATCTACACATATATAACATATATTTAACTTCTAAAAATATATATACATATACATACATATATTTAACTTAATTAAAACCTTGATTTACAATGTTTATATATTACATTAGCTTCTTCCTATGAAATGGGGAATATACCAATCCAAACACTACAATTGGTTTCCCAAAACATTATAGTAATTTAATACTTAACAGTTAATGTTAAGGGTATACTGTCCCTTTGTTCATGTTGTTAGTTTGTTGTAGGGAGAGGTTACCTGTTTTAGGTCTATTTTAAGTTAATTGGATAGTTATGAAAACAAAAGACTTATTTTGGGCTCAGTCCACTCACTTGCTTATGCAGCCACAACCTGGCGTCAAATAAATGAGCTAAACTCCTACAATGTGTTTTGATGGACTCATATCAATCATAATGATGCTAATTATTGCTAATGAGAATGTGATAGGAGGGTCAATATGTGAAACTTTAAGTAAACTTGCCATGCTTCACAATGATTTTCTCATAATGATCATACCTGTAACTAGTTTTATTAATGAGTGACTACCTGGCAGAGCTGGAAACCCTCTTGCTTAACTTTGGGTAGTGCAGTGAATGTAAGGTTTTGAACCATAACTAAATCAATCTGAAATTCTTTTCTAACTGTACCAGTAACTTTAACAACTCTGAAACTTAGTTCCCTTATCTGTAATGTTGATATAATAAAATCTCTCTTATAAAGTTATGAAGAATAGAGTTGACACGTATTGGGATCCTAGTAGACAGTGCTCAGCAGAGAGGAAGTACCAAAGCAACGGTATTTGTCAGATGCTGAGTTGAGACTTAGAAAGTAATATAAGAACCTCAATAAGGAAATGTTACATAACGCAGGAAAAATAATGCCTTTAAGTGAATTAGTTATATAAAGACTCAGAAGTTGGTTTTACTGGTTTTATTCATAAAATACCCCCAAAGTTGAATACATTAAATAAATTGATAGTATAAAGTACATTTCACCACTTATACCTGAAGTTATCCACCTTTTGGTCTTATAATCAGCTGCATTTCAGAAATCTCAGTCTCACCCACAGAATTAATTCACTAATAAAAATTGCACTTACATTATAAATCATTAATGACTGCACACTATGTGCTAAGTGTATTAACCTACCTTAGCTCACTTATCAATTATGACAAATCTATGTTGTAATTGTTATTGTAGTCATTTTTTTCTTTTTTTCTTTTTTTTTTAATATTTTATTTATTTATTTGACAGAGAGAGACACAGCGAGAGAGGGAACACAAGCAGGGGGAGTGGGAGAGGGAGAAGCAGACTCCCCGCGGAGCAGGGAGCCCGATGCGGGGCTCGATCCCAGGACCCTGGGATCATGACCTGAGTCGAAGGCAGACGCTTAATGACTGAGCCACCCAGGCGCCCCAGCCATTTTCTTTTTCAATTTAAATTTTAGGTAGTTAACATGCAGTGCAATATTGGCTTCTGGAGTAGAATTCAGTGATTCATCACTTACATACAGCACCCAGTGCTCATCACAACAAGTGCTCTCCTTAACCAACTGAGCCACCCAGGCGCCCCATCACAACAAGTGCTCTCCTTAATGCCCATCACCCACCTAGCCCATCCCTCACCCATCTCCCTCTACCAACCCTCAGTTTGTTGTCTATCCTTAAGAGTCTCTTATGGCTTGTTTCCCTCTCTCCTTTTATTCTTTCCCCCGCCCCCTATGTTCATCTGTTTTCTGTTAAATTTCACATATGAATGAGATCATATGGTATTTGTCTTTCTCTGACTGATTCATTTCACTTAGCATAGTACACTCTAGCTCCATCCATGTCATTGGAAACGGCAAGATTTCATTCTTTTTGATGGCTGAACAATATTCCATTGTATATATATATACCACTCTTTTTTATCTATTCATCAGTCAATAGACATTTGGGCTCTCTCCACACTTTGGCTATTGTTGATAATGCTGTTATAAACATCAGGGTGCAGGTATTCCTCTGAATCTGTATTTTTGTATCCTTTGGGTAAATACTTAGTAGTGCAGTTGCTGGATCATAGGGTAGTTCTATTTTTAAATTTCTGAGGAACCTCCGTACTGTTTTCCACAGTGGTTGCACCAGTTTGCATTCCCACCAACAATGCAAGAGGGTTCCCTTCTCCACATCCTCGCCAACATCTGTTGTTTCTCATGTTGTTAATTTTAGCCATCCTGACAGCTGTGAGATGGTATCTCATTATGCTTTTGTTTTTCCCTGTTGATGAGTGATGTTGAGCGTCTTCTTATGTGTCTGTTAGCCATCTGAATGTCTTCTATTCATTCATAACCCATTTCTTACCTGGGTTATCCGGTTTTTGGGTGTTGAGTTTGATAAGTTCTTTGTAGATTTTGGATATTAACCCTTTATGAGATATGTCATTTGCAAATATCTTCTCCCATTGTTTTCTTTGCTGTGCAGAAGCTTTTCATCCTGATGAAGTCCTAATAGTTCATTTTTGCTTTTGTTTCCCTTGCCTCTGGTGACGTGTCTAATAAGAAGTTGCTACAGCCAAGGTCAAAGATGTTGCTGCCTGTGTTCTCCTCTAGGATTTTGATGGTTTCCTCTCTCACATTAAGGTCTTTCATCCATTTTGAATTTCTTTTTGTGTATGGTGTAAGAAAGTGGTCCAGTTTCATTCTTCTTCATGTTGCTGTCCAGTTTTCCCAACACCATTTGTTGACGTGTCTATTGTTTTTCCATTGAATATTCTTTACTATTTTGTTGAAGATGAGTTGACCATAGAGTTGAGGGTCCATTTATGGGCTCTCTATTCTATTCCATTGATCTATGTGTCTGTTTTTGTGCCAGTACCATGCTGTCTTGATGATGACAGCTTTGTAATAGAGCTGGAAGTCCGGAATTATGATGCCTCTAGTTTTTTCTTTTTCAGAATTGCTTTGACTATTCAGGGTCTTTTGTGGCTTCATACAAACTTTAGGATTGTTTGTTTTAGCTCTGAAAAATGCTGGTGGTATTTTGAGGGGGATTGTATTAAATGTGTAAATTGCTTTGTGCAGTATATGGTAGCCATTTTAAAGATAATTTAATAGAGATTCAGACAAGTTAAATAATTCTCATGCATTCATATACTAGTAGAGCTATGATTAGAACCCCCAAAATTCAACTCTAAAGTCCAAAGACAGTGAAGAACCAACAGAGGTTACAGTATAAACACCATTTACCTGCTTGTGAGATGGACCCAACATAGGCCTAGTCCCACAAAAAGGGCCTTGTGGGGACCCAACTTTGAAACTAGCCCATACAAAAATCCTGATTAAAAATAAGTAAATAAAAAGGCAGCTTCTGGAAGCAGCAAATTTAATTTGTTTAGTACTTAAGATATGCATAAAGATGAATGGGGAGATTAAGCTGTAACTATAGATTACGGTTGGAACAGCAAGGGCCTTACCCAAGGCGTATGAATGGTTTTGTACAGTCAAAATCAAGGGCATGGCATCTCTGCTGTGACCTGTGTTGGTTCTTGCCATTTCTATTGGTTCCTATCAAGTACTAAATGGTTTGTCCAACAGCTGAATATCATATAATGAAAATTGGGTTTTCCTCAGTGTAGACAAAAAAGTTACCTCAGAATTGTCAAGTTGGTGCTATGACTAATGACTCAGTGGACATTTATGGATTAACAAGAATACGACAGGAAAATTCAGAGAGGCTAGAACTATAATCAGGGCAATGCACTAAAGGAGAGAAGACACTGCAGACTAAGCAATGGGAACAAGTCTGCTAAGGTAAGTAAAGCATAGTGCTGAGCAAATTCGAGGTTATATGATACTACCTTCCCTTCCCCCTCCACTTCCATGGTATCCATCACTAATCAATCATGATCCTCATTTTCCCCAATAAACCTGAAGAGGGTTCATTCAATTCCTTTCAAACCTGTGAAACAAGCAGCCAGTACTGACTGGTATGGGTTGATTTGGATAAAATCTAGTGGCTATCTTGAGTATACAATATTTAATTTAATAACTGTTTACTGAGCACTACCATTAGTAAAATCAGTCCATTTCTGTACTCAAACTCACCCAAGAAAGTAAGGTCCTTTCAAAACAAAACAAAACAAATATTGTTAATAACTTAACAGAGGAAAGGACAATATAACAACTTGAGATTTTTTTCCAAAAGTAAATTTTATATTAGATTTATATAGAACATACAAACCACTTCTGCAGTTATAGATAATTTTTAAGAAATCTGAGAAAGATTTAAAAGTTGAAGAAATATTGATAAGGAAAAATCCAGACATTTAAACTTAATATTCAATCTCAAACTGTGAAGGGTATGTGAGGTTGTTTTGTTATAGCTGTCGTTTTGCTTTGTTTATTTGTTTTTGTTTTTTTTCACAAATTCACCTACTTACCCCATAGTTTATTCCACCGGCTACATGAACAAAGTATCTGTCAGGTAGCTGGAAATTCTGGAATGCCACAGAATGCTATGGCTGACAGTAAATAGTAATCTAGGTTAATTATTGAAAATGGGATTGTCCAGCAAGAGATAATCTGGTATCCTAGTGATAGAAGGGTTATGACCAAACACTATTAAGAGCTCTATACCAGCAGAAAGAGATCTATAGCGCACCTTTCAGTAAAGGCATGTGGAAGAAAAATTCTGCGAACAAGGGCAGGCATTATAAAATCTGGGCATGTTATTCAAACAAATGTTCAAGCAAAATCTTTACCAGGAATAGAGTGAAATGTGGTAGCTTTGTCTCAGGAATGAGGCAGAAATTCAAATTATAGAAGTAGGCTACAAGGTCAGAGCTGGACTGGAGCTGTTTCCTGAATTCTAAGTCCTCTAAGTATTGTCTTTGGGAAGTAAAAGACCTGAAAAACCAAGTCTAAATTCCAACTCTGCTACTTATTATTTGTGTAATCTTGGAAAAATTGCTTTGCCCTTCTGAACTTCAGTTTTCTCATCTATAAACTACTGTTAGCCTACTTACTCTGTAGGGATATCTTAAAGATTAAATAAGAAAGCATAATTTAAATGCCTTATACAGTAGCTAGCACATAAGTGGACCTCAATAAATCTACTTGAATCCACTATGGAAATGTACCTCCTCATCCACAAATGTTGTCAGGATCTGGCCTGGACTTTGATACAGAACAGGGAGAGAAGTGGACTTCAAGTAGTTCCTCCACAATGGGGATACCGTGTTAAAGGAAGGCAGTGAAGTATGGACAATTGGATTCAGAAGCCAATGAAGAGCTTACTCCTCAAATCAACACTGGTTTCATTTCTGGACCAGCTCGGTTCAACAAAATAAAGGATAAAAGCAAATATAGGGGCGCCTGGGTGGCTCAGTCGTTAGGCGTCTGCCTTCGGCTCAGGTCATGATCTCAGGGTCCTAGGATGGAGCCCTGCATCCGGCTCCCTGCTCAGCGGGAAGCCTGCTTCTCCCTCTCCCACTCCCCCTGCTTATGTTCCTGCTCTCGCTGTCTCTCTCTCTCTGTCAAATAAATAAATAATAAAAATCTTTAAAAAAAAAAAAGCAAATATAATTGTTAGTAACGTTTTTTAGCAAAAAAGGACAAAGACAACTTCAGGGGTTTTTCTTCCTGTTAAGAAAATGCCCCCAAATAGAAGTCAAGAAGGTAACTGCCTTCATTACTGCAAGGGGGAATTCAGCTTTCAGTTCAACTTCTTGAACTAACTTCCCCCTCAACCATATGCACCAGACAAAGCCCACTGACGGTGTGTGGAATGAGCTGTAAGAGAAAAGACTCCTACATATGGCTCAGTCTCATTACAGTCAGACCTTCTTGCAGCCCTTTCCAGAAGATTAAGGCTAGGAAGGCTTTGTTTGGAACGATGTAAATGAGAGAGGCTGGGAGCTCAGCTGTGGAGAAGTAGACGCAATATATGAAATTGGCTTGCTGCATGTCATTTTATATGCATTTAATGTTTTGATATGCTTTTGAGAAGAACTGCCAATAAAGTACTTCCTCGCTGCCATAGAGAAGGATATAAAAAAAAATTCCTCAATCTCTTGGACTAGGTAATGGTGTGTTTGCCTCCCTTTTTAGAAAGCTGTATAGGAAGATTTTAAACACATGCTTCTTCTCTCTCCCTCTCCCTCTCTCCATATACATTATATATGTATGTATGTATGTGTGTGTGTATATATATATATATATATATAAATATAAGAAAAAATTATATGTGCATGTATGTATGTGTGTATATATGTACACACATACATACATGCACATATAATTTTTTCTTATATTTATATATATGCCCACACAAATATATATCATACATATGTATTATATATAATATGTTAATAATACATTATAATGATATATGTGATGTAGCTTTTATTATATGATAATTGGGAATCTTTTCTTGTATTGGGTTTCACTGAAAGTCACATAAGAAACAAGCAAATCTTCAGCCAAATAGTCCTTCACTATTGCAATAACCCTAAAAGCCCACAGTATAGTTCAGGATATCAAACAGTACAAAGCACTACATTTGAACCTTTGGATAGCACTACCTCACGCTTAAATCTATACAATTATTACAATATATTTATTCCAGGTCATAACTCTTTCTGGTTTCCAAAATATATGATATAGAAGAAGGCAGAGATAAGTAAATGCTCTCTTTCAGATGATTAAGATGATTAAGAAACTCAGAAAAATGATTATTTCTTTCCACTGCACTAACCACTCACATAACTCATTGAGTGATGATGTGTCTCCAATTAGGGACTCAAAAACTGATGAATGGGAGTGAGCTCCTGGATTATCCATAAATGCTATAAAAACATATGTTGAATTTTCCATATGTATGTAATGTGTATTTTTCTAGGGAAAAGATCCATAGCTGATAACAATTCTCAGATATGTGATTCCCACTAAATATAAAAATAAACGGCAACTACCTTTGAGTATGTTTGCCCTGAGTTGTATCTCAAACCTAAAAATGTATTTCTATCAAAAATGAGAATTATTAGAGGCACAATGTAATATAGTATAGTGATACAACTCCTTCGTTTTCTACTTCCAACTTCAGTAATGGTGGTGACAAAAAAAAAAAAAAATTGTACTCAAATGTGAAGGTATGTTTTCTGAGGTTTACTCTGAACAAATAGCCAGGAAATACTAATTTAGGCAAAGGTTTCTAAAGAGTTGTACACACATATATTTTATACTACTTAAGAATGCCAATTATGCAGAAGTATTACCTTTTATGGCTCAAAAATCAATACAGCTATCCCAAATATCAGTACCAAACATTATGGATTTTACTTTTAGATAAGGACAGCATATCTTTAAGTCATGTAATCTCAAATTTATCCTTATTTTTGTCTGAATTCAGTTTTATGCCAGGGCTTATCTATATGTAAATAGAAAGAGTCAACACAGCCATTTCCCTGAAAATTTCAGGATATTTCCTCTTATCACCTACAGTGTGATAACACTGGGTAAAAAATCTTGGTTCTTCTATTTATTCTCCCTTTTCTGGCATTTCCTCATGGGAAGAACGCTAATCTAAAAGCTCCATATTCCTAGTGGCTGGAGTCCTGACAGATTCAGTCTTAATGTACAATCCAGCCTGTTGCCTCTGGCCCCCCCCAAACCTGTCTCCACCTGGGCACGCTAGGCATCTTAGGCATGGTCTATGTTCTAGCTCTTCCAGTGTTCCTCCCTACCACTGACTAAGTCAACAGACAAAGTTATATATCCCAGGGGTTAGATTTGAAGTAAGAAAAACAAATGCTCCCCCTTCCACCCAATCCAGTATAGCCAGTAATCAAGCTCACATTTTGCCCCATTAGACTCACTATTTTATAATATATTCTTATCTAATAACACTACAAAACAGAAGGATGAGGAGAAGCCCAAGCCATACTTCCAACAAACTTGATATGTGTAGAACACTCTTTCAGAGAATCTAAAAAAAGAGAGAGAGAAAAATAAAAGCAAAAAACAGAACCTGCTACCAATGATCTTGATAGCCCAGGTACAGGCATACCTTGTTTCATTGCACTTCCCCTTAATGTGCTCTGCAAATGCTGTGTTTTTTACAGACTGAAGGTTTCTGGCAACCCTGCATCAAGCAAATCTATTGGTACCATTTTTTAACAGTATTTGCTCACTTTGTGTCTGTGTGTCCCATTTTGGTAATTATCACAATACTTCAAACTTTTTCATTATTATTATATTTGTTCCAGTGACCTTGATCAGTGGTCTTTGATGTTACTATTGTAGTTGCTTTGGGGCACCACAAAATGCCCATACAAGACGGCAAACTTAGTCAATACACGTTGTACATGTTCTGACTGCTCTAACAACCAACCATTTCCATCTCCCACCCTCTCCTCAGGCCTCCTTATTCCCTGAGACACAATATTGAAAATTAGGCCAATTAATAACTCTACAATGGCTTCTAGGTGTTCAGATGAAAGGAAGCGTTGCCAATCTCTCACTTTAAATCAAAAGCTAGAAATGATTAACCTTACAGAAGGCGGCATGTCAAAAGCCAAGAGAGGCCAAAATGAGGCCTCTTGTACCAAACAACTAGCCAAGCTGTAATGCAAAGGAAAAATTCTTGAAGGAAATTAAAAGTGCTACTCCAGTAAACACATGAACAATAAGAAAGTGAAACAGCCTTATTACTGATATGGGGAAACTTCTAGTCATCTGGATAGAAGATCAAACCAGCTATAACATCCCCTTAAGCCAAAGCCTCATCCAGAGCAAGGCCCTAACTCTTCAATTCTGTGAAGGCTGGGAGAGGTAAGGAAGCTGCAGAAGAAAAGTTTGACACTAGCAGAAAATGGTTCATGAGGTTTAAGCAGCTTTCTCCATAACATAAAAGTGTAAGGTAAAGCAGCAAGTTTTCCAGAAGATCTAGCAAAGATAATTAACGAAGGTGGCTACACTAAACAATAATTTTCAAAGTAGGCAAAACAGTCTTATATTGAGAGAAGGTGTCATTTGGATTTTCATAGCTAGAGAGGAGAAGTAAATGCTTGACTTCAAAGCTTCAAAAAATAGGTTGTCTTGTTCAGGGCTGGTGCCTCAATTGAAGCCAATGCTCACTGACCATTCTGAAAATCTTAGGGACCTTAAGAATTATGGTAAATCCACTCTGCCTATGCTCTATAAATGGAACAACAACAAAGCCTGGATAGCAGCACATCTGTTTATAACATGGTTTATTTAATATTTTAGGCCCACTGTTGAGACCTCCTGCACAGAAAAAAAAGATTACTTTCAAAATACGACTCATTGACAATGCGCCTGGTCACCCAAGAGCTCTGATGGAGATGGACAAAGAGATTAATGTAGTTTTCATGATTGCTAACACAACTTCCATTCTGCAGCCCATGGATCAAGGAGTAATTTCAACCTTCAAGTCTTATTACTTAATACATTTTGATTTTTTTTAGCAGTGTAGGAATTTTATTTAGGAATATGGAAATACATATCTTTTTTTATGGTCAATTAGCCAACATATAATACGTCAATAGTTTTTGCTGTGGTGTTCAACAATTCATTAGTTGCATATAACAAAAAAGAGAAAAAGAAAGAAACACATTTTGAGGGGCACCTGGGTGGCTCAGTCAGTTAAGTGTTGGACTCTTGATTTCAGCTCAGGTCATGATCTCGGGGTTGTGAGATCAAGCCCCGAGTCATGCTCCATGCTCAGCAGGGAGTCTGTTTCTCTCCCTCTGCCCCTCCCCCTGCTTCCGCTCTCTTAAATAAATAAATAAATCTTTAAGCAAATACATTTTGTAAGGCTACAGCTGCTACAGATAGTGGTGACAGATCTGGGCAAAGTAAATTAAAAACCTTCTGAGAAACACGCTAGATGCCATTAAGAACATTTGTGGATTCGTGGAAAGAGATCCAAATACCAACATGAACAGGAGTTTGGAAGAAAGTGATTCCTGCCCTCATAGATGACTTTGAAGGGTTCAAGACTTCAGAGGAAGAAGTCACTGCAGATGTGCTGGAAATGGCAAGAGAATTGGAATTAGAAGTGGATCCTGAAGATGTGACTAAATTCCTTTAATCCCATGATAAAACTTAAATAGAGGAGGAGTTGTTTCTTATAGACGAGCAAAGCGGCTTCCTGAGATGGAAACTACTCCTGGTGAAGGTGCTGTGAAGACTGGTAAAATGACAACAAAATATAAAGTTATTTGGTAAGGTGACAGCAGGGTTTGAGAGGACTGACTCCAATTTTGAAAGTTCTGTGGATAAAATGCTAGCAAAGAGTCTTGCATACTCCAGAGAAATCATTTGTGAAAAAAGAGTTAATCAACATGGCAAACCTCATTACTGTCTAATTTTAAAAAATGCCACAGCCACCCGAACCTTCAGCAACCACCAACCTGATCAGTCAGCAGCCATCAACATTGAGGGAAGACCCTCTACCAGCAAAAAGACTGTAACTCACTAAGAGCTCAGATGATTAGCATTTTTTAGCAATAAAGTATTTTTTAATTAAGGTATATATGTTTCTTAGACATAATGCCATTGCACACTAAAGAGGCTATAGTATAGTGTAAACATAACTTTTATATGCCCTGAGAAACAAAAAAAATTCATTTGAGTCGCTTTATTGTAGTGGTCTGGAACAAAACCCACAGTATCTCCAAATCTGCCCAAATCCAACCACATCATTAATATAAGGTCAGGGCATATGAATACACTCAGTACACTGGTGAGACACAGATCTACCAACTTCACATGATTAATTGGTGCTAAAAACAGTTAACAAAATCATCTCCAGCCCACAGCCCTCATGCTAATCTGGCCAGGCAGAGCCTTCTCTCAAATGACCACAAAATCTAGATAACCCTCAGGGCAAGGATCTAAGCCAAAGGTAACTCAATCTTTACACTATATATACTCACTGCCAGAGAAAAATGTTTAACTCAAATTTCCTCTGCTTTAGGAAGAGGAAAAAGAGACAGAATGCTGCTTTGCTTGTTTTGTTTTTCTTCCTTGAAAAAAAAATTAACTAATGAGAGATAAAACCTGCAAACCAGGAAAAAGTCCTACCTGTTAAGTAAAATATAAGAACCATCTATTTTGAAGAAATTAATGATTCATTCTATAGAGGCTTATTAACTAACTGATGCATATAAATGTTTTAGAGCCCAATCACCAGCATCTATTACATGGTGTTTAATATGAAACATAAAGGCATATGGCCAACAGGAGCCCCACAAACTGATATTTTGAAACAGATCAGTGAATTTCAATAGATGAAACATTTCTACTAATGTAGGTCACCGCATACCCTCAGAGCCCTTTAGGACAATTATATTTGTCCAGATTACATTCACTGTTGTTTACCACTTGGAAAAAATAACAAGCTCTGAATTTTACAAAGGAAGAAGATAATATTTATGTACTATTGAATTAAAATTGACTTGCTAGTAATAGGTAATTTATATGTTTATATATGAAGGCTCCTGATATTGGCTAAAGTGATGGTGGTGAACCAGAATGAAGAGAAATGAATTTCTCAAGTGGACTCCTTCTTTGGGGACTGGGAAATAGAGGTTGTGGAAAGAGCTCCCAAGGAAAATGATTCAAGCAATGAGTAGGTATTAAATGGTAATGATAGTGACTGGGATGGGGCATTAGAAGTGACCTCAGTTGACATCCAAAAAAATAATCATTTGAATCAAATCCATCAAGCAAATGATGTATTTACTGGAAGTTGAAAAGTAGAAAAACATTATTTGAACTGAGGTTGTGTGATGAAAATTGCTACCTAAATACTGACTTAGACCAATATGAATAGAAGGGGATTCTATGTCTGATCCAGCTGCTTCTCCACAAGCCCTGAGCTGGAGTTTCTAAAAGATCAACCAGACTGTGCCACAGCAATTTCATGAGAATCTACTCAATATCCTATCGACCTTCCAGTTCCTTCTCTTCTGTGAATTCCTGGCTTCCCTGATTTCACCTTCAATTTTATCATGGCTGTTCTTAAATCTCTAGATCTTGATCTGAATAGGTACTCTTGTTCAAGCTGTGGCTGCTAAGCAACCCCTTCTTGCTCACTTTTCACATTATCATCCTCAGGAAGAGTTTTACTCCTTGTGGCTCCTAGAAATAACAACACCCCACCTGGTATATTATCCATATCCCCATTCCTTGGACTAGAGTAGAATTACCTCACCTATGACAGATCTATTAGCCATGACACTTCATTTATTTCCAAACTCCTTATTTGTACATTTTTCTGGTAGTCTGTAATTATTTAGGACCTAATACAAAATGGGCTTCATATGAAAGTCCAAAATCAATCATATTGTAGAGATGTATGGAAGTCTACACAGAAATGAATTATAAGTCCATATCAAGCCTCAATAAGGTAAGATTCCAGGGCCATACCCAGGTTGAGTGAGAAATGGCATATTTATTGATTAAAATTAGTTACCCATGATATAGGTTGCAGAATCTCCCTTTATCTATAAGTGGAGTTGAACCCACAGTGCACAGGCAGCATATTTCCTTTCACTTAGAGAATTACCTTGCCCTCAGTCATTTGGCTACAGCTCCAATCTGTATACTACTAAACATACCTGTCCACTTCACCCTGCCAACTTCAGTGATGGGAATGTGTTTCAGGCCTTCCAATAACACTACCTGTTCTCCCATTTTAGCAATTCTTACAAAGAGTGAACAAATGACCCAAAAACATATGCCTTGCGAGGGACTGATAGAAGATGTCCAGGAGGAAGGAGCATTCTCTTGTCCTTCTGAGGTTGCAATGAGATCATGTATTTCTGGTGACCATCTTTTCTACTTGCATGGAGGAAGACCATCTACAGTAGGAGCAAATAAGACCAACACATGCACATGTATACACACACATGTGCGTGTGTACACACACACACATACACAACAAAGAGGCAGAGATACGTGGTGCTGGAAAAAAAGGACAAAGAGAGGGTATTCTAGAGGCATTAATCATTTTCTGATTCCTCTGGGGAATTTATTTCTTTGTAATTTTTTCTTTGATTAGGTAAAGTGCATCTTTTCTAGCTGAACATATAATTTCCTTTTTGCTCCAGCCATTCATTCTTTTTTTATTTCCAGTAGATATATATTCATTGCATATGATTTGCTTGGCCACTATTGTAGATAATAAAAACACAGCTACAAACAAAATAGACCAAGCCCTGACTTTGTGGAGCTCATACTCTAGTGGAAAGATAGTTAAAAATATATATGTAAGTAATTATTTAAAGTGTGTTAGGTAGGATACATGCTAAGAAAAAGAAAATGAAGCAGAATAGGATAATGGGTGCTGCTGAAGGTAAAGAGGTGTTAAAAATTGATATAGTGTAGCCAGGAAAAGTATTTGGAATTAGGCTTCTGTCATATATCACCACAAAAATTTTATTGCAAAGCCCAATATCGTGTGGATCCCTCATCCTATTAATTTTACTTATCACCTTTTTAAATTTTAATCTTCTACATTACCCTCATATTGCCATTGGAAGACTCTATCCCACAAGACCATGGCATGATCTTATTTTGTAGCAATTATTCCACTCTTTAGATGTTTTCATTGTATTTGGTTTTTAATCCTGTAATCTTTATAGTATTAGGTTGCTTCAAAAACTGAAATTCATATTCCTCACCTGAAGCAACAATAACTAGTTTGCAATAGCTTTTAACAATGAACACAGTTGCTTTATTAGCTTTTGCTGCAGTACTAATTGTATAAAAACAACCATAAAATCTCACTGGCTTACAACATTTTATTTCATGCTCGTGATTTGGCAGATTTTTGATCTCATAATGGATCAGAGGAGCTTGAGAGAGATGAGTGGCAACCTGCCTCTTTAAGGACACGACTCAAAACTGGCATCCTATCCTTCCCTTCTAAATTCCATTGGTCAGTGTAGGTCAATATAAATGGAATGGAGATGAATATTCCACTTTAAGTGAAGCAAGGGCAGAGAAGAAAGGAAGAATTTTTATTAGATAATATAATCCACCATACTCACCAAGTGTAATTCTATAATCTGAAGTGCTATAATCCTAGGGAGTGATCTAAATATGGCTACATAGTGGAAATTCTAGAAAGTTGGCCCTATTCAGTTGATGTAGAAAGAACTGCCAAAAGAGAGACAGGACTTAAAAAACATATGCAAAGGTCATAGGCCCACAAATGGAATATCTTCATATAGTTGCCTGAACATACTATATTACTGTATGCCTCCCCTACCTTCTACCTAAATACTCTGTCCTTCACAATTGATATTCTCCTTTGCAAAGCCCTGCTTGGCATTCTTTGCTTCCTGTATTTGTCCCTTATAACAGAATGTGTATAGAACTGTAATACATTTATTACTGTAACTTATCAAAATGGGCTATATCAACAGTTTATCTGCATTATGAATTCTCTGAAAGTGAACACTATACATTCATCTCCATGCACCCATGTGTAGCTCAGTTCCTAGCTATAGGGATATTCAAATATCAGACAATCCATTTAACCTAAATGATCTTTAAAATTTCTTGCTACTATAATATTATAAACAAAGCACTGTATTATCACAAGAATTTGGAATTTTTTTTTAATGAAGTATCAATGATTCTCCAATGCCCAAAATCCTTGACAACAATAATCAAAAAAGTTGTTTTGTTTGCTGCATTTAAACAGCATTTGCTCCAACCTTTAGCTCCCAACCTTGGATTTCTTATCCTCAGGGTCCTCTTTTCATCCTGTGTTCAGTTGTGCTCAGTCTTTGGATTGCTGTTCATTCTGCCGATCATTACAGCAACGATTTTGGCAGACAAAGCAACTCCTATGCGCAGCCAGATGTTCACTTTGGCACCCTCACCACTGGAAGGGGTTGACTCAGATGTTTCCCACACCTGTGAATTGGCTGCCCAATCTTAGCCAGCTCCCATGAACTTAATTATCATGCTCTATTTCAACAGTCACAAAAAAAAAAAAAAAGTGAAGAGAACATGCATAAAAATTCAGATGTGGCTGCTTCCTGCCATCCCCTGCCACATCTTCCCCAACAGAACACTACCGTAAACAAATTAGTGTTTCTTCATCATCATTTTAGTTTGATCTGTGGGATGTGGAAATGGAATACAACTCATTATCACTGATTAATTCCAGTGGTGAAAGTATCTCTGTGTTTGCCCACTGGATTGTGACTAAGACGCTGAACCTATAACCCATGAGTAAGTTAAGGGTCCATGAATAACCTTGACGTTTGACATGTCTGTTTTTGAAGCACATTACAGTTTAGACATCAAAAGGTGAAACTTTATAATAAAATAAAATTGTAAGTAGAATTAGACTTCAAACACATTCTCATAACTTTCTCTTTTCTGACTCTCAGCCAACAATTCATTTTAATTGCTCAAGAAAAAATACTTTTGAATATTCTGAATAGCCATTCATTTGCTTAATACTTTTCTTGCTGTTCCATTTGTTTTGGCTATTGTACCAACCAATTGGTCATAATTCGATGTTCATTTTTCATAATCAAAACTAGGGTACTGGCATAAGAACTGACATATAAATCAATGGAATAGATTTGAGATTTCAGAAATAAAACCATATATGCATAGTTAAATGATTTTTGACAAGGGCTCCAAGACAATTTGATGAGGAGAGAATAGTCTTTTCAACAAATGATGTTGGATATCTACAGGCAAATTAAGTTGGACATCTTCCCAGCATAACCAAAATTAACTCAAAGTCAATCAAAAACCTAAATGTAAAAGATAAAACTTTAAAACTCTTAGAACAAAATACATGTAAATGTTCATGGTAAATGTTCATGACCAAGAATTAGGCAATGGGTTCTTAGATATTGCACCTAAAGCACAAGCCAACCAAGGAAAAACAACAGGCAAGTTGGACGTCATCAAATTTAAAAATCTTTTTGCCTCAAAGGTCACTATCAAGAAAGTGAAAGGACAATCCACCAAATGGGAGTTAAAACTTGCAAATCATGTATCTGATAAGAGTCTTGTACCCAGAACATATAAAAATCTCCAAAATGAAAAAAAAAAAAAAAAAAACTCAAAAAGCGGACAAATTTGAATATACATTTCTCCCAAGAATACACAAATGGCCAATAAGCACATGGAAAGATGCTCAACACCATTAGTCACTAGGGAAATATAAGTAAAAACAACAAGATGCCACTTCACATCCACTAGGATAGCTATAATCAAAAAAACAATAAAAAGTTGGCGAAGATATAGAAAAATTGAAACCCTTATGCATTGCTGATGGGACTGTGAAATGGTACAGCCATCTGAAAAATAGTTTGATTCTTCAAAGGTTAAACATAGGGTTACCATGTGACTGAGCAACTCCACCCAAGACAAATAGAAGCATATTTTCACGCAAAAATTTGTTCATAGTAGTATTATTCACAATAGCCCCAAAGTGAAAACAACCCTAGTGACAATCAACTGATGAATGGATAAATATAATGTAACATATATTTGCCTGATATTTATGATGAGATAAATTGGACTTGATGAGTAGCAATCACTTTGAGAATTTATGTCTATAGTACCTGAGCTTCAAAATTAGATCTGTTCAATCATAAAACTCCAGGTGCTGATGGTGCTAACCAGTCTCTTCTCCACAGACCTTCAACAGGATGGGATACACGGGGAAGTGACAATAAAAACTGAATTTCATCCCGGGTAAGTCCTCATCAAGACCTCTGCAGCCCACTCCATGTCTGCAAAGGAGTAGAGATAACATTCATCCTGAGGAAGCTCTCCAATTGCCACCAGTGAAAGCGGTGGGCCTCTGTCTTTTGCCTGTGAACAAACAGGGCAGGGCTGTGGACTTTTCCAACTGGTTCTCAAAGCCAGGCTTCAGGTCTGCCCCCTACTGTGGAAATGGAGGAACTTCCTCCAGATCATCAACTCAGACTCCTTGGGGTTAAAAGCATCATTTTATCACCGTTCTCTGTGCTCTGGTGAAGCCCCAACTCTCATATGTCCTAGGATATGTGACTATAGGCAAATGAAGAAAAAAGAAAAGAATTTCATGAAAAACACTGGAGAGTCACTAGTTGGTGGCCTCCATGATAAACTTGTTTCTGCTCAGAGGGACAAAAAGCATACATTATCTTACTTCAACAATCTCAAGGAGGGGGTATGACTCAGTTCCCTTAATTTGAATACCAGAATTGTAGAGATGGGTACAACTTTCTTGGCAAGACAATAAAATAGCAAGATAACTGCTCAAAGTTAGAAGAACACTATATTTATCTCTCACATTAGCAGGCTCCTGGCAGTGGGCAATCACTAAAATGTTTGGCCTGAAAAGAAGTGAGAGCAGAAAATAAGGTCACAGGCATTTGTAAAGCCACCTAAAAATTATGCCGTAGACAAAGCTCCATGAGAAGTAGGTCTTTGTGTTTAACTTCAGTGCCTGAGAAGAGTACCTAATAAAAAGTGGCATTCAATAAATGACTGAATAAAATATTCTAAGTTTCCAATGATTAAATGACCTGTTGTCACTGAAGTCCAGAATTACTTTAAAAAGAATGCACCTTGCATGTATGTGTGCCACACATTCAATTAGAGACACAAATGGGATCTATGACCTAAATACAGTGAAGAATCACTTGTTTAGACCTAGGGATTAGCATTTTAAAGCTTCCTATTTGAGAATCAGGAAAGAAGGATAACTTTCTTGGCTCCCAGCTGATCCATTTGAAGAAGTGATGTAGGAGTTGAGATTTTATACTACTGGATATTTGTTCCAAGATTCAAAATTCTTTCTCTGCTTAAATCCTTTTTACCTGGAACGCTCTTTCTCTGGCATAGTGGGGTCTATCTCATATATCAACAGAGAGGAATTTCCAATCATGCTATATTAGTGCCTCTCCCAGCCCAAATTACACAGTATTGTGTCTCCTTGTATTTTCCTCACAGCACTAACACATTCCACTAATATATATGTTTTTTAATTTGCTTTTAATCTGGCTTCTCCAACTAGAATCTAAGCTCCATGAAGGGACGAACCTTAACTATCCTGTTCTTTGGGGAACGTCCAATACTCAAAACAAAGACCAGAACATTGTAAACACTTAACATTTGTGAATGACTGAATGAATGAGTTTAAGTATAATGATTTGAGAAGGAAAGCTATTTGCATTCTTTGAATACTATGAAACTCTGGCTGATCTCACCTGCAAAAATAAGGAAAGACCATATCCAGCTCCCACTTCAGGAATTACGAGGATCCTTTCACTCTACAATACTAAACTGCAGCCATTTCATTCCAGTCTAACAGTTCAATATTTTTTAACATCCACTATGATCCAAATTTGTTATTAGGCCCTGAAGATAGAAAGATTAAATAAAGCTTTCTGTTGTTTTCCCTGTTTGGAGAACAAGCGACATGAAAGGAGATGAAAGCCGAAATCAAAAGACATCATCTCTAGGTAGTGCTTCCAACAAGCTTAGTGCAAGAGGAGAACGATGTAAATGATTAAACTCAAGTTTGGGGACAGTCTGTGAATTTTAATTATCTCTACTATCTCTGTCTCCCATTGCCATGGATAATTGAAAGTTGGCCATATTGCTAGGTAACGCTTCATTCCCTGCATAACTTGGCACTTAGAAAACGTTTTGCAAGAGAAGCAATTACAGCAATGGTCCCATCTGGGGCGGGTGGAGGGTGGATATAAACTGACTCTTCATGATATTTTTGCTCTTTCAACATATTTATAAGATAGATTCTTCAAACTAGTTCTGAAAATTTTCACATATATATGGTCAGTTGCTATACCCATCAACCTGTGTGCACAGAGAGGGGAACTCCAAGAAATATGTGTCATCCCAGGTGCAGCTACTCTCTTCATTCCTTACATAAGGATGCTCTGAGCAATAGCCACTATGGCCCCTCATTTCCCCCCAACATATGTGTGCTGGGGTAGTTACCTTCAAGCTGTCATTAAACAAAGATTTGAAGACAAAAGCAAACACAACAAAACATAGGATGGTCTGAGGTCTGGAAAGGTGCTGGACTAACTCTGTTTGCCCCACAGACTTAGTGGTGCTTTGGTGGAAAGGACTTACAGAGTTTTCAAATTGTTTAAGTACCTTCTTTGTTCAATCCCTTACTTTTCTCCAACCACCTCACTTCCTAAGTCAATGTTTTGTCACTTTGACACAATTTAGACTTTCTAAAGTATGGGGCTTAGGACAATCCTTCTAAAGCGTGAATGCCTGGGAGGATCTGATGTGTTCTCCACTCACATTCTAAGAGCCATTTCCAGATAGTTGTCTAGGAAGGAACCTGCACAGCCTCTCAAATATTGCTCTGACCCTCTGGGGCACAGGCAGAGCAGAAAGATTTTTCCAACAAGAGGAAGGAGCAGGCATTTCAGTCCTGGGCTAAGGAGGATGCATTTGGTGTTATTAACACAACTGTAAGTGCTTCCTAATACGTTAGTTGGTAGAAGGGTCTCTGTCGTACATAAGGTATAGTTCAGAAAGTATATTGAATGCAGGTTTCTGGGTCAGGAAAATAAAACTCACTGATACCTCAAAAGCCCTCAGGATTTACAATTAAAAATATCAGTATCTTCAGCTCAGTATGTGTGTTGTTTGTTTCTGGTGCCAATAAGTTTTGGTAATCTTTTTCCTTTGGGTAGTAGATGAAACTTTTCAGGGTATATTTCAGTTCTCTTTCAAATTCTTTCACTTCTTATTAAAAATTTTAAAAAGGGGCAAAGCACTTTTATGCTTAAAGTTATCATAAAAGTTATGATACAGGTAAGATTCTTTGACATCTCATTACCTAATGAGCTACTTTCAGGCAAGTGATTCCTCCGAATTCACATGCTGTCTTCTGATTTTTTTTTTTTTTTTGTAAGAACAGAAAACAGACTTCTAATGTAATAATTGAAACCATTTTTCCTTACCATCGTCAGAAATTCACAGAGGTCTCCTACTACACTAGATAATTTGTGGAAATGCTGTTGTGGATGGATGATTCAGAGTACTGGAAATATTTGCTGAACTTCCCGATCAGTTTCAGACCTGCCATGTCCTCCCACAGGGTCCTGTATATCTCCTTTGCAGAACTTAGGACAATGGCAATTGATTATTTGTATGGCTTTTGCTGACTAAGCTCTACATGTGTGTCATTATGCTAAGTGGTTTGCAAATGTTATATAATGTAATCTTTAAAATAACCCTGTGAGCTTGATACTTTCATTAAGTCAATATTATAGAAATGAAAAATGTGTCTGAGTGATGCTAGGTAGCTCAAGGTCACATACTTTGTAATTGGCAGTGCCCTGAGTGACCAAGAGTTACGTGACCTCAAAGGACATGATTTTAACCACTATGCAAAACTGACTTTCCAGTTGATAAACTAATGCTGGATTTTTTTAAAGGCATTTTTAGTTGCCCTTTAGGAGTAGTAACTTGAAGAATGTAAAGCAAGAGATTGTCCACATCTTGGTATGGACTCCTCAAGACTGAGTAAAGAAACTGAAAAATGCAGCTAAGACTCCCAGCATTCAAAAGAGTATAGCCACACAAGGCAGAAGCAGATTGCAAAAAAGCATGGTGCAGCCTGTGCATGGTGAATAGGATTTAGTTAGAAATGTATACAAACTTTCATTTAAATTTATTGTCATTTGTAAATGTAGAAATAGATATGCTCTTAGGGTTCTTTTAATAAAAAAAGAATAAAGAAGAAGACATCAAATCACCCTAAATCCTACCACTGAGAAATAACAACTGCTAGCATTCAGTGTACTTCATTCAGGATGGTGAGGTTCTATATATAATATATTATATTATATATTATATTATATGTGTAATATGATGATCTTGTAAATTCTTCTATCAGGCTAAGTAGATAGAATCACAAGATTATTATTTATAAAAACATAACTGAACATGAATTCATATTATCTGTACTTTAAAAATTAAATATTGAGATTAATTTCAATTAAAATTAACATAATAAAAATGCTGGCTTTTAGCTAAACTAAAACATTACTAAATTTAAAGAAGTGTTTCTTAACAGTAAAAGATATTACTAAAATATCTCAATACAAAATTTAATTAAGAACCGTGAGAAATATTGAGGTTGAAATAGTTTTTAACTTCACTTTGCAAGTTTAATCAACTTTAAACTGTATCAACTGACTCTGCTATGAAAGATGAGCAAGAACCTCATTCTCCTTCCAATTTTCTTAACTATATTGAAATTTTATTTTATTTATTTATTTTTTTAAAGATTTTTTTTTTATATTTATTTGACAGAGAAAGACACAGCGAGAGAGGGAACACAAATGGGGAGTGGGAGAGGGAGAAGCAGACTCCCTGCCGAGCAAGGAGCCCAATGCGGGACTCGATCCAGGGACTCCAGGATCATGACCTGAGCCGAAGGCAGTCGCTTAACCAACTGAGCCACCCAGGCGCCCACTATATTGAAATTTTAAACTGTCAGTGTTCTTAACATATATTATCTTGTATAATCATTATTTAAAATTGACTAAATGCTCAGTGCCAGTCCTTCCTAAGTTCCTTATTATGAATTAATTCTTCTGTGGGCTGGATTTCATTATCAAGATTTGTTATCCTCTAAGAAAAATGGATGGGTGCTATAATTGCTGAATTCTTGCCTTTTGAGAATGTCTGTCCCTTGGGCTTATTTAAATAATAAAGACAATTTGGCTGGGTTTAAATTATTCGTGATATTTTGTTTCATGCAAAAGATAATGTACATTGCTGCAGTTTTTTTACATATGCTGTTGCGAAAGGAAACTTAACTTAAAATTTTCCTCTTCCTTGGTAACTTGCTTTTCCTGCCTAGACATTAACTTCCCTCTCTGTCCTTGAAGATCAGCATCCCCAAAATATGTCTTAATTTTGATCTTTCAGTTTTATTTCCACACCACTCACCAATAGATTGTGTATCCTTTTCAAATGGAGAATCAAGTTTTATTTCAAGAATACAGTTCTGGCATTATTAAACAAATAGCATGTTTAATGTTTTTGTTTTTAAGTACTTGTTTCGGGCCATTTTTTAAAAGCTGAAGTAATTTTAACAATTTTTTTAAAAAGATTTTATTTATTTGACAGAGAGAGACACAGCGAGAGAGGGAACACAAGCAGAGGGGAGTGGGGAGAGGAAGAAGCAGGCTTCCCGCGGAGCAGGGAGCCCAATGTGGGGCTCGATCCCAGGATCCTGGGATCATGACCTGAGCCAAAGGCAGATGCTTAACAACTGAGCCACCCAGGTGCCCCAAAAGCTGAAGTAATTCTAATATTCCTAAGTATTTGTGATAATGTCTTAAAATGGCATCCTGTGTTTAACTTTTTTAATAGATTTTCTCTATAAGATTCGAGGTGGTTTGATCAGGTTAATGGCACCATCAACTAAAAGATGGATCATCATTTTAAGTACAACTAAGAATGAAAACATGCCATCACTGATGAGGTGGTATTTATTGTTAGATGTGCTCCAAGTTAAAGGGGGTAGGAGGAGTGGGCATTAGAATTGATGAAATATGAAACTCTTCTCATTTTTCAGGTAAAAAAAAAAAATCCAACGAGGTTCAGTAAAAAGATTTCGGTGACCTCACTGAAGTGACTGAGCTAGTTACTGGTCCATCCAGAAGCCTCCACTCCCATGTCTTTTAATGCCCATCCTCATTTCTCATCCACCAAAACAGCTTCCTCCATCCTACATGATGTGAAAGTAGAGGGTAGTGCTAGAAACCTAAGCTCACAATGACAACAATAACAACACCAAATTTACTTTCAAATAAAAATGTCTGCTTTCATGATTCCTGATATTGGATCATTTTAAACAAGCCATATGTAACCTAAGTCTACCTTTTTTTTTTTTCAGTGGTTGATCAGAAAACTATGATCTGTCAATTTTCTTCCTTTCATTTGTGGTTCAAAACCGAAATAATGGTCTATTGATTCTACTGGATACCCAGCATTCAGAATGACCCATTACATGCAGTTGCACCTTGGTTTTCTGTTATTTTATCTTTTGATTGATGGAAATTCTATGACCTTTTGAATAGTGAGTCCTCTTTGGCCATTTGTAGATCATCACTATTATATCACCCAAATGTGATCAGGTTTAAAATGTATATGAATAAACTCTCTTTACCTAGAATGGTTTTCATTTTGTTCATAAACAGCTAAAAGGAAAAAATTCTATAGGATCAGCGACTACTAAGAATGAAATCCATATTAAAAGTTAACTGTGGCTAATCTAGAGATTAACCTATCCCTACAAGATGGCTTAGAAAGTTATTTTAGCAGCAGAAGTTTCTATTAGACATTAAAGATATGGTTTTGTGTCCCAGCTCCACAAGAAATTACTGTGTAAAATTTGGAATGTTGGTTTACCTCTCCGAAGCGGAGTTTCATGGCCACTCCTATATGCAAAGTAGATTTAAAAAATGTAGCAAAGCAGCGCCTGGGTGGCTCAGTAAGTTAAGCGGCCAACTCTTGATCTAAGGTCATGATCTCAGGGTTCTGGAATCAAGCCCTTTGTCAAGCTCCACGCTCAGCAAGGAGTCTGCTTCAGGATCTTGAGGATTCTCTCTCTCCCTCTGCTCCTCCCCCTGCTTGCTTGCTCTCTCTTTCTCTCTCAAATAAATATGTCTTTTTAAAAAAAGAAAGAAAGAGGGGCGCCTGGGTGGCTCAGTTGGTTGAGCGACTGCCTTCGGCTCAGGTCATGATCCTGGAGTCCCGGGATCGAGTCCCGCATCGGGCTCCCTGCTCGGCGGGGAGTCTGCTTCTCCCTCTGCCCTCTTCCCTCTCATGCTCTCTGTCTCTCATTCTCTCTCTCAAATAAATAAATAAAATCTTTAAAAAAAAAAAAAAAAAAAAAAAGAAAGAAAGAACATTTAGCCAATAACTTTAGCAGGTATAAACCCAGGTAAAATTGAAGTGATACTAAAACGAAGGTAACAAAAATTCATACTGGAGTATAAGTAGTTAAAAAAGCCAAATTGTCTTTTATGGTTCAATAAAAACAAAACATGGGCGCCTGGGTGGCTCAGTTGGTTGGGCGACTGCCTTTGGCTCAGGTCATGATCTTGGAGTCACAGGATCAAGTCCCGCATCGGGCTCCCTGCTCGGCAGGGAGTCTGCTTCTCCCTCTGACCCTCCTCCCTCTCATGTGCTCTCTCTCATTCTCTCTCTCTCAAATAAATAAATAAAATCTTTAAAAAAAAAATTTAAAAAAATAAATAAAAACAAAACATAAATGCAAATACTTTAAAGATATTATTTATAAGCACTTTTTTTTTTTAGATCTCTTATAAATTTTCAGGCAGAAAGTAATAGCTTGTTTTTTGTTACTGCTTCTCAATCATAATACTCTATTTTAGGAGGAGGCTCCACCAAGCCAAGTTTAGTGAAATACTTGAGTCAACCAGAACTGTAGAATAGTTTCATTTAAGCAACTTATGATGCCATTAGTGATACAGGCGAAGACATTTAAAATGCATGTTAGGGAGGCGCCTGAGTGGCCCAGATGGTTAAGCATCTGCCTTCAGCTCAGGTCATGATCTCCAGGTCCTGGGATCGAGCCCCACGTCGGGCTCCCTGCTCAGCAGGGAGTCTGCTTCTTCCTCTCCCTCTGCCTCTCCCCATTGCTCCTGCTCTCTCTCTCTGTATCTCTCTGTCTCAAATGAATAAATAAAAAAAAAATTATTAAAAAAAAATAAAATAAAATGCATGTTAGTTTTTATCCTGCCCCATTAAATAAAGAGGCATTTTGTTGAAGCAAGATGATTATCTCTAAGATATTGTTCTTTTATCAAATTTCCCAATTTAACCCACTTCTGAGTTCTCGCAGGGTTTGAGTAAAGAGTATCATAATTGAATTGCTGTAGGTAATGATATCCCCTGATGGGGAGTCAGGAAAGTAGAGCAAAGTTTTGAGCAGCTGAAGGTTCAATTTGGCCTGGCATGAACCTCCTTCCTTACAAGAGATGGAAGGGGAAACAAAACAAAACAAAAACAATAAATAACTTCTTTAATATGTATTAAAGATAAATTTTCTCAGAATCTATGCTTCCACAGTATATTATGCAAACCTTGAGTTTTTGATATTTTAAACAACTTTTGCATTGTATTCAAACAAAAAAAATGAGGGAGAAGACAACTTTTCATCTCCAAATGTCCTAACTGAAAGCCCCTTCACTTCAGAAAGTGGTGTGTCATGCAATCTGAAGGCAAAATTTTTTGATACACAGACCCACCCTAACCCAGTTAATTAATTGGTCAAAATAAAGTGGGTTTTGTTTGGTTTGGGGTTTTTTCTTTCTTTCTTTTTTCTTTTTCTTTTTTTTTTTAAGAGTGGCAGGAATTATGGATATGACTGAATGAAGAGACTGGCAAATTCTCTTCTCAAAAGAGAATTTTTTGACGACTATATAGCCAAACAATAGACCAAAAACATAAAACAAAAACAAAGAAAACCACTTCAGTGCTCCAGAAATCAACCACAAGTAAAATACAATCTGCAAAGTATTTATGGCTTTAAAACAGCTGGACATTAAGCAAGAATAGTGGAGATCTATGGCATCCTGGCCTGGGCATGCTCCTATTCTCTCCTGCACTCCCAACTTGGCTTGGTGGTTCTGCCAGGATGGGTTAAGACACAAGGACTATCAGAGTCTCTACAGCATGAAAAAGGGGCTTACTTTATTTGGGGTGACAGGTGACACCCATGCCCAGCAACACTGTCAGTGGATGTGACTTCTCAGAGGTAGGTGAGTGAAGGCAGGGGTGGTCAACATACCACGTCCACTAGCTTGATATCGTATAGTTAGGAGACAAGCATATTCCTAAGACTGATCACTGTTACAGGGAAGAAAAGATGGAGTAAACAAAATATTTGATAAAATAGGACTAAAAACTTGCAAATTTGATGAAAATAATATTTACATAACCAAGAACCTCAACAAACCTAAGCAGGATAAATACAAAGAGATCCATATTTAGAGACCTCATATTCAAACTATTTAAAGGCAAAGTCAAAATCTTGAAATCAGCAAGAAAAAACAATTCATTACATACAAAGGAGCATCAATATTATTGTTTCTCATCAGAAAAAATGGAGGTCAGGGGCGCCTGGGTGGCTCAGTCAGTTAAGTGTCTGCCTTTGGTTCAGGTCATGATCACAGGGTCCTAGGATGGAGCTCCACACCAGGCTCCTTGCTCAGCAGGAAGCCTGTTTCTCCCTCTCCCTCTGCCTGCTACTCTCCCTGCTTATTCTTAATCTCTCTCTCTGTCAAATAAATAAAATCGTACAAAAAAAAAAGAAAAAAGAAACAAGGGAGGTCAGAAGGTAGTGGTATGGCATATTCAAAGTGGTGGAAAAAAATGTAAATGGTCAACAAAGAATCCTATACATTGCAAAACAATTCTACAGAACTAAGGTGAAATGAAAAATAAGAAAATTTTCTGCTGGCAGAACGCCTTACAAGAAATATCAAAGGTATTTCTTCAGGCTGACAAAAATGATACCAGATTGCAAATGAAATCCACAGGAGCAAATTTAGATCACAGGAAAAGGCAAACATATTAGTTAATATGAACAATATAAATGTACATCTGTTTTCTGTAGATTTATATAAACATATAAATATGCTTTTATCTTCATTCTTAACTTTTACAGAAGGCAAAAGATTATATAAAGTGATAACTCTGTATTGCTTGGACTCAGAATATATATAAATAGAACATATTTGACAATAACAGCAAAAGGAAGGGAGAGGGAATGAATGTATACTGGAATAAGGTTTGATAATTTAACCAAAATTGGCCTGGTATTAATCTGAAGTAATTTGTGATTAAGTTAATATGCATATTATAATCTTTAAAACAACCATCAGAAAATGACCAAATAAATTCACTGAAAAATCAACAGATGAATGGAAATTCCACATTAAAAAATACTTATTTAGCACAAAATAATGCAGTCTTGGAGTAAAAGAGAAAAAATAAATGACAAATTTGAAACTAGAAGGTAAATTACAAATGACATAGATAAATCCAACTATATCAATAATGACTTCAAATGGGAATAGTCTAAATACCCCAATCAACAGGCACAGATTGTCAGACTGTATATGGGGGGAGAAAAATAAAAGCAAGACCAACTGTAAGCCGTTTACAAGATATTTACCTGAAATGATGAGACAAAAGTAGATTTAAATTAAAATGATACAAAAAGATTTATCATGCCAACAGTAAACATAAGAGATCTGGAATGTTATATAACACTAACAATATAACACAAAACACACATTAGGAAAGAAATATTATGTAATTTCATAATCATAAAAGGATCAATACATCAAGAAAATATAACAATTATAAACATGTATGCACCTAACAACACTGGCCCAAAATATATTAAATAAAAAATGGACAGAACTAAAGGGAGAAATAGGCAATTCAGCAAAAATAATGAGAAAGTTTGATACTTTATTCAGTAAGTGATAGAACTACTCAGAAAACTCAGAAACTATATAGAAGACCTGAACAACATTATCAATCTAACAGAGATCTATAGTAAATTCCACCCAACAAAGCAGAATCCACATTCTTTTTACGCACCATTCTCCAAGATACACCATATGCTAGGCAATAAAACAAGTCATACTACTTTCAAAAGTACTGAAATCATACATAGTATATTATCTTATAGAATATTGTGATTTCTAAGGAATACGTATTCATTCAGATGACCAAAATATATTTCTCATATGTATTTGGTCTTCATCCAGTTACTAGCTTACAGCTCCCAAAACTCTTGGAATTTCCTAAGTGTTGAGAGTGAAGCAGGTGTCTTTTTTTATATTAATGAAGGTGACTTTTGGACCCCACCCAAGGGCAGGGGCTGGTTGCCAGAAGGACCAACCATGTGATTAGAGGGTTGAAACCTTCAGTCCCCTGAAGGGGATAGAGGTTGAATCAGCCAATGGCCAAGGACTTAGTCAATCACAACTATGCAATGAAGCCTCCAGAAAAACCCAAGGGGACTTGGTTAAGAGAGCTTCTGGGTTGGTGAACATGTGGAGATGGGGGGGGGAGTGACATATCTGGAGAGCGCATGGAAATTCTGTGCCCTTTCTCCATACATCACCCTATGTATCTCTTCATTTAACTGCTGAAGTGTTTCCCTGAGTTCTGTGAGCCACTCTAGCAAATTAAAAGAACCTAAGGAGGAGGAGGTCAGAACCTCTAATCTGTAGCCAGTTTGTCAACACACATAACAACCTAGGGCTTGCAACTAGCATCTGAAGGGGGTGGGGGTTCAGGGTAGAGGAAAGTCTTATAGAACTGAGCCCTTAAGCTGTGGAATATTATGCTATCTCAGGTAGGGTAACAACTGAGTTGAATTCTTGGATACTTCACTGGTGTCCAATGATTGCTTAGTGTTGTATCAGGGCGGGGCAGGGGGGAACACTCACGCGCATATTGGAATTGGATCTGGAAACCCAAAAAGAGTTGGTGTCAGGGGATCTGCTTACAATAAATACATTAGAAATCAACAACAGGAAGAAATATGGAAAATCCCCTAATATTATTAGACAACACTATTTTAACTTACTCATGGATCAAAGGAGAAATCACAGGTAAAACAGAAAATATTCTGAAATTAATGAAAATGAAAACACTATATACCATAATTTATGTGATGCAGCTAAAACAGTGCTTAGAGAGAAATTTATAGCCATTTGGCTTATATCGGAAAAAAAGAAAGTCTCAATAATAACCCAAGTTTCCACCTTAAGAAACTAGATACTCATGAGCAACTAAACTCTAAACAACTAGAAGCAAAGAACTAAAAAATATTAGAAAAGGCATCAATGAAATAGCAGATAAACAACTGAGAAAAATCAATGAAACCTGAAGTTTGTTTTTTGAAGAATTCAAAAAACTCAAATTACCAAAAGCCAGAAAGAAAAAAGGAGACATCATTAATGACCCTAGAGAAATAAAAATATGTAAGGGATTACTGTGAATAACTTTATACCAACAAATTATAAAACTGAGATGAAGCAGGAAAGTGTACAAAGAAATGATCAAAAGTGACTTAGGAAGAAATAGCAAATCTTAATATACTTATAAAATATAAAGAAACTGGTAATTGAAAACATTCCCACAAAGAAAAGCTCAGGTCTGGGTGAATTCTATCAAACAAAGGAAGGAATTATTATAAATTTTTTACAAATTATTTTTCTTAATGTAAGAAGAGGAATCACTTACCAACCCATTTTCTAAGACTAGCATTACTTTGTTATTCAATCCAGACAAAGATAACCCAAGAAAAGAGAACAACAGAAAAATATCCCTCTTGATCATATACGTAAAATCCTTGATAAAATGTCAGTAAACTAAATATTATGCACTATAATTGTTTTAGTTAGGCTGCTTATAACAAAATACCATAGACTAGGTGACTTAAAAAACAGAAATTTATCACTCACAGTTATGAAGGTTGGGAAGTCCAAAATCAAGGTGCTGGTCCATTTGGTTCTTGCTGAGAATCCTTTTTATTTGGTTTGCAGATGGCATTCTTCTCATTGTATCCTGACATGGTGGAAAGAAAAAAGCTCTCTCATGTCTCTCTTTATGAAGACACTAATGTCATCATGAAGGCTCCATTCTTATGACCTAATTACCTCCCAAAGACCCCATCTCCAAATACCATCATGTTAGGGGTTTCAAGATAATGAATTTGGGGGTGACACAAACATGCAGGGTATAACAATAACCAAATGCTATTTACCTCAGGAATGTAAGGTTGGCTTAACATTAAAAAGAAATAATGTTTTACACCATATTAATAAAATAAAATACAAAAACACATGACCATCTCATTAAACACAGAAAAAGCAATTCAAAAAATGAATCTATGATTAAAAAATGATGAAGAACATCTGCAAACTATGAATAATAGGAAACAACTTATTCAACCCGATAATCTCTACAAAATACCAAACCTAACATAACCCTAAGTGGTGAAAAAGAATGCTTTCCTCCAAAAATGAGGAACAAGTATGTGCATTCTTGCCACATCTATTAACCTTGTACTAGAGGTTCCTACCATGGCTGACAAAAGAAAAGAATAAGTAAAATTATCTTATATGCAGTTGACATGACCTTCTATATAGAAAATCCTATGGAATCCAATAACATCAATAAAACTAATAATTAATGAAGTCATCAAGATTGCAAGATTCACTATTATTGTTGATGATAAATATATTAAAGCCAATTGTATTAGTGAACATTACAAAAATGAAATTAAGAAAGTAATTCTATTATGATAGAATCAAAGAATAAAATACCCAGGAATATATTTACTGTACAAAGAAGTGCATAACTTCTATACTTAAAACTATAAAGCATTATTGAAAGGAATTTAAGAAGATCTAAATAAATCTAAAGACAACCATGTTAATGGATCTAGTATTCTCATAGACCTGAATGTAAGAATTAAACTATCAAACTTCTAGAAAATAAGAAGAGAAAGTCATTGTGATCTTGACTTTGGCAAAAAAAAAAAAAATTCTTATACTTCAACATGATCCATTAAATAATTAATTGATAAACTGAACTTCATCAAAATTAAAAATGTTTCTGCTTAAAAAAATAACATTATGAAAAGTCAAGCCATAGACTGAGAGAAAAATATTTGAAAATCATGTATCTAATAAAGGACTTATATGCAGAATATATAAATAATCCTTAAACTCAGTAAGAAGAAGACAAATAACCCAATTTAAAAATCAGCAAAGGATTTTGTATCTTTGAATGGACACTTGACAAAAGAAGATATATGAATAATAAAAGCACTTGAAAATATGCTTACATTATTAATCATTAGGAAAATGCTAAACTCATAAAGAGACACAACTATACACCTATCAAAATGGCTATCATGGAAAAGTCAGATAATATTATGTGTCAGAGAGAATACTGAAAAACTAAAACCATCATGCACTGCTTGTGGGAAGATTAAAATGAATACCGCCACTTTGGAAAATGTCTCTTAAAAAATATAAACATTTATTTACCATACAACCTAGCAATTTCACTTCTAGGAATCTATCCAAGCAAAATGAAAAGACAGATCCACATGTGTGTGAATGTTCATAGCATATTATTCCTAATAGCCCCAAATTGGAAACAACCCAAATGTCTATCAACTGACAAAGATAAACAAAATGTGGTAGACATATACAATGTAACAGTATTCAGCCATAAAAAGTAATGAACTACCAATATATGCTACCACTTGGGTGACTTCAAAGCCAGCAGGATAAGTGACAGAAACCAAATGTAAAAAACTACAATGTATGATTTTATTTATATGAATTTTCTAGAGAAGGCAGATTTATAGGGAATGAAAGAAAATCAGTGGTTTCCTAAAGTTAGGTGTGGGAGCAGAGATTAATTTGGGGGATGATAGGATGTTCTAAATCTGGATTAGGGTGAAGGTTGTACAACTCTAAATTTGCTTAAACTGTAAATTTATTATTTTTAAAGTTAGTTGGCAGAAACCACCATTAAGTTTGGTGCATTTATACTTACAAACTGATCATTAATTGAAATAATTCACTGAGGAAATATATTTTTCAATCTAAAAAGAATAAATAAATAAAACCAAATTTCTCCTTGTTCTCATGGTGGAGTGTTGGGGGTAGGAAGGATATATGACATTCTTTTTCCTTCTCTATCAATAGGCTTATTGTCTGCAATTCCTAGAATCTTTCCATCTCCAGTTTAGGACTAAAGCTTTTATTCAGAGATGGCAGGGAAATCCATGAGCAACAAAGTAACCAGATCAATAGAAAATTTCCATTTTATTGCAAGGATGCCTGACATTTGAGGCCATTTTTCTACTGCTGTCCTATTGCCATGGTCTACTTTGTAGATGAGGTTAAATAAAAGGCAGTGTAATGTTATAGGCAAAAACTCACATTAGAGAGACAGCCAAGTCCAGGTTTAATCATTTTTAATTCTACCATTTACTACTAGTGCAGCAACATTGAGAAAGTTACTTGACATCTTCCATCCACAGATTCAGCCTCTGGAAATGGGGATGAAAATAATGTCTGTCTTCCTCATTCAGTTGTTTTGAGGTTAGGAGAGATATTATATATCTCTCCTATTTTTACACTTCAAAATATATATGAAAAAGGACCACTTCTCACCTCTTCTACTATAATTTCCCTAGTCCCTCATAGCATCATTCTCTCCTACATAACTAAAATAACTGTTGAATTGGTCTCTCTGCTTCTATCTTTTTCCTCCCATGAACTGTTGTTCACAGAGCAGATGCTTCTAAAATGTAAATAAGATTATGTTACACTCTTGCTCTAAAATCCTTCAGTGGTCTCCTACAAATACCTCTATGATCTGGTTCCCCCTATGTTCCTGGCTTCATTCTTACAAATGTCCTACCTCGATCACTGAGTCAACCTGACCTTACAATTCCCCGAACTAGAGAAAAAATTGTATCTTAAAGTATTTGCCCCTCCTGTTTACTTTTTTGAAATATTCTTCCCGCAGATAATCAAATAACTTATTCCTTCACTTCACTCAAGACAGAAGACACCTTCTCAAGGACACCTCTCCTGAGTTCTCTAACATAGCAAATTATCACTCTATGTCCCTTTAAACTTAATTTATTCTTACTTTTGAATAATATATAGATACCAATTTTTCTATCAGGAAGGCCCTTTGTATCTTACTACTGTTTTCTTAGGATCTACAACAGTGCCAGGTACATAGTAGGCTCTCAATAAATATTTGATAAGCAGCAATTCCTCAATATAATTAAATATCATTATAACTGAACAAAGACCTTAGGTAATTTGACTCAACATTAGCTAATACACATAGCATTGTAATCAATTTCCTAATCATAATCAATATTGAAATCCTCTCATCTCTTAATGTTCATTTAAAAATCAAAACAACATAGTACAAAAACAAAAAACACTTGTCATTCCAATTGGATAACATGTTCACAGGTCGTACAAACACTTCCATAAAAATTAAATGGAAAATAAAATATTTTCTATATAAATTCATTATTGATTTACTACTTTCTATTTCTGTTTCAATATTAAACTTAGTGTAATTTATCTCCCTTATGGAGTGCAAATATATTTTAAGACCTCTACACATACTACTACTACTCTGTTAAGAGAAGAGGAATTTATCCCTAAAACAATTAATCATAGCTTACTAGAAATGCTTTATAGACCCAATCTTCCTATAGCTATTTATCTCCTTATAAATTACCTCATTATACAGTTTAACACTTTTCTACCTGAATTTTCTATTATATTTCTTATTTACTTTGTAACTACAGTAAAATCCTTCTATAGAACACTAAGCATGACCCTGAAATTCAATTTTATAAAGTTCTATGGGAGCAAAAAACAAGCCCCTGGTTGGTAGAGATCCTAGTTTGGGCCACAGGATTTAAATCCTAAGATCCAGTTGACTTTTGGAGTCACTTAGTTAGTTGATAACTTAAATACCCATAATGATCATTCTAGGTCCCATGGTTAAATGCACCTGGAAAGTTATCTTTTTAATTGGTCCCATCCAGAAGAATTCACTGGGTGAATAGAGAGCCATTAGGACCCATGCCTGACCTCTGCGCTCCCCTAACTTTGCCTACATATCTGTCATTTTACCTCCCACTAGCAAGTGCACTGTCACCTAATAGAAAGACACCGATTAAAGCAAAAAAACCCCAAAAAACAAAAAACCTCACAAAAGTGTAAAAATGCTTAGTAATGGTCTTTGGAGGCCTCCACTTTACCAGATGCTTCTAGGCGGGCTCTCTACTCTTGGCCATCTTTAGGACCAATTTCTCATCAGGCTCCTCACCTGCCAACTGCCAGAAATATCTAGTTGCACACCCGACCCCTTCCTCTGGCTTTCCCTCCTCCTCCTCCCACTACTGCTGGCCAGTCCCCTCTGCTTCTTGGGCGGCCCCCCAGGATCCTGGGCATCACTGTCCCGTCGGCCTCTGCCCATGCCCTTCATGTCAACCAGGCTCTTCCTTTTGAGGGCCTCTCACCATTCGTGCTTGCACTGGACCGTTCTGGGCCTGCTGGTCCTGCCTCTGGGCCTTGAGCCGCAGCTTCTCTTCCTTGGCTGAGGGGGGCCTGGTGTTCCTCCAACCTCTTGTGCAGAAACTGCCACTCTCCTGGATCTCAGTGAGCTGCAGCGCCCCACGAGATGGGATCTCTGTGCGCCGCCTGGTGCTCAGCCACTATGGCAACAGCCCGGGGCGACTCAGTCACGTGCTCACCTTCGAGCTCCGCCTCACTCTCTGAAAGTCCTGTGCCAGTAGCCGGCAGATCACCGATGTCCTGCCGGTGGCTCGTGTTGGGGAATTTCTCCTGGAGACCGTTCATTATCCCACAACTTGCACCCACAGGAATGACTTTGATGCTATGATGGTGGGAATCCAACTCCCGGGAGTGGAGTTGTAGCTGATGAGAAGGCAATGTTTGTGCACGCTGATGGAGGGGAACCGCGTCTGGCACGTGGTGGCCACGAGCTTCACGTGCATGCTGTGGGGGCCGAAGCTGTTGAGCACCAGGAGAGACGGTGGGTAAACAGCTGCCCACACATGTGATGTCACTGCCGCGAGGAGACATCACCAACCAGCGCGTACTTGTTGATCTGGAGAGTCAAGGTGGGGCTTTCTGGAAGGTGCATGGGGTTAAAGTAAACATTGTTCCCTATTTTGCTCAAGATTAGTAAGTGTATGGCCCTGAGGGGCCCAGCTACTGCCGCAAAATCCTTTGGAGAATTTTTCTTTTGAAGCCGAAGACTGTGGCAGTGAGCGCTCGGCGGCTCACCTCCAGTCCAGGCTGCGTGGCCGGCGGAACGCCCCGACCAGCGCAGCACCAAGTCCACAAGGAGTGCGGCTGCGCTGCCCCGGCCTCCCGGGGGGCGGAGCTGTGCCTGGGAGCGCGCTTCTGGTGTGGACACGCCCACTCAGGGCCCAGGGCTGCCTCTCGTCCGCGGGGGTACAGGTGCCTCAACTCCCTGCGCTGGTCTTCACTCTTCTGGTGCCGGCAAAGAGTAAAGGGCAGCCCACCGGTTACATACACATATGACTTTAAAAATCTCAGGAAAAAGAAATTTGTCTCTTTCCTGAGTGGGGTACACAATGGGGTATGTTGCGGAAGACGGATAAAAGCAGAGGACAGCTCTTGTTAAACAAGACATCGCTTTGGGGAGGCTTGATAACCCCTTCCCCTGGCAGGTGCTCAGAGCAGAGTGCTTTCCTCCCTGATCACCTTCACATGTTACTCAGAATCACATCCCCACCTTGCCCCAAACAGCTGATGAGACACTGCTGCATGTGAGTAAGGATTTTCTTTGGATTGCCATCCATCCTTCAAACCCTGGCCTTTGGCAACTTATCTACTCAGGATTTCTCTCTTGGGGTCCCATCATCCCTCTTTGTGTTCTCTTGGTCAGTGTTTTAAATGACTTCGGAATGGCTCTTTTCTCCAAGTCACACACATCTGATACTGGTACTTCTGCCTTCTTGTCTCTGGCATTACTCATCACTCTATCTCTGTCTCTTTCTCCTGTCTCAAGCTGATAGCTACAGCCTCTTGCCATTATAGTCCTCAATAAGAGTCTATCGTGTTACTCCCCTACAATTATAGGAAATAGGGGCGCCTGGGTGGCTCAGTTGGTTAAGCGACTGCCTTCGGCTCAGGTCATGATCCTGGAGTCCCGGGATCGAGTCCCGCATCGGGCTCCCTGCTCGGCGGGGAGTCTGCTTCTCCCTCTGACCCTCCTCCCTCTCATGCTCTCTGTCTCTCATTCTCTCTGTCTCAAATAAATAAATAAAATTTTTAAAAAAATAAAAATAAAAATAAAAAAATATAGGAAATACATACCAAGCACTCCAATGGGTCCCACAGAAGCCTGTTTCAATAGAATTGAGGTTGGGGACAGGTATACTTGTACCTCTGCTTTGGGGTGACAGAGACTCACAGAACACACACAACTCTCTCCAAAGAAAGAGCCCTCGTGTATCCTCTCTCTGTCCTCTCTCTCAATGTGTTTATGTCCTTGGGGACTTTCGAGAACCCTGAACTTGTTTGTAAATATTTCCCTTGAAAACTTCATATTGCCCTGGTATATCACTTTAGAATTTTATGTTTGGTTTGATTTGGCTTTGGTTGAAAACTGACCTGCTCTGACATTCACATCACTGAAAAGTGGCGGGTCGAGGATTTAAACCGAGGTCAATGTGACTCCAAAGGTCCTGCTCTATTAATGTCCCCAAACACAAGTACACTTGTCTCACACTCCTTCCCATCATTTCCATCATCTTGCCTCTGACCTTCTTAAATGCTCTGAGAAAGTGGTGGTCTTGCCTCACTCTCTTGGAATGGTTTAGTTTGAACTCTGAAGGAGAATTTACTCCAGCTCTTACCCATTAACTTTAAAGAATCCACTAACCTTGTGTCTCATTTCTTTCCTTTCATGCTTTATCCAGTTAATTTCTTTGTGGGAACATCTATGTGGCAACTTATCTTCCCACATCCTGTCTTGGAAAATGACAACAGTTGTTTTCCTTCTCAGACAGACCTTGCATAATCAGAAACTGGGTTAATATTAAAAACATTCACCTGATCACTGTATATACTATTTTTTCAAAAATATATCTGGCAGCTGAGTAGCATAATTTTTTCTGTTTTCCCTTTGAAGTATTTTTAATCACAAACTACGGAGGCAAATAGGCCTATATTTACAGACCATTTGATAATTCCAATGATTCTACCACAGCAAAAGATTGGTAATCTAGTGTGTGCAAGAAATTTTAACTGGGAGTCAGAGAACTAATAATACTTGTCCAGACACCCACATAAGATGGTTGATAAATGTATGTAATAACATTTTGTAAAACATAAAGGAATTTTAATACCATTACCCACCCCTACTCCTGGCTTCATAATGCAGAGAAAAGCACTGGTTACACTCACCAAGAAACTGTACATAATCTAAAGCTATATAGTTGAAACAATACTTTATTATTGAGTTCTATAAGAGTTGAAATTTCCTTTTATGAAGTTGGTGAGAGTATCTTGGAGGAGAACATTGCCTTTATTCTGATTCACTAAATCATTTGTAAACTACTAAATACTTTGAACAAATTCTTCAATACATTTGTATTGAAGAAACATGATAGGTTCTGAGAAATCAAAAGATGCAAACATCATCTTTTATTTTAATTGTGTATGCAATTTTATTTCTTTTGCATTTCCCCACATTTCATTTGATATATTCTATTCAAATGGTATACAATGAGATCAAGCCACAAGAACTCCAAATTCACAGTCTATAATTACCAGTTGGTGAATAGGTTGTCTTTCAACTTCATTTAAATAACAGATCCTGAATTTTAGTATAATAAAAGGAGCCTGAAATACAAAGATTGCTGCCCTTTACATAAAACTGGGGCGCCTGGGTGGCTCAGTTGGTTAAGCGACTGCCTTCGGCTCAGGTCATGATCCTGGAGTCCCTGGATCGAGTCCCGCATCGGGCTCCCTGCTCAGCAGGGAGTCTGCTTCTCCCTCTGACCCTCCTCCCTCTCATGCTCTCTCTATCTCATTCTCTCTCTCAAATAAATAAATAAAATCTTTAAAAAAAAAAAAAACTCATCCTTACATAGTTCAGTAAAACCTGCATCTTTAAATCATTCCTTTGATAATGACTGAATAAAACACAAAAGAGAAATCACGTAAGTGCAGGTTAAGTCAATAACAGATTCAATTAAAAATGGGTACAGGTGGAAATAGCCTTTTTTGTGTGGGGAGAGGGAGTGGGCAGAGTAGTCATTTCTTATAGTGAAGAAGTTAAATGGAAAAAGGAAAGGACATTAATTTAAAAAAAAAAGCCTAAGCAAGTATAAATAGATAAACATCTAACCTAAGACAATTTAAAAGCTAAATATTTTTCCTATAGACTCATTATATTATTCAAATTTTCCAAAGATTAATTCTCTATCCTCTGAATGAATTCCATAGACTTTGTCAAAAGTTATACTGGTGAGATGGTAAGGGACTTAACATCAACCTAAAACTATACAATTTATGTAGCTGCCATGAACTATGTTAGCTCCATATTTATTTTAAACTCAAACATATCATGTCAGAACCATTAGTTATATAATCTATATGCTTTTTCAGAATGCTGTTAAAACTGCCTTTTGGTTGTGATCCATAGTACCTTACATAGATGTAAGTCCACTGCTATCCTTACATATCCTATATGCGATAAATATACATACAGATATTATTATTGGTTTGGTTTTTCCCCCACATCTTCCCTATTGGACTGTAAAGTCTATGAGGGCCAAGAGAGTGAGTTATCAATCCATGTATATACCAAGTGATATATAGTAAACATTGTGAACCTCCTATACATGTAGAATATAAAATAGTTTAATTTAAAAAATAGTTTAATAAACTATACTAATCTGTAAAACCTAATTGTGTAAATATTAGATCCATTTTGAGTTAATTTTTACATATGATGTAAGGATTCAACTTCCATCTTTTGTGTATGGATATCCAAGGTTCCCAGGACCGTTTGTTAAAAAGACTGTCCTTTCCACATTGAATGGTCGTGGCCTTATATATGAGGGTTTATTTCTAGGCTTCCTCTTCTATTCAATTTATCTATGTTTTTGTGCCAGTACCACAATTTTTGATTATTATAGCTTTGTAGTAAATTTGAAATCATGAAGTGTGAGACCTCCAACTTTGTTCCTATTTTCAAGATTGTTTTGACTCTTTGTAATCCCTTGAGATGCCATATGAATTTTAGGATGGATCACAAAAATACATACATGCATACATACTCTTACAAAAATTGCTAAGTTGAAAAGTCAAATGTGGTCACTGTAACACTCTGTAATGAAAAAGATTTGGTGGCAACCTTAATGTCTGTCATACAGATATGGGTAAGTAAATATTTTAGACATATACTATGGAATACCTTACAGCAAGAAGTAATCAATTAGATAATTGGAAACATGAAGAGATTACAAAACAATATTTTTTTTTGAGTTAGAGAGAGAGGTATCTTAACTCAAATATTGTTTTAAGATCTATGTTGCCAATTATCTAATTTATTATTGGTTATTTCTGGCTGCTGTAAGTTTTTTCATAATATGTCTAATATATGCATTGAATGTATATTTTATATACATTATAGAGAGAGAGATGGGTATGTGTGTGTGTGTATTCATACAGAAAGATTCAGGAGGATGAAAAACAGAAAAACTAACAAGAAATAATTTGAGGCTAATAAAGTACAAATTTAAAAATGGAGGGTTAATTAAAATATTGTCTTCATCTTAGATAAATGGGTACTTATGGTTTGGAATAAAATGCAAAAAGTATCTAAAACAACTTTGAGGGTAGCATAATTACTGTGCTCTAAAAATTGTTGTTCGTACAGAAAGTGGTTCCTGTGTTGATAAAGACCTGATGTAGGTGCAAGGGGAGAGTTAGAATAAAATTGTTTCATGAATTATAAGAATGGAAATTGCCAAGGTTCTCCTACATTTTTCTATTATCATATAGTTGTAACTTTCACATTTAGGCCTTTAAATAAACTGAAGTCTATTTTTGTAAGTAGCATAGATGGTAAGGCAATTTTTCTAACGTCACTTTAAAGGAGTCAATTTTATAACACCATATGCGTAATACACTTTATATAGATAATACGTTATACACCATATATGCTTATTTATATACTGCATGTGTGCGTATATATAAAATTTAAAAAGGAAGCTCTAAAATTATATGCAATTATATAATATAATGTTTGTCTGTCTAAATCAATTCAAGCTGAGATTCTTTCACTTAAATCTGAAACAGGCTTGAACAACAGAGATGTTATGAAATATTCCTGAGATGTCACCATAATATAGGTTTATCTGTCATTGTTTCACCAGGCTGATTTGAAAAAAAAAAAATGGAAAAATAATTTAAAGCCTACAGTAATAGTCTTAGATTGAGATGAAATAAACCTCATAGAAGAACTTGGCTGTTGGCATATCTATTTCACAGAGAAAAAAACAGGCTCATTAGTACTGAGTAACTTTCTCTGAAATTCCACCTAACAAAGAGCGTACCTAAGATTTCTATTTAGCTCCATTAGTCTACTCTTTTTTTTTATAAAGATTTTATTCATTTATTTGACAGAGATAGCAGGAGCAGGAACACAAGCAGGGGGAGAGGGAGAAGCAGGAGAGGGAGAAGCAGGCTTCATCCACTAAATCAGGGGTCAGCAGACTTTTTTTAGAAGGGGCCAAATATTAAATATTTTAAGCTTTGCAGCCCATGTTCTCTCTGATGCACTGCTCAACTCTGACATTATAGGACACAGGGGGCCACAAACATGTAAACAAATACGGACGTATTCCAATAAAACATTACTTGTAGACGCAATTTTAATTTCATAAAAAACTTCACATGTCATGATATATTATTCTCCCCTCAATGTTTTTCAACTACTTGAAATATAACAAATATTCTTTGCTCATATGCTATACAAAAACAGGTGGCAGACTGGGTTTGGCCCATGGACTGTAATTTTTCCACCTTTGTACTACACGTGTGAAACTTCAGCAGTTGGAAAGGGATTGAAGTTTGTATTTCAGTGGTGAGATGCTGCAATGCGATCCTTTTACCTTATGAGTGTACGCTGAAGTTATTCAATGGCATCAAAAATAGATGCCCAGCAGACAGACAGAAATGCAAAATCAGAGCTCAACATTTAATCATGGTAAATATTTGAGAGTCATTTCCATGAGATTGTAAGTCAAGGTGAGGTAGTAGTTGAAAATGTGAGTTTGGAAACAGTCTGAACTACGCAGTGGAAGGGTCTGGAGCAAGAGAAAGTGACATGTGTATGGGGATAGCAGTGAAAAGGATAGAATCAAGATGAGAAAATTGATAGGAAATAGGGGAGACAGTTTCATGAAAGTGAAAGAGCAAGGCTAATAACAAATCCAAGAAGACAGGGAAAATCTATGGCTCCCTTTAGCAACTAAGTAGATCCACAGTGACTTTTGAAAATAGAGTCACCACAGAAAGGTTAGTCTGGGAAGCAAGTTACTCTTGCTTCTTGCTACACTTACAGGTGCTTAAGTAGGAGGCGGAATAGAAGATCCAACTTCCTTTAGAAATGAACTTTTTGAAAGGAGACCCCATATTTAAGTTATCTAAAGTTTAATGGTTAATAAATGCTAAATTTAGTGAAAGCTTTATATTTCATAGGTAAGGATGGACAGCAATAAGTAAGTGAGAGACAGTGGTGTTTATGCTCAGACCTGCAATCTTTGCAAAGATTAAGAAACTGATAAGGTTTAGTTGTCATAATCTGGGGTTTCCATGAGCTTTTGCCTCTTCATTAAAACTTTTCTCATGTAACTACAACTTTTATTTCAGTGTGTTTCAATATATGTGACATGTTGCTAATTTGGAGTTTGTGGTCGTCCAACTTTAAGTGATACACTGATTCAAATTCTGGCCCTGAGGTCTCTTTCCATAAGAGATGAAACTGGATAAAAAGTAGCTTCCATGGTGATATTTTCAGGGAAAGAGAAGTTAGAGGAAATGAGAACATGGAATGTGGAAATATATCCCCTTCAGGGTGGAGAAAGTTTTCAACAGGATATATAATCTATGAACGTACAGTAAAATTGGTTTCTGATTTAGGGTCTCAGAAGGATACACAAGGCAAGTATTGAAAAGACATTAACTTACAGAATAATTACAGAGGTGTAGGGAAGATTAAGAGAACACATGGGCATGGTTAGAAAAAGCAAGAAGCTGTTTTTATGCTGATGAATGAAGGGGCAAGTGGACAAAATAGTTTTTACAATTCAGTGAGGCCAAGACTATGGAGGAAGGTCAGGGTCCAGAAGTTCTACTCATGCAGAAACACAGCCACTGCTAGAGATTCAGCCTTCTAGAGAAAGTGTGGCAAATCTGGTAAGAGTCAACTGTTCTCTAGGCATTTAATGAAATGACTATAGACAAGATCTTTGCCTGTAAAAAAAAAAAAAAAAAAAGGCTGATGTTGCATTTTCAGATATCTGAAAATATTTAACCTAATGGCTTACATCATTTGATTAGAGTACATTTGAACATATTGTGATAAATACATAGTTTGCTATATTCTGCATTAAAATACATCCTGCATTTGTTATTTCATAAAATACTGTTTTCTTTCTACAACCTTCCATCAGGACTCTCTACCACCTCTATCACATATTTCTAAACCAATTTTACTATCATAATAGACTCAAAAATATCAACCCCAGCATTTTTGACATATTGTTTGGGGGAAAAAACTATACTCTATCAAAGCAGTTTATATTTTTCTTCTTCTATATTGTCTCCTTTTAGCTCCTTTGGATAAGATTAATTCATTAGCACATTGTGGTATTTTTCCTAGGCATCAGAGAGAATAATAATTAGAAAACAACATTCCTGGTATATGATGCCTACAACCAGTTTGTAGGGAATAAAGCAATTTATCAACAAATATATTGGAATTCACAAGACAGAAGTACTGGAGGAAAAGAGATAAAGTGGCAACTTGGCGAAGGATGAGTTCAGCATTTAAGAATGAGTGACAGGGTATTTTTCAATTACAGGAGCAAAGAGAATGCCCCCTCCAATTGTGATAAGTGAAAATAAGCAGGCCTTGGGTACAACCACCACCACAACCATAAATGGAAATAAATTGTCAATGATGCAATCCTTGGGATGGATTGCTCTCTGGGGAAATACATTCTATCTACCAGATTCTATAATAATGCGTAAAGTGACAACATCAAACTTTTACTAATGCTGAGTAGGCACTCTGCCCTAATATGCTGTGACCACAGAATTTATAGCAAAAGGTAAAACACACTCTGTGATTATCTCCCTGGTAAATCCCTTCTAAACCATTTGAACTCAATACATTTTTATCCTGTTTGGAAAAGAAACGGTATATTTTATTCTCCAGGAATCCTGATAAAACAGAGTAAGAAAATTTACACTGAAAATGAAGATGCAAACTCATAAACAGCTGCAAACTTATGTGTCAGTAGTCAGTTCTTAAATAGCTAAAAAGAGGACTGATATCTGAAAAAAGAAATAGAAGAAATAAAAGTTTGAAAAAGATATACATTGCAAAGCTGGTTAAATGATGGTTAATCCTTAATAGTTAATTCACTTATTTTTTACCAATGTGGAAGTAAAAGTTTTTTAAAAAATTGTAGTTACAAAGATCTACTCAGTATTTATTAGCTCTAATTCGTATTATTTTATTTTGTATTTATTATTCTGACAACTTCCTCAATGTTTGGCAACAATGTGGACCTAGTACGATGTGGTACCTATCACAGGCAATTCTGAATATCTGTTCCTGTTTCAGAGCTCCCCATGCAATTGACTGAGGCCTCTGATAATATGTGTCATGGGTGAATTTATTTCATTGTCCAGAACTGTTATTCTCAAGAGAACTCACCAATACCCTCGTGGGTGCAAATATCAGTGTCAGAGCCCATATCACAGAGAATCCAACCTGAGACAGATGTCCATTTTCTCCAAGTTGATCTGTAGATTCAGTTCAGTATTAATAAAATCCAAACTGATAGCTGATGAAATTGACAAGTTGATTCTAAAAATTTATATGAAAATGCATAGGATCTAGAATGGCCAATTTGTGGAAGAAAAAGATGAAGAACTTACACTATTTGGTTTCAAGTTTTACTCCATAAGCCAGTAATCAAAATCCTTGGTATAAGGATAGACACACAGATAATCAATTGAATGGATCTGAGAGACTAGAAAGAGCACCACACATGGAGTGAACTGATTTTTGACCAAAACAAGTCAAAGGAAAGGAAAGTCTTTACAAAAGAGACAGCCTAGACTCAGAAAAGCTAGATTTGTGGAAACATGAAGTACAAATTCACCAAACACTGAGACTGATGACAAATGGGGCTACTACCACTTGTATACTTTGATAACCAAACCCATGTATTCTACTTATTTGGGAAATACCACATAAGGCCATTGAACTAAGGTGTACACTGCATCATGGCTGGATGGAGCACTGTTCTTGTCGCATAAGATCTCAAAGTGGGAACTTCAGCTGTGCCTTCAAAAGACCATTCCATCCATCACTCTACCACTGTGGACCTATACTTCTGTGGAATATTGTAAGTGACAGACCAATGGCTCCCATAGTATGTGGCCACTTCCTCACCATATTGGCTCTTATGAAGGCCAACTTCCAAAAGGGTATATATTGATTCTTATTTCCATGTACACATACTTTTGTGTAGTCTTCTGTCACACCAAATGGGGCTAATTTCTATAAACAATAGGACATTGTGGAAATGATAGTGTGTGACTTCCAGAGATATTTCATATAACATTCTTCATCTACCTTGCTCCCTACTAGACCATTTGCTCCAGGGGAAGCATTTGTCGAGTTCTTAAACAGCCCAAACACTCTGGATCCAGATGAAATATTAAATTGTCATCCTTAAATAAATAAAATAAAATAAAATAAAATAAAATATAAAAAACTGTTTTTAAATTAAAAAGCTCAAGGGTGCCTGGGTGGCTCAGTTGGTTGAGCGACTGCCTTCGGCTCAGGTCATGATCTTGGAGCCCCAGGATCGAGTCCCGCATCGGGCTCCCTGTTCAGCGGGGAGTCTGCTTCTCCCTCTGCCCTCCCCTCTCTTGTGCTCTCTCTCTCATTCTCTCTAATAAATAAAAAATCTTTAAAAAAAAAAAAAAGCTCAAGCAGCCTTATGCAGGGTCCAAGCGACAAAGAATTGGGATCCCCTCTACAAAGAACAAGCACTTATTTGCCAGGTCTGTAAGATAAATTGGCATTGGATCTCCAAACACAATCAATCCTTTAGGTGAATGCAGCCCCAGCTGACATGTTGAGTGTAACTGTAGCCAGCAAAACTATCCAACTAAGCAACTTCCGGACTCTTGACCCAAAGAAATTATGTAATAAATGTGTATGTTTTAAGCTTTGTATGTTCTTTTTGTAGTTCTTTTAGGTGTGAAGTTAAACTGAGATTTTTGTTTGTTTGTTTCTTGAGGTAGGCCTGTATTGCTATGAAATTTCCTCTTGGAACCACTTTTGTTGCATTCTATGGGTTTTAGTATGTTGTATTTCTGCTTTCATTTATCACTCAGTACTTAAACTTGGGGGCATTTTTATGCCACAGTTGATAACCAATGCAGCTATAAAGCAGGTCCGTTAGTTTAATGCAATTTTATGTGTAATCTCATAGGTGAAGCAAACATAAATCCTCAGGGAATGGTGCTAGGGAAAACTCCAGGAGAAGAAAAGAAAAACCCGATCCCAGAATATGTGCTGATTCTAATCAAGATGAATCGCTGTCTTTTCCAAAGCAATCAAGTGACCATCCCTTAAGGGAATGTACCATTTGGGGAACTAAGTGCAGGTTTCTGCAGCAGGCATAGCTACCTCGGCCTTGAAGCATATGCTACTAGGTCCTTGTAGAGCATCCATTCCTGCCATCATGACTACGCCTTTCATGTACCCGTTGTGGCCGCACTGAGGTGACCAATGGAAAAAAAAAAAAAAAACAGCTGATGTCAGATGGCTAACTTATTTTACTTACTTGTGAATTTAGCCCCTACTCTGTAAACCAGTGAAAGGTGTCCTTTTACCTTGGAGGAGACATCCAGGCATGCCCCATACCACTGGGGCCCTAGAAAAATTGACCGATGTGGTAAGCTGTTGAATCTTCAGAGCTTAATTTCTACAGAGTGTACATTTCTTATGAAGACCTAGCACACTTGGCAATTTTTCCTCAGTTTGATTGACCTGATATATTTATATAGTGGCCTAATGTTCTATGCACAGAACTGTCGCAGGCAGACCAGATAACTTTGGACTGTATTTTGACTCATGTTATGGTCCAATATATGGTCCATCCTGCTGTTTTGCATGTCCACTTGAAATGAATATGTGTTTTACAATTATTAAGCTTGACTTTGTATAAATTGAATCAAGTTATGTGATTTCATGTTCAATTTGTCACTAAGTATCACTATATATAACCATTGATATTTTTATCTAAGTTCCCTATTCATTACTAATAAAAGGGTGTTAAAATCTGCATTGGTCTTATTGTCCATCTAGTTCTGTCCAGATGTATCTTATAGTATATAATGTATCTTATAGTTCTGTTATTAGATTTATGGACATTTAGGCTCTACGTATTTCTTTTTTAAGGTTTTTATTTATTTGAGAGAGAGAGAGAGCAAGAGCAGGGGGGAGAGGGAGAAGCAGGCTCCCCGCCAAGCAGGGAGCCCGATGTGGGGCTCGATCCCAGGACCCTGGAATCATGACTTGAGTTGAAGGCAGACGCTTAACCAACTGAGCCACCCAGGCGCCCATAGGCTCTACATATTTCTTGATGAATTAACTGATTTGTAACTGATAGGTTCCGATTTATCTTTTTGTTATACTCTTTGAGTCAGTTTTGTCTGTTATTAATACAACCATACCATATTTATTATGTTTAGTGTTCACTTAGCATGTAGTTCCATCCTTTTACATTTTACCTAATTGTTTTTTTGTATATAAAGTATATACTAACTCTTGTGACCACAAGATAGTTGGGTCTTCCTTTTTTTTAATCTAGTCTGACCATTTCTGCCTTTTACTTAGAATGTTTAGTCTGTTTACATTTAATGTCATTATTTATACGGTTTGGTTTAATTCAACCACTTGCAATGGGTTCTGCAGTGGTACTACCTGGTTTTATTTCTCTCATTCTCCTTTCCTGACTCTTTGGAGTTAATAAGTTTTATTATCTGATCTTCTTTAGAGACTTTTTAGCTGTATCTCTTCATACATTTTTAGTTGTTTTTCTAGAGGTGATGATATGTATCTTAACTTACCAAGGTTTCCTAGATTCAGTATTGTGCAATTACATATAAAATGACAGGACAATAGTGAAATCTCATTATCCTCCTATTCTTGGCGCTATGGTTTTAATACATTTTACATCTGCTTATGAAATAAATTCTGCAATATAATTTTTTTTTTAAAGATTATTTATTCATTTGAGAGAGCGAGAATGAGAGAGAGTACATGAGAGGGGGGAGGGTCAGAGGGAGAAGCAGGCTCCTCGCTGAGCAGGGAGCCCGATGCGGGACTCGATCCCGGGACTCCAGGATCATGACCTGAGCCTAAGGCAGTCGCTTAACCAACTGAGCCACCCAGGCGCCCCTGCAATATAATTTAGATAGCCAGTGTTCTTTATAAAAATTAGAAGAACAAAATGAATTTTATTTACCCACATATTTACCATCTTGTGTTCTTTCCATCTGGAAGATCTAAATTTCCATTTGCTATTTCTCTTCAGTCTCAAAAACTTCCTCATTTCATGAAAACAGATGTGCTAGTGACAATTTTCATCAGCTGTCTTTTGTCTGAAATGTCTTTTTCTATTCTTAAGGAGTATTTTCATTGCTTGTAGAATTTTAGGCTGACTATTGTTTTACATTCAGCACTTTAAGATGTTGGTCCATTGACTTCTACCTCCTTTGTTTCCAAAGGGAAGCCAGTAATCCTTTATAATATTGTTCTTTTCTGTATCTAATGTTTCTTTTTCTCTGTCTGCTTTTAAGATTTTCTATTTTCAGTTTTCAGCAATTTAAGTATGGTACACTATGACATGATTTTCTTTGCATTTATCCTTCTTGGGATTAAAAATCAACAAGTTTTCATATATAACTAGATGTTTCTTATTAATTTAGGGAAATGTCAGCAATTAGATTTTCAAGTCTTTTCATTGACTATTCCCTTTTTCATCTCCTTCTGGGACTTAAATTACACCAGGTTACACTGTTCAAGATTAACTTACAGGTCACTGAGTCAATGTTTGGTTGGTTCATATTTTCTCCAACATTTTCTTCTGTATTCTGGAGGTTGAATAATTTGTATTGAATCTGTCTCAAGTTTAATATCCCTTTCTTTTCCTGACTCTGGTTCTAATAATCTCATCATTTAATTTTTTTCAGATATAATTTTCAATTCTAGAATTTCTATTTAGTTCTTTATTATCTTCTATTACTATTCAAACTCTTGCCATCTGTTCACTCTTTGTGACCAATTACTTTTTATTTCAGGTCTTTAAATATATTAATAACTGCTTTAAAGTCTTTGTAGGCTAATTCCATAATTCATGTTTATTACTTTTAAAACTGGCACTGAGTTACATTTTCCTGCTTCTTTGGTTATCCACTAATTTTTTAAAATTCTATGCTTCACGTCACATCATATATTGAAGGGAGCCTAACTTATGCCACCTTTTAAAAAGTATTTTCACTCTTTGCACAGGTAGTTAAATTACTGACTGGTCCTTTTGATCCTTCCAGGCTTGGTTATATTCTGTTAATACAGGCCTATTGCTATTTGGAACTTGGCCTTAGAGAATTTCCTTACTGTAGTAAGGGATCCTCACTACTAAGGACCTTTCTAAGACCTGCATTGTATGTCCAAGGTGCTCAGTGAGGTCTTTCCATTCTGGTTGGGCTGGAATGCCAACGTCTTTCAGAATGGTACAACCTCCAGTCCCAGCCCTGCAGGACCTTTAGCGTCATCATTCAGCTTTCTGTCTCATAGCAGGGGATATCTACCAGGCTGAGGCTAGAAAGGAATCTCACCTTGTGCATGTATAGCCTAGCTCATGGCCAAGATCCACAATGAATGACCTTAGAAACCTCTGAAGTACTCACTCTGTACGGCTCTTTTTCAATGTATGCCCTGCAAATTCCAGCTAATTTAAACAGTCCAAATTCTAATGTTTTATCCCCAGATCGGGAAAACAAAGTTTCTTAGCCTTTTCCTCACTGTTCTGTAGCAGGAAAATGTTACTAGTTGATTCTTCACTTTTAAGAAATCAACATGTTCATCAACACTTAGTTTAAATGCTACCAAACTTTCTCTCACCCTACTACCAAAGATCACCAACACTTACCCAGATTTTTTCTTTTTGTATAAATCTCAATAACCTTTATTTAATAGCTGGCTTTGAGTCTGTGTTCTTGCTTAATATTCCTCATTTAAAGCAAGTTCCTCAAGAGCAGGTATATTTGTGATTGTGAAATAGAGAGGGCATGGGATTCGGTTTTGGGAGCCCATGGGATTTAGCATTAGAAACAGCTCTATTATTTTCTAGTTACATATAACTTACATATTTTCTAGTTATGTATAGCTTACACATTTTCTAGTTACATATAGTTTACACATTTCTTTAGAAATTTATCTAACCTTCCATCAAATATCAAATGTACAAAAGGTATCTAAAACCAGCTACTATCAAGTTGCCATGGGGATAAAGTAAGATAATATACATGAATGAAATTTTAATGAAAGTATCAGTTAAAGTATTGTGGGTGGATCAACATCATCTTTGTAAAAATCATCCTAATGCCTCATAAGGTAACATTTTATATGTTTTTTTTTTTAATGGTAATAAAATCTTTCTCCTTGGAATATTTAAATGCACACAAAATTCATGACACTAAAGGATAACGGTTACTACTAAAATAAATTCCACTTTTTGTGTTTTAAAAAAAATTGAAACTTTAAGTAGAAAACCAAAATGTTGAATAATTGGTTTTCCTTGAATGAATGAAGAATCAAAAATGTCAACTGATAAAAAGCTATATATTTTTTAAAGATTTTATTTATTTATTTGACAGACAGAGATAGCGAGAGCAGGAACACAAGCAGGGGGAGTGGGAGAGGGAGAAGCAGGCTTTCCGTGGAGCAGGGAGCCCGATGCGGGGCTCGATCCCAGAACCCTGGGATCATGACCTGAGCCAAAGGCAGATGCCTAACGACTGAGCCACTCAGGTGCCCAAAAAAGCTACATTTCTATAATGCTGTTCACATACAAGAACCATAAACAGTAGTAAATATTTTTGGAACCTCTGTCATAAAATAGATTCTTCTGTTGTTGCTAAATATAACCCCTTCCTACACCGCCTTCTATGTATAAGCCTACCCTACAGTATATCTGAAATCTCTGGGGACTCACAGCAATATAATTCTGGTGAAAATGGCAAAACTTGCACCAGCTAAGGTAAGGAAAAGAAATGAAACTTGGTGTAATCAGCAAATTTAATCATTTCTTAATGTACTAGAGAAAAAGTATACTTCTTCAATTCCTTAATGGAAGGACTTTTAGAAGATGTGCTTCACACAGCGAATAAAACACTCTAAAATTTCACATATTTTAGTTCGAATAGTAGCTCTTACAAGGATATATTTATATAATGAGTTTTTATCATAACAGCATGACAATGGAGCATAGCTCCACTGGAGAAGAAAACTGGATGCAATTGAACGCTATGTGGCTATATAAAACATTTTCTAAAAGTAAATAAGGATGTCTAACAGGTTTAGTAAATATACTGAACTTGGGGGCGCCTGGGTGGCTCAGTTGGTTAAGCGACTGCCTTCGGCTCAGGTCATGATCCTGGAGTCCCTGGATCGAGTCCCGCATCGGGCTTCCTGCTCGGCAGGGAGTCTGCTTCTCCCTCTCCCACTCCCCCTGCTTGTGTTCCCTCTCTCTCTGTGTCTTTCTCTGTCAAATAAATAAATAAAATCTTAAAAAAAAAAAAAATATATACTGAACTTGGAAGGATATAGTCAGAGAACAATTTCTTTTCTTTTGTCTTTTTTCTTTTTTAACCACCAGGGCCTTCCAATATACTCTGAGATCTCTATTCCCTCTCCTGGATATCTTTGACAGATAGACTGTTTTTCTGATAACTTCTGGGAGTTAGAAGAGCATTATTTTTCAGCATTTAACAAGTCTAAGATAATCTGAATCAAAACTAACCTCTCCCATAATTCAAACATTTTCCCCTACCCCAGCTCAAGATTGACCAAATGTTGGGGAACCAGCAACAAGAAAGGATTTTGGCATGGTATCTTTCCACTTGACAGACTTTGTGAGGTAAGCGAGAGGAGAGAAAGGGATGAGAAGGAAATGAACAAAGTCTTTCTACTTCATTAATACCGGTCGTAGTCCTTTGGTGATTGCAAAGTCAGAGATCTCAGTGTTGGTTTTTCTATGAATGTGCATTAGAAGATCCTTGGAGACTTTTCACTGGAGCCTTCACTCTGCACCATTCTGACATTTGTGATGTACTATATGGCTGACCTCACTCAAACTCTCCAGTCTCTTCTCCCATGTTACCTGCACTCAATACCCAGAGTCCTTTCAATATGATAATCCCATCTACTGAGCTTATGTGAGAAACACACATGCATCTTCCATCTTACCAAAATCTCAAAGGGAAGACCATTTCCAATAGAACTTTCTCTTCTTCCCCTACCATCAGGAGATATGCCAGCTAGCTTTAATTCTTTTGGGTTTTTTCAGGCAGGGAAGAAGCATTCTTACTCTCAAGATTTTCCTTGCACTTAACTCTAGTAGAAGCAGTCTTCATAATTTTTTCAGTGTGGAAGTCTCCCCCATTGTAGACGACCCAATCTCTGAATGTTTTTCATTTGGCCCTAAATTGCTTGGCCTGAAACAAGAGGAAACACAGCCCTTCACTAACAGGAATGAAAGGAAAGTACACAAAACCTGTCTCATGTATTCTCTTCAAGGAAATTCTTTGGAATACTCCTCTATTTTGCTCATATATAGAAGGTAGGTGTTTTCTATATGGTAAATTTAGAATCCTTTTCAATTATCCCAACAGAGATATTTGTAGCTCCTCTTGTTAAAACGTAGAAACACGTTCAAGTTACTCAACTTAGGGGGCAGAACCTAAACCCCAGGATAACAATGAAGGTCTCAACTCTTATTCCATTACAAATGTATGTGCAAATAACTATTTTTGCTTCTAGTTTGCCAGAATCAGGGACAGATTTATCATAAAGCTACTGATGCTTAAGATTCAGGTCTCTTTAGTTGCACAGGTCTCTTCCAATGTCCTATACCTACATGTGAATTTTTAATTTTCTGTTCTTCTTAAAGATGGCTCCCGAGTTGTATAAGATTGAGGGATATATTTGTAGAGTGTTTAGAGCAAATGACTTACTCAAGGTTGGTACCAATCTTTGTCTCTCTCTTACCAACTCTTCCCTCCAAATTCCTACCCATTTGTGCACATTGAACTCTTCCTAGGCTCTGGAACATGATATAATGTAATAATTGTGAGAGTTGATTTAAACACACAATAATTTACTCTGGTACAAATTTACATAAATGTACCAGCACATTAAGATCTTGGTGACTTGAGAGGTTTTGGTATGGCGTTCATGGTATGCCATGAATAATTTAATGTAGAAATAAATTTAATTTGGAGGTTTTGAAAAAGGTGTTGTCATGGCAGGTGTTTGACATATCTAATACTGTAGCAACTCAATAAAGTTATTAACGAAATTAGGTGACACATAGGAGGACCACTGGGAAATAATTCACAATGTGACAAAATGAGAAATGGATAGAAGTTTGCTGGATTTTAAATGTCCATTTACTGTTTTGACACTAAGGGAATTATGACTATGTACCTGTTGCTGTCTGACCTTAGTTAGACTTGCAGGCTCCTGCATTCCTCCACATCCGCCAACTTTTGTGGGGCAGGTATAGCAAAGAAGTTTGACTTTGCCAGTAACATTTGGTAGGGGCTACCTGGGCACTGTGTTAATATGGCCTTTTTCTGCCGCAGCTACGTCTGGATTTAGTCTAAAAGCACGTTATGGTCACTCAGTGATGCTGCCACAGATACTGCAATGAAAGGTGAGGATACTTATTCTGTGTATCTGCCATTCATGCATGAGAATAAGCAGATGCACTGCCCAGTAATATCCTTATCATCATATGGTCCTACATCAGTGTATCAAGATATACCCTACAGTCTGTATTGGCATTTTTATGAATACATTTTGTATAATAATCTGAAAGAAATACAAAATCCCCACATTTTGTGTATTCATTTTAAAACATGTGCAACACTCAGCAGCACATTATAGCTAACCATGATTGGAATGGAAATAACTGAATAGGGCTTTTTGTCCCCCATTTCTAATTCTTCTGCCTCAGTGTATATAACGTAAAACCATGTATTATTTATCAACAGCAGTGCGGTCCTGCCGTGCAAATGTCACTCAATGAGATTACCATATATATATCTGGCTGTACATCAAAATGTTCTTATGCGGTTTGCTGTTACCCAACATTATGAAAATGTGAGTAACAAGAGTTAAGGCAAAGAAGAAATCGCCAGTCTGATGGTGAAAAGGGAAGAGGAATTTCCCCTATAGCAAAACTGTTGAAAAGAGCCCAGGGGAGACGAAAAGGCCTCTTTTAGCTGCCATGCCAAAGCTGACAGAGACCGTGGCGATCCACGTTGGCAGACATATATTACAACCAAGTTCCCAGACACCACCACCTCTCATTCTGAGATCAGCCAGGAAGACCTGCAGAGCAGCTTCATGATATCAAGTTAGGGACTTGACAGACTCATAAAATAGACTCCTGGGACCAGGGAGAGATTAGTGTTTTCCCTTTTTCAGTTAACAGGACTTTCTTTGCCTTCATTTAATATTTCAGTGTTTAAAGCACTTGAGTGGGATGGAAGAAACTAATGTATTTAAGACCAACTATGTTTCAGGTACTGTGCTGATACATATTAATACATTTAACCATGTATTTGAATACATTTAATTTTATCATATTAAATTGTAATTTAATACATTTAATCATACCTGAATATATATCCATATTTTATAATAAACTACAGATCAGAAAGCTGAGGTAATTTACCTAAGGTAATTTACTCAGAATTTGAACCTAGAACTAATTAGCTTCAATTTGTTTTTTCTACTACATTACTCTATCTCATGATGAAAAAACTGCGTTTTCCCAATTATTTGTTGTATTTTGTTTATCTCCCTGAATCTCCTCAACTATCTCCTTCCCACCACCTCTTAGAAGGTGAGACCATTTTCTCACCATGTTTTGGAAACTTCACTTACTTATAAAAAATATAAATTAAGTAATTTTCTATAATTTGGCCATATTTCACTATCTGACATTCAATATTTTCCAAATACTTTCCTCTTGTTGCTTTTAAGTTAATTAGAAACAATGATTTTAGAGATTGGTTGATCTACCTGCTCACCTAAGGCTTTATTCTTTATGTTCTAGATGAGCAACAGAGCATCAGGGCCATTCTCTGTATGTATCTCAGGAGTACTAATTCTAGAAATCCCACTTCCCCTTGTAGAAGTTTAACATCAATAGCAGCTTTTATTACGCTAGGCAATTCCTTCTACTCAAAGATCTTCTTTCTCTACTTGTAGCTTTCCATTTCCAAGGGCTAACCTACACACATTATCTTAGTTGTGATCGCAGTCTTAACCTTTCAAATCCTTCCAAAGTCTTCACTTCTTTACTACTGCTTAGCGAATCACTGTGTCACATAGAGGTAATCATACGTATAGGCTCCAGTATGGTATCAGATATGGATCTAACTCCATTTACAATAAAGGTTGCAAATACATTGTTTTAATAAAAATAGCCTGATATTTTTTGAGTACTTACTCTGTGCTAGTCATTATTTTAAGTGTCTTCCATGGATAGAAACACTTAATCTTCAAAACAACACTGTAATATAGGTATTAAGATTAACTGCATTTCACAAAGCAAAGTTATCCATGCACGGTTACATAGCTTGCTCCAGGTCTCACCTTCTAGTAAACAGCAAGGCAAGGATTTGAATCCAGTCATTCTGACTATAAGCCCTGTATGCTTAACCATTACATGTGAGAGCCTGCATTGCCTAGCAACTACTTTATCTGAATTACCTAATCAACTATCATACTTCCTGTGAGTTAAGTACAACTACTGGCTGTATCTTCTCTATTATTCAGATAAAGAATCTGAGGGTCAGCTTTTATCTAAGTCCACAGTTATTTATTAGAATGAAGATTTAGACTAGGCTGTTTCACGTCTGATCATGCTAGCAAGCATGTGCTATGTATTATAACTTAAAGCTCTCTTCAGAGGATAAGCAATATGTTCTCACAGAAAAATGTTCATAACTATTACATTGTGGTAAATATTTTGAATCAACACACAATTCCAGAGTGCTAAATAGCTTGTTTTAAAGATAGGTCTTCTACACTCAAAACAAACAAACAAACAAACAAACAAAAACGAAACTAGATAGTGCTTTGTAATCATCATTTGAAAAGAAAAAAAGAGAAGAACTTAAGTTGCCTAAGTATTGGGTTAAATCTTCAGGTATTCATATTCCTCACAGGAAAAAGAAGTAAAACAAAAACTTTGGTGGGAACAACATAGGACCAGGAACTTTTCATTCTAGATCTCTAAATTGTCTTTATCTACTTGTTAAGTGGTTTCATTTAGATATTTTTAAAATTAGAAACATATTATAAAATATTTATTGTCTAATAAGATCCTTATTGTACCATTCCTATATACATGAAGTTTGCCCACTCTCAGCTCCCCGCAAATGACCTTGAATTATTCATTTTAGTGCATTATCATCTATGTGGCATAAGGATTTTTCCTGCATAGTAAGGTGGTGACAAAAATGGGATATGGTGGGGGCGCCTGGGTGGCTCAGTCGTTAAGCGTCTGCCTTCGGCTCAGGTCATGATTCCAGGTCCTGGGATGGAGCCCCGCATCGGGCTCCCTGCTCCGTGGGAAGTCTGCTTCTCCCTCTCCCACTCCCCCTGCTTGTGTTCCCTCTCTCGCTGTGTCTCTCTCTCTGTCAAATAAATAAATAAAATCTTAAAAAAAAAAAAAATGGGACATGGTGTCACGGAGACTTATGTTTCTATCATTTACAGAAGTCTGGTTTTAAGCAAGTTACATATTCCCAACCCCAATTTCCTCACACTAAAATGTGAATAATAATGCCTATAATTCATGGCTATTTTAGGGTTAAATGAAGTGCTTACCAGGTATTAGTTTCCTGCTCTACTTCCTACCTCAGTATCTTAGTCAAGGTGATTTTGTGACAAAGCACAGAAACTCACTTCAAACTAGTTTAAGCATAAAATGAAAGTTATCAGAAAGACATTCTGCAAACTCAAACAATCCAAGTAAAGGATAATCAACCAGGTCTCAAGACAAGCGGGAAGAGCAAACAGCAAGCTATCAGGAACCTAAGCAGATATTTTTAAATTGCCTCTCTCTGATGCCAAATGGGTTCTCAACCTGCTTCTGTCTACCTCATTTTCCTTTCACCTGTAGGTCTGACTTACCTGCCTTTATATACAGCTGGCCCTGAGCAACACGGATTTGGACTGCATGGATCCACTTACAGGTGGATTTTTTTTTCAATACAGTACCGAAAATGTATTTTCTCTCCCTTAAGATTTTTTTAATAACATTTTTCTCTAGCTTATTGTATTATAAGAATACAGTATACGATACATATGACATGCAAAATATGTATTAATTGACTGTGTTATCAGTAAGGCTTGTTAGTGTAACAGTTAAGTTTTTGTGGAGTCAAAAGGTCTATGCAAATTTTCAACTGCACAAGGGTTGGCTTGTTGTTCAAGGTCCACTGTATGTGGCTAGTCCAAATTTTATGATTAATATTCCCTCCAAATCCCCATACACTGAATCTGATTCCAAATTCTAGGGGAGAGAATCTGGCTCTAGTTGTGCCAGTTGCCTGGCGCTGATCCAAAGGTCCAACCACGAAGTATTGGGGGCACCGGGAATCTACCACTGTGCTTAACACAAAGGGGTGAGTGCAAAGCAGGAACTATATTTGATATTATGTTTTACAAATAAGTGTTCATCATCCTATTTTTATATTCTCTATTTCACCTCACATAGAACTATGTACATAATGTTGTTTTGTTTTGTTTTTTTCTAAACCTGCTGGCAGAAATAGAAGTCAGTCAATATGTATGGAAGACCTACTAGGAAATTCGCACATTGTTATATAATCCATAGAAAATACTCATGGGGAAGATATTATCATCTTAATATTTCTGCATATTTATATACTGAGTCACAGAAATACTAAGGGACTTACCCACAGTCACACTAATAGGTAATAGAGCCTCCTCTGTCTTCCTCTAAAACCAGATAGTCACCTCCAACTATCAATCATTGCCTGCACGTCCACTAACCCACTGAAGAACCTTGAGAAAGATGTCTGACAGATTTAAGAAGCCCTTTGATTCTCTTCAGCTCTGCATTTACAGCAGTGGCTATGGGTACAGAATCCACAGTATTACCGACTATGTGATTTTTGGATTGGTGACCTAATCTCTCTGTGTTTCAATTTCGTCATCTGTAAGAGGAAGATAATAGTTTTCACATTATAAAATTGTGAGAATTCAATGACATATTCAAGTGTTTGGCACATAGTAATACCAACAACTAACAATTACTGAACACCTACTCTCTAACAGGTGTGTTCCAACTGCCTTCCTTGGTTAGCACTTTCAATACAAGTGACCCTATGATACCCATTTTATACATGAGGAAAATAAAGCAGAGAAAAGTTCCTGGTCAATTTCACACAGTTAAAAGTAATAGCGCCAGCATTCAAACCCAGGCAGTCAGGTTCCCAACACCAGGGCTCTTAATTATGGCACTATGCTGTCAACCAATAAATAAATAGTAAGGCCTCAATAATATTAGCTGGTCTGCTACTTTGTTCTGTGAGGGTTCATATCATGCAACCCAGCCCTTTAATGATCTTTCAAAAAGTAATTATATAATTTTGTACTGAGATATAGATTGCTAATCTATAACTATGTCTTGTATAGTATTTGTCAGAATCTTTGCATTTTTTCCTTTTAAACACAGATGCCTAAACCCATTGAGTATAGTGAGCTTCCAAGGGTGGGGTCAAAACAGGTATAATTTTAGTTAAGTTTCAGAGTTGATTTCCCATTTAAAAATGAATAAATCCATTGCGGAGGCAATGTTCATTGCAGAGAGGCCCACTTACTAACTACATAAGACTCAAATTTAGTGCCTGTGAATTGGAAGGCCCAAAGGTAGGACCTAGAAAATTTAACAAATTCCCCAGAATAATTTTTGACACAAAAAATGTAGACTCATTGTCCTGGGGTTAAGACTTACAGGGTCAGAAAAGTTTCCTTCCCAATGAGGAAGCTGGGAAGTCACAGTCAGAAGGGAGGTGGTGTGTCCCCATTTACTAACCCACCATGCGGTGCAACTACCTGGCCTTCGTCTTACCCACAGGGCGGATCGGTTGCTCTGGAATCTGTCAGGTTAGATGAAAGGCTGCCCAAGCACAATAAATCAATATGCATTTGGACTGTTTGGGGGCATGACAGCCCCTTCAGTATTTTCTCCATCAACTGACAGTGAGAAAGCTTAGACTAGGGGGTGTTGAAGAATGCTTCCAAGGCAGCCACAGGGTTTGCAGTTTTAATTTGATGTGACTTATAAATTGCTGTTATTGTGTTGTTGCTAGTGAACCCCGCTGCTATATAAGGCAGCTGCCTTCTGTAGTTGAGGTAGCCTGCGTCCATTAATGGATGTCTCGGTCACAGCTACAATGTTACAACAGATGTCATTTACCTAGACTGACATCCCATATGAAATCCCTGCTGTTTCCCTTTTGCACACCAGTGAGAGGAAGCTGTTTTCTTGCTGCAATCCAAGTTGTATTGCTGTCAGCTAATGATTCAGAACGCAATAGCTACCTTTAAAAAAAAAAATCCCACCAAGAGACATTGCTCAGTATGGCAAAAAAAAAAAAACCATCTTTGCATTATGTTTCTTGTGAAGCCAAGAAGCTTGGTATAACAAGAAGGTGAAGAGTGATCAAACACAAAGAGTTACACATCTGAAGTCCAAATCCTATACGGGCTTACCATTTCCTCTCTATTAAGGAAATGGAGGTAAGGGGGGAGCCTGGGTAGCTTAGTTGGTTAAAAAGCGTTGTGGTGAAAGCTCTTTCATTTTTGATATTATACTCAGTTTTTTTTAACTCACATTTTTTTTTCTTAATTTAAGAACATCAAAAGTTTTATGACATATAAATTATTTATGAACAGCTTTTCAGGAACAAAAATTTTTAAATGAAAAAAGGCAGGGAGCCTGGGTGGTTCAGTTGGTTAAGCATCTGCCTTCGGCTCAGGTCATGATCTCAGGGTCCTGGGATCGAGCCCCACATTGGTCTCCCTGCTCAGCAGGGAAACTTCTCCCTCTCCCTCTGCGTTCTCTCTCTCGGTCTGACTCTCTCAAGTAAATAAATAAAATCTTTTTTAAAAAAAAAGGCATATCATATTTACATTCAATTGACTATAAAATACAACACAGACTAAAAAACATTAAAATGTTAAAATCAAAAAGATCCTTAAATCAAACAAATATGGTGTATTTATTATGATGTTCTTTAGGTCTCTTAAAAAATGTCCTCAGGTACCAAGAATCAATTTATAATTGTGTTTATAGGCCTGGGGATAATACTTCCAATCAGAAATTAAAGTTGATCTGCCTGATTTCCAATTTGACATGCTGTGTGTAATGCATTCTATTTTTTTCTCTTTAAGGACCAACAACAACAACAAAAAAAAAACTTGTAAGAAAATAGGGCTGCTTATTACTATCATTAATAGCCAACACTTACTATGTGGCTAGTACTTTCTAAGCATGATCTCATTAAATACACACAATAATCTATGGAGTAGATACTATCATTATTCCCTGGAGTAGTAATTAGTGCTACTCACCAAATGTTTCTTGCTATCCACCTCCTGGGCAATTGGTATGATTCCACTCCCCAAATTCCCTGCACCCTTTGAAATAGTCATGTCTATCAGCCTGAATCCTGAGTGACCATAATGAGCAGAGCACCCTGTCAATCTACTGTGGACATGTGAAAATATTTTATTTTGTTAAGACACTGAGATATAGGGGTTGTTACCAGCACATAACCTATCAGGTCCTGACCTGATGTTATCACAATTCTCTATTAAGGAAATGGAGGTAAGGGGGGAGCCTGGGTAGCTTAGTTGGTTAAGCATCTGACTCTTGGTTTTGGCTCAGGTCATGATCTCATGGGTTGTGGGATCAAGCCCCACATCAGGCTCCCCACTCAGCAGGGAGTCTGCTTGAAGATTTTCTCCCTCTGCCTCTCACCCCACTTTCTCTCTCTTTCTCTCTCTCTCTCTCAAATAAATAAATCTTTAAAAAAAAAAAAAAAGAATGAAAATGGAGGTAAGAACCAGTGAACCTAGAGTGCATTCCCCACTCTCGTTATAGGCTTGTTTCTTTATTTTCCCCTTGAAAATACAGTTCCTTACAGCTCTCTTTCTACAATTTAAATTCCTGTTCCCTCTTTAATTTCATGGCATAATTTTCTCAGCTCTAAATACCACCCCTTTTCAGCTCTCTCAATTCTTTGATGTTCAATGGAAGTCATCATCCTAAAATGGGGATGGGGTGGGAAAAAATTAAAAGTTTCAGAGAAAATCTATTCTATCACCCATGTACTGAAAGTTACATAGCGGTGACCAATATCTGTGCCAACCTTCTAAGAGACCTCTTCATTTTCCTCCCTGGTTTGGGAGGTAGTCTCATGGTGCCTTAAATATCATGGTCAATTTTTAAGGTGTATTAAGCTTTTAACAGAATGTAACCTCTCTAAATGTTATTAAAAGATTCTTTAGATAACAATTCTGTCATCATAGCCATTAAGGGTCAAAATAGAATAAAGCAAGTTGACCCTAGTTTTGGCTTAGACATAAAAATCTAAACTGTGCCATTTCCTTGCTTCTCAACCTTGGGCAACTTATATAATCACAGCAACTCAGTTTCTTAATGTATAAAGTGGTGATTATAATGGAACATATCTTTGGAGGCCAGTGGAAATGTTAAATGAGTTAGTACATCTAAAAGGCTTAGGACAGCTTCTGAACGAACACATCCTAAATGCACAATAAAAGTTGTTATTATCATTTGTTTCCCAAAATATGGCAGACTACACAGAAATTCCTAAGATGACTAAAGCATAATCTTTGTTTTCAGGATGCTCACAAGGCAAGAAGGGAAAGGCACAGATCATTGCAATACAGTGTGCTAACTTTTATAATAGAAAAGTATGTGAGCCTGGAAGGAGAATTTAATCATGGCTGAGGAACCAGAGAAGCCAAGATATGAACAGAAATCTGAAAATTAAGTAAAGTATAATAGGTGGACAGAGAAATTCCTAGCAAGAGAAACAGCAAAACCATGGAATTATGAGCATGGGCTTAAAGTCTAAAGGGAGGGGATCATGAAAAGAAGATGGTCAATTAACCAACAGTAATTTGACTCTGTGTGTATTTGTGCGTGTGTGTGCGTGTGCACTTGGGCTGTAGTTGTTTCTGTCTTGTGTTTTGGGTTTTTATCATAAGCCACTCTAAATCTTTTCCATATGGACATGAGGTATAAAAACAGACACTTTTAGGCAATATTGTGCTTACTTAGCTCTTAACACCTGTGGGATGTGACAGCCAATAGAGACTCAGCAAGAGATGCCTACAGGTAAGGTAATAGGGGAGGGACTCAAGAAAAGAGGAAGAACACAATTAGAATAAGGATGGGGCCAAAGGTCAGGTTAGGTTCTTTCCACTTTTTAGTCATTTCTTATAACCTCTACATATATTTCGCAATGTCTCGGCATCATTTGTACAAATATTACTTAAGCATTTTTCTGTTTGCTTTTCTTTATTAAGTTTTTAATTTTATTCCAGTATAGTTAACATACAGTGTTACATTAGTTTCAGGTGTACAATATAGTGATTCAACAATTCTATACATTACTCAATGTTCATCATGATAAGTACACTCTTTAATCCCCATCACCTATTTCATCCATCCCCCCCACCCACCTCCCCTCTGGTAACCATCTGTTCTCTACAGTTAAGGGTCTATTTCTTGGTTTGTCTCTTTTTTCCTCTTTGCTTGTTTGTTTCTTAAATTCCACATATGAGTGAAATCATATGGTATTTGCCTTTCTCTGACTTATTTTATTAACATTATACTCTCTAGCTCCATCCATGTTGTTGCAAATGGAAAGATTTCATTCTTTTTATGACTGAATAAGATTCCATTGTGTATATACACTTTATCCATTCATCAATCAGTGGACACTTGGGCTGCTTCCATAATTTGGCTATTGTAAACAACACTGCAATAAACATAAGGGTGCATATATCCTTTTGAATTAGTGTTTTTATATCTTTTGGGTAAATACCCATTAGTGTGATTGCTGGATCATAGGGTACTTCTATTTTTATTTAAGATTTTATTTATTTATTTGACAGAGAGAGAGAGAGAAAGAGTACAAGCAGAGGGAGCAGCAGGGAGAGGGAGAAGCAGGCTCCCCGCTGAGCAGGGAGCTGGATGCAGGACTCCATCCCAGGACCCTGGGATCATGACCTGAGCTGAAGGCAGATGCTTAACCAACTTAGCTACCCAGGCACCCCAGGTGCTTCTATTTTTAACTTTTTAAGGAACCTCCTTACTGTTTTCCACAGTGGCTGCACCAGTTTGCATTCCCACCAATACTGCAAGAGGGTTCTTTTTTCTCCACATTCTCACCAACCCCGGTTGTTTCTTATCTTTTTGATTTTAGCCACTCTGACAGATGTGAGGTGACATCTCATTGTAGATTTGATTTGCATTTCCCTGATGATCCCTTTTTTAAAATTATTTTTGTCTCATCTTAAGTAATAATATTAGTGAGCTTAAAAGGAATGTGGTTATAATTTTCTAATACATATTAAGTATGAAAGTTAATTTAAAAATTACTCCCTTGCCACTAAAATCATGTCATTTATCCCACATGGTCATTTAACACATTTTAGAGAAAAATGTTTTTAACCAGTCATGAGAGAAGATCCTGCCTTGATAATAATGAAATCTGTACCAGCCCAGCTATTTCTAATCATAACACTTTCAGAACTAGCAGATTTCTGAAGAGTAGTTAAGCATACTGAGGATACACAAAAGGGAGAAAGAAGGAAATAAGAGGAATAAAAATAAATAAAAGAGAAAATCTAATTGGTGCATATTTTCACATACTGTATTATAACCTGTGCTCGGTGCTGTGAGAATTTAGGAAGTCTGCTCACAGTCTGGTTAGAATCTAGGAATAGGCATCTAGCTGTGCTAGAAAGAGGCAGAATGTGTGCTTTAAGATAAGTTCAAAGAGAGTGTTTCATGGCATGAAATCATATTTAGTTGGGGGTGTCAGAGAACCAGGACCATAAAGAAGCTAGCGTCTCACCTGGTCATTAAAGGGAGGTTTGGATTTTAAATGAGTAGAACAAGAAAAGAAATAGGAAGAAGTTTCTATGTTCCACTTCATTGAACCAAATGTCTGGTGGTATACACGAGAAATGTCTTTGGTACAATCAAACCAAGCAGGAAGTATAAGGTAATCTCCATTTATACCTCTAGATCCATATCCTACACCTCTAAACCCACTCTGCTTTCCATCTTGGTAGGCTGACTCATATGGCTTTATCAACAGGCTCTCTTGTTCTTTGATATCCAGTTGGGTTTGCCAATGGTGGCCATTGTCAAGTGATTACAAGATAGAAGGAGGTTAATTTCTGATCCTTTCCCTGTCTGGGTGTGTCTCTCTACGGAGGGTCTCAGATCATAGTAGTCATTCTTCTCCATATAGCTTGTCTTTTTTTTCTCTTATTCCTTCAGATAGGTACAGGAGCTGTTGGTATCCTTGAGATTTCCTTAAGTTCCTCCAACTTCCTTTTTTAAACTCTCCACATTGAAAAAAAAAAAAAAAAAAAAAACTCTCCACATTGACCCAGTTGAAGAGTGGCATCTCTTTTCTTCTGGGATTATGATTAATAACTATCCCCAAATTGAATATTCTGTATTTATATAAAGTGTCATACACCCAAAGAGTAGTAAGTCTTTTTGAACAGCCTTCCACAGGGAGTGAGGGAAAGGAGAAAATGCTTATTTGATCTTATCCACCCTGAGACTCTGAATCCATGTGATGGAGCCCATCTATCTCAGATCTCTACACACCTGAGAGGCTCTGTAGCAAAGAGGTTAAGATGGTAAAATCCAGCAGCCACAACCTTGGTTCAAATTCTCTCTCTGCTACTAGTTAACTATGTCATCTGAACAAAATTCCTTATATTCTTTGTACCTTAGTATTCTCATCTTCAAAATACGGCTTATCAAATACAAAAGGGTTTTTGTGATGGAGAGTTATGATTATAGAGCCCCTGAAATGTCAAGTAAATACTATATAAATGTTAGGTTATGTTATTTTTATTAGACAGAACCGTGCCTTAATGAATTATTTAATTTAGTGCTGTTTTCTGAAGCCTACAAGGGATTTTTAAAAACTGTCCAACTGACTCAATAAAATGAAACCAAATGTTCAGTTTGGTCTGTATATGAACATACCACAAACTATTATACAATGCAATAGGGCTCAGTTACAGTCAGGATAGTCAAAGGAAAAATTCTGGTTTCCTTTGAGATTTTCTTCCAAGTGCTGATCTGCTACGTCCCACACTAGAATGGTCCTACACCTATACAAGGTCCTAGTGCATTCTTTTTCATGGTATCCATGCTGGGTTGTTTCTTCCTTATTTCAGAGCAATATTCTATTTGCATAAAATGTTATCTTTATACTTGCCCTGACTCAAAGTTAACTTTAAATGCTAGTTTAATCAATTTCTTTCAGACCTTTGAGATATTCTCTCAGTCTCCTTCACTTTGTAACTTAAGAATGACTATGTTTAATTTGTTTGGACTTAAAGTTCTTGGCAATATTTATACTTTAAGGCCCCTCTTCTCCGCTTCAACATTATTTTATACTTGGAAGACTATAATCCATACCATTTCTTGTGTCAAATTTCTCTGTGGGGGCTCACCCCCCGACACACACACTTTAAAAAAAAAAAAAAAGGACATTAGAAAAGAACATGGAGGGCATTATGTAGTGCCTGAGTATATAACTAAACCTCTTTAGTTGCTGCCAGTGGAATTTCTCTCTATCATTTCCTATAGGATTGCACTATGAGAACTTTTTAGCTCTAAACTTTATTTCCTTCTGTCATATGAAATGTGGCTGAACATGGTCAAAGATCCCAATCCATGGTTTAAAGTGACAGCTCATCACTTATGATGACCCTGAAATTATTCAGAAGACAAATAATGTTTTAGAGAAGAGTGTTTTGGGTGGTAATTCTTCCATTGGGTATCACCCAGACCAGTATACACAATGAAGATGGAGTGTGACCTTTGTAAATGCAAGGACAAAATTTTCCTAAGTGATGGGGAATGTGGAGAATGTCAAAAAAAATTAGACCTATTCAAAGATAAGGGGAGCAACTCTTGGTCAATACAGAGAATTTCTAGAATTATAAGAGCAACTCTGTCGAATTTGGAGAAATTATATAGTAAAAAATAATCAAAAGTCCTCAATCTAGGGATGGTAAAACTACTATTATCCACTTTAAGCTTCTTGTTACATTTTGCTCTGGGTCACCTGCCAGGTTGATTTTTGGCATTAACTTCTGTAACTTTTAGCTTTTGACAGATAAGTAAACTTCTTCCCACCAAGTAGGAGAAATGTTTTTTTCCTCCAAAATCAGTAAGAATAAATTAGTTCATTAAAGGGAGAATAAATTACAAATTACTTCCTAAGGAAATACCTGGGAAAATGCTACCCTACCTTTTCTAAATAAATGTGTTTCTCTATCATCTTTCTTTTGTTGTTGTTAACTCAAGGAGAAATTCTATATTATCCTTCTAACAGTCAACATCCTTCTTAATTTTTTCAACCATGCTTCCATCATTTTCTAGAACCCACATCAAAATAACTTTGTTTTCCACTCCTGTTATTTTTCTATTCTCTCCTTCACTCTGCTACAGACTCAGTGACTAACAATTTTGATGAAGTTTTTACCGTACAGAAATGTCTTTGCACCATTGTTTTCAATGGCTTTTAGAACTCAAACCATCTGCTCTTCCCCCACCCTATTCTTGTTGTGTAAAACATTTTTGAAATACAGTGCAGAAAAGAAATGTGATCTTGAACTGCTGTCCTGGTTGTGCGTGCATTAATTTTCAAGCTGCTTTGCTCTGTAGCATTCATTTCTCCAGTAAAATGGTAAAGTGTTGATGCCTCGAGGGCCTGACTTTGCTTTTTTCTTAATCATAAGTAATTAGAGAAACTGCCACATGTTGTTTTGGATAGTGTTTAAGTTCAGAAATGCTTTGAAAAGGGGATATATACAGCCAGATTAAAGATATGCAAAGGCAAATTAGTATCTTCAAAAGCTCAAATGGGTTGATTTGTTACTTCAACACACTCTACAACACCTGGCTCTGCATAAAATTGAAGACTCAGCCTAAGAGAAAAATATGTAATGAGGCACCAAAAGGAAATCAGGGTTCAGCCTCATTCTCTCCTGTACAATTAACCTTCTAGACAGGAAGATGACTATGTGTGGGATGAGGCATGCCATTAAGGCTCCTCTGTAAAATCTCTTTTTCCCACTTCCACAGTCTCAAAGTGCCCCTTTAGGAATTATTCCCTGAGGTCTTGAAAGCATCTTAATTACTAAAACCCCACTTTTAAATTGTAAATATCTTCCTTACATGATAGTTCTGCGGGGTTAAATTTCATTTAATTGTCTCAACATGTCAGTTAGCCAGGAGGGAAACTGTGTTGAAAAATAGGTTTAAATAGGCTTCTAGGGAGGCGCCTGGGTGGCTCAGTCTTAAGCGTCTGCCTTCGGCTCAGGTCATAATCCCAGGGTCCTGGGATGGAGCCCCGCATCGGGCTCCCTGCCCCGCAGGAAGCTTGCTTCTCCCTCTCCCACTCCCCCTGCTTGTGTTCCCTCTCTCACTGTGTCTCTCTCTGTCAAATAAATAAAATCTTAAAAAAAAAAAATAGGCTTCTAGGTTGGAGGAATAGGAGCCCAAGATAAACAACAGAGCTGAAAGGCTAACAGTGAGTCACCAAAAACCCAAGGTAGATTCTTCGGATCTCACTGAGGGATGGGAATTAAAGATGATCTAATAACCACTTATATTCCTTATCCATGCCTACCTAGCTTACAGTTTTTCCTAATGCAATTAATTACAATGAACCTGTTGAAAGTAGCCTTTTTTTTCTTGCCTAGCAGTAACCACTATTAAATTCAACATGTCTAACAAGAGAAGCTCTTTAAGATTTCCATGAACATAAGAATACTTACACTACCTCCCAATTAAGCACCAGAACACTCCCAGGAAGTTCTAGTCATAGTCCCATTTGGCTAACATGGTTAGAAGGAGAAGAATAAAAAAATATAGAGGAGGCTGATAGCATGCGACATTCTACCCTCAAATATGGCACCTTGGTATACTGAATACTTCAAGCTGAAGGAGTTTGAGAAAATGGCAGAAGCAGGAAGGTATTTCTGACCTCCTTCCCACCAAGCTATTCTTCCCCAGAAAAAGGTCATAAAACCCTCATGTGAGAGGCACCCTCCCTAAACCAAGAGAAAAAGAGTGGGAACACCAAGACAAATTTTAACAAATAGGCCTTTCTAAGTTTCTTGCAGTTTACTATAGATCACCTCATACTCCTTAACCTATCATATTGCTCCACAACTATCCACTTTTCATCAAACCTCACATAAACATACACAGGTCCGTTCCTTTGGGTCTTCATTTCCTTATGAAGTTTCTCATGTTAATATAAAACATATTAAATAAATGTGCATGCTTTTTTCCTGTTATTCCATCTTTGTCAGTTTAACTGTCAGACATAGCCACGATACAACAGGTCACCAAGATGGTGACATAGATTGTTCCTCACTGAGAGAATCCTATAACATGTGGGTGAGGCTGAAGCATCCCCCTGCACCACAGAGACCAAGAGAGACTGTACTGGAAGGGGAAGAGAAGCAGCTACACATTGACCTCATCATCTCTCCTCAAGGCCAGTGCAGCACTATGTTCAGAGGTCTCTTCTGAGCCTCCAGGTCCTCCAGGGAGAAAAAAGAACCCAGCAGGGACCCCTAACCCCCCCAAAACACTCTTTTGTAGGAGCCCCTACTCTGATCTTGCACCCAGAGATTACAGGGGAGTCTGTGGATCTCAACCAATGGGAATCTGACTGATGGAGAAGTGGGGGAGGGGATTGCAATAACCAGCACACAGATCTTAGCAGTCCTAGTTAATACCTGCAGTGCCCAAGTAGTAATCTCAACCAGTGGTTTTGCTCATTTGCAGAACCAAGTTGAGAGTACACCCTGAGGGCACCTGGATGGCTCTGTCACTTAAGTGTCCAACTCTTTGTTTCAGCTCAGGTCATGATCTCAAGGTCCTGGGATGGAGCCTCATGCTAGCTCAGTGCTCAACACAGTCTACTTGTCCCTCTCCCTCTGCTCCTCCTCTCTCTCATAACTAAATAAATAAAATATTTAAAAAATAAGAAATATAAAATAAAAAAAAGAGTACACTCTGACAAGGTATCTTGGTGAGATACAGATCTGCCTGATTCAGACCCTCAAAAGAGGAGTTTTGTTTTGCCAGCCTTAGAGTCTGGTTTTCCCATGTTTAGGCAAGGAGCTGAATCATAGCCCCATCTGCTGTGGAGAGTTTTCTACTACAAAAGAAAACTACAGGCCAATATACCTGATAAATGCAGATGTAAAAACTCTCAACAAAATAGTAGCAAACTGAATTCAGCAGCACATTAAAAAGAACATTCATGTAATCAAGTGAAATATATCCCTAGGATGCAGGATGGTTCATTATATACAAATCAATCAATGTGACATGTCACATTACAGAATAATCATATGATCATCTCAATAGATGCAGAAAAAGCATTGGACAAAATTCAACATGCATTCATGATAAAAACTTAACTAATTAGGCATAGAAGGAACATATCTCAACATAATAAAGGCCTTATATGACAAGCCTACAGTTAACATCATACATAATGGTGAAAGACTGAAAGCTTTCATCTAAGATCAGGAAGAAGATGAGTGTCCACTCTCACCACTCCTACTCAACATAGTACTAGAATTGCTAGAGCATTCAGGCAAGAAAAAGCAATAAAAGGTATCAGAATCAGAAACAAAGAAGTAAAATTGTCTCTATTTGCAGATAACATGACTTTATATATAGGAAATCCTAAAGACTCAATCGTTAGATCTAATCAATAAATTAGTAAAGTTGTAGGACAAAAAATTAACATACAAAAATCAGTAGCATTTCTATACACTAATAAGGAATTTTCTGAAAAAAGAAATAAAGATTTACAATAGCATCAACAAGTATAAAATACTTAGGAATAAATTTAAGGGGATAAAATATCTCTACTCTGAAAACTAAGACAGATGAAAAAAATCAAAGACACAAAGAAACAGAAAGGTATCCCATGTTCATAGAGCAGAAAAACATTGTTAAAATGACAAAACTACCAAAACTATCTATAAATGCAATGCAATCCCTATCAAGAGTCAAATGGCATTTATTTATTTGTTTATTTTTTAAAGATTAATTTATTTGAGAAATAGAGAGAGTGCATGAGTGGGGAGAGAGGCAGAGGAAGAGACTCCTCAAGCAGACTCCTGGCTGAGGGCAGAGCCCCATGCAGGGCTCGATCTCATGACCCATGAGATCATAACTTGAGCTGAAATCAGGAGTTGGATGCTTACCAACTGAGCTACCCAGGCGCCCCTCAAATGGCATTTTTAAAAATATAAGTAGAAAAAAACACTCAGATACTTACATGGAAACACAAAAGACCCTGAAGAGCCAAAGAAATCATGAGAAACAAGAACAAAGCAGGAGGCATACTGCTGATTTCATATATATACACACAATGGATTATTTAGCCATAAAGAGGAGGAAATACCACCATTTGCCCAACAAAGGGTAGAACTTGAAGGCATTATGCTAAGTGAAGTAAGTCAGAGAAAGATAAATACTATATGATCTCACTTATATGCAAAATCTAAAACAAACAAAAACAATAAAACACAAAACTCACAGAAAAAGAGACCACACTTGTGGCTTACCAGAGGCAGGGGGTGGAGGGAGGAGGATTCAGAGGAAGGTGGTAAAAAGGTATAAACTTCCAGCTATAAAATAAGTACTAGGGATGTAATGTACAACATGACTACAGGTAACACTGACGTATGATACAGAGGAAAGTGGTTAAGAGAATGCATCCGAAGAGTTTTCATCATAGGGAAAAACTCCCCGCTTTATACTCTTTTTATTTATTTTTTTATTGTATCTATATGAGAAGATGGATGTTAACTGAACCTATTGTGGTAATCATTTCACAATATATATAAAGCAAACCATCACGCTAATTGCCTTAAATTTATACATTGATGTATGTCAATTATTTCTCAAGAAAACTGGGAAAAACATATATACATATATATATGAAAGAGATATGAGATACGTATCAGATATATACGAGATATATATCAGAGATAGATGTGTATGTTATATATATATATGTATATATATAATGTATATATGTATGTATATGTTATGTGTGTGTGTATAAATAAAACAGACCAGTCAGGGACACTAACAGGGTCAAGAAAAAACCTTTTCCTCCAAGACTGAAACAATAGCCAGCAAGATCAGGGTTTTATCAGTCTCCCAGTTTTATCAGTCTCTCATATAGTCCAAGTCTCTCATTCAAATCAAGACAGGATCTGTAGCTGCACTGCCAAAGAACATAGATGATGCCAATCCATGGATTACCTGTGGGTTAGGTGAGCATGAAGGAAACTACATGCCTGTCTCATCTTTAGACAATTTAACATGCTTATAAAGATATATAATAGTGTAATTTGGCATTCACTTTCGATATAAATAGGTATTACTACATACTTCATTCTGAAAGGAATTGTTAAAAATCTAAATGTCTCCTCAATTATACAATTCCAACCTCTGGATCTTAAAAAGAATTAAATGCCAAGACCCTTCGTGACTCTGAAAACACTCTCACAACCACTATTACCCCAAATAATAACAACAATGACAATACATATAATAATGGTGAAGAATGTATAGAGATTGCAACCACCAGGGGTCTGCCAATGTTCTTGCCTATGAATACTAATTTCCCTAAAGGACTGGTAATTTCATGGAAAATCAAGAGTATTTCCAGGAAGAGCAGATTGTGAAGGTGTGAAGTGAACCAGGAGAAAATACATTGGAGCCTTTTCCAGCCACCAATCTAAAATTGAGGACTGGTGAGCGAAAAGCCCAGAAATAGATTACTGTATCATTTGACCCAAATCATTCATGAACTCCAACACTCAATGTCTTCAGCTGTGAAAAGTGGAAGATGGACTCAACAAAAGGCTTTCAAATCCTGTCCATGGAGCCCTCTAGTTTCTGTAAAGTCATCCCAAGGGTCACTTCAGGGTTGTAGGGAGGGAGCAATTGGGTGAGGCTCCAGTCACCATCCTGTCCCTTCTCCCACCCACCCTACTCCCTCCCTCACGCCATCATCTTTACCTGGGAAAGTGCCTCTTCAGATGCTGAAACAATTTCCCCAAAGCACAGCTTTCATTATCAATATCCTTCTCAAAATGGATCCATACCCTCCTTAAAATTAGTTGGGACTTTAGGTCAATATATCATGGCCCAAATTCACCCAAACATCTCATGTTTTTAAGCCCCTGCCTTTGCTCATATTATTCTAGTATCAAGAATAACTTATTTGATAATTTCCGCCTTTGAAGATTTTCTCCATCCCTCAAATGAGCCCCAGGTCAAGAACTATGTGTTCCAATGAAATATACCCTTTTCCCATTTCCCACTTACCTCCATTCTTTCCCACCCTCGCCCCCCGCCCATTCTATCACTTCTCCCTATTCATAAATTCATGGAACACTGTGGTGTGTGTGAGTGATCCCTCTAGTGAACAGAAACATTTCTGAAACAAGCACTGTATCTTACTGATGTTTGTATTTATACATGCAAGTATGCTCAGTAAATGTATGTTGAACAGAAAAGCATTTTTCACAAGAAGTTCTACAGCCTAAATATATGTGACCATCATTTGGATTGTTTGAAAGGCTCTTTCCAGTTCTCAAGCTGTGGAGTTCAGGCAAAATGTTATTTCCATATAAACCTATACATTTATGCACATGTGTCTGTGATGATACATCAGAATGCAACATTCTTATACGGACTAACATGATACTTGTTGGTGAGGATTTTTGTGAAGACCTTTGAGCAAAATTAGGTAACAGAAAATTAGTTCTTGTCACTAGAGGTAACTTCTATGGGGTTATATAGCTAGAAAGGCATCACAAATTGCCCTGGTTTTGCTCTGGACCTCATTTTCTCACTCAAAATGCCAGACTCCACAGTCTCTGCTCTCAAATATTTCCCACAGTTCCCAGGAGACATTGTGCTTGTGATCGTGATGGATCTATGCCATCTGGGAGCTATATTGTCCTGCCGCGTCTCCACCTGGTGATCTGCTGTACCCATCAGGCATTACAGTGTTCCCTGAGGAGCTGCACTTGGCTGCCAGGATTCTGCTGAGTTGGCCACCCCAACTCACTGCCTAGGAAAGCAATGCTCTGCTCTGCTTGGGATGATGAGTGCCGATGCTTTCCAGGCACCAAAACCAACACTGCTTTTCTTTCAGTTCTCACAAAGTCCTTTATGAGACCCATTTCTTCAGTTTCTGACTCTACCCTTCTTCTTAGAAGGACTGAACAATAATTCCTGGGTCCAGGTAAGGGTATGTCCTTCCACCTTCCTCGTCTCTTCTATCTCATGCATAATTCCCTACCTGAAAGAATAAAAAACTCTTCCTTTAGTTGACAAATAAATACATAAACTACACAGCAATAGCGGCCACAAACACAACCAAGCCAGAATAAGAAACAAAACAAAAAACTTCATAGTTATCTACCCATGTTAGTAGATACACAGATACCTCAAAAGGTTAACATTCAGCAGGAAACCCAAGTTCTGAATTCTAGCTTGGACTTAGCAGGAACTCCTATCCACAGAATCTACCTTATCACTAAGGAACTCCTCATTTTACAGCTTGGACTTAGCAGGAACTCCTATCCACAGAATCTACCTTATCACTAAGGAACTCCCATTTTACAAGTGTGTTCAAGCTTCCTCAAAGTTGAGTATTACTGTTATTCAATGAATAATCATTTCACCCCATACACATTACATTTAACACTCAAAATAACCTCGTGTCCTTGATGTTAGTATCCTTATACACTTCTCTTTCAAAGTTACCTCTGAGTAACTTTAGTTTGATTTTGCCTATTTTAGTTGCAAACAAGTAGATTCCCAAAATTCATATGCAGAAGTCAGATACTCCCACATAAATAAATTTTCATGTGTTTTTACACTGTCTGCACTATAACCTCCAAATCCAAAATAAGAGGCATGAAGACATACACATTGATTTTTTTCCACATTTGCTGGTATCACTCAACTTGACCTGATTTTGACTTTAGCTGGAGGAAGGCATTATTTGTGCATGTGATGAATAATGTAAGTAACACAAACAGAAAAGGAGTGACTGATTAAACCATTGATTACCTTCACTGCTTAAACTAACACGTCAGATAGTTTAAAACACAGAAACCACATTGAGATAATTAGGTAGAGAATGTGATCTATACCCAGAGGAACACAAAAACATAAAGAAAGGGGGCGCCTGGGTGGCTCAGTCGTTGAGCGTCTGCCTTCGGCTCAGGTCATGATCCCAAGGTCCTGGGATGGAGCCCCACATCGGGCTCCCTGCTCCGTGTGGAAGCCTGCTTCTCCCTCTCCCGCTCCCTCTGCTTGTGTTCCCTCTCTTGCTGTGTCTCTCTCTGTCAAATAAATAAATAAAATCTTTAAAATATATATATAAAGAAAGTCCTAGAATTCCCTGCAGCAGCCTGCACAGAGAAGGTTTCCCAATCTGATAAAATTCTCCCAGGAGTTAGCTGAAGAATGAGGGCACAACAAGGCCAGGTATATTCATATTATAAAAGTGTCCTTTTCTGAGTTAATTACTGAGTTTGTATGAGTACGTTTTATCAGAATAAATTATGGGGATAGAAGAGTTCTATTTAAACCCCCCAGACACTGGTTCCCAAATCCAGATCAGAGAAGAGAAGATAAAGTTGATTCTATCCCGGGAGTGGTAATAAATTAGGTATCTGCTGAGGTCAGAGGTAGTAGCTGGAACGAAAAGTGAACTGGTCTTAACTGTGGAATAGGGTAGAGCCTGAAAAGGAAAAGAGGATTGCAGGAGAAGAGAAGATATGAATAGATCCAATTGACTAGGGTATGTGACTGCCAACATCGGAATTTTTCTCTAGACACTCGGAGGGAGGAAATCCCAGTTCTTTACACTCATTGTCCTCTGTAGTATTTGCTGCTCAATTCTCGCTCCAGTTTCCCCTGAATTTATCACACTATTAATCAGTTTCTTTTTAAAAATACCTTTTCTCCCCTTCTTCCCCATTCCTCTGACACTCACCAAGTAACCTTAAATAACCCTAGCCTTCTGTCTTTGTCCCACCTGTGATTTCTCTGCTCGTAAATTCCCTTTTCAGTGTTAAATGTCAAATCAAACAGGTTTTGAGATCTCTTTGTCTTTCTTCGTTCTAATACATTTGAAAAACCCCATCTGACAGCCCACAGCCACCATTTGGGGATCTTCCCTCTCATGCATGCATCATGTACGAAAATATATCCATACCTTACTCCCTATTGACCAACAAAGCAGAGCATTTCCCCTCATTTGGATGCCTTAAATTTCTCTCCAGTTTAAAAGTACGTACAAGCATCAGGCACTACTCTGCCATTGGTGATACTGCAGTGCCCAAAACAAAGGAACTAAAATGCTTCCAGTATCCACAGTTGTGATGAATAAAAAATGAGGTCCAGATAAATGGGCGAACTCCCAAAGTTTGAATACTCCAGAAGCCATAGTGCAATGTCTGTGATAACAGACATGGGGAGGAGGGGTTCGTGGCAATAAGTTTTCTTCTGATTATTCTTGGCCACGAGTTCTCTTTAAAGAAAGAACTGGGTAATCTATGAAAGCATGTAATTCCAAAGTGCTGCGTTTGTCTGCATGCTCCAACAACCACGTTCTCCAGGGCACACTACTGTCCCGCTCGTGCTGGTTGTCACGAGAGCAGGGAACTTATCCTGTCTTTATTATTCCAGCTCTGCAGAGAAACCTAGTCCCTGGACGATGAGGTAAAATTGAAACAAGCACCTAGTAAGAGTACTGGTCATCCTGGGTTGTGTTTTTAGGCACAGCCTCCTGTGACTTGTGGTTTTTCAGGGAATTACTATCAGTATAAACAAGGAACTGTAGACCTCTGAAGATGGCACCTTTACACACCGCCCCTCAGCCAGCCCATTCCTCCTTCTGCTGTCAGTTTTACCTAAAGAAAAAACCAAATGCACATTTCACTCTACCTGCCCCATCCTCATGTTTCCTCATTATTAGTGTGGTAGGGAGGATATTCCCTCACATTTGTAAAGAGCCTTTAGAACCTTTCAACAGATCTCATCTTCCTCCTTCTGCTCCTCTATTTCTACTTGTTCTTCTTGGTTCCAGCAGATCATTAAGTCTTCCTGCTTCTCCCACCTAAATGCCACCAGAATTTATACTTTTGTCTCCATCACTGTCACCCTCATGATTCAAGTTTTCCCAACTCCTCTATTGAATTAATGCCAGTGTTTCCCAAACTGACTCTCACAATAGCCCAGTGCACCACCAATGTTGGACCAAGCATGGTCTCTTTTAAAAGACAACTCCAGTTTTGCTGCCATCGCTGTTTAAATCCTTAATATCTTTATGATGAAGTCTGAAGACCTTAATATATAAAATTGACCATGATATAGCACTGGACTACCTCTCAAAGCTTTTTTATTTTTATTTTTTTAATTAAAATTTTCTTTTTTTAATTTTTATTTATTTATTTATTTGAGAGAGAGAGAGAGACAGTGTGTGAGAGAGCGAGCACAAGTGGGGGTGGGGGGAGGGAGAGGGCAGAAGGAGAGGGTGAATCAGCAGGCTCCCTGCTGAGCAGAGAGCCTGATGAGGCTCATCCCAATACTCCAGGATCATGACCTGAGCCTAAGGCAGACGCTTAACTGACCAATCCACCCAGGCGCCCCTCAAAGCTTTTTAAAAAATGAATATATAGTCAACAGTAGATGTGATAAAGTAGTTGCAGTTCCTCAAAACCACCACTCTTTTGCTTGCTTCCAGATATTTGCACATTTGCACCCTTTACCTGGAATTCCAGCTCTTCTTTTGCAGACCCTAGGCCTAGATAATGAACATCTTACAAATCAAATCACATCTAAAATGTAAATCTATCTCTAAAGTGTCTTAGATCAGTGAGCTTCACTATATATTGCTGTGGTAACCAGTGACCCTAATTCATAGAGGTTTATAGCAAAACTTTATTTTGTGCTCACATTTGTGTCTACAATAGGTCAGTTGTGGGTGAACTATGGCTCAGCTTCACTGTCTAAGACCAACACCAAAGGAATACCTCTTATCTGTTTCATGCCAATCTCATGGAAGAGTTAAAATAGAGATGGTAGAACTATTTAATGGCTCCTAAGACTTTTGCTGAGAAGTGGACCACATGGCTTCCACTCATATTTCCCTGTGCAAAGGGAAGTCATGAAGCCAAGCATGACCTCAATGGGGGAGGAAGTAGAATTCTCCTTTGGGGAAGGTATCAGCAATTTGAAAGGTTATTAAAAAGCTTATTATACGATAGTAAAAGTATATATAATTTAAAATAATAAAAGTGCTAGTATATGATAAATAGCAAAATACACTCTCATATATTTGAGAAATAGCTTAAATGAGCTAGGCTTTTGTATTCATGGGTGTATTGTTGTACCTTCTTGATTTTATTAGTGGGGAAGTAAAATGTAATCTCCCTTAGAATAGGGACTCAGTTCCTCCTATAATCTCAGTGCCTAGAATAATACCCATAATAGGTGTTAAATACTGTTCAATATGTTTAAGGAAACTCCATAAATAGCTTCATGAAAAAAATCGTTACATACTCAAACAAGTTTTGAAAACAGTATGTAAATTATTCCTCTTCAGGATAGGCAATACAAATTTGAGTTTTAAAAAATTTAAGAAATCTTGTAATGGGAAAATCTATTTAAATGTGATATGGCTTTTCTCAAGCCTGTGTGCTATAGAATCCTTCTCATAGATTACGCCTGGGAATAGCTCCTGTAAACAACTTCAAATGGAATGCTCCTTGGGAAACACTGTTGATGGTCCAAAACTAGTTTTTAAAAGGAAGACTTTTTTTTTTCTTTTGATCATTTCTGTGCTATTAAAGTTATTAAAACACAGCTCCACAAAGCTGTGTTTTTGTGTGTAGATACTCATTTCTCTTTCTAAGTAACATTAGCAAGAGACAACTTCTCTTCTCTCAGTGCCCTTTTTCCATTCCCATCTCTCATTATCTGTACTGTCATTGATAGACCCAGACAGGAATGTTGAACTGATTCGTACCATCACATTTTGTGTGTTACATTTATTTACTAAATTCTTACCAAACACCTACTATATAGCAGGCATCATTTTATATACTGGGGATAGGACAGTTTAAAAACAACAACAAGGATACCTGACTCATATATTATAGATTCTAATAGAAGGGATGGCAACAATTTAAAGTATATACGGTATGTCAGATAGTGAACTGGCAGAGTATAATAAAAGATTAAAGTATGGGAAGGAGATAGAGAGTGATATGGCAAGAGGAATGCACTTATAAATATGCTGTTCAGGAAATGCTTTACTGATGTGAAAATATTTGAGCAAATACCTAAAGGAGATGAGGGATAAAGTCCTGAGATTATATAGGAAAAAAACATTTCAAGCCAAGGGAACAGCAGGTGTGCAAAGGCCCTGAGGTCAAAAAACTACTTGCCCATTTGAAGAGCATCAGGAATTTTAGTGTGACTGGCATGGACTGATCTAGGAGTGTGGAATGAGGAGAGGTCAGAGAGGTGGCATAGGGCCAGGTCATACAGCGCTCAGCAGGCCATGGAAGGACATTGGTTTATTTACTGAATGTTATATGAAACCAAGAAAAGGTTTTGAGCATAGAAACGAACTGGCTTAAATTTTACAAATATCATCTTGGCCACTTGATGCAAACAGCAGCATTAGGAAAGCCCTTTGGGGCTACTACATTAATCTAACAGGGAGATGATGGTGGCTGAGACAAGAATATTAGTAGTAGAGATACTAAGGGAGAAG